>NW_024871315.1:410000-1159793 GCF_019054845.1 Dipodomys spectabilis | reverse complement strand
AGAAGAAGGAGCAGAAGGAGAAGGAGAAGAAGGAGAAGAAGGAGAAGAAGGAGAAGAAGGAGAAGAAGGAGAAGAAGGAGAAGAAGAAGAAGAAGAAAGAAGAAGAAGAAGAAGAAGAAGAAGAAGAAGAAGAAGGAGAAGGAGAAGGAGAAGGAGAAGGAGAAGGAGAAGGAGAAGGAGAAGGAGAAGGAGAAGGAGAAGAGAAGGAGAAGGAGAAGGAGAAGGAGAAGGAGAAGGAGAAGGAGAAGAAGGAGAAGGAGGAGGAGGAGGAGGAGGAGGAGGAGGAGGAGGAGGAGGAGGAGGAGGAGGAGGAGGAGGAGGAGAGGGAGGAGGAGGAGGAGGAGGAGGAGGAGGGAGGAGGAGGAGGAGGAGGAGGAGGAGGAGGAGGAGGAGCAGGAGCAGGAGGAGGAGCAGGAGCAGGAGCAGGAGGAGGAGGCGGCCAGGTTGTCAGTGGCTCCTGTATGTAATCCTAGCTCCTCAGAAGGCTGAGATGTAGAGAAAGACAATTTGAATTCAGCCAGGGCAGGAAAGTCCCGACACTCTTATTTCTAAGAGATCACAGGAAAATATCCCCATGGATTGGGGCTGTGGCTAAAGGGGAGTGCACTTTCCTTGAGAAAGTGGAGATCAGGGATAGGGCCTATGCTCATATTTAAACCTCGGACCTGCCAAAGGGAAAAAAAAAAAAAGAAGGCAGTAACTCCATGTCTTTGTGTATGGATTGATGATGTATGGATGATGGACATTCAGCAGGTTGCCCATGCCCAGACCCCCAACCTGGAAAAGCTGGGACAAGGCTTCAGAGAGTACTAAGTCTGAGCAAGTAGCTTGAACAAAGCACCCTTCTCTGCCATTTAATAACTGAAGCTCCTAAGGCTTGCCTGGGCTGGCATATGCAATGAGTGCATTATGTTCTGGCTGAGGTGTCCCACTGGAACATCTAGCAGCCAGCCACTGCCTCCAGGGAGGCCGCAGTTCCCAGGCTGTAGGAGTTGTGGAGGGTTTTGTCCTCCGTATTCTCTATCCATCTGTAGGATGTGAGCCTAGATCTCTGGGGCATGGTGGCTATCACTCATTCATCATTCCTCATTGCCGAGTCTCAGGCTGGTCCCAAATCCTGGCAAAGATATGAAATGGCCAGCGATTTCTGTGCTGAAAAGGGTACTCAAATAAATACCACCCTCATAGCTCCTGTTAGAAGTGAGCCTTGGGCTGCAAATGTGGCTTAATGATAGAGTGCTTACCTAGAAAGCATGAAGCCTTGGGTTTGATTCCTCAGTACAACATAAACAGAAAAAGCCAAAAGTGGTACTGTGGCTTAACTGATAGAATGTAGCCTTGAGCTAAAACAGCTCAAGAACATGCCTAGACCCTGAGTTCAAGCCCCCCCCAAAAATGTGACCTTGGTGAGACATACTCTTCTGGGACTCAGAGAAGGGCTGAGGTTATAGGTGACAGGTGGAGGCCAGGTGCTGGTGGCTCACCCCTGTAATCTTAGCTACTCAGGAGGCTGAGATCTCAGGATCATAACTACAAGCCAGTGCAGGCAGGAAAGTCTATATGAGACTCATTTCTCCAATTAAGCACCCAAAAAGCCAGAGCTGTGATTCAAGTAGTAGAATGCTAGCCTTGAGCATAAAAACTCAGGGATGGCATCTAGGCCATGAATTCAAACCCCACGAGTGGCACACACACACACACACACACACACACACACACACACACACACACACACACACACACACACCAATATAGAGCATTTGCCAGTCAGCATGCACAAGTTCCATCTCTAGCAACTCAACATTTTTAAAAAATGATGCAGAAGGGAAGGAAAAATTTGATTCACTAGTTGATATAAGCAGTGCCAAAATTCCACAGGAGTTCTAAGATGTGGAACAGGATAGAGAGGCTCAGGCAGAAGGTACACAGCATGGGCAAAGGTCCTGAGGTGTGGTGTAGAGCAGGTAGTGTGGGTGGAATGAAGGTTGTTTGGCCTCGGACAAGTCTAGCAGAACATTCAAGGATGGGTCAAGGTTTGTACTTGAGTCATAGGTAGGGCAGAGGGTGGGGCCCAGAATGGGGCCTAGGGGGAAGATTAACTTTGACTTTTCTCCATGGACCCCAGCCATTTCCTGTGGCTAGAAGCCTAATTTTCACAGCTCCTGACCTTCAGGCCTCCTTTGCATGGAGGAGTCAGGGCAAATGCAGGGAAGAACTCTTGCTTAAGAAAACCTTCTACACAATGCACCAGTGGCTCAACCCTTGTAAATCCTAGCTACTCAAGAGAATCCTAGCTACTCAGAGATCGTGGGTCAAAGCCAGCCCAGGGGAGGAAAGTTATCGAGACTCTTTTTGCCAATGAACTACTGAAAGCCAGAAATGGAGCTGTGGCTCAAGTGGTAGAGTGCCAGCACTGAGGGAAAAATTTAAGAGACCAGAGCCCAAAACCAGAGTTCAAGCCCCGGTACTGGCACAGTAAAAATAAAGAAAAGCTTTCAGGAGATTCCAGTCCGCTGTGGAGAAAGGCCATTATCAGCTGTGCACCTGTGGCTCATTCCTGTTATCCTAGCTACTCAAGGCTGACACCTGAGGATCAATCAAGATTCAAACCTAGCCTGGGCAGACTCTTATTTCCAATGAGTCACCAAAACCTGGGAAGCAGAGCTACTGTAGTTCAAGTGGTACAGCACCAACCTTGTACAAACAAGCTAAAGGATAGCACCTAGGCTCTGAGTTCAAGTCCCGGTAAACTCACATGCACGCGCGCACGCACACACACACACACACACACACAAACATCCTTAGCAGGTGCCTGTGGCTCACACCAGCAATCCTAGCTACTTAAGAGGCTGAGGTCTTAGGATGACTGCTTGAAGCCAGCCCAGGCAGGAAAGTTCATGAGACTCTTATCTCCACTAAACAAGTAAAACAGATGAAAGGTGAACTGTGGTTCAAGTAGTAGAATGTTACCTTTGAGCAAAGGAAGCTCAGGGACAGTGCCTAGACCCCGAGTTCCAGCTCTAAGTTTTTTTTAAGACACCCTTTGCCACCCCACAGACCATAAATCCAGATTTTGTTCATCCTAGATCTCACTTCCACTCCTGCTCCTTCCATAGTACTGCCACAAGTGGCTGGTGTGTGGCCAACAATGGGTTAAGAAGTGAACATACACAAGCGGGGGCATAGCCAGGTCAAGACTAATGCCCCAGAACATTGAGGTATTGGACATACAAGTCTCTCATCCTCCAGTTCCCTGGCCCTAGAATCTAAAGTCTGTGCCTCCTGTATTCTGGGTATCCAGAATTGTGTAGCAAGACCTGAGAGGTCCAGCTGGTGCTGAAAGTTAAATTTTCCTGCAATAAAGTACATTTACATTTCCTAGACACTGGCAGATACTTCCAAGCCACCTTGGCCTCACCTCTCATGTAGCCCTGGATCCTCCTTGCTTGAGCGACCTTCAGTCAGATGTTAAGATCGAGTTGGCCAGAGCCACCAGCAACCACCCATTCCCCAAGCCACTGCAAGCCTGCTGAGAGGGATGTGCAGTCAGAGGCCCAGCTGAGGAAAAGGACAGGACATCGTATAACCGAGGCCCTCCCTCTGAGGCAGGGGAGACCTATGCCAGCTGGCACTGCTTTTCCAGAATCCCCTGGAGGTGGCCAAATATTGGGACAGCCAGATTTGGGCCCCAGAGAAAAGTTGGAACACAGGCCTCTGGCAATTTAGGACTCATTGTAGGCCCTGATAGGGGGCTAAAGGCAAGGTCAGTGTGGAGGAGGGTCACCATCTGAGGTCAGAAAGGGGCAGCCAGGCAGCCAGGAAGGGGACAGAGAAAGACGAGGGAAAATTACACACACACACACACACACACACACACACACACACACACACACAGATACACACGGACATTCCACGGCCTCAGCAGTTCCTGAGAACAGAACCATGAACTCCTTCCATTAGGATCACATCTGACCTGCGTGAAGATGGCACTATCATACTCAGAATAACTGTAGACACAACATTGAGCCTCTCACATATCTGTAATATCTCATAACACAGCAAGGAATTTCCTACCATACACACTGCTATGTGGAAAAATCAGGCCACCTCTTTGTTTATTGTTGGTCATGGGGTTTGAACTCTGGGCCAGGGTGTTGTCCTTCAGCTCTTCATCTGAAGATGAGTACTCTAGTACTTGAGCCACAGCACCGTGTCCTGTATTCTGGTGGTTCATTGGATATCAAGTATCACAGACTTTCTTGCACAAGCTGGCTTTGAACCGTGGTCTTTACAGCTTTATGAGTTGCTAGGATGACAGTTGTGAGCACCGGCAGCCCCAGGCTTCAACCACCTTCAAAAACCCAGAGGAAACCCAATTCGTCAGGCCACAAACTTCTTGCAACCCTTAACTTCAAACTTTGACACCCAGCATCCAAATCCATCCTTCAATGGAGAGAATACAGATACAACAATCCTACCCCTGCACCCATCCCACCACTCCCTGCCTGCCACAGGCCTCGTCCTCTTGCGTTCTTGGTAAGGCACCTCCCATCCTACTGTGGCTTCAAACGGGCAAACTTGAGGAGTTCTTAGAAATGTCTGTACAGTGAGGTCAGCACCTGGTCTCTCAATCACAGCACCCCCACACACACCTCCACATCTTTGCAGGCAAACATATTTTTCTTTTTTTATTTTTTTCGGTTGTGGTGTTTGAACTCAGGGCCTGGGTGCTGTCCCTGAGCTCTTCAGCTCAAGGCGAGCACTCTACTACATGAGCCACAGCACCCCTTCCTGTTTTCTGGTGGTTTGTTGGAGATAAGACTCTCAGGGTCTTTCTTGCCCAAGATGGCTTTGAACCATGATCCTCAGATCTTAGCTCCTGAGTACCTAGGATGACAACCATGAGCTACTGGCACATAGCCAAAGATGCTTTTCCGTGCTTGTCATCCTATCCCCTCAGGCAGCTGAGATCTGAGGACTGCAGTTGGATGCCACCCTTGGCAGCAACGTTCATGAGAACTTTTTATCTCCAATTAAACACCAAAAAAAGCTTGAAGTAGAGCTGTGGCTCAAATGGTAGCGTGCTAGCTTTGAGCATCAAAGACAAGACCCACACCTTAGTTTCAAGCTTTTTCTAGCATAGACCCACCCAAGAAAGGGAAGCAGGTGGGCACACCGGAGCTCAAAGCTAACACATAATATTCAAGCCTCCCAGAACAGACCCTATCCAGCTCTGATTCTCTAGATTCTTTGTTCTACATCATGGCAGTCTTAGATGGGACTGACCATGCACCAAGTTAGGACATTCAAGTATAATCTCATACTGAGGATCCAATGACCTTATCAAAGAATCAGGATCTCTCACTGTCCTGACTCAACACTGGGCAGTGAGATGAGATCTAGTTATCCAAACACATGATATGGGAACCAAAGGGTTTTTGGTCAAGGGATGGAGAATGGAGGTCTCTAGGTCCCTCTTGGCAAGGTGAAAAGGGCTGTTCTATCCCAGGAGTGTTCCTGTGTTGTATTATCAAAGATACAACCCTGCTCAGAGCCCAGTGCCTCTGGTTTTCCCACCAGCCTCTACCCAGCCCTGCCCCACATTCAGTCTGCCCTCTCTGAATCCCAGATCTGCCATCTAGACTAAAGACTGAGCCAGCAAAGAGATCCACTTCTGCCTCTGAGAATGGCAGGCACAGGGCGCTAGCACCCTCTCTATGAAGTGTCAGGGTGACATGAGTCCCAACTCCCACCATCATTCCCAGGCTGTGACAGTGATATGCTTACCTCTGTCTCTGGTGCAGGAATGAACACCGGGGGTGTCATCTTCAGAGTGAGCCCTGGAAAGTCCCAGCCCCAAGGATGTACTGCACAGGCATCCTGCAGCGAACAACAGCCAGGTCATCAATGGTGAACTCAAGGTGTCAAGACTTTTAATAGCAGCATGGCTGGATCAAAGGCTCTATCACTGGTAGTCTAGGTTGTCAGGTAAGATCATGACTCCAATGTCTGATACACCTGACCTAGGATCATCCTCCATTTTTATCTTCCTGCTTATCCCTTGCCTCCCCACTCTTGACACTCCCTCACCCCAATACCTCCCTAACTCTTGGACACTTTCTTTTTATCTGACCAGAAAATAAACTCCTTGGGGTCGGGGATGATAAAAAAAAAAACCCTGAGCCCTAGGATCTATCCCAGGCTACTTTCCTCTGCAATCGGTGACCACACAGCTCCTGGATGTCATGAAGTTGCTAAGGGGTCAGTGGCTTGGTTCTACATACTGGCTTTAGTCTTTGAAACTGTCCCCACAGAAATTGTGAATGGTTGGCTCCCTTGATCCAGGGACTCCAAACCAAGGCTTGCATATTTTCCCTTCTTCCCTCCTTTCCTCTTTTTCTCCCTCTTTCCTTCCCTACTTTCTCTCTCTCTCTCTGTCCTTTCTTTGTGTCAGTCCTGTGCCTCTAACTCATAGCCTAGGTGCTGTCCCTGAGCCTTTTTACTCAAGGCTAGCAGTTTAGGGCTTGAGCCACATATCCCCTTCTGGAGTTTTGTTTTTGGTAGTTAATTGGAGACAAGAGTCTTACAGGCTTTCCTGCCTGGGCCAAAAGCCTCAATCCTCCAATCTCAACCTCCTAAATAGCTAGGATGGCAGGTGTGAAGCACTAGCATCCAGCTCAAACCAAGGTTTCTTCATGTTCTAGTGGAACTAGTCATGGAACCTTTCATTGTCTATGGCCTCCCAAAGCCTGGCACACTCTGTAACTGTTTGTAGAAAAATAAATGAGTATCTGTCTATGACAATACTACAGAAAAATCCCATCTGATTCAGATAAGTATCCTCTGTTGGGGAGAGCCTGATGTAGCTTTCGCAATGTACTCCCTCCTCCCTCTTCATGGCCTTCTGGTGCCACTTCACTTATCTATTTTGGATCCGAGGATGTGAGCTACAATGTACTGGCTGGATTCTGGGGCCTCTGTGATGTCTATCTTCTCAAAGATATCTGTCCAGCGGCTGACCAGCTCTGTGGCACTCAATTCCCCATTCAGGTGTGAATGAGGTTGCCTTGAGCTGAGTGTCTGGTTCAAGGGGCCTACTCTCCTCCCCATGGGGCCAGACATGATAGTCCATCACATCCGCCCCGCCCCAAGTTTCATGTTGCAGAGAAAGGATCCTTGAGGTAGCCTGGGGTCTCTGAATATCTTAGAGTCCAGTACAGGTGCTGGGAATCATCTCTCTCCCAGCTGGCAGGATGGGGATGGTCAGGTCACAATCTCTGCTCTCCATGATGTCCTCCACTGTGGTGCCCACCTTAGAGAGAGCTAGAGGAGATTCAGCAGCTGGCAGAGAAAGGGAGTCAAGGCACAACATTCAAAGCAGGAGACAATCTGGCTTGGGAACTCTGCCTGTGCTGCTTTGAATGTAATTTTATTATTATTATTATTGTAAGAATGCCTTACAGAGGAGTTACAATTACATGGGCAAGATAACAAGGACATTTCTTATCAAACATTGTTGCCTCCTCATTGTTTCCCCTTCCCATCCCTTTCCATACTCCTCTTGTCCCCCCACCCGAACCTCTCCCCACCCCCCCACCAAAGTTGTAAAGCTTGTTTTTCGACATAACAACTTGTACAGCTCATTGTTGCAATGGGTCCACATGTATCCCTAGTTAACGATTTGTTTTTTATTTCCCTTCACCTCTGCAAATTATACCAACATCAAGTACAGTGAAAGTATTGGTTATACTGTGGGGAGCCACATACAAAGCAACATAGGAATCATCTTATAAATATGATAGAAAAAATTACGTGAAAGGAAAAAAACAGAAAATACATTTGAATACTTATCTTGGGGTTCATTCCACTAGCATCAACTTATCTGACGTTTTTTGCTTGACTCAGACATATACTAGTTATTGACAATAAAGGAAACCATGGGACCTATGCTTTATTCAGCCTGGCTTAGTTCATTTAATAAAATTTTTCCAAGTCTTTCCATTTCCTAACAAATGGGGCAATGTCATTCTTTCTGATGGAGGCATAGAATTCCAGTGTGTATATACACCACATTTTCTTGATCCATTCATCTACTGAGGAGCATCTGGGTTGGTTCCATCTTAGCTATGGTAAATAAAGCTGCAATAAACATAGTTGTGCTGGTAGCTTTAGTGTGGTCTTGTTTGTGATCATTTAGGCAAATGCCCAAAAGTGGGATTGCCGGGTGATAGGGGAGCTCTATGTGGAGTCTTTAGGAATCTCCATATGCTTTCCAAAGTGGTTGAACAAGTTTACACTCCCATCAACAATGAAGTAAGATTCCCTTCTGTCCACATCCCCTCCAGCATCTGTTGTTAGAGTTCTTAATTACAGCCATTTTAACTCAGGTGAGGTAGTATATCAATGTTTTTTTGATTTGCATTTCTTTTATGGCTAGGGAGGTTGAGAATTTCTTCATGTGTCTATTAGCCATGCTTCTCTGCTCTTCAGAGAAGTTTCTCTTTAAGTCTTTTTTTTTTTTTGGTTGGTCGTGAGGCCTGAACTCTGGGTCTGGGCACTGTCCCTTGGCTCTTCAGCTCAAGGCTAGCATTCTACCACTAGAGTCGCAGCTCCACTTCTGGCTTTTTCTGCTTATGTGGTGCTGAGGAATCGAACCCAGGGCCTCATGCATGCAAAGCAAGCACTCTACCACTGAGCCACCTTCCCAGCCACTCTTTTTAAATCTTTAGCCCACTTATTTATCCGGCAGTTGTTTCTTTGAGGATTTGTTGTTGGGAGATTTAATTTTTTAAGTTCCAGGTATATTTTAGATATGAGACGCTTGTCTGTTGTATGGCTAGTGAAGATCTTCTCCCAATCCATAGGCTTTCTATTGATCTTGCAAGCTATGTCCTTTGCCATGCAGAAGCTCTGCAATTTCATGCAATCCCATTTGTCCAATCTTTCTTTGATTTCTTGTGTTTCTGGATCTCTATTAAGAAAATTTGGCCTGTGCCAAGGAGACCTTATGTTTCTCCTATTCCATCCTATCATGTTTTCAGAGTGTCTGCTTTGACTCCGAGGTCTTTGATCCATTTGGAGTTGATTCTGGTGCAGGGTGATATATAAGGATCTAGCTTTAGTTTTCTACAAGTAGTTAACCAATTTTGCCAGCACCATTTACTGAAGAGGCTATTTTTCTTCCCTTACATTTTTAGGTCCCTTATCAAAGATTCGATGGCTATAGGTCTGTAGGTTCATCTCTGGTTTTCAGTTCTATTCCATTGGTCCTGAGGTCTATTCTTGTGCCAGTACCAAGCTGTTTTGATTACTATGACTTTGTAGTAGAGTTTGAAATTTGGTATTAATATTCCTCCAGCACGGTTCTTTCTGTTAAGGATCATTTTTGCTATTCGGGTCTTTTATTGTTCCATATGAATTTTTGGATTGTCTCTTCAATTTCCTTGAAGAATGAAGTTGGAATATGGATAGGTATCACATTGAACTTGTAGATAGCCTTGGGAAGTATTGCCATTTTCATGATGTTTATCTTTCCAATACAGGAGCATGGGAGTTTTTGCCACTTTCTAACATCTCTTTTGATTTCCTTTTTCAGGTTTTTAAAATTTTCATCTTAGAGTTCCTTCACTTCTTTGGTTAAGTTAATTCCTAGGTATTTTCTTTTTTGTGGGGCTATTACGATTGGAGATGCTTTCTTAATTTCAGCCACACTATTCTCATTGTTGGTATACAGAAAAGCCATTGCTTTTTGAGGGTTAATTTTTTTGGGAGGGGTCCGGTCATGGGGCCTGAACTCTGGGCCTGGGCGCTGTCCCTCAGCTCTTCAGCTCAAGGCTAGCACTCTACCACTTGAGTCACAGTGCCACTTCCGGCTTTTTCCTTATGTTGTGCTGAGGAATCAAACCCAGGGCCTCAGGCATGCAAGGCAAGCGCTCTACCACTGAGCCACCTTCCCAGCCCCGAAGGTTAATTTTATACCCTGATACTTTGCCAATGTTTTGAATTAGCTTGAGTAATTTGGGAGTGGAGTCTATGGGATTCTTTAAATACAAGATCATGACATCTGCAAAGAGGAAGAGTTTTACTTCTTCTTTCCCTATTTGGATCCCTTTTCGGTTTGCATCTTGTCTTATTGCTGTAGCTAGGCATTCTAATACTAGATTGAAGAGAAGTGGAGAGAATGGGCATTCTGGTCTCTTTCCAGAGTTAAGAGGAAATGACTTTAGTTTTTCACGATTAAGTATAATGCTGGCTGTAGGTTTGTCATATACAGCCTTTATTGTATTGAGGAAGGTAACATGGATTCCTAGTTTTTCCAGAACCTTCATCATAAAGGGGCATTTGATCTTGTCAATTGCTTTTTCTGCATCTATTCAGATAACTATGTGTTTCTTATCCTTGCTCCTGTTGCTGTGATGAATTATGTTAATTGATTTGAGTATATTGAACCAGCTTTGCATCCCTGAAATGAATCCTGTTTGATCATGTTGTATGATTTTTTCATGAATTGAAGTGGATTGGCAAAAATTTTGTTGAGAAGTTTTTCATCAATATTCATCAAAGATATGGGTCTATAGTTCTCTTTCTTTGATGAGTCCCTGCCTGGTTTTAGGATGAGGGTTATTATAGCTTTATGGAATGAATTTGGTAGTGCACTTTCTCTTTCAATTTCATTGAAGAGTTGAAGGAGTATTGGTGTGAGTTCTGTTTGAAGGGCTTGTAGAATTCCGCTGTAAAACCATCTGGTCCTGGGCTTTTCTTAGATGGGAGGTCTCTTATTGCTGTTTCTATTTCAATGCTTGATATGGGCCTATTAATATGGTTTAAATCATCTTGGTTTAGTTTTGGCATGACAATATTTGCTAGGAAAAGGTCCATTCCTGCCAAGTTCTCAAACATATTAGCATAAAGTTTTGAGAAGTGTTCCCTTATAATGTTCTGAATCTTGGTTGTTTTGGTACTGTTTCCTTTCGCATCTATGAGTGTATTTATAACTGGATGTGTTCTCTTCTTTCTCTGATAAGATTTGCTAAGGGTCTGTAAATTTTGTTAATTTTTTCGAAGAACCAACTCTTTGTTTTGTTGATTCTTTCTATGTTTCTTTTGGATTCTAATTCATTTATTCTGATTTAATTTTAATTAATTCTTTCTGTCTACTGGATTGGGGGTATCTTCCTGCTCTTTTTCAAGGAGGCTCAGCTGTCTCATTCAATTGTTGGTTTCAGATCTCTCCAATTTGTTGATGTACAAACTCAGAGGTATAAACTTGCCTCTGAGTACTGCCTTTTCTGTATCCCAGAGGAGCTGGTAGTTTGTGTGCTTATTTTTGTTGAATATCATGAACACTTGAATTTCATTTCTAATCTCTTCCATGACCCACTGGTGATTAAATAGTGTGTTTTTCAGCCTCCATGTGTTACAGGATTTTCTTTGGTGGCTTTTGGTTTTGAGTTCTAATTTTATTTACTTTTGATCTGAGAGAATGCATGGTATGACTTCAATGTTTCTGAAATTGGACGTTTGCTTTGTGACTAAAATGTGGTCTATTTTAGAAAATGTTCCATGTGCTGCTGAGAAGAATATGTATTCTGATGCTGCTGCGTGAAATATTTGTTAGATGTCTGTGAAATCTAGTTGATCTATGCAGTTGTTTAGGTCTACAGTTTCTCTGCTGAGTTTTAGCCGTGTTGATCTATCTAGTGTGGATAGTGGTGTGTTAAAGTCTCCAATAATTAATGTCTTTGGATCTATATGAGATTTGAGATAAAGTAGTTTTTCTTGGATAAATTTGGGTGCTCCTTTGTTTGGTAAATACATAATTAGAATTGTAATGTCCTCCTGAAGGAGAGATCCCTTAATGTGTATATAGTGACCTTCTTTATCTGTTCTCACTAATTTTAATTTGAAATCTATTTTATATGGTATTAGGATTGTTTATGGGGGCCGTTTGTTTGGTAGATTTTGTTCCAGCTTTTCACATTGAAAATGTGTTTGTTTTTATGGGCAAGATGTGACTCCTAAAGGCAGCAGATAGAAGAATCTTGCTTTTTAATCTAAATAGAGAGTCTATGTCGCTTGATTGAAGAGTGAAGTCCGTTAATGTTGAGAAATAGGAGTAAGAGGTATTTGGGAGTTCCTGCCATTTTATCCACCTAATTTGGGGCTGCAGCTACTGGGTTCTACCTATGGTTCTTGGATTCTTGAGTATGGTTTCCTTGCCTTTATTGTGGTCTTGTTGGTTTTCTATGTGTAGGACATCTTTAAGATCTTTTGTTGGGCTGGTTTGGGGGAGATATATTGTTTCAATTTTTTGTTGCTATGGATCATTTTTATTTTACCTTCCATAATGAAGGAGAGTTTAGGTGGGTACAGTATTCTTGGTTGTCTCTGCTGAGAAATCTGAGGTGATTCTATTTGTTTTCCCTTTATAGGCGATTGATCTTTTCTCCTTGACAGCTTTAAAGATCTTTTCCTTGGCCTAAATTGATCCTGTACAGATTATAATGTGACCGTGGTATGTCCTGTTCTGGTCTGGTCTATTTGGGCTTCTAACAGCTTCTTGTATCTGAATAGGCCTATCTTTTTGCATGTTTGGGAAGTTCTCTGCTAGGATGCTGTTACACAAATTTCCTAGACCATTAACTTCTGTCTCTAGGTTCTTCTCTACACTCAGATTAGGCCTTCTGATGGTATCTTCCAAGTGTTGAATAGATCTATCATATTTCATGGATTTGTGTTGGATGGTTGTATGTTCATTCTCTATAATATCTATGCTGTCGTCAATCCCCGAGATTCGATCTTCTGCATGGTCTATTGTACTCTCAAGACTTTCTACTTTGCTTTTTATTTCTTTTCCTTCTAATTGGTTGGCTTTGAGAGCTTAATATTCTTTGTTAGAACTTTGTTCTAGATCTTGTAAGGACTTCTTTACTTCCTTAATTTGGTATTCAGTGTTTATTCTCAAATCACTTAGTTGATTGGTTATGGATTCCTTGGACTCCCATTCCTTCTGTAGGGCTCCACTGAGCATTCCCTTTGCGGTCTCACTGATGTCTTTCAGCTCTCTGTTTATGGATTTCATAAATGCCTCCTTTGATCTTTGTCTATTCTCATCCCCATCTCTCAGTTCCTGTATTTCTCTTTGATTAGCATCCTCACGTTCACACATTTCCAGTAGTCCTCTTTGAGTGTTCTGAGCCTGTTCATGCCATTCCTGACTTTCTCTTTGTCTGTTCTAAGCCAGCTCACGCAATTCCTATCTATCTCTTTGATCTCAAACTTCTCAAGCAAATCCTTTTTTTTTATCTTTGAATGTTCTAAATCTGCTCATGTAATTTCTGTATCAATCTTTGAGTAGCTTCCTCACACTCAGGAGACTCCTGTATTGATCTTTAGTTTTCCTCCTCTCTCTCCCTATCATGCTCACACAGAGACATTTGCAAGTTTTCACTTTTTTTACTTACCCTGTTTTTTTTTTTTTTTTTGGTCCGGTCGTGGGGCCTGAACTCTGGGCCTGGGCGCTGTCCCTCAGCTCTTCAGCTCAAGGCTAGCGCTCTACCACTTGAGCCACAGCGCCACTTCCGGCTTTTTTCTTTTTGCTTATGTGGTGCTAAGGAATCGGACCCAGGGCATCAGGCATGCAAGGCAAGCGCTCTACCACTGAGCCATCTTCCCAGCCCTACTTACCCTGTTTAACTGTAGTGTTTATACAGCTTTTTGGAACTCTCCTCTGGATTATTCATTATCTGTTCTGTCCCCTGATTGTCATGAGTGGGAGTTGAGAACCCCCGGCTTGCTATTTTTCTTGTGTTTTTCCGGCTTGTTCTGCCTATTTGGGATGAGAATAACACCAGTTTTGTACTAGAACACTATTTTAAAGTAAACATCAACCAAAGTCCATAGTTGCATAGTCCAAAATCTGCAGATAGAATCTGGTTCAAGAGATACAATCTATTGAACATCAAACAACTATGTCTTAATGGCCTAAGAACAGCAAAGGAGAATTTGACAACCAGAAATTATTAGGTTTAGGGAAAATGTGGGGAAAATAGGATTAGAGGGATTTGGGAATGTGAGGGAGAGTGGAATTAACCATATCCTAATCCCAAAGAGGGAAATGCATTGGACAGAATGATAGCAGAGAGAGTGAAAAAAAGAAAAAAAAGAGAAGAAAAAAAGAGAGAAGAAAAAGAAAAAAGAGACAAGAAGAAAAGGAAAAACAAAAATTTTAAATTAAAAAGTTAGGGGGCAGGGAAGTTGGCTCAGTGGTAGAATGCTTGCCTTGAATGCCTGAGGCCCTGGGTTTGATTCCTCAGCACCACATAAGCAAAAAGAAAAGAGCCAGAAGTGCCGCTGGGGCTCAAGTGGTAGAGTGCTAGCCTTGAGCTGAGGGACAGCACCCAGGACCAGAGTTCAGGCCCCACGACCGTACCCCCTCCAAAAAAAAAGTTAAACCCTTAAAAACTGTAAGTTTGAAGAAGTAGTATTCAGAGAAGAATGAGGATGGGATGAGAGGAGGAGAGGGATAGAAAGGAGACATGAAAAACTAGAAAAATAAAAATGTTCAAAAATATTATATGGGTATAAAGAGGTAATACTGCTATTAAGTAATTTAAGTCTAAGAGGTTTGGAATTGAGTTATTTCTGGATTAAGTATGGACACAATGGAGGATAAGATTTAATAATTGATGACGGTTATATTTGAGGGTGAACAGAACAGAAATTAAGTCACGCAGAAAAGAATGAAAGAGAAGAAATGAAAAGAATGAGAAAAGAATGAAAGAAAGAAAGGATCAAAAGATGAGTAGAGATTTTAAAAAGCACATACACATATACACCTAAAATAAAAATTATACAAGGAAGAAAAGAAAAAATAATTGAAAAAACATTTTTAAAATTAAAAATTTTAAAAAAAAATAAAAATAAGATGCAAAAAAAAGAAAGTGCTTTGATTTTTTTTTTTTTTTTTGGAGGGAATGGAAAGATTCTGTATCTCCCTTGTGTCCATAACCAGTCTCTTGGTGGAGTCTCTGGTTTGCTTGTGGTGTTTGGTTTTCCTGTGGCTTGATTGGTTTATTAAATCAGTTTTTTGGGCAAGCAAAAAATGCTCTGCTTTACCCAGGATTTTGTGATCCTCCTCCCAGGCTAGTTCTGTGAGAGGGGGATCTCTTTTGAGTATCACAAAAGAGGGAGATGGCTTTTTCCTCTAGTTTGGGGATGCTGTGTTGAGGCTAAGTTCTGGATAGAGTTGAGGCTTTTCAGCAAACAGTAGCTTTTCCCTGAGGGGCTAGCTTCTGAGACAGTCACAGAGCCCAGCCTGGAGCCTTTCTTGGGGTTTATGTTTACTGAATTTCAATGGATTGTCTAGGTTGCTGTAGGGAGGGGCAGCATCTGGCTCTGTTTACCAAGTGAAGAAAGCCACTCCTGGGGGCAGATTTTCCTCTGCCTGGGGTGGATGACATTTTCCTGGGAGCAGTTGTGCCTTGCAGGTCTGGGCAGGTTCCTGTGACCTGCTAAATGACTGTCTTGTTTTTTCCCAAGGCCTGAGTTGGAGCTGGCAGCTCAGCCTGGCTTTTGTCAGTATCAAAGACGGAGATCTCCTGTAGTGGGGTCGGGGATGGGTGCCTTCCCTCCTCTGCTTCTTCAGGAATTAGGATGTCAGGTTTCTATACACGCCTGAGGGTTGGTCCCTGGGTAGTCCCTGGTCTGAGATCTGCAGGGTGAAGATATCTGCTCCTTGTCAGTTCTTGCTGGTGTTAAGAAGTATCTGTTTACCTGCTGTGTCTGACACCTTTGACCCGGACTCTGTCTTGAAGATATGGTGGCTACAGCCACCGCTGCTGCGGCCGCAGCTGCCAGTAAGTGCTCAGATTTGTCTCTTTGCCTGGATTTTCCCTTCTGGCGAAACTCTTTGTACTGTGATGGCACACTTGGTGTAATTCTCTGGCTTAGGAGTGTTCATTAGAACTCTAAAACTTCTTTCTATGGGAGAGCTCGTTTAGCCTCCAGCTTCTCCTCCGCCATCTTCCTGACCTCTGAAAATCATATTTTGACGGTTGAAATCATCCATCTAATTTGACTCATAATCCCAGGCGTTAGTGAAAATTGCCAACTTAAATAAAAGAAATACCCTGGAAAACGTGGCATTTAATTTTTCTCAATCCAACTTAAAGTGTTCCCAAGTCAGTGGTCTCCTTTTCCTTCCAGACAGCCTACAGCAGTTTGCAGAAACAGGCATTCAGTGAGCCCTAGCTAATTGCCACCTTCTGATATGGAGAAGGCTCCAGGAGGGGGAATGGACTTGTGTTCCACTTCCCAGCTGGAAACAGGCCAGGGTGGACACAGATTGGAGTCTGCAGGACTCCAGGGAGGAGTCAGAAAACTGGTGCAATGCCCCAGGAGGGAATCCATGCCACCAGTGCAGGCCCAGAGCCCTGTTCCCGGATGCCCACAGAAACCATAAATGCCCTAGGTAAGGTTCCCCTCTCATCCTCGGTCAGGGTGAACCATCTGCCATGTCACAACTTATGCCAGCCCCCAAAACCTCATAGATTCACAGCCCCTGTCCTACCCTCTCCCTCACCTCATTCCCTAATTTTGTTTGGCAGACACATTCCCAACCTTTGAATTAGCTCTAACTATAAACACAAAAGCAGAGTGTCTGGCTGGAAGATTGTGACTGTGGTCACACTCGCCTCACCAAACATTTGGCTGTGGATAGGACAGGTGTCCACTCTAGTCCAGCAGTGTCCACTCTAGTCCAGCATTCACACAGGTCACCTAGGGGAGGCACATGCAGGCCCAGCATCTAATGTGGGCTATAGGAAAGGGCTAAGAGAGAGGTGGAAATAGGAGGAAAGGAATGTCTACTGAAATCTTCCCATAAAGGAGCCAAGAAACTGTGAAGGAGGAAACAAAAATTGTGGCTGTGCTCATACTTGGTATTGAAAAAAGAACAACAACAAATAAACACACAGAAATAAAATGCTTTAGCTGTTTTTAGACATGATGACTTACATATATTTTCATTGCTCTCATCTCCCTGCTATCCCAACGTACAAACACACAGACACACACACTCACACTCACACACACGCACACACACACACACACACACACACACACACACACACACACACACACACAAATCCAGAACGGTGACAGAAGACTTATCCATTCAGCACCTGCAATTTGCCAACTGATCACTCACCTGAGCACAGTCAGGGTGTACAAGGAGAAAGATTCTCTCTCTCTCTCTCTCTCTCTCTCTCTCTCTCTCTCTCTCACACACACACACACACACACACACACAGACACACACACACACACATACACACACTCACACAGACACAGATTTGTACCTCTCCTAATTTTGTTGGTTCCTCATCTGGGACAATGTAGAAGCTGGAGCACGCGGGTTCTCATTCCCCGTACCCTTGTCAGAAACAAGGGCTCTCACAAAAGGAGAGCACCACTCTAATGACACAACACGAAGCACCTCTGCCCTTCTCCAGGGTCAGACCCTTCCCCTTGGAAACAACCAGCCTTAACTGTGCTAGGGATGTGCCTGATGTACTGGCTTTGTGTGCTCTATGCTCCTGTCCCAGACCCGTGCTCCTACAGCAACAGTGGCCAGCCATTGAGGCTACCTCCCCTGGTGCATGTGCCTGCTCTTTTCTTTGCTCTCTCTCTGCCCCTAATTTTCTTCCTGGCTGCCCTGCCTCTGCCGCGCAAGTGGCCAGCCCAGTGTGCTCCTTGCTGCAGCAGCTACGTGCTCCCTCAGCCACGCCCTGTCCTCCCCTTGGTCATGCCTCCTCCCCGCCTCGGCCACACCTCCATCCCTGGGTTTGTGCTGTTCTGACTGCCCTAATGCTACCAGGCCATGACAGAAGCAGCCTCACCTCAGGTCAAGGCTTCCCCCAACCCCAGCAGCAGCTGCTTGGGGGATCAAATCTCCCCTCAGCCCAACTGCTGTGGGACTCTTCTCCTTCCACCCCACACACCAATAGGTGCACGGTGACCTCCATGTTTGTGTGTGTGTGTGTGTGTGTGCGTGTGTGATTGTTCGGGATACCTACCTTTCAAGGATTCCGAGCATAGCACCATTTGGGATGATAGCACACAGCACATTTTAAAAAAGAGCACAAAGTACCCTGTGTAATGGACTCAGCAATATGCACCTTTTGAAGGACTCAGCACATAGCAACCTTTGGGATCCTCATGGTAATCTAATGACTAATAACATAAGACATGCCATTTTGACATCACTAAACATAAATATCATAGTATTATGACATCATAAGTCAGAGTGACATTATAGACATAGTGTGAATGCTTATTCTGTGACTTCATTATATTTCAAGCGAGCAATATTGGTGGATATCAGAAATCCATTGTAACCTCAAAGCCTTGTGACATGAAAATCCTTTGCGACATCACAGTGTCATTGTGATATCATTAACCTGTTGTGACATCACAACCCTGTCCTGTCCATTGTGACCTCATCACCAATGTGACATCACAAAGCCATTGTGATAAAACCTTGCTGTTGTGATATTACAATCACCTTGAGACCCATTATGACATCTTTAGCACCTTTGAAAATTCAAATGGCCCACTTGGGCAGTTTTGCAGTGTATGGTAATTTCTGTTAGCTATGCCCAAGAGGAACCATGGTGATTCCTTTTGTGTGCTCCATGCTCCCTGGGGAGCTTCATCCTGTCCCTTCCTGTGCTTTCCAGTATGCAGTGACCACTTTCACAGAGCAGGGATGACTTACATCTTACTTGTTTCATTTAACATAAGAAAGGCCACTGGAAACATTTATTAAACAAAGAACATAGCATTTTAGCCATTTTAAGAGGACAGGTCAAGGTTATTAAGCGCATTCATATTACTGTAAGACAAACTCTCCAGCCATCTCTAGTGACTTTTTTCCCTACCAAAAAAGAATTCCTAACCTTTCCACTTCCTCCACCCCCAACAGCTGTCATCCTGTTTTCTCTGTAAGCTACACTTTCAATTCCACCTTCAAATGCACATTCAGTGTTTGTTTTCTTGTGACTGACAGTGTACTTGAAATAACATTTTCAGTGTTTGTCTTTGGTGAACCATAAGAATTCCCTTTTAGTTTGAAACTGTATAATATTCTATGTACAATATTCCTGTATAATATTCAGGCTGTATTGGATTTATGGGTTCATCTGCTTATTGGCATTGAGTTTCCATTCTTGATTATTATAAATCATGTTATTACAGGCAAAAAAAATCAAATGGCCTTTGTGACATGACAGTCCCATTGTTATCCATATCCTCATTGTCAACTGAGATCAGATATGCCAATGTAATATCACAAAGGATTCACAATATAATCATTGATGTAACATCACATTGTCATTATGACATAAGCTCATGGTGAAATTACAAATCTTTAATGACATCATACCACTATGACATCATGTTGTCATTGTGACATCATATAGACATTATGAATGCCTATTATGTGATTTCATTATATTTCAAATGTGGCAGGTGGGTTCATATCAAAAACACAGTTCGACTTCATAAGCATTGTGACATCACAATCCCTTTGTGACATAACTTTGCCATTGTTATATCTCTAAACAACTGTGAAAATTCTAACATATCCTGTCCTGATAAGTTTTGTGACATGTTGCCACTGTGTTGTTAGGCCCATTGAGAGCTCAATCTATTTTCGACCTCATATTATTTCAGGTATGACATGAAATATTGTGACATCCTGAATATTGTGACATCACACTGCTAGATGTAATGACCATTGTGTCACATTGTCACATCACAAATCTGTTCTGACTTCATCACATTTGTGCCAACAAATGCTTTGGAATCCTCATAAGCCTGTTTTAAATTTATATACTCATTGTGAATTAATGACAATTGAGGTCTGGAATACCATTGTCACATCAGCAATCTACTGTGACATCACAAAAATATTTTGAACTTATCACTATAATGGCATCCAACTAATTGTGACATAACAACTCTCTTATGACATCATTTGACATCATATTGCAATTGTGATATTACTGTACCATCATGCTTTCACAAACCTATTATGACCTCATCACATCTTAGAAAATTCATGGCCTTTGGGACATCATGCTCCTTCTGTGAAATTGTATCATTATGAACTTGTAGCAATTGAAACTTGAAATAAGATGTGATATTACAAACTAGTTTTGACATCACTAACCCATTTTTATATCATTAATACTTTGACAACAAAGCCTGTCATGAACTTTAGCACTTTTGACAAAAATCATGGCGTTTGTGTCATCACAGCTCATTTGTGTATGTCATTGTGACTTCATTCTCTTGTCCTCACTTTAAACTAATGTCAATTAAGATCTGTCATGCCATTGTAACATCAAAAACCCTTTGTGACATCATCACCAGTGTGACATCAGACTGTTGCTATGATACCATCAGCTCATTGCGACATCACCAAGCTACAGTGACATCATAGCTTTATGACATCGCATTGCCATTTTGCTGTCATGGACACATTCTGAATGCATATTCTGTGATTTCATTCTATTTCAAATTTGCATATCAGTTGATTACAGAAACACATTGTGACCTCATAACCATTATAACATCATAAACCTTGTGTGACATCATAACAATTCTGACATCACATTGTTGTTATGAAATCTTTAGCTTATGGTGACATCACAAAATGACAATGACATTAAACATTTGCCATTATGTCATTGTGATATCATAGTCACATTATGAATACCTAATCTGTGATTTCCTTGTATTTGAAATGTGGCATGTGGGTTGATATCAGAAACAACCATTGTCACATCAAAATCCCTTTGTGACATCAATTTGGCAATGTGACATCACAATGGCAATGTGATGCTACTAAGGCATTGTGATATCACAATGGTCATGAATTCACAATGAGTTTCTGAGATAAACCGACATGCTACATTAGAAATAGAATCAAATAACATCATAGGCAAACACAAAGTGTTATGACGCTAGAATGACAATGTCATGTTACAAAGCTATTATGCCATTATAGTTTTATATGTCAAAATGAGCTGATGGTGTCATAATGGCAACATGATGTCACAATTATGATGTCAGAAAGGATTTGTTATGTTTCAATGGTATGTCTGATGTCAGTTGTCATTAGTTCCCATGAGGATATAGGTACAAAATGGTTCTGTGATGTCACAGACGCCATGAGTGTTTTCAAAGGTGATAAGAAGTCATGATAGTTTTGGGATGGCTCAATGTGATCCGTAATGTCACAATGGAAATGAAACGTCCCATTTGGTTTTTTCTCTGAGCTTATGGTCAGCACCCAGGCCCTGTGTTCAACCCCAAAACCTAGCCACCAAGGGCCCAACTAGGAGTGGTCAAAATTTTCAAAACTTGATGAACTTCACGAGCCCTAAATGACAGGAAGCATTGTGATATTACACATGTGCTTAGATTTAGCAAGCTTACAGAAACCTAGAAAGGCACCATTGCCAATAATGAATCATTTTATTAGGTTCAGCTCCCTTCTTGTCTGCCAGAAGGATCCTTGAATAAATTGTACCAGGTTATTTCAACACTGGAACGTAGTCTAACAAAGACAGACCAAGTGCAGGCAACTTGGCCTGCCATGGGAGGTGGCAAAAATGAAGGCTTCCTGTCAAAACAGCACTGGGGAGAGAGACAGCTTGGGGTACAAAGAGGTCTTTTGCTCTTGGGCTTCAGAGCCTGCCCACAATTCTCCTCACTAATTGGCCCAGATGTAGTTGTTTGTTACACAGCTGTACAGGAGTGAGGCCTTTGTCTGCCTATTCCAAAAATGAGGGAGACTTCCTCCAGCAACCTGTGGTTTGGAGAAAACCTCAGACTACACTAGGAACAGTGAAGGGAACCCTGGAACATGCATTGTTTTGAATGCACTGTCTGTGCAATGAAATCATTCTATTCAAAGCAAATTTCCTAGCTGGGTGCCTTTCATCATAATGACTCTGGACCTTAACAGATAGAAATGCATGCATACTTACATGCAGAGACATGGAGTTACTTTTTTTTAATTTGTATTTGCAGGTCCGGGGGTTGAATTATGAGCTTAGGCACTCTCCCTGAGTTCCTTTTGCTCCAGGGTAGCAATCTGCTTTTGAGCCACAGCCCTACTCATGGCGATATTTTATCTCTGTGATCCCTCAGAAATAAGAGTGCTGTGGACTTTCCTGTCATGGCAGAATTCATAATGGCATTCTCTACCTCTCAGCCTCCTGAAGAGCTAGGATTACAGGCAGAAGCAAATGACACCTGGCTTTCTTTTCTTCTTCTCATTCGTTTCTTTCATTGTGACAAACTGAAATCTTCACAGTGTCATTCCAATGGTTTGCATTTCAAAGTAAAATACCCAGGACTGGAGTTGAAGTGCCAGTACTGCCACCTACAAATGAAGGGAGATCTTGAGAAAAACATTCCTATCCATGGGAATGCCTAATGGAATGTTATAAAATTAACAATTAAATTTGCAGTTAGTTCATGTTTCTCGTATAGAATGACACACAAAAAGTAGTGGATTATGTCTTCCATTCCAGCACCATGCTATGATTCTCCTAATTAAACAATACAGACTACTTTTACATTAATACTTTAATAAGTATTCAACCATGATACTTCATTAAATGGAGGCATAATTTAATAATAATTCATAATATATATAATTTAATATCCTCACATTGTCTCTCTCATGTATATTGCAAGCTATACATCTATCTATCGATTGATCTATCAATCGATCTATCTATTTATATCTATATCTGTATCTATATCTATATCTATAGATATAGATATATATCTATATCTATCAGCCACTAACAAAGGTTGTTCCCAGGCCCTCAGAACTGGCTGGCAGCTCAGTTTGCCAAAGTCTTTTGTTCTACAACTCTCCCTTTCATGAATTGGGCATTGTGGGCTGTGAGTTCCAATCTCACCATGGCCAAAATTTTATATGTGGAGTCAGAAGCCAATTTTGACCCATTTTTTCCTTCTTTGTGAAAGTCCTGGGTCTCAGTATGATGTATAATCCATATGCAAATAAATCCATGTGATAAGATGTAATAAATGAAATAAATGTTATATATGTAGTAATACTCAATAAAATAAAAAAATAAGGGTAATAAATGTCATATGGAGTAAACCCATGTATGCAAATAGTTCTCATATATGAATATTATTTTTTTCAGTGCTGGGGCTTGAATTTGGGCCCTATAAACTGGGCTGAATTTCTTGTCTTCAACGATGGTGAGCTTTCTCTTCCCCATAGTGCCACTGAGTAACCTAGACCCTGTGTTCAAATCTCAAGCCTGCCAGAAAAATGGTGCAAATTCCAAGCCAGGGCCTTAAATTTTTTTGGACAGGCCTGGGGCAACTCTGCCTCAGCTTCGATCATCGTAGGCTGGGATGCAGCCTCTGGTCTCACAGCCCATCCTGAGATCCTAGGACCCGAGTTCAAATCTTAGGACTGGCAAACAATAAGTGCTGGGAAGGTGGCTCAGAAATAGAGTACTTGCCTTGCATGCATAAGGCCCTGTGTTCGATTCCTCAGCACCACATAAGCATAAAAAAGCTTGAAGTAGTGCTATGACCCAAGTGGTAGAGCAACAGCCCTGAGCTGAAGAGTTGAGAGACAGCACCCAGACCGAGAGTTCTCACCCCAAAACCGAAAAAAAGAGAGGGAGGAAAAAAAGAGAAGGATAAAACTGGGAAGTTCTAGAAGCCACTTTTACATTGTTTTTTCCTTTGCATTGGAAACATCCTGGGTCTAACTCACAGGGCCCGGAAAGTGTACATTACCTTGCACTGCTGAAGTTTGGTGGGCTATCAGGGAAGCCATAGCCAAACCAGCAACCTAGGCCCAGGGTGTGAATTCCAGGACTGCCACCTATGAATAGCGGGAGATCCTAAGAAACGCATTCTGATATACATCCATATGAATAGAATGTTGTAAAGTAACAATTACATTCGTAGTGTATGATTATATTATAAAATAATACACAATAATTATAGTACATTGACTAATTTTCAATTAATACTTTGTTATGTATTCAACCACAATACTTAAATAAAGGAAGGAATGATTTATTGATAATTGGTAGTAATATAGTATGCATAATTAAATATACATACATCTCTGACTTGTTTTATACATACATACATAATATATGCACACATTGTATATATATATATATATATATGTAACAATCTACATATCTATTTCTACACTTGTCATTCCTGAGGTTCAGTGCTAGAGTGCTCGCCTAGTATGTATGTAGCCCTGGGTTCGATTCCACACTATCACATGCACAGAAAAAGCCGGAAATAGTGCTGTCACTCAAGAAGTCAAGCACTGGCTTTGAGCATGAACGCTTAGGGACTGTGTCTAGGCCCTTACTCAAGCCCCAGGACTGGACCCAAAAACAAGTTAGAATGTTCTGACTGCAAGTATAGAAGGCAAGGCAAGGATTTCAAATACCTCATCACAGAGCAAGCTGGGAGTATGAAGCTGACAGCTGCCAACTAACCTGACTTAGCTAGTAGTGAACAGATACAACCCAGCACCATGGAACCAGACACTGCTTCCTACCTCTAGTTGCTTGGGGGATGAGATCAGACACTGGTGGGTTGAAAACTCAGCCCTGGCAGGAAGTCTGGGAGACTCTGAGCTGTGCCTCAAAGTGGTAGAGCTCTCGCCTTGAGGAAAAGTTCTTAGGACAGGACCTCCAACCTATGAGTGCAATCCCCGAGGCTGATGACCCTCCTCACATCTAAAACATTTGATGTGAACTTGTGTTGTTTGTGAAAGAATGGTGATACTGATGAAAGCAACCTAAATCTAATGACAGTTTGTGGGATACAGCTATGTGATGAGTCCTTCCTGGGGTGCTGGTTGTTCATGGGGAGCTGGGTCGTTCATGGGGTACTGTGTGCTGAGTCCTTCTCATGGTGCAATGTGCTGAGTCCTTCACGAGTTGTATTCATTTATCTGGTCCTTATAAGAGCTACACAAGTAAGATGATTGTGCAGATGAGAAAGTTGAGGCTCGGATATGTCCCCAAGGTAGGGCCAAATTTCTGTATATACTGAGCTCTAGTGACTTGTCCCCTGCAGACAATTGTTTTGGTTTAGTTTTCTCCATCATGAACCTTGAACTCAGAACCTAGGTGCTGATTTTTTTTTCTTGGGCTCATGGCTAACTTTCTACCATGGGGAGCCAAGGTCCCCCTTGCAGCAAAGTGTCACTGGTTAGGTGTCTTTAGCTGAGGTCTATCATCCTGCCTGCTCAGGAAGCTGAGGATCTAGGTTCAAAACTATCCCAGATCACAGTCCAAAGCCAGCCTGAGCTGGAAATTCTTTGACAGAAAGCCTGAAGGGGTGCTGAAGCTCCAATGGTAGAGCATTAGACTTGAGCTGAAGAGCTCAGAGACAGCACCCAGGCCCAGACTTGAACAACTCCAACTTACAAAAAAAGAAAGAAACCTGAAGTGGAGTGCTGGGAATGTTTCTTAGGGGTAGACTGCTTTGCATGTGTGAAACCCTGGGTTTGAATCCTCAGTACCTCATCCCTAGAAAAGTACCTCATCCCTGAAGTGGCTCTGTGGCTCAAGTGGTAGAGTGCTGTCCTTGTACCAGAGAAGCAGTTGCAGTGGTCAGGTCCTGAGTTCAAGCACCAGGATTGGTGTACACACACACACACACACACACACACACACACACACACACACATGGAGGCATCGTTGCCAATAATGAATCATTTCATTAGGTATAGCTCCCTAATTGTCTACCAGGAGCACTCTTGAATTAATGGTAGCAGTTTGTTTTAACATTGAAACATAGTCTTATAAAGACAGGATGAGTGCAGGGAATTTGGCCTGCCCCGGGATGTGGCACAAATGAAGTTTTCCTGTCAAAACAGAGCACTGCGGAGAGAGAGAGCTTCGGGTAAAAAGAGGCCTTTTTCTCCTGACCTTCCGAGCCTGCCCACACTCATTCTCAGTAATTGGCCTGGATGAATTGTTTGTTACACAGCTGTACAGGAGTGAGGCCTTTTGTCTGCCTGTTCCAACAATGAAGCAGAGTTCCTCCAGCAGCCTTGGGTATGGAGAACCCCTCAGGCTACTCTGGGAACAGTGAGGGGAGCCCCCGGGCATGCACTGTCTCCAAAGTATTGTCTGTGCTATGAAATCATTCTATTCAAAGCGAATTTGCTAGCTGGGTGCCTTTCTACATAGAAAGTCTGGATGTTCACTGATACAAATACATTCATACATTCACAGACACATGGAGTTACTGGCTCATTATTTTTGTGTGTGTGTGGCACGTCCCGAGGCTTGAACTGTGAGCCTAGACATTTTCCCTGAGCTCCTTTTGCTCTAGGAAGCATTTTATTGTGTCGAAAACCATGATTACCCTAGGCTGGGGTGTGATGATACAGGAATCCTAGGCCCTAGTTCAACTCTCAGTACTGGCAAAAATACATCAAACCAACAAAATGGAGAAGGAAAAAAAACAGGAATTTACAAGACAGTTTTTCCTTGGTTTCCTGGGTCTCAGTGACTTGGCTTGAAAATTGTATGTGACCTTCCATGGCTGGAGGCTGGCAGGCTGGCAGCCTGAGTCCAACTCAGACACCTGGGCCCTGAGTTCAATCCTGAGATTGCCACTTACACATGGCTGAAGATCCTAGGAAATTCATTCCTATATATAGGAACACTAATAGAATGTTTGAAATGTACTAATTGAATTACTAATTAGCTAGTCATTCCAGTATAAGATTGTATGCAATAAATATAGGTCATTGATTAATAAATTATTAAGTCTTCTACCGTGATTAATTAATGGAGGCATAATTTTAGACCAAATAATTGGTAGTAATAGAATATAAGCTAATAAGATATAGACATCACACTTTATATAGGGTTATACACTAGAATCTACATAAATGTCTATCTGTCTCTCTTTATTCATTTATAGATGTATATACATATGTAAATACACACACATGCACACACACACACACATACACAGACACACACTGCAATCTAAACATCTGTCTGTTTATATATTGGCCATTCCTAGGACTTAATCTCAGGTCCTCAAATTTGCCCATCAACTTCACTTGCATGAGACTGATGTGCTAACATTTACCCATTCATGAAGTGGACCTGCTGGGCTCTGAGTTCAAGTCACAGAATTGCCAACAACTGAATCCTGGTGGGAAAGCCAATTGCCCCACTTGTTTTCCTTATTGGTGAAAGTCCTGGGTTTCACGAATGATGTAGAATACAGAGGCAAATCTATTTCTTATGTAATAGAATGCAAAAAATGTTATATGTGTAATCATACTCACTAAAATACATAAGAAATAAATAAAACACAAAAATAAAATGAATACACTAACCGCAAAATGCAGTAAGCATGTATACGAATATTATTTTTTGAGAGCTAGGACTTGAGTTCAGGACCTAGGAACAAGCCTGACTTTCTTGTCTTACAGCACGGTGATCTTCCCCATCTCCCACAGTGCTGCAGATTTATCCAGACCCTGAGTTCAAATCCCAGGCCTGGTAGAAAAAAAGGTCATGAATTCCAAGCCAAGGGGCCTCATAATATTTCAAATATTTTAATGTATGTATGTGTGTATATATGTGTGTATGTATGTATGTATGTATGAATGTATTTATTTATTTATTTATATTTTGTCCAGCACAGAGCTTGAACTCAGTTCATGGCGATTCTGCCTCAGCTTTGATCACGCTAGGCTAGGGTACAACCACTAGACCCAAAACCAAATCTGGGTTCCTGGGCCCCAAAGGCAGAAGGAAAAAAAGGAAAAAAAAAATTAATGCTACACAGGAAAAAAAAACAAACCTGGCATCTTGCAGATGGCTGCCGGTTTTGCATTTGTTTTCTTTGCAAGGTGACTATGCTGGGTCTGAATGACACGGTTGAAAAATGTTGGTAACATTGCATTGCTGAAGGCTGGCAGGATACCAGGGAAGCAATAGGCCAACATAGCAACATAGGTCCTGTGTTTGAAACCCAGTCCTGACCCCTACCAATGGAGGGAGATCCTAAGAGTCTCATTCCTATTCAGAGGAATACTGATGGAATGCTATGAATGGCAAGGTTGAATTAGTTGTTTCTGAATACTACTATACAATTAGACAGAGTGATTTTAGGAGGCCAATGGATTTTAATGAATATTTTTGACACATTCAAAAAATACTATTAATTACATGGACGCAATAGTTTTGGAACAGTGGTTGATTTAATTGATAATTCATTAAGGATGAAAACAATAATATTAATTACATGGAGGCATAATAAATACCTAAGAATTGGTACGAATGTAGCCTATATAACTGAATAATGTATAGACAACTCTGGCACTCTATAAAGATATGTATTTATTTGTGTACTACCATCTGCATGTCAATCTGTTCTTATTTTGTCAACCCCTGGGGCTCAATCTCAGGTGCTGGAAATGTTTGTCAGCTCAATATGCCCCAGGATGGCATACTGACACTCACCCATTCATGAATTGGGCCTTGTAGGCAGTGAGTTCAGATCTCAGCACTCACAAAAATTGAATCATGGAGTAACAATCCCATGGTAACACATGTTTTCCTTTTCTGTGAAACTCCTGGTGTCAGCTGTGAAGTTTCATACATGGGAAAAACTATATCCTATATAATAAATGTAATAAATATTTCATTGTCATAACAGTCAATAAAATAGATGATAAATAAATGAATAAAACAAAAAATAAAATGAACAACCACACTAAGCACAATATGGGGTCAACATACGGGTCTCTATCTCAGGGCCTGGGAATTGCTTGGCAGCTGAATTGGCTACAGGCTGCTGTGCTGACAGTCACCCAATCATGAATTGAACCTTCTAGGCCCTGAGTTTATATCCCAGTACTGCCAAAAGTGTAATCGAGGAGTGAGAAGCCAAGCGTGACACATTTTCTTTTTCTTTGAAAGTGATCAGTGACATGTAGGATGTATAATTCAGTTGCACATCTATATTCTATGTAATAGGATGTCATAAATATAAAAAATGTCCTAGGTAGAAACATTGTCACTACAATAAATGAAAAACAGATTGAATTAGTAGTGAATCATTGTAGGATAAAATTAGACACAATAATTATAGAACGTGGATTAAGTTCAATATTTTATCAATCATTAAAAGAATAAAAATTGCATGGAAACATAAATGCCTAATAATTGGTAGTAACACATGATGCATGATTTAATAATATCTAGACATCTGTCTCATTCTATAAAATATGTAATTATATGAATGGATGTATGTACATGTGTGATAAAAATAACAGGCTACTGACTAATTATTAATTAATGCTTTATTAATTGTTAACTTGGACACATCATTAAATGGAGCCATAATTTAATATTTAATGTTTGATAGTAATAATATCCATAAATTAATATATACAAACATCTTTTGTGTATATAATATTTATATATAGCAATCTATTTCTATTTATACCTCGTTCACTCCTGGGACTCGGTGTTTGAGTGCTCACCTATAAGCACGAAGCACTGGGTTCAATTCCTGAGAGCCACATAAACAGAAAGCTCAGAAGTTCTACTGTCTTTCAATCAATTGAGTGCTAGCCTTGAGTACAAATGCTTAGGGACAGTGTCAAAGCCCTTACTCAAGCCCCAGGAGTGCCGCCAGAAAAAGGTAGAATGTTCTAAATGCAACTATATAAGGACAGGTCTTCAAGTACCTCATCACAGAGAAAACTAGTAGTCTTGTGCTGACAGCTGCCACCTAAACTGACTTAACCAGATGTAAACTGCTGCAACCCAGCTCCATGGGTTACCCCCATCATCCTGGCTTTCCCTGGCTTATCCACGATATCCTGGCTGCTCGGGGCTTTAAAACGTGGCAGGAAGTCTGCTAGATTCTTGGAAATATGGCTCGAAGTGTAGAGCTCTAGCCTTGAGCAAATGTTATTAGAAAAGTATCCCCATGCTTTGAGTTAGAGACCCATGGCTAACCCCCCCAAAAAAAACCCACCCCACTAAACCATTAGATGTGAACTTGTGTGGTTTGTGAAATGTTCCTCAAAGAATGGTGATACTGATGAAAGCACCCTAATTCTAATGACAGCTTGTGGAAGAGTGCTATGTGCTGAGTCCTTCATAGGGTGCTCTGTGCTGAGTCTTGCATTGGGAGCTGGGTGCTGAGTCTTCCACAGGATGCTCTGTGCTGAGTCATGCAAAGAGTGCCATGTACTGTGTCCTTCACAGAGTGCATTCTTCCATATGGCCCTTGTAAGAGCTCTACAACTGAGATGATCATGCCGAGAATATTGAGACTAAGATATGTCCCCTTGGCAGGAACAAAATTATGTATTACTGAAGACTAGTCAGTTGTCTACTGCAGACAATTGTTTTGTTTTGTTTTTTTCTCAGTCATGAACCTCGAAATAGGGGCCTAGGTGCTGTCCCTTACCCCTTGGGCTCATGGCTAGCACTCCACCACGTTGAACCAAAAACCTTCTTTTAGCAGAGGCCACAGCCTAGTGTTCTATAGCTGAGGTCTGTCATCCTGCCTTCTCAGGAAGCTGAGATTTGAGTATCTGAGTTCCAAACTATCCCAGACATTAAAGGTCCCATGAGACTATTATCTCCAATTCACCACCAAGAAATCTGAAGTGGAAGCTTGGTGCTTGTGTCTCATGCCTGTCATCCTAGCTACTCAGGAGGATGAGATCTCAGGATCAAGGTTCAAAGCTAACCTGGGCAGGAAAGTCCTTGAAACACATAGCTCCAATGCACCACAAGAAAAGCTGAAGTGGCGCTTTGGCTCAAGTGGTATAACACAAGACTTGAGCCAAAGAGGTCAAGGACAGCACCCAGGCTAGACTTCAGGTCCTACAACAATAAAAGAAAGACAGAAACAATCTAACAAACCTGAAGTAGAGGGCTGAGAATGTGCTTTAGTGGTAGAGTGCTTTAAATGTATGAAACCCTTGGTTTAATTTCTCAGGACCACATCACTAAAAAAAAAGGCTGAAGTGCCTCTGTGGCTCAAGTGGAAGAGGCAATCCTTGTATAAGAGAAACTACATACAGTACTCAGTTCCTGAGTTCAAACTCAAAGAATGGTGTATGTGCTTGCGCACATGTGTGCTTACACACACACACACACACACACACACACACACACACACACACACACAGACTAGAAAGTGATGCTGTGTTCAACCAGCCCTGTGTTCAACCCCAAATCCTAGACATCCAGGGCCCAACTAGGAGAGGTCAAACATTCCAAAACCTGATGAGATTCACTAGCCTTGTATGACAGGAAGCTTTGTGATATCACATATGTGCTTGGATTTCCGAAGCTTCTGGAAACCTAAGAGAAGCATTATAGGCCCATCATCGCCCTCAATGAAACACTTCATGAGGTTCAGTGCCCTAGTTATCTGCCTGAAGGACTCCTGAGTTATATTAAGCACTGTATGTGAACAGCATAATACAGTCTCCCAAAGGCAGAATAAGTGCACAGGACTTGGCCTGCCACTGAACGTGTAACAAATGAAGGCTTCCTGTCAAACCAGAGCACTGGGGAGAGAGATAGCTAAGGCTACAAAGAGACCTTTTTCTTCTGACCTGCAGATCCTGCCCACACTCATCCTCACTATCTGACCTGGAGGAAGTTGTTTGTTACACAGCTGTACAGGACTGAGGCCTTTTGTCTGCCTATCCAGTCAATGAGAGAGACTTCTTCCAGCAGGCCTGGGATGCAGAGAAACCCTCAGGCTACACTGGGAAAAGTGAGAGGAGCCCAGGAACATGCACTGTCATCAAAACACTCTCTGTTATGAAATCTTTGTATTGAATACAAATTTCCTAGCTTGGTGCTGTTCATCATAGCTACTCTGGAGCTTCACCTACAGAAATACATACATATATACACAAAGATATGGAGGTACAGGCTCTTTTTGAGGGGGCAGGTCCTAGGGATGAACTATGAGCCTAGGCATTGTCCTTGAGCTCCTTTTGCTCAAGAGTAGTGCATTAACCTTGAATCAAAGCCCCACTTCTGGGTTTTTCTATGATGTCTTAGAAATAACAGTGTCATGGACTTTCCTAAGCTGGCTGGATTCAAACTCATATTCTCTACATCTCAGCCTGCTGAAGAGCTGGGATTACAGTGAGAAGCCACTGACACCTTCTTTCCTTATTTCTTCATTTTTTAATCTGGACAATCTGACTCATTAAAAGAGTAATTCAATGGTTTGAATTTATAAGTCAACTACCCAATGTTCTTTATAAATGCTTTCTATGAAAAGTATTTTCTCTCCTCATCTTCTCCTCTGGTCACAGGTTTGAACCAAAAGTGAGAAATGAATGCCACAGCATTTGGGAGCAAATGTCCACAGGATATGCAAGCTCTGCCATTTAACATTGAGTTGAAGTGAATTTACTGTCTCAGGATGAGAGGACCAAAAACTGGAGTGATCCTCACACTGTCTGAATTGCACCTTTTGCCTATAAAATGATCTAATAATTATGATTGTTGGGTGTCTCAAAACCTTAAATATCTAGAACACACTAGAAGTATCTTCATGTATCTCTTGAGATTTCGACTAAGGGTTTGTGTGGAGAGGCTCCTAAGGGAATCCCTGAGGAAAGCCACTTGAAGCCTCTTCAGGAAATCACCATTCAAAGTCAGCCTGAGCAGGACATCTGTGAGACTCTAATCTCCAACAAACCATCAGAGAACCAGAAGTTGAACAGTGGCACAGAGGGTAGAGCTCCAGCTTTGAGGGAGAAAGCTGAGCAGGAGACACAGCCTAGTCCAGGTAGGAAAGCCTGGTATGTGCTTATGTCCAATTAACCACCAGATGGTTGGAAGTGGAGCTGTGGGGGTGGTAAAGCCTCAGCCTTGGGAAAATAAGCTGTGGAATGCATCGGGCCCTGAGTTTAAGCCCTGGGATGGCCACAAAAAATTTCAAAAAGAGAAGGCCAAGTTTATATATCAGTGCCCTACCTACTTATGTGTGTATATTACTTCCCTGAGTACAAACAGACTGTATGCAATAATTCTGCTTTTATTTACTGGATTATTTTTCAGATATATTCCTTGTGCATACTGCATCATTCTCTTCATTTCAGACCCATGGTTTTCTCTTCCAGGATTCCCTGCCTGTGTCCTTATATGATGCACAATGAAGCTTTCAGCAGCCTTTATTTACAATTTATTATGAGGCCAATTCAGGAGCCATCACAAATCAGGCAGGGGAAGAGAAAATCAGGTTTCATAGAAGTAACCAGTATTCAGAAAGTTAAACTTGGGGACATAAAATGGTAGCATACTTATGTAAAAACTACCATTAAGGAAAAGATGAGGGGGCTGGGAATGTGGATTACTGAGAGAGTGCTTGTCTAGCATGCAAGAAGTCCTGGGTATGATTCCTCAGTAGTACATACACAGAACAAGCCAGAATATGTGCTGTGGCTCAAGCAATAGTGTGCTACAGACAATGCCCAGGCCTTGAGTTCAACCCAAGAACTGGCAAAGAGATAGCTAGATAGATAGTTAGGTAGGTAGGTAGGTAGGTAGGTAGGTAGGTAGATAGATAGATACATAGATAGAAACATAGATAGATACATAGATATATAGAAAGAAAGAAAAATGATAGATGAATTGGGTCTTGGACACCAAGAGGAAAGAAGGGAACAATTCCCAGTCATGAGGCCTTCTGCAGTGTGCCAGGCCACCAGCATCGCATTCACACAATCACAGAGCAGGAAGACTGTCTCTTTCCCACTTCTTAGGCAGCCAAGGGCCCCAGAGCCAAGAGGGCAGAGGTAGGTTCTAACTTAGGTGCTTGGAGAGAGAAGAGAAACAGCCCTGCCTCTAGTTGGTCTTGGGATTTGCATTAATTACTTGGAGAATGAAGGAAGGAGAATCACTGGCAGAGGTAAAAGAAGGGCCTTCAGATCTGACTGATGGAGAATAAAAAACCCACTCCCTAAGACCAGAGAGCAGGTTTTTTCTTCTCTGCTCCTCCCCTCTCCCCCACTAAACTGGTTCTCTATTGGTAAACTAAACATAGCCTGAGTCTCCCTTCACCTGAAGAGGAAGGTTAATTAGTAATTGTTTGAAGAGGCTGACAAAAGCCTGACCCTGGTTTAACTCTAACAAATGTTTCAGGTTTCCCCCCATTGCTGGTAGTGCCTGGAATGAATTGGTTTTGCAACTAACTTCCCTGTTGAGTGTGTACATTCTGCCTCCTAATCCTACAGGCCTGCTCTCTGCAACTAGCCTGGCTTTTGCAACTGTTTTCTGTCATTCAAATACAGTGTTACACTGGAGTTCTTCCTGCTAACAGGACTAGGACTTGGATCCTGAAAACTTCATTTGAACACAGGATGGGTCAATAATGTTTCTTTCCTGCTTCTATAGCTCAAGAACTCTAGGAACATTTAGAGTGCCAGTAATTTCTCATCACCAAGGAAAAACAGGGAACTCTTGAACATCTGAATTTTCAGAAGTGGAAGTCAGATTATCATAGACTTTTCTGCCCTGGCTGGTTTTACTCTGTGTCCTGAGACCTCAGCCTCCTGAGCAAGGGGGGAGGGCCTGAGTTACTAGTGCTCTGCTAGGTTCAGAACTGTAATGACATTGACAATACAAGTCAACTGCTTATCACAAAGGGATTGGAGAGCATATTAAGCCTTTCAATATTAGACCTTTCAGAACCCTGTGGACACAAGTTTACAATGCTAGAGTCTGAGAGTCTGGGCATATGGATCTGCTACACTTGAACCTGGAGCTCTAACTCCAATTCTGGTGTAGATCAGTGTTCATTTTCCAAAGAATGATCTCATCATTACCAAATAGGACCTGGGTTCAAATCCGAGTCTTCACGCCAATGGCAGGAGATTACAAGAGACTCATTACTAAGGATAGGAATACCGTTTGAAAGAGTAGTTCATGAATCCATCTAGTCTAAAATTGGATGCAATAATCCTAGAATGCTGATTGATCTTAATTAATAGTTTATTAAGCATGAAAAGAATAATATTCCTCCAATGGGTGCATAATAAATACCTAAGAGTTAGTAGGAACGTAGTAGGTGTCATTAAATCATAGGTAGATGGCTCTGGCACTCTTTACCAATATATACTTACTTGTATACCACCATCTACCTATTCATGTATAGCTGTTTTGGCCAAACTTGGGTGTCAATCTCAGTGCCTGCGGACCACCATACAGCTTCATTGGCTAGAGGCTGTCATGCTCAAACTCACCCATTCATGAATTGGGCCTGATAGGCACTGAGTTCAGATCCTCTCACTGCCAGGCATGATGGAGAACACATCTAAAATCTAGATGCTATGTGATAGGATGTAAACAATGAAATAAATTGTATAGGTGTCATCAGAGTCAATAAAATAAATGGTAAATAAATGAATGAAACAAGAAATAAAATGAATAGCCACAACAAACACAATGTCGACTGAACATCTGGACAGAAGTATAAATCCTATCTTTAAAATGTCTATAAGGAGTATCTTTTCCAGTCCTGAGGCTTGAATTCAGCCCCCCTATGTGGAGGGAATGGCGGAGATCCTGAGATACTCGTTTCTGGACCTAGGAAGAGTCATGGAATGCAATCGATCTCATCTTTGAGTGAGTAGTTCGTGCATGATGTGAGTAGGAAATGATAGGCAAGACTCATGGGGTATTTATTATTTGTAAAGAGCAGTTGAGGAAGTGTGACAATAATCATCACTGTCATGAAATGGAGTCATCAGGAAAGATCTAAGAATCGGTAGTCACACAGATTGGATTCCATCACAGGTCACCATCTCTCCTACTCTATACAAATATGTACTTACTTGCATGATACCTTCAGCTTTTGAATGGATGACTATTATGCTTCTCACTCCCCCCCCACCCCAGGGAGGCTCAATCTTAGGTCCTGGGAACAGCCCAGCTCCTTTATGGCTCCCAGGCTGTTGTGTTCATGTGGACCCATTCACCAATTGGGCCTGCTGGGCCCTGAGTTCAGATCCCAGCCCTGACAAAAGATTCATCTTCATATCAGAAGCCAATCGTTCCACCTGTTTTCCTTTCCTGTGCAAGTCCTGGGTCTCAGCTATAATGGAGAATTTGTGGTCCACCCTGTGGCCATGGGAATAAGTTGTTATCCATGTCAGCCCAGTTATACCTGTCGCCATATCCTCAAGAAAATACACAATACATCCATGAATAGCATACAAAATAAAGAGAATAACTACACTCAATGCACGATGCAGTCCTCACACAGATGTGAATATATACTCCATGTTTCAATGATGCATTGAGGAATATTTTGACTTCCTTGGGGCTCGATCTCTATTCCTGGGAGCGGCCCAGCTCCTTAGTGGCTCACAGGTTGGTGTGATCACGTGGACCCATTGGCCAGTTGGGCCTCCTAGGACCTGAGTTTGAATGCCAGCACTGCTAACAATTCACCCTGATGTGAGAAGCCAGTCGTTGCATCTGTTTTCCTGTGCTGTGCAAGTTCTGGGCCTCACCTAGGAGGAAGACTGTATAGACAACTCTATATTCATTGCAATAGGTTGTCATCCAATTCACCAGAGTTATATCTACCATCCTTTACTCAAGAAAAAACACAATACATCAATGAATAAGACACAAAATAAAGAGAATGACTACACCGAACGCAAGATGCCACTCACCCATGTTTGGAAATATAGATCCCCTGTTTAATTATGAATGTATGACTATATTGGCCCCCACCAGATCTCGATCTCAGGTCCCAGGAATGGCCTAGCTCCTTAGTGGCTCACAGGCTGGTGTGCTCACCATGACCCATTCACCAATTGGGATTGCTAGGCATTGAGTTCAAATTCCAGCACTGACAAAAGATTCATTCTGATGTGAGAAGCCTATGGTTGCACATGTTTTCCTGTCCTGTGAATGTCCTGGGTCTCAGGGAGGATGGAGAATACTCTATAGGCAACTCTATAGCCATGGGAATAGGTTGTCATCCATATCAGCACAGTTATATCTGTCACCATACTTAATAAAATACACAATACATCCATGAATAAGACACAAAATAAAAAGAATAACTACACTGAATGCAAGATGCATACCACACCTGTAGGTCAAGAGAGATCCTATGTTTATAAAAGGTGGGCTTGCTATTTTGTCCAGTGCTGGGCTTCAAATCAGGCCCTGGACCAGGCCTGACATTCTAGTCTTCATGGATAGTGAGCTTTCACTTCCCCCAAAGTGCAACAGAGCTACCCAGACCTGAGTTCAAATCTCAACGCTGACAAAAGATTCATCCTGATATCAGAAGCCAGTTGTTGCACACGTTTTCCTCTCCTGTGAAAGTCATGGGTCTCAACTATGATGGAGAATGCATAGGCAAACCTCTAACCATGGGAACAGGTTGTCATTCATGTCAGCACAGTTTTACGTGTCACCATATTTTGTAGCATACAAAATACCTCCATGAATTAAAGACAAAAAAAGGAGAAGTGCACCAAACACAAGATGCTGACCACCCAAATATGTCAATATAGATCCTATGTTTAAATTATGGATTTATGACTATATTGGACCACCCCCTGAGGATCAATGTAAGATCTTGGGAATGGCCTAGCTCTTTAGTTGCTCACAGGTTGGTGTGTTCACTTTGACTTATTGGACAATTGGTCCTGCTGGCCCTGAGTTCAGACCCCATTACTACCAACAAGTGGATCGTGGAGTAAAAAGCCGAGTGTGAAACTTGGTTTCCTATTCTCTGAGAATCCTGGGTGTCAGGCATGATGGAGAACATTTCTACAAATCTAGATGCTCTGTGATAGGATGTCATCAATGTAATAAAGGTAATAGTAAAACATAGTAAAATCAATGGTTAATAAATGATCAAAACAAAAAATACAAGGAACAACCACACAAAACATGTATGGACTGAACATCTATGGGTAAGTATAAATACTATCTTTACAATGTGTATAAATAATATGTTTCTAGGGCTGGGTCTTGAATTCAGGACTAGTGAACAGGCCTGATTTTATCTTCAAGTACAGTTATCTTCCCCTTCATCCACACTGCTGCAGATTTACCCAGATCCTGAGTTCAAATCCAAAGCCTGGAAGAATAAACAGCACGAAGTGCAAGCCAGGGAACTAATTTACTTTTTTTAATTTTTCTCAGCACCGCGTTTGAACTCAGGTCTTGGCAACTCTGCCTCAGCTTCTATCACCGTATGCTAGGATACAGCCACTGGACCCACACCTCTTCCTGAGATCCTAGTCACCTAGGTCTTGCAGAAACAATGCTCAAGAAAAATGCCTTTTTACATTTTCTTCCTTTGCACGGTGACCTTCCTGAGTCTGAATTACACTGTTGCAAAAGGTACTTCACCTTGCATTGCTGAAGGCTGGCAGACTATCAGGGAAGCCGTAGGCCTACGTAGCAACATAGGCCCTGATTTCGAATCCCCGTCCGGACACCAACCAATGGCAAGAGATACTAAGAAACTGGTTCCTATCCATAAGAATAACAATGGAATGTTATCAATGTCATGGTTGAATGAGTTGATTGTGAATCATGCTCCTATAAAATTAGGCAGCATCATTTCAGGAGGTTCATTGATTTCATTTATTATTTATAAAGAATTAAAAGAATATTATTACTTACAGGAATGCAATAATTTCAGGACACTGATTGATTTCATTCATAGTATATGGATGAAAACAATAACATTAATTATATAGAGGCATAATAAATACCCAGGAATTGGTAGGAATGTAGTCTATATAACTGACTAATGTATAGACATCTCTGGCACTCTAAAAATTATATATTTATTAGCGTGCTGCCATCTTCATGTCAATCTGTTCTTATTTTGTTAACCACTGGGACTCAATATCAGGTCCTGGGAATTGCCTGTCTGCTCAATTTGCCCCAGGATGGCATGTTGACACTCACCCATTCATTAATTTGGCCTTGTAGGCCATGAGTTCAGATGCCAGCACTCCCAAACAATGAATCATGGAGTAAGAAACTGAGGGTGACACATGTTTTCCTTTTCTGTGAATGTCCTGGGTGCCAGGTATGAAGTGGAATACATATGCAGACCTATATCCTATGTAATCAATGTAATCAATGTTCTATGTGCCATAATAGCCAATAAAATAAATGGTCAATACATGAATAAAACTAAAAAATAAAATAACTACACTGAATGCAATGTGGAGTCAACATATGTATATAAATAGAAATCATATATGTGAATTGTACATGAATATGACGTTTTCTATAGGTGGGGATTGATTTCAGGCCTAAGGAACAGACTTGAATTTCTTGACTTCAAGGGGGCAAGCTTCCCCTTCCCGCACAGTGGAACAGAGTTACCAAGACAATGAGTTCCAATCACAGTCCTGGCAGAAAAAATGGCACGTTTATACTATGTGATGTCCAATTCTTAGATATTTCGTTAGGCCTCCATTTTATTACTGTGATTGTTTAAATGCTTCATAAAGTATTAATTAAAATCAATCAGTGTCCTATATTTGTGTATAATTTTATCCTAGAATCATTCAAAAAATGCTCCTTCAATCTTGACATACATCACATTCCATTGGTAATCATATGGATGGGAACAAGTTTTTTAGGATCTCCTGCCATTTGGAGGTGGTGGCAGGACCAGGACTTGAACTGTGGGCTCCAACTCCTACTTCAACCCAAGGATAGGGAACTCACTGGTCTGTCCAAGAACAACAGCAAGACCAATTAGGCAGGCACCAGTAGCTCTAAGTAGTTCTTGATACTTACAAGGCTGTGATAGGAGGAAAATGGTCAAAGACACCCTAGGCAGGAAAGTCCTTGAGACCTCTGTCCAAATTCTTTGTCAACAAAGCCAGAAGCTCTGTGGCTCCTGTGTGGAGGATAAGCCTTGAGCCAAAAAAAGCTCACAGACAGTGCCCAGATCCTGAGTTCAAGGTCAGGACTGGGAACAAATAAACATATACAACTATCTGTGCAGCCATCCAGCTAAAGCAGGTCACCCTCTTGTCCCCAACTGAATTGTGCAGAGTTCCATGGAAAAAGTGCTAGGGGATCCGCTGTCATCTTGACTCTGCCCATGCTGCTTGCATCACAGGATTCTGGCCACATCTCCATTCTTTCATGTTTCCTTCTGACCAATGGGATACAAGAATGGTGACCACACCCACATTCCATGCTGCCCAGTAGCACCAGGGTTCCCTCTGTTAGTTTACACCACTACCAGCAGTTGAGGAACTTAGAGTTGACTGAGTGCTGAGCAAGAGACTCAATGTGACTTTGGAGTATAGTAGGAAATTGATGCACTCCCTGGCCCCCCAATCCCCTTCCTACCTTCCTGAGGTGCCGGGTTTCAAACTCTGGCAATGGTGCGCTGCCAGCCAACCTAGGGCCCTGACCTGGTCCCTGCCCTTGGTCCTCTGCTCTGGGCCCATGTGTCCATAATGCCACCACCCAGGCTGCTCGCATTACCTGGAGCAGCCACCAACAGCTTCTCCCAGTGGCTGCCCCAACAACACCCCCACCCTGGGTCAGACACCACTCTGGGGTAACCATGAGCCCCTGCTTAATTCCTCTCCCTGGCTCTGAGGGGCCACCTTTCTGTCTTGGGCATTTCTGAGGTAGAGACTCAACATATGCTCAGGATTGGCTGGATAGTGGTCCTTGTATCTGTGACAGGTATGATCCACCAGGCCTGGTCCTCTGTAGTTGGGATGGTAGACATGTAACTCCATGCTCAGTCATCAGTTTAGATCTATTAACCCAAACTCTTAGTCCACAGCAGCCGATTCTTGACCACAGGTGAAGCTCTATGTAGGGCCTCAACCATGAGAACTCAGTCTCCTCAGGTGAGTTGTGAGGAAACATTTATACAGAGGGATCTCTGGAGCATGGCTAGGAACAGAGGGAGCAGCATACAGATAAAGTTCTTGGATGCTGGCAATTCTGTGAGCATATGACAGGAAGATACCTGGAAAGGGCTCAGGTGGGGCCTGTTACTAATCGTACAACAAGTGTGGGATTATGAAACAAAGAATGGCTCTCTTTCATCATTCCCCTATCCCCATAAAGGAGGGGAGCCTTCACTCTCTTGAGTTTTTCAGCTGGGGAAACCAAGGCACAGAAAAGCCAGGTGACCTTCTTATGACCTCAACTTCACAGGACCTCGGCCTGACTTCTCTACCATGTTCCCTAGGACAATGGGTTCCATTCAGTCCACTTCTTGTGGTGGGAAGTCCACTTCTTGTCAGTCGTGGTGCTTGAACTCTAGGCCTGGTTGTTGTTCCCGAGCTCCTCAGCTCAAGGCTAGCACTCTACCACTTCAGCCCATAGTGCCACTTCCAGATTTCTGCTAGATCTTTGGAGATAAGAGTCTCATAATCGTTCCTGCCTGGGCTGTCTATGAACCATGATTCTCATATCTCAGCCTCCTGTGTAGTTAGGATTAGAGTTCTGAGCCACCAGCACCCGACTTGTGTAATTCTGACTTTCTTTCTTTCTCTTTCTCACAGGAACTGGTTGAATGGGTGCTGGAGGAAGTGACCCAGAGTCCCCATAATGCTGGAACCCAAAGTGGCCCTCTCTTTCTGGAGGTTGGCTGTGGGTCAGGAGCTGTCTCATTCAGCCTGTTGAAACAGCTCCATGAGGTAAGCCCCTCTGTGCCCTGGCTAGAATTTAAGGGTTATTCATTGTCCATCCAGCCTTACTGGACTTATTGTATTGTATTGTTTCTACATCATTTTATAGCACCTGGCCAAAATTATGATACATAGTTACAGAATGAAAATATAATGTCAACTTAAGAAAGTCATTTATGGCTCTGGGAATGTGGCTTCATGTTACAGTGATTGCCTAGAATGCATAAAACCCTGGGTTCAGTTCCTCATATCACATAAACAGAAAAAAACTGAAAGTGGTGCTATGACTCAAGTGGTAGAGTGCTAGCCTTCAGAGAGAGAAAAAAAGCTCAGGAATAATTCCCTAGCCCTGAGTTTAAGCCCCTGGGCTGGCAAAAAGAAAACAAAACACAACAAAATACATTTGGTTAGAACCCATACTTGGAATATAAAATTGCTCCTTCCATACTGACACCTGACAATAGTCCCTAAGTCATGTACTTTACTTATATTAGGATACTGTGTTGAAAAAAAATGTTTTGTTCATTAGGTCACAGCAATTAATGCCAGGAATGTGCTTAGATGTCAGGTGAAGATTAACTCTGGAAATTCAAAGACTCTAAGATTTTGTGTGGTCACTGCTAATCACAAAGAGAAGGGTAGTCTAAGTGAGATTTGAAAACTTTTTGGTCAGTCATGACACCAAAAAGGTAGAGGCTAAGTAACAGTTGTAACAGAAGAGGAGGAATAACTTCAGATGCAAGGAATAAATGATATGAACTAAGGTATACCAGAAACTCTTCTAGAGAACCATTTTTGGTTATTGAAGTCCTAGTTATCAACTAGGCTTACTCCTCGTTGCCTTTAGCATTCTAAGTCTCTTACGCTAGTTCTTAATCTCTGTGAGATAAATGTATCTGCTTCTGTGCTGTTCTTTCATATCTGATCTCGTTTGCTTTCTAAAAATCTCTCTTTCTATATTTCTCTATGAACATTTCCTGATACTAAATGCATCTATACAGATGGCTCATGAGTCATTAATGTAACAACATGGAAAAGGAGGACATATTTATTGCAACCTCAATGTTTCTGAAAAGCTTCAATGTCATCATTTGATTCAAATTTCCATTCTTTGGCTAGTGTCATTCAGTGCACATAAATGCAAATATGAGCTGGCTCCTGGTTGTTCACACCTGTAATCCTATCTACTCAGTAAATTGAGACCAGAGGATTGTGGTTCAAAAAAGCAAGCCTGGTTAGGGAAGACCAAGAGATCCTTATCTTCATTTAACCACCAGAAACCCAGAAGCGGTGTTGTAGCTAAAGTAGTAAAGTACTCAACTTGACCTGAAGAGCTGAGGGACAATGCCCAGGATCAGAGATCAAGCCCCACGACCAATCAAATAAGTGAAAATATGACTTTAAGTTTTCCCAAAAGGAACGAAAATGTCAATAATCTTCCCAAGCAGAAAAAATAATTCCAAAATTATTCAGTGAACCTACTTTTGCTGAGTTATTGAGGTTATGGCTTCTTAGCTGGACATTTTCTTCTTTTAAAAACTGTCAAATATTAGCTTTATAATAAACTTCATTTAATATTTCTTGTTTCAAAAGAGAAGTCGATGCAGTTGATGTCACTTAGCTTTCTTAATATTTTAGTTCAAAGCCAACCCAGGCAGAAGACTCTGCCAAACTCTATCGCTAATTAGGACCAAAAAGTTTTGGTTCGAGCAGTAGAGTACTAGCTTTGGGGGCAGGTGGACAGGAAAGACAATTTTTAAGGGACTGGGTTCAGCCTCTGGCTTCAAGCCCCAGAACCAACACAAAGTAAACAAACAAGCAAAAAACTCCACATATTTCTTTGGGACCCTCCTTAAAGGAGTACTAGTCTGAGAAGAAGCTCCTTTTGCTGATCATGCTCACTGGATCCTGCTTTTTTGGAATCCTTATTGCTATGGAGAAATCAGGACCAGACTAAAGGAATTGATAACTGACTCCTGCAACAAGCGAATCATCTCAGGGTTCAAATATCCATCCATAATACACTTTAAAACCTCCATCACTTTGTTTCTTTGCAGTAGAACACTTTTAAAACAACGTTATTTCCTTTTGTTCTATGTTGGCCTTCAAATGGCATATTATTTCTTTTGGTAATATTCTAAACTAGAAGTTTACAGAAAAGTTTCATATAAGTAAAGAACACACTCGAACAAGTCAGGGACAGAAATTCCTTCAAGCTTTGGGATATTTTTCTTGTACAATAAAAAGGAAAGCACAAGTTAACTTGAATTTTGTCATTCCTCTATTTTCAATTCCTCTCCTGGGATCAGTGTCCACATCCAGTAACAGTTACTTCAAGTAACAATCAATTGTGCTGCTTGAGGTATAATGAATGTTTTCTTTCTTCACTGAAATAACACAAGGATATCTTTGGACCTAAGGTAACACATGTTTCAGAGACAAGTTACTAAAGAGAAAATATGAAATTTATATTGCTTATAAATATATTATCCATGAGTACATTGAGTTCAAACTTTAAAGTTCTCAGTAAATTAAGGCAAATTTGAAATAGGAAGAAGGTTCTCAAATCATTCTTTTGTGAGTGTAGATGCTATGCATTATTTCCCAAGTGCACATGAGTTAACAGTAAGAGAAACAATAGCAATAATAGGAGAAAGAGAAGTTTTGTGTTTAAGTATAAGGGTTCAATACACTATAGAAGACTCTACAAATAAGACAACATTGAAACAATAATTCCAAGTCCAGTATGTAGATTTACGGGAGTGATATAGAGAAAGTATTACTCCTACGTGGACCATGAAGTATGAGGCCACTCCCTTTCTAAATAATGCTTGCTAATCACACAAATTTGTTAAAAGTAGAATGGAAGAATAATTCTTCCCCAATAAAGGTCAGATATAAGAGCATGAATTTAACTAGGAAAAAAAAATGTCCATCTTGAGAGAGCAAGGATTATATTAGCAATGAACCGGTGGCTGACATTTATTTTTCTTTACTTATATTTTTTGTTGGTGGTGGTTTTGACATTTGAACTCGGCCTGGGCACTGTCCCTCTGCTATTTGGCTCAAGGCTAATATTCTACCACGTGAGCCATAGTGTCACTTCCAGTTTTCTGGTAGTTAATTCGAGAAAGTAGTCTCCAGGACATTCCTACCCAGTCTGGCTTTGAACCTCAATCCTTAGATCTCACTGCCACCCAGCTTAAGATCACATTTCTAACAATGTACACTCAGCATATGTAATGTGTATGTTCATCTATCTTTATATCAATTCTTGAGTTAAAAATCTGGGCTACAGCTTAGACTTTACATTCACAAAAATGTTTTAGTTTAAAAGTTGATACTCCTAGAAAAATAAAACCTAAGAATGTAAAGGAGTCTGGGAATATCAGTTTGCATACAGCCTGGGCAGAACTATCTTTGTGATACTACCTATAATTAAGCAGCCAAAAGCTGAATTGGAAGAATGGCTCAGGTGATGGAATACCAGTCATGAACAAGATTGATGAGCAAGATTGATGAATAAGAGCTTGACACTTTTGCATACATGTATACAAATATACACATACACACAGAGGCACTTATATGTGCACACACAAATGAAACAACTCTCAGAATATGTAGAAAAGTTAGAAAACAATAGAAAGTATGTCCTGAGTAAGACTAGAATCAAGTGATAATTTTTTATATTAGAAAGTCTTAAGTGAAATTCTTCAAAAAGTTTGAGAATATTACATAGGTAGGGACGAGATATAGTAAGAGAGTCAAGTAATCATAATTCAAGGGATCAGATCCATGGAGGAATGAATCAGAGACCCATTCAGGTGCATCTGAAAATGTTCATATCCTGTGTGAAATGTTAGAAAATCTTTGAAAATAGTAGATAAACAGTCTGAGCAGTCACTTTGGTGGATAACATCACTGGAGAAGTTTAGAATTGCTAGTCTCTACCTAGATTAAATAAATCAACCAACTAGGCAGGGCAATGTGATACAAGCCTAGAATTCTAGCAGATTAGAGATTGGAATTATGTAGTGATACCTTCTTTGGACCAGGTAGTATAATTTTGTCTTAATAAAGCAAACCAGTCAAGAAAGGAATACACAGTTGGAAGTTTGGGCTAATATTGTCATTATGGTTTGAGAAGTCAAGTTTCCTATTGAAATGCAACACATATATAATATTCAGTTGTGTTTTAAATGCTCTTTACTTTACAGAACATTCCTAGATGCAAAATGGCTCATGATTCCCATCCAAAATTTGAAAAAGTAAAAAATCATCATTCTTTTGGATTCCAAAGAAATGATGAAGGATTACAAAAGGGTATCCCTGGAGAAAAAGCAAAGTTCATCTAATGTAAGACTATGTAGATTTTGCTAAATTAGAACGTAGATTTAAAATAAATATTTTGGTTTTGTTTGTAATTTCATATTCTATATGATACTACAAAATTATTTTTAAGTAGAGTGTTTAATTGAAAAACTCACAAATGATTCTAACATTCTATTTGCCTAGAAGATTCTTTCAAAAGAGTTATAATTAAAAGTTATTTAAGAGATAATTCCATCAGTTCATATATAAAATGATAATGTGAATAATATAGACAGAGTTGCCAACAAATGGATGAAATTAATTTATAAATTAAGAAAAATAGCATTTTTTGAATCTTTGGTATAACATGGTATGAAGAGAATAATTGTGTGACATATTCTTTTTTCTACATATATGTAACACAGGAAGCAATTTCCTTAATTACGTGCCTCTTTATACATTGAGAAAAATGCTAGCTTTGAGGTTTGTTTTTATTTTTGTTTTGTTTTATTGGTTTGTCCTAGGGCTTGAACTCTGGGCCTGGACACTGTCTCTGAGCCTGTTTTTGCTCAAGGCTTGTGCCCTACCACTTCAACCTCAGTGCCACCTGTGTCTGGCGTTTTCTGAGAAGTTTATAGGAGATAAGAATCTAAGGAACCTTCCTGCCTGGGTTGACTTTCAACTGTAATCTTCCCATCTTAGCATCCTGAATATCTATGATAGTTAAAAAATTATAAAATATAAATAATATTTACAAGTGTTCTGATGTCAAGAATACCACTGGGGGTAAAATTTATGGAACCCACTTTATTGAGGTGTTCTTTCCAAAACAAGGAGGGCATCACACAGAGGTGTAGTATTATTTCACAATAGAGATAAGCTATTTGTGATGTGAATTAAGGGAATTTTGAGGTGCACCATACAAGTTGGAAACTGTTGGGCTAGGATGACTTTATGAGATAAATCTTGGGATTGATGGTCATAGAAATAATAGCTTACTTTGATAAACAATTGCTTACTCTTAAAGAATTAATTATTACAGATGTTTCATAGTTTTATCCTCTACCAGAATGTGGCTATTTTTCTGTCGACTTCTCAATCTGTATCACCCCATTGGAAACTGCATCTATTGCAGAATTATATAACATGCAAACACGTATTGTTTTCAATCTCTCAGATATAGAATGTTCAGAATTTGAAAATGAGTAGTTATTAGTCATAGGAATTTGAAGAACACATATATCCTGTCTTCTTAACAACTTATTTACTTTTAAAAGTTACGGGTTTCACCAGAATTAATCTGTTTTCGGTTTTAGCATGAGAAAGTACTATATATATTCTTTTTTGAAAATATAGGCAAGTATATTGTGAAAATATTGTCAAGTTGGATAACATTCAAGTTGATGATCCTCTGATTAAAAAGGGATAATTAATTCAAATTAGATGCCAGCTAGTATTGATTTTTAAAAAGTTACTACATAAAGAATAGTATTTATTATACTAATCCATGATATTTATTTCATGCAGCTTATTTTTTAAATTTTTTATTAGCAAAGTGATGTACAGTGTGGTTACAGTAATTGTAAGGTACTGAATACATGTCTTTTCAAACTTGTTACCCCCCTCTCTCATTTTTCTCATAAATTTCTTTCACCCCAATACTCCTCACAAGTTGTAATGTACATTTCCAACATATTATTTTGTGAGTATTGCTATTAAATTGGTTTGTCCTTGGTCAAAGAAAATAGAAGTTACATAGTACATTAAAAACAACAATTGTAAATAAAAATCTGTTTCCATATCTTGGAGTTCATTTTGCTCAGCATCAGCTTACATGGACATATATATGCATAACAAAGCCACTGGAAAATAATAGTTTCATGGACACTATGTCATGAAAACAACATTTTAACTGTTATTGATGGTAAAGTTGGAATTAGCGTTGGTGAATTCGCGATACTGATAAAGGAATTTCAAAAGAGTTTTAAAATTATGACAGGTAAATTTTAATTGTTCAAAGTTTTTAACAACATAGCCTATGAAGAAAATTTAAAATTGCCTGGGAAAAAAGGCTTTCATGCAAAGAAATCCATGGAGACTTAACTGAGAGGGAGCAATGTGGGTAAAGATGGCTCATTTTTACATTAAACAAACAAACCTCAGAAACCTTGCTATCAATCCTGTAGGTTTCCTTGAGAATTGTCCTTACCCAGGAAATATACTCTTACTATGTGAAACAATGTTGTAGTGTAATTTAAATTCAAACTTCTTTAAAAAATAAGATATCAAAATTTGTGCATTGACCGTTAATTATCAAACAGTAATTCTCTGAAAAAGATAATTTGAGTCCAAATATTTAGGGAGAAAGTGCCCTCCACAATGAAAGAAGGTATTGGGTATACATTTTTCTGTTTGTAATATTTTCCAAAATGCCTTTGCATGTGAAATACTGAAAAAGAGAAAAAAATCTGATTGGATACTTCAAACCAATGATTTCATATTTCTAAGTATCTCACAAAAACATAATATCCTTATTAACATGAGATAGTGAGGACTTCTCTTATTACATTCGGCAAAAAGTTTTGGGATCAGAAAAGAATTGAGCAAATTGAAAAGGTAAGAAAATGTGGTCTTAGAAGCCGTAGCTCAGTGTATTGGCCTAAGCAGTGGAAAGAAGCCAAAACTTTTTGATATAGATTGTCATAATATTTTTGCTACCTAAAATGATTTTACAGATCGTATTTGCCTCACTACAATGTAGAATAGATTGAACGAAGACATGGAAATAAATTCCACATCCAAATAAAAGAGTTTTAAAAGAGAAACCATGAAGATGTAGCAGTGGGGGAGGCCTTATAGTCCTTCAGCTTCACTAGACTTGAAGCCAATAATCTGTGATTAATTGGAAATCACGCAAGAGCTAAGAAGAGGACATAGAAGTAGGACATAGAAGCATTGTCCTTTGTAACAGACACTGTCATCCAAGAAATGGGTGATTTAACTCTATTCTTCTCTATTTGCTCAACAACTTGTTGAGCAAATGCAAAATGAAGACAAAAAATAATCTATTGTAATAATTTTCCAAAGAATAACTTCACTGTTCCTGATATGGTATCTAAGTAGAATATTAAGAGAGAAGATAAAAGTGGAGTATTTTTTTTGTTTCCTCTAAGCATATTGTTAGCAAAATACATCTTTGAGGTTAGAAGTGATTGAAGCAAAAAGTGGTGGAGTATTTATTTTTGTGGGCACTTTAGACACAAGAAGAATTTCAAGGTAAAAGAAAAAAGAATCCTAAATATTTGTGATCACAGCTTCTTGGACTGGTTTTTTGGAGACAAAGTTTTACATTAGAGTTTGTCCTCATTATCATAGATGTTGGGTTTTCGTGGCAACCAAATGCAAGGGGGAAGTTTAATGTACTCGCTTGGACAAGTAAACAGATTGATAGAAAAAAATGGCAGATAATATTTAGTGAATTACTTTGACCAATTACTTTGCCAGAAAAAAGAAGGAAAGATATAATTCAAAATCACTTGACTTAAAATTATGAAAATATAGTAATGAAGAGATATGCGAGAAAACAGAGGATTATTTTTTCTCCAGTGGAGTAATGGGTTCTTGATCTTGTTTCTATCATTCTATCTTCACAAGCTATCAAGTGCGGTTCAGGACTGGAGGATCCAGTTCAGACAAAGAGAACTCGAAGAAGAAAATATTTGCAGCAGATGTAGGTGATTTATAACCTTAGACAATCTATTTAAATCTGTTCAAAATTCTCCCCTACCCCGTACTGCCCTCTTTGAACAGTTTTTTTTTTGCTTTCCCAAGACTGCCTTCATTAACTGCTTAAAATTTTGAGAGGTTATATTCAAACTCGTTGAGATTGCTGTTTGGTTGTAATTTTTGTGTGATTTTGTTTTTTTTTTGTTGTGTTTTTAAGCTGCATTTCAAAAGCTTGTGCAAGTATGTTACAATTAAATATGTCCATCTAATTGTCCAATGCTCCTGGATCAGAGTTACTCCTTCTATCATTCTGAACCAACCCCTTCTCCAAGATTTATTTCCGATTTACTACTTCCTTTATCACATGTGTACATTGAGTATTCTAGCTGTACTTGTCCCTTGTTCCATTTTTCATTCATTCTATGTCTTTACTATTATTCTTCTCTGGTTTCATCTTCCAGATAGTCATTCTCTTAAAATGTCTGTTAATATTTTTAAAGGTTTATACACATTCCATGGAGTTTCAATCCTGCAAATACTTCAACTTATGTCAACTTCTATTTCCATAATTCATTCATCTGCAATAAAAATTCGCAAGTCTGGAGACGTGAATCTTTAGTCAACAAGAAAGTTTAAAAATGGCTTAGAATGTATTCCTAACTACCAATTTTTATAAATGCCTTTGTACAATGGTTTGTGATTATTTTATTTTACGTGGGATAGTATTTTCTGCTACCTATATGTTTTGGAAAAAAAGAAAAATAATAATTACTACCAAAGACAAATATGATAGATATAGAAGACAGATTTTTTGTTTGTCACATCTCTGATGAATACCCGTATTCAAGACTTCAAGTCATAGTTTTTACTATGTTAGACAGACAGGGAAAACATAAAACAACATATGATAAGGCAACTATTTGTGACTTTTTAAAATGTACCTCATTATGTGATGAAATTTACTTTATTAGCTAATGTTTGGGTTTGAAACATGGGAGGCTGATCTATTTAACACATTTCTGCAAGGCACCTACTGAACAACACAAAGGTTGGGTGGTATTATTTCTACAGTTTAATGAATGGTTGAAACTATTTGACATTAGTGCTGGGTAAATAAATCCACTCTATTGTAAATTGCTCCCTCCACTTGAAAAACTTTTAATGTCAGTAAGTATCATCTACTTGTCAAATGTTATTTTGGCGAATGTGATTTTAAAAAGTTTATTTGAAAAGGAGTATACTTTCAGGAGATTAAATGTAGGTTATCATTGGATTGAGAATGACAACATTTTTATACTACAGAACCAAGTTTTACTGAAGTACCAGTGTTTTGAAGCACTAAGTATCTTCTCAATTAATGTTTTTTTCTGAATTATATTTGACCTCTAAGTCAAATTTTTCTGGCCTTGGTAGACCAATTATGGATCTATCATTCCAGGAAATATTTTTTTGGCCTACATATGCTGGACTGAAATATTTCATTAATCGTTAGGAGAGAGGTATTAAAAGTAATCTTGTGAAATTTGTGATCTTGCTCACTCATATGGGCTGGTCATCTGTAAATTAGAAATTTGAATTACAGTACATTCTCTCAGATTTTTTTTTATCTCATCTTTATGTTGCCTTGCATTTCACAATTGCTTACTGCTAATTCCTATGTCTCAAGGAATTGAGGACCTGAAATATTATAGGAAATGAGAATTTGAGATGGGTCTTCAATTACTTTCTGATGGCATATTGCATGGGCCTAGGTGAGACGTCTTGCCCTTCTTATCTGATGATGTGGATAACTGGGACCTGGGATACTAGGAACCCTGGGTCCTGCAAAAGAATAATACTTTTTCGAAATAACATCAGCAAAATTTGGGTACAAAAATATGATTCAAAAATATGGAGAAAACAGTTTGGGACCAGAGAGTTAAACAATAAACAGAGCAGCAGTGTAAAATCCCTTATAGATTAGAGGAAAACAACATTGTTTTTTTACCATGTGAATTAAGATGACCAAGAATATTTAGAAGGTATCCCAAGTTAATACCAAAGACATTGCATTGATACTTTTATATTCTAATATATACTCTAAACCTAATTATTTATATTCCAATTGTATTTATTGGAATAAATAAATATAAATTTATTTCTCAAATTATCAACTGATTCTAGTAAGTTTCACTGTGTAAAATAAAGAATCAGCACATATAAGTATAAATTATATAACTATATGTAATATAATAAAAAGGCACATGTTTTGCATTGTTCTGTTTTTGTTAGGATATCAAAGGCAACTCTGTTTTAAAGTTTTATTCCATTATCTCTACCTCAGTGTTTGGTAGGGTTAGGCCTAAAGATTTACCATTTGTAGATTTACAGACTGGAGGCAAGAGGAAACAATGTGATAAAAACATTACCAATTTAAGGCCTAAAATCGAGGAGAAATATATGGACTTCTCCTGCAGCTATGGAAATATTTGGTGATGTAAATGCTGTAGTGTAAGTTCCTGCCTGGTTGGAAGGTAGACAGACCAGGACTTTAGGTAATCATGCATATGAATGATTTTTCACCTTCTTGGCTTTAGCTACTTTTGAAATGATAGATATAATAAACAATTATATTTTGATAAAATGCCTTCTAGTCTGAACAGTGCTGTCTGAACTGTTCATCTCTCTATGATCCCTTGTAACTAAGATTAATTTTGTTGCAGTAAGACAATCTTTGCTGTCAGGGTAAGATACTCTGGTTGGTCTGTTCCTACATGGAAGAATGAGAAAGGGTCAGGGAGACATTTGTGCCAGTAAGACCTCATTTGGGACATTTTAAGCTGCACAAGTTTAGAAGTAGCTCTTGAGCAAAGCTTACTTTGAATCCCTTAGCTCCACAAATCTAACTCAGTTGGACAAATAAGTACTTGAAAAAGCCATCACCTTTGGACCTAGCTATAAAGGCTTCAAAGTATGATCAGGTTTAAAATGAAAAAGACTTAAAATAGTCATTGACAAAAAAGGTTGAAATGTGAGCAATCGATTAAACAATATACATTTTTTCCCCACTCTACACAGAATTTTAGGGAAATAAGATCAATAGCATTGCTAGGAACAATAAGGTTTCCTTTTTACAAATAGGCAACGAAAGATATATGCCTATATTAAGATTGCATCATTAACTACTTAAATTTACAAGATACTACATGCTTCATCAGCACATCTACCCAAATTGCAACAATACAGAGAATTACATGGCACTTCCACAAGGATGATATGGAAATTTGTGAAGTATTCTTCGGATTCAAGAAATGAAAAACAGTTATTAAAAAGTTGATTACAAAGATACAAGTGAAAGAATACATTTAGTTCATAGAATTAAAAGTTTGTTTTCAGTGTATTAACTCTTCATCTTAGAAAGGCCTTTACATAGCATAACCTTTACAAAACATTTGAAATTAGATAACATTGTCATTTTATCCCAAAGAAATAAAATACTATAAGGACCTAGGAAAAACGGAATCTTAAACTGTTACTATATGGAATGCAATCTGAAAGGACACATTTATTAATGAACCTATATATTATAAATCAATGTAGAATTCAAAGTATTATATTTGGAGAGAATGAAATAGATTTTGGACATTATACAAACAGAATACAGACTATTTTAAAATAAACTTTTTCAGACAAGTACCAGAAATATCTTTAGTTTCTTTACTACTCATTTCAACAGGTAAGTTAAACTTATTTCTGATTTAAAAAAATCACAAACTCTGCAGAAATCATTATAGATATATACAAACAAGTCTTGAATACATTTTGATATCAAAGTCAGGCAATTCACTTGGAAGAATACCATGGAATCCATGAATTTTTACAGTAAGATATTGCTGTTACTTTGTATTGTGAGAATATTTTGGAAGGACACAAAGATGGACCATCATTTTTGAAATTTAAGAAACTTAACCGAACCATTACAACATATGAGAACAATTTGAACAGCCTTCCACAACTTCAAAGATGTAGTGATACATATTATGCTTTTTGCAATATCAAATGCAGTTTCTTCCAAGTTGTTCTTCAGACCTGGTTTGATAAAATGGTTCAACAGAAGGCAATCCAGCATATTTTTTCTACCTCTATTCCCAGCAGCAAGATGCAAGGGGGTCAAGAGGCATTTAGTTTGGACATTGGTATCTGCATCATGATGAAGTAAAAAAGAAGCAATTCTGGTATTATTCCATGTATAAGCACTGTGCAGGGGTGTCCGGCCATCGGCAATTATTTCATGAATATCTACCTCGAGCCACCAACTCATGGACAATGTCTAAGTGTCCATTGTAGGCTTGCCAATGAAGTGGGGTGTACTCATCCTCATTCCTAATATTCACATGAGTGGCCTTTTTGGAAAGTAGTGTCTACACTGTAGTAAGCTGAGTATTTTCGGCAGCCCAAAGAAGAAATTTGCTTGGATCCTTCTCCATCTTTTTTCTTGCAAATGATACCATTCCTCACATTTTCATCTTGTTCCTTGTCTTCATCAGAATTGCCTAACCAGTGACTTTGAGTACTACTGGGAATGAGGTGCCTATGTATTTCCCCAATAATTCACATTGGTTGAACTGGTCAGAAAAATCCAATGAATTTTCTGCTTCTGTTTTTTCACCATGATTTGTTTTCTCTTTTTCCATGTTTTCTATTCTAAATTATTCTCACTGGTGAATAGGGAATTGATAGAGAAAAGAGAAAGATTTTCCTCTATATTCAAAGTTATAGGCTGAAAATGATGACCAGTGGTGTCTTCATGTGCAGCTTATTCTAGGAATGAGAAAATAGGAAATAATGCTTTCTATGAAAATGATTGGGATAATGGCAGAGCAGAAAGTGAAATGATGCAAGCAAAAATATAAAAGCAAAATAAATTAAGATAATTATGGAGCAATCATATTATCTATGAGAACCATGAAAAAGAGAGAGGAAGAGAAAGATGTACAATGACCTAGCTAGCCACAAATTCCATCCATGCCTCTGATCAATTTATAGAGGAAACAATTTTATTTTTAAAAAAGAGATGAAAATAGAATTTATGTATTTACTTGAAATTAGTAAATACATTTTAGTAGCCTACCCAAAGATACATAGCTTTGACTAAATTACAGACAAGAATATAAATCCTTGACAATTCTAGTAACAGATCTGACAAATCAGTTAAATCACACTTTTCCTGTACAATGAACGAATGTGTCTATTCTAGAAAAGCAGCTAGAGAAGGAAGGCCGATTGTATCTGTAACAAAACTTTGTGGAAAATGGTATTGAGGATTACTTACTGGTGATCCACTTGCACTGGAAGCGTGATTCTGAACTATTGCTTGCTGATTCTGAATTATTGCTTTAATCATTATATTCTCCAGGAAGAAAAAGTGAGATTTAATTGATAGCAAAGAACTACTAATACATTTTGACTTCTCTTTAAGCACCTTCAATCATCAAAATCACATGAAGACAATAGACAGGCCTACTCATTTTAGATGAAAATGTGTGTCTTTATAAAAACAAGAAATTTAAGTAGTCATACAAAGGACTTCTATTTTATTACTGCGTTATACTTTTTCCTAATGTTGGGCAACAATAAATAATGGACCTATTAGAAAGCTCTTATACCTCATATGTTCAATAGTGAGTCCTCTTATATTATATCATGGTAATTTTTGTTTATGGCCTTAAGAAGAAATTTACTACCATGAATTTCTGACAGGACAATATCATCACTATACATCTTGTTTCTATACACTCAGTTTTAAATTACTATATAAGTATATGCATTAATAACTATAGAGGAAAAAGAAGCCACACTGGTGGCTTTTGTTTTTAATCCTAGCTAATAAGAAAGATGAAATCTGAGGATTATGGTTTGAAACCAGAAAAAGCAGGGGAAAAAAACGCCATTAGATTCTGATTTGAAAGTAACCAGCAAAAGCTAGAAATGGAGCTGTGGGAAAGCAGTAAAATGCTAGCCTTGAGAAAACTAAAACAAAAAAGTAACAAATTCTGGGACAGAGCCAGGCCCTGAATTCAAGCCTTAGTATTAGAACCAAACAAATTAATTAATTAATTAAAATAAATTAAGTGGTCATTTGTGGAAAGGCAAGTACAATGAAACATGCATGGTGACTAGATTGTGTACTTTTTTTAATAAGGAAAACTATCATTTGTACTAACCACTAATATTTTATTTGAACTTTTTTGTATGATAAACTCTGAATGTATATGTGTGTGTACATGTGCGCACATGTGTGTATATGTATATGTGCGCGTGTGCTGATGCAATGTTGTTTGCCAATGTGGACAGGGTGAGGTTGAAAAGAGCTGTGTTGCAATGTTTTTATTTATCAGCATTCTGTCATGTCATTTTATTGGAACCACCCTTCTGTACATATATATGTCAAATAATGTCATCATAATCAAAATATTTACAAAATTAAGTTAGATAAAAGAGATCACTTTCAATTCCTTTTATATGTTAGGTAGGAAGATACAGAAATAACTAGGTAGTAAGTTATTTCTGTAAGATGACTGTCAGTACAAAATATGTATTTGACCTCTTAAATTGGTCATACTTTTAACATATACGCATTGAGTATGTTTGGCCAACTTGACCAAACAGGTATTACTCTCTGGTTAATCCTATGAAACACAAAGTGGATAAACTCTTTCCGGATTTCTATTGAAAACAACTTTCTTCGTAAGATCATATCTATTCTCACTAAGATAATCTACCCTGTATTTATTAGGTTTGAATATCCCATCATATTGACTGAAAATCAGTATTGTGGATATGCTTGTTAGATATACCTTTCAAAAACAAACAAACAAAAAGCATGTGTCACCTCCAGATTGTGGATGCATTTGAAGTTGTTTTGTACCTGCAATGAGATCTTCACTAATGTTTCTTTTATGGGAGTAACTATCACAACATTAACAAATAAGGCTTTTCGAATCTTTTCCAATATAAATAACATCCCAGAGTGAGTCTTGTAATTTCTGAAGACCCTTTGAATATTTTAGTATTATTTAAGTTCATTGACTATAGAGCAAAAATCATTTCTGAAATAAATATTGTTAAAATCTGAAAATGTAAGTGGGTATATAGGATTTGTGCATCATTTTATGAAAAACCAGTTCTTATGAAACTAAATAAAATAGAATAAAAGGATGTAAGTGACTTAGGTAAGCTAACTATTATTATAACTTGGTTTTCTATTAACATAGTCCTTTGAATAGATGATTCAGTTAAATTATTTCATTTGTGTCACTGCACTTCTTATTTTTAGAATCTTTGTAGTTATAAGAGTGAATTTGTAGTATAAATAAGGGTATTTTAAAATGGATTAAGCTTGTCTTTTGTGTCCTACTCCTAAGAAAATGAGTTATTTTCAAGCTTTAATAGTTTATAATTTAATCTTCAGTATCATAAGGCATTAAAAATGCAATAGAATTGATGTCTTTTCTTCATAAAAGAAAGGCAAATCTATTTCCTAACAAATGGGGCAATGTCATTCTTTCTGATGGAGGCATAGAATTCCATTTTGTATATATAACACATTTTCTTGATCCATTCATCTACTGAGGGGCATCTGTTTTGGTTCCATATCTTAGCTACCGTAAATAATGCGGCAATAAACATAGTTGTGCTGGTAGCTTTATAGTGGTCTTGTTTGTGATCATTTGGGTAAATGCCCAAAAATGGGATTGCTGGGTCATAGGGGAGCTCTAGGTGGAGTCTTTTGAGGAACCTCCATACTACTTTCCAAAGTGGTTGAACAAGTTTACACTTCCACAACAACGTAGTAAATATCCTGTGTGTCTACATCCCCTCCAGCATCTGTTGTTACTAGAGTTCTTGATTATATCCACTCTAACTGGGGTGAGGTGGTATCTCAATGTTGTTTTGATTTGCATTTCTTTTATGGCTAGGGAGGTTGAGCATTTCTTCATGTGTCTATTGGTCATCCTTCTTTCCTCTTCAGAGAAGTTAATAGTCTAGGAAATTTGTTTAACAGGATCCTAGCAAATAACTTACCAAACATGCAAAAAGATAGACCTATTCAGATACAAGAATCTGTTATAACTCCAAGTAGACCAGACCATAACAGGACATCCCACCATCACATTATAATCAGCACAAGATAAATTCGGACCAAGGAAAAGGTCCATAAAATTGTCAAAAAGAAAAGAACAATCACCTATAAAGGGAAACCAATGAGAATCCCCTCAGATTTCTCGGCAGAGACAATTAACGCCAGAAGAGCCTGGAATGATGTATGCCATGCCCTAAAGACAAACAACTATCTAGAAAGAATACTGTACAAGCTAAACTCTCCTTCATAACCGAAGGTCAAATAGAAACCTTTCATAGCAAAGAAAATTGAAACAATATATCTCCACCAATCCAGCCCTACAAAAGATACTTAAAGATGACCTACACCTAGAAAACCAACAAGACCACAATAAAGGCTAACTAAGAAAGCACACCAAAATTGAGAATCCAAGAACCATAGGAAGAACCCAGTTGTCTCAGCCCACAAGAAGGTGTTATCCACCTGCCATTTTATCAAAGGCAGGAACTCCCAAATAGCTCAGAGTCCTATCTCAATCTTAACGGGATTTACTCTCTAATTAAGCGACATAAACTGTCTAATTGGGTTAAAAAGCAAGATCCTTCTATCTGCTGCCTTCAGGAGTCACACATTGCTAATAAAAACAAACACATTTTGAATGTGAAAGACTGGAACAAAATCCACCAAGCAAATAGCCCCCATAAACAGGCAGGAATTACTATCCTAATAGCAGATAAAATAGACTTCATATTAAAATTACTTAGAAGAGATAAAAAGTTCACTACATACAAATTAAGGGAACTCTCCTTATGGAGGAAATTACAATTCTAAATCTGTATTCGTCAAGCAACGGAGCAGCCAAATATATCCAAGAAACACTACTTTCCCTCAAATCTCATATAGATCCAAAGACATTAATTGTTTTGGGACTTTAACACACCACTATCCCCACTGGATCGATCAACTTGGCAAAAACTCAACAGAGAAACCGCAGACCTACACAACTGCATAGATCAACTAGATTTAACAGACATCTACTGAGTATTTCACCCAGCAATATCAGAATACACGTTTTTCTCAGCAGCCAATGGAACATTTTCCAAAATAGACCACATTTTAGCTCACAAAGCATACTTGTCCAAATTTAGAAACATTAAAGTAATACCTTGCATTCTCTCACACCAAAAGGGAATCAAATTAGAACTCAACACCAAAAGCCACCAAAGAAAGTCCTGTAACACATGGAGGCTGAAAAACACTGTTGAACCACCAGTGGGTCATGGAAGCGATTAGAAACGAAATTCAAGTGTTCATGACATTCATCAAAAAGGAGCACACAAACTGCCAGCTCCTCTGGGATAGAGCAAAGGCAGTACTCAGAGGCAAGTTTATAGGACTGAGTTTCTACATCAATAAATTGGAGAGATCTGAAACCAACAATTTAATGAGACAGCTAAGCCTCCTTGAAAAAGAGCAGCAAGATAAACCTCAATCTAGTAGACGGAAAGAAATAATTAAAATTAAATCAAAATTAAATGAATTAGAATCCAAAAAATCCATAGAAAGAATCAACAATACAAAGAGATAGTTCTTTGAAAAAGTTTACAAAATAGACACACCTTTAGCTAATCTTATTAGAAAAAAAGAGAACATACCAAATAAATAAACTTAGAGATGAGAATGGAAACACCGGAGAAACAATCAAGATTCATAACATTATAGGGGAATACTTCTCAAAAATTTATGCTAATAAGTTTGAGAACTTGGCAGACTTCACCTTTTCCTAGCAAATATCGACATGCCCAAGCTAAACCAAGATGAGTTAAACCATCTTAACAGGCCCATATCCAGCATTGAAATAGAAACAGCAATAAGAGACCTCCCATCACAGAAAAGCCCAGGACCAGATGTTTTATAGTAGAATTATACAAGGCCTTCATAGCCGATCTCACAACAATACTCCTTCAACACTTCAATTAAATTGAAAGAGAAAGTTCACTACCGAATTAATTCTATGAAGCCTTAATTACCCTCATCCCCAAACTATGCAGGGAATCATCAAAGAAAGATAATTATAGACCCATATCATTGATGAACATTGATGCAAAACTTCTCAACAAAATTTGGCCAATCAACCACAATAATTCATCTAATAAAATCATACCCCACTATCAAACAAGATTCATTTCAGGGATGCAAAGCTGGTTCAATATACGAAAAACAATATAATTCATCACATCAACAAGAGCAAGGATAAGAATCACATGGTTATCTCAATAGATTCAGAAAAAGCATTTGACAAGATCCAACACCCCATTATGAGGAAGGTTCTTAAAAAATTAGGAATCCATGGAACATTCCTCAATACAATAAAGGCTTTATATGACAAACCTACAGCCAGCCTTGTACTCAATGCTGAAAAACTAAAGCCATTTCCTCTAAACTCAGGAATGATACAAGGATGTCCACTCTCTCCACTTCTCTTCAATCTAATATTAGAATGCCTAGCTACAGCAATAAGACAAGAGGGAAACATAAAGGGGATGCAAATAGGGAAAGAAGAAGTAAAACTTTTCCTCTTTGCAGATGACATGATCTTGTATTTAAAGAATCCCACAGACTTCACTCCCAAATTACTGAAAGTGATTCAAAACTTTGGCAAAGTAGCAGGGTATAAAATAAACACTCAAAAATCAATGGCTTTTATATATGCCAATAATAAGAAAAGTGTAGCTGAAATTAAGAAAGCAACTCCATTTGTATAGCCCCACCAAAAATAAAATACCGAGGAATTAACTTAACCAAAGAAGTGAAAGACCTCTATGATGAAAACTTTAAAAACCTGAAAAAGGAAATCAACACAGAACTTTAAAAATGGCCCAAAATCCCATGCTCCTGGATTGGAAAGATCAACATTGTGAAAATGGAAATACTTCCCAAGGCTATCTACAAATTCAATGCAATACCTATCAATATTCCAACCTCATTCTTCAAGGAAATGGAAAAGGCAATCCCAAAATTTATATGAACAATAAAAACCCTGAATAACAAAAACAATACTTAACAGAAAGAAAATGCTGGAGGAATATCAATACCAAATTTCAAACTCTACTACAAAGCCATAGTAATCAAAATATCTTGGTACCGCACAAGAACAGACCTCAGGACCAATGGAATAAAATGGAAAACCCAGAAATGAACTTAAAGACCTATAACCATGTAATCTTCGATAAGGGAGCTAAAAAAAAAAAAAAGAATGGAAGAAAGTCAGCCTCTTCAGTAAATGGTGCTGGCAAAATTGGTTAACTGCTGTAGAAAAATAACGCTAGATCCTTTTGTATCACCCTGAACCAGAATCAACTCCTAATGGATCAAAGACCTCGGATTCAAAGCAGACACTCTGAAAACATTACTGGATGGAATAGGAGAAACCCTAGGTTTCCATGGCACAGGCAAAAATTTTCTTGATATCTTTTTAAACCAATTGTATTCACAAGTTGGAGAGTCTTTAATTCTTGCTTAGGTCTTGGTGTCTATAATTTTTAACCTCTCGCTTCTAACATTAATGATAGGTCAGACTGCATTTTTTGCGTATATGAAAGGTAAAATATTTATCTGGGTTCAAATGTGATTTTTATATCAGTCTTCCTTTAATAGCATTTTAAAGTTGTAAATTTCTCTCAAAATGTTGGGTATCAAAAGCAATCAAAATAGGTCTAATGGTAATCAACTTAGGTGAGCTACAATGTGGAAATGATTGGTCCATAAGCCCTGCAGTCTGTTTCCAGCAGGAATTGGGCAGGTCATTCTTTCAGTAAGACTGAGTTAACCAGAGATGGCGTCCCCAGGCAGTGCAGTGTTGAGTCATGGGTAAAATACGATTTTTACTATTTTGAGCTAGAAATCAAGAACGTTATAGTTTAGCAGTTCCTTTCACAAGGGAGGTGTAAATTGATTATGACCGTGGAGTTTTCATATTACAGTTACCTATTTTCTAACAAAGTGAAATATTATTAGAGTCTACACAATAATTCTGGGTAATTTTCCTAGAATTAGTAGACTAAGTGCTGGTATTTTAGTCATAAAATAGAATGAAGTTATTTGATACAGTGGAGATGGACCTTAGGCTAACACTTACCATGTGTGCAATGTTGTACTAGTAATTCCAACTCTAAAGACTTCAATATCATTATCTGAGAGTTCAAAATGGAAATAGTTACACTTTATGGAATTATTGTGAGGATTAAATTAGATATCATAGGTTAAGTACTTGGAAAAAAATCAATTAGCTTTTGGCACATTCTACCTGTTATTTTATCATGTAATGAATTCTAATATTTTACTGAGATTTTATATTGTGTATCTTTATGATGTGCAATGTGATGTATTGATATTCGTTGTATTGGTCACTTTTCTGTCACTATGAGGAAAATAACTGCAAAGAAAATTTCTGAGGAGGAAACTATTATATTGAGTCAAGGTTTAAGAGAACACAATTTAAGAACAGATGTCTCCATTGTTTTTAATTTTATTTTTCATTATCTTAAACAGTTGTACAAGGGAATTTCCATTCAACAAATCAGTTTTAAGTACAATGGATCTTTATATAACTTCCACTCACCCTTCCAAATTTCACCCCCACTTTAATGTTTTTCTAGTTTCATTCTATCGGCCTTCATTCTCTTCCTCCATCACGTTCTTTATTCCTTCCTTTTGACTTCCCCTCACATCTTCCAAGTGATAGTTTCCTAGTATTGATTTTGTGGGATTAAAAGTTCAATTTTATAAGAAATTACACCTTTTAAATACCCCTCTGCAAATAGCATGCTTTGGTTAATATTGTTGTGTAAATTTGTATAAAGTTCTAGCTTCCAAATATGAGACAGAACATGGCTCCCTTGTGTGTCTGGCTCTGACTTAGTTTACTTAACATATTTTTAGATATATCCACTTATTTGCAAATAATTTAACAGTCTTCATAATGGATGGGTACAATCCAGTTATGTATATGTACCATACTTTCTCCAAGCATCCCTCCACCAAAGGGCATCTGGGCTGTGTCTATAACTTGGCTATGGTGAATAGTGTAGCAGTGAACATGCTTCTGAAAGTGATTTCATTGTAACCTTTTGGAAGAATTCATCACTATCTTTCTGGGAGCAATCCTCTAGACAGTTTTCCAGAATAAGCACATGCCTTCCTTCATCTCCATCACAACGTTTTTCAAGTCCTCAAAAACACACTACTCCTTACAGGTCTCAATAAGCTAAAACACACTGTGCCCATATTCTTTCAATATATTTTTTCATAATTGTACATATAATTTAGTGAGAACCTTCTATGCAATCCTAATGTGAGAATGCGGGACGTGACAAGAGAGTAAAAGTAAGAAATATGCAATTTAAGTTATCATCATATTGAAATCTTTTTCAGCTCTAACTCATAGCCTCACATACTATTATTTTAATCTTTATTTGATTACTTCATCTATCACCTAAATTACAACAGGTGATTTAAATACAAAGGCAAAAATGTGTGCTTTGATTTTGACACTAATGTGTGAGGATGCACAATATGTGAAAATAGATGGATTGGAATTAATAGCTATTATCTATTTTGTTAATGTAGAGATGGTTTTCCCAAACTGATTCTCAAAATTCACATTCCATTCAACAACAAGAAACGTGTGACGATTCCCTTTGTTTTGATCCTTATTAACTTTTTTTCCTTTTTGTTTTATAATGAATGATGATTTCATAAATTTCTGTAGATACAAAAATGTGATAATATATTTCTACATGTATGCATTGATATATACGTACACACATATATTACACAGGTTATAATGATCATTTATAACTGCTGTAATGGTACAATTTACTAAGTTATTAAAAACATCGACGGCTCATGCCTGGATTCCGGAGGCTGAGATCTGACGACCATGGTTTAAAGCCATCCTGGGCAGGAAAGTCCGTGAGTCTCTTATGTCCAAACAACCAACCGAAAATCAGAATTGGAACTGTGGCTCAAAGTAGTAGAGTGGTAGCCTTGAGAGAAAAAGTTCAGGGACATCATCCAGTTTCTTAGTTCAAGAAATAAAATCTACCCCAAAAAAATCTATTTAATTTACACCTGTTAAGTAGAGTATTTCCATTACCCAACTGAACATCCATGTTCATTTGCAGTGTAACTTTGTTTTGTCTGAAGTACCACAAAACATTATCACTTAAGTAGAAAGCATTGCAACGTGAGTTCATTCTATCTGTCTCATGGACTTTTCTCCACTCACATATTAAAATGTTACAATTTATTTAAAATCATAACTTTTTAATACCCATAATAGATTTTGAATTGAGTGTCTTGTGCCCCTAAATGGTCTTCTTACCACTTTGTCATGTCCTCAGCCCTAAATTATCCTGATTATTTTTCATATAGAATTTGGCTTCCTACTTTTTGTATGATCTTGGCCTCAGCCCACTTTATGTTATTCTTCCTGAAATTTATAATAACAGGTGAATGGCATTGTGTACAGATATTTCTGTCCAGTCTTGGCTTTAATCACTATCCTCACAACAGTTCACACTCTCATGTACTCAGGATTTTGATAAGCTTGTCATAGCTTTTTTTTTTTAATCATTGCATTTCCTGCAGGTTCTTGAGTACTGAATTAATTTGTGTTTTCTTGGGTTGTTTTGTTTAATTTGAATGTATGTGTTGAGTTTTTCCTCACTTTTCCTTTTGTTTCTTTCACTCAAGTTCTTATCTAAAATTCTGAGAAACCAATTCTTCTTTCTCAAGATAGTCAAGGTGAACATTATTTATTCCAAAGCAATTTTAGTAATATTTAAACACCTTCATACCTATGAATGGTATACAAATGCTAAATGCTGAGAAGGGCCTTTTTATTTTCACAGCAGTCCTTAGCATACACAAACAGATCATGAAATAGATGAAGATAATATAACTACAGATGCTGGCCAGGAGGAGAAAAACCTATTATTAATTGTTTGACAGAGGCTTCCCTTCTGGAGAAAGAAATATGCTGCTTGATGCAGGATTAAACAAAATCATATTGCTAGGAGGATCCTAAATGATAATCTAATACTACAGAGTTGTGAGAGATGAATTGACCTCCTGAATAATATACTTTTGGGTCAACTAAAAGCAGGCTTCCAAAAAGAGAGTAGATTTTAGAGAAACATGATGAATTTTATGTAAATAGGTCCTTAGCTGATTTTGTTAATTTGTGAAGTAATAAAGGGAAATAAAGTACAGCAAGGTAAAAAAATAAAGAACTTCCTTAAGATAGTGTTCTAGCACAAAACTGGTGCTATCTTCATCTCAAATGGGCAGAGTAAGCCAGAAAAACACTAGAAAAATGGCAAATCCGGGTATCTCAATTCCCAATCTTGATAATCAGGGGTCAGAACAGATAATGAATAATCCAGAAGAAAGTTCCCAAATAGCTCTACAAACACTGCTGGCAAACATGATCAATGAGAAGTTTGATAACTTACAAAGGACTCTGTATGAGCGTGATAGGGAGAGAGAGGAAGCACCCCAAAAGTCTATACAGGAATATCATAAGCGTGAGGAAGCTACTCAAAAACTGATACAGGATTTGCATGAACAACTTGAAAATACTCAAAGAGAAAGGGAGGAATGGCTTGAGCAGGCTGAGAACACTTAAAGAGAAGTGCAGGAATCCCACGAATGGGAGGAAAGAGAGCTGCAGAAATCCCAAAAACGGGAGGAAGCTAATCAAAGAGTAATACAGCAATTGAAAGACCAGGTAGAGAACACACAAAGATCACTAAAGGCATTCATGGAATCCATTAACAAAGAGCTGAAGGAAGTCAGGGAGACCACAAAGGGAATGCTGAATGGAACCCAACAGAAGGAATGGGAGTCCAAAGAAACCATAACCAATCAACTAAGTGATTTGAGAACAAACACTGAACACCAAATTAAGGAAGAAAAGAAATTCATACAAGACCTAAAACAGAGCTTCAACAAAGAACTTGAAGCCATCAAAGCTGACCAATTAGAAGGAAAAGAGATAAAAAACAAAGTAGAGAGTCTTGACAGCAGGTTAGACCATGCAGAAGATCGAATCTCAGGGATGGAAGACAGCCTAGATATTATAGAGAAAGAACATACAACCATCCAAGACAAGTCCAAGAAGTATGATAGATCTATCCAACACCTGGAAGACACCATCAGAAGGCCTAATCTAAGGATAATGGGTGTAGAGGAGCACCTAGAAACAGAAGTTAATGGTCTAGGAAATTTGTTTAACAGGATCCTAGCAGAGAACTTCCCAAACATACAAAAAGATAGGCCTATTCAGATACAAGAAGCTTTTAGAACCCCAAATAGACCAGACCAGATTAGGACATCCCACCGTCACATTATAATCCACACAGGATCAACTCAGACCAAGGAAAAGATCCTTAAAGCTGTCAAGGAGAAAAGGTTAATCACCTATAAAGGGAAACCAATTAGAATCACCTCAGATTTCTCAGCAGAGACAATCAAAGCAAGAAGAGACTGGAATGATGTATGCCATGCCCTAAAAACAAACAACTATCAACCAAGAATACTGTACCCAGCTAAACTCTCCTTCATAACTGAAGGCCAAATAAAAACCTTCCATAGCAAAGAAAAATTGAAACAATACATCTCCACCAAACCAGCTCTACAAAAGATTCTTAAAGATGTCCTACACATAGAAAACCAACAAGACCGCAAGAAAGGCCAAGAAACTGCACCCAAACTGAGAATCCAAGAACCATAGGAAGAACCCAGTTTTCGCAGCCCCCAAGAAGTTGGATAACATGGCAGGAACTCCCAAATACCTCTCAGTCCTATCTCTTAACGTTAACGGACTGAACTCTCCAATTAAGCGACATAGACTGTCTAGTTGGATTAAAAAACAAGACCCTTTTATCTGCTGCCTGCAGAAGTCACATCTTGCCCGTAAAAACAAACACATTTTCAATGTTAAAGGCTGAAACAAAATCTACCAAGCAAACGGCCACCATAAACAGGCGGGAGTTGCAATCTTAATATCAGATAAAATAGACTTCAAATTAAAATTCGTGAGAAGAGATAAAGAAGGTCGCTACATACTAATTAAAGGATCTCTCCTTCAGGAGGATATTATAATTCTAAATATCTATTCGCCAAACAATGGAGCACCCAAATTTATCAAAGAAACACTACTTTCCCCCAAATCCCATATAGATCCAAAGACATTAATTGTTGGGGATTTTAACACACCACTCTCCCCACTAGATAGATCAACTCGGCAAAAACTCAACAGAGAAACCGCAGATCTAAACAGCTGCATAGATCAACTAGACTTAACAGACATTACCGAACATTTCACCCAGCAACATCAGAATACACGTTTTTCTCAGCAGCACATGGAACGTTTTCTAAAATAGACCACATTTTAGGCCACAAAGCAAACTTGTCTAAATTCAGAAACATTGAAGTTATACCTTGCATTCTCTCTGACCACAAGGGAATAAAATTAGAACTCAACACCAAAAGCCACCAAAGAAAGTCCGGTATCACATGGAGGCTGAACAACACACTGCTGAATCAAGAGTGGATCATGGAAGATATTAGAAAGGAAATCCAAATGTTCATGCTATTCAACAAAAATGAACACACAAAATACCAGCTCCTCTGGGACACAACAAAGGTAGTACTCAGAGGCAAGTTTATAGCTCTGAGCTCCTACATCAACAAATTGGAGAGATCTGAAACTAGCAATTTAATGACACATCTAAACCTCCTTGAAAAAGAGCAGCAAGATAAACCCCAATCCAGTAGACGGAAAGAAATAATCAAAATTAAATCAGAATTAAATGAATTAGAATCCAAAAAAACTATAGAAAGAATCAACAAAACAAAGAGTTGGTTCTTCGAAAAACTTAACAAAATTGACAGACCCTTAGAAAATCTTATCAGAAAAAGAAGAGAACACACCCAAATTAATAAACTCAGAGATGAGAATGGAAACATCACCACGGAAACAACCAAGATTCAGAACATTATAAGGGAATACTTCTCAAAACTTTATGCTAATAAGTTTGAGAACTTCACAGAAATGGACCTTTTCCTAGCAAATATTGACATGCCAAAACTAAACCAAGATGAGTTAAACCAGCTTAACAGGCCCATATCAAGCATTGAAATAGAAACAGCAATAAGAGACCTCCCAGCTAAGAAAAGTCCAGGACCAGATGGTTTTACAGCAGAATTTTACAAGGCCTTCAAAGCAGAGCTCACACCAATACTCCTCCAACTCTTCAATGAAATTGAAAGAGAAAGCTCACTACCGAACACATTCTATGAAGCCATCATAACCCTCATCCCAAAACCAGGCAGGGACTCATCAAAGAAAGAGAACTATAGACCCATTTCTTTGATGAACATAGATGCACATGGTTATCTCAATAGATGCAGAAAAAGCATTTGACAAGATCCAACACCCCTTCATGATGAAAGTTTTGGAAAAATTAGGCATCCATGGATCATTCCTCAATACAATAAAGGCTATATATGACAAACCTACAGCCAGCATTATACTCAATGGTGAAAAACTAAAGCCATTTCCTCTTAAATCAGGAACAAGACAAGGATGCCCACTCTCTCCACTTCTCTTCAATCTAGTATTAGAATGCCTAGCTACAGCAATAAGACAAGATGCAGACATAAAGGGGGTCCAAATAGGGAAAGAAGAAATAAAACTCTCCCTCTTTGCAGATGACATGATCTTGTATTTAAAGAATCCCATAGACTCCACTCCCAAATTACTCAAGCTGATTCAAAACTTTGGCAAAGTAGCAGGGTATAAAATTAACCCCCCAAAATCAATGGCTTTTCTGTATGCCAACAATGAGAAAAGTGTGGCTGAAATTAGGAAAGCAACTCCATTTGTAATAGCCCCACAAAAAATAAAATACTTAGGAATTAACTTAACTAAAGAAGTGAAGGACCTCTATGATGAAAACTTTAAAATCTTGAAAAAGGAAATCAACACAGAACTTAAAAAATGGCAAAACCTCCCATGCTCCTGGATTGGAAAGATTAACATCGTGAAAATGGCAATACATCCCAAGGCTATCTACAAATTCAACGCAATATCTATCCAAATTCCAACCTCATTCTTCAAGGAAATAGAAGAGGCAATCCAAAAATTCATATGGAACAATAAAAGACCCCGAATAGCAAAAACGCTCCTGAATGGAAAGAACACTGCTGGAAGAATATCAATACAAAACTTCAAACTCTACTATAAAGCCATAGTAATCAAAACAGCTTGGTATTGGCATAAGAACAGACCTCAGGACCAATGGAATAGAATTGAAAACCCAGAAATGAACCCACAGACCTATAGCCATCTAATCTTCGATAACGGAGCTAAAACAATAGAATGGAAGAAAGACAACCTCTTCAGTAAGTGGTGCTGGCAAAATTTGTTAACTACATGTAGAAAACTTAAGCTAGATCCTTATATATCACCCTGCACCAGAATCAACTCCAAATGGATCAAAGACCTTGAACTCAAAGCAGACACTCTGAAAACATTACAGGATGGAATAGGAGAAACCCTGGGTCTCCTTGGCTCAGGCCGAAATTTTCTGAATAGAGACCCGGAAACACAACAAATCAAAGAAAGGTTGGACAAATGGGATTGCATAAAGTTGCAGAGCTTCTGCAGGGCAAATGACACAGCTAGCAAGATCAATAGAAAGCGCACGGATTGGGAGAAGATCTTTACTAGCCATACAACGGACAAGGGTCTCATTTCTAAAATATACTTGGAACTCACAAAATTAAACCCACCAACAACAAATCCTCAAAGAAACAACTGCCCAATAAATAAGTGGGCGAAAGACATAAAGAGAAACTTCTCTGAAGAAGAAAGAAGGATGGCCAATAGACACATGAAGAAATGTTCAACATCCCTAGCCATAAAAGAAATGCAAATCAAAACAACATTGAGATATCACCTCACTCCAGTTAGAACGGCAAAAATCAAGAACTCTAACAACAACAGATGCTGGAGGGGATGTGGACAGAAAGGAACCTTACTTCATTGTTGGTGGGAATGTAAACTTGTTCAACCACTTTGGAAAGCAGTATGGAGGTTCCTCAAAAGACTTCACATAGAGCTCCCCTATGACCCAGCAATCCCACTTTTGGGCATTTACCCAAATGTTTACAAACAATACCACACTAAAGCTACCAGCACAACTATGTTTATTGCAGCATTATTTACCATAGCTAAGATATGGAACCAACCCAGATGCCCCTCAGTAGATGAATTGATCAAGAAAATGGTATATATACACAATGGAATTCTATGCCTCCATCAGAAAGAATGACATTTCCCCATTTGTTAGGAAATGGAAAAACTTGGAAAAAATTATATTAAGTGAAGTAAGCCAGGCCCAAAGAAACGTAGGTCCCATGGTTTCCCTTATTTGTAATATCTAGTATATGTATGAGTCAAGCAGAAAAGGTCAGATAATGTGATGTCCGGAAAATGAACCCTTAGATGTGTATTTTAATGTTTTTTTCTTTCATGCATGTGTTTCTAACACATTTATAAGATTATCTCTTTGTTGTTTTGTATGTCCCTCCCCCACAGTATAACCCCTGCTTTCACTATATTTGATGTCAGTATAACTTGTGGAGGAGATGGGGAAAAACCAGTTGTTTAAGGATACAGGTGGACCTGTTGCAACAATGAGAAGTACAAGTTGTCATGTGCAAAACGAGCTTTACAACGTTGGTGCGGGGAGGGGGGGGGGGGGCGGGAGGGGGAAGGAGAAGGATAGGGATTAGGGGGGGAAAGGGGAGGCTGGGAAGGGATGTGAAGGGTAAACAAAGGAGGAGGCTGCAATGCTTGGTAAGAAATGTACGCATTATCCTGCCCATGTAACTGTAACTCCTCTGTACAGTATGTTCACAAATAAAATTAAATTAAATTAAAAAAAAAAAAAAGAAAACTATCTTAACAGGCCCATATCAAGCATTGAAATAGAAACAGCAATAAGAGACCTCCCAGCTAAGAAAAGTCCAGGACCAGATGGTTTTACAGCGGAATTTGACACGGCCTTCAAAGCAGAGCTCCCACCAATTCTCCTCCAACTCTTCAATGAAATTGAAAGAGAAAGCTCACTACCGAACACATTCTATGAAGCCATCATAACCCTCATCCTAAAACTAGGCAGGGACTCATCAAAGAAAGAGAACTATAGACCCATTTCTTTGATGAACATTGATGCAAAACTTCTCAACAAAATTTTGGCCAACCGATTTCAACAATTCATCCAAAAAATCATACAACACGATCAAACAGGATTCATTTCAGGGATGCAACCTGGTTCCATATATGCAAATCAATTAATATTATTCATCACATCAACAGGAGCAAGAATAAGAACCAAATGATTATCTCAATAAATGCAGAAAAAGCATTTGACAAGATCCAACACCCCTTTATGATGAAGGTTTTGGAAAAATTAGGAATCCATGGAACATTCCTCAATACAAAAAGGCTGTATATGACAAACCTACAGCCAGCATTATACTCAATGGTGAAAAACTAAAGCCATTTCCTCTTAAATCAGGAACAAGACAAGGATGCCCACTCTCTCCACTTCTCTTCAATCTAGTATTAGAATGCCTAGCTACAACAATAAGACAAGATGCAGACATAAAGTGGATTCAAATAGGGAGAGTAGAAGTAAAACTCTCCCTCTTTGCAGATGACATGATCTTGTATTTAAAGAATCCCATAGACTCCACTCCCAAATTACTCAAGCTGATTCAAAACTTTGGCAAAGTAGCAGGGTATAAAATTAACCCCCCAAAATCAATGGCTTTTCTGTATGCCAACAATGAGAAAAGTGTGGCTGAAATTAGGAAAGCAACTCCATTTGTAATACCCCACAAAAAATAAAATACCTAGGAATTAACTTAACTAAAGAAGTGAAGGATCTCTATGATGAAACTTTAAAATCTTGAAAAAGGAAATCAACACAGAACTTAAAAAATGGCAAAACCTCCCATGCTCCTGTATGGGAAAGATTAACATCTTGAAAATGGCAATACTTCCCAAGGCTATCTTCAAATTCAACACAATACCTATCAAAATTCCACCCTCATTCTTCAATGAAATAGAAGAGGCAATCCAAAAATTCATATGGAACAATAAAAGACCCCGAATAGCAAAAACGCTCCTCAACGGAAAGAACACTGCTGGAGTACTATCAACACCAAATCTCAAACTCTACTATAAAGTCATAGTAATCAAAACAGCTTGGTATTGGCATAAGAACAGACCTCAGGACCAATGGAATAGAATTGAAAATCGAGAAATGAACCTACAGACCTATAGCCATCTAATCTTCGATAAGGGAGCTAAAACAGTAGTATGGAAGAAAGACAGCCTCTTCAGTAAATGGTACTGGCAAAATTGGTTAACTACATGCAGAAAACTAAAGCTAGATCCTTATATATCACCCTGTACCACAATCAACTCCAAATGGATCAAAGACCTTGAACTCAAAGCAGACACCCTGAAAACATTACAGGATGGAATAGGAGAAACCCTAGGTCTCCTTGGCTCAGGCTGAAATTTTCTGAATAGAGACACGGAAACAAAGCAAATCAAAGAAAGGTTGGACAAATGGGATTGCATAAAGTTGCAGAGCTTCTGCAGGGCACATGACATACTAGCAAGATCAATAGAAAGCGCACGGATTGGGAGAAGATCTTTACTAGCCATACAACGGACAAGGGTCTCATTTCTAAAATATACTTGGAACTCACAAAATTATCCCCCCAACAACAAATCCTCAAAGAAACAACTGCCCAATAAATAAGTGGGTGAACGACTTAAAGAGAAACTTCTCTGAAGAAGAAAGAAGGATGGCCAATAGACACATGGAGAAATGTTCAACATCCCTAGCCATAAAAGAAATGCAAATCAAAACAACATTGAGATATCACCTCACTCCAGTTAGAACGGCAAAAATCAAGAACTCTAACAACAACAGATGCTGGAGGGGATGTGGACAGAAAGGAACCTTACTTCATTGTTGGTGGGAATGTAAACTTGTTCAACCACTTTGGAAAGCAGTATGGAGGTTCCTCAAAAGACTTCACATAGAGCTCCCCTATGACCCAGCAATCCCACTTTTGGGCATTTACCCTAATGTTTACAAACAAGACCACACTAAAGCTACCAGCACAACTATGTTTATTGCAGCATTATTTACCATAGCTAAGATATGGAACCAACCCAAATGCCCCTCAGTAGATGAATGGATCAAGAAAATGTGGTATATATACACAATGGAATTCTATGCCTCCATCAGAAAGAATGACATTTCCCCATTTGTTAGGAAATGGAAAAACTTGGAAAAAATTATATTAAGTGAAGTAAGCCAGGCCCAAAAAACATAGGTCCCATGGTTTCCCTTATTTGCAATATCTAGTATATGTATGAGTCAAGCGGAAAAGGTCAGATAATGTGATGTTAGGAAAATGAAACCTTAAATATGTATTTTAATGTTTTTTTTTCTTTCATGCATGTGTTTCTAACGCATTTATAATATTATTTCTTTGTTGCTTTGTATGTCTCTCCCCCACAGATTAACCCCCGCTTTCACTATATTTGATGTCAGTATAACTTGTGGAGGAGATGGGGAAAAACAAGTCGTTTAAGGATTCAGGTGGACCTGTTGCAACAATGAGAAGTACAAAATGTCATGTCAAAAACGAGCTTTAAAATGTCGGTGTGGGGGGAGGGGGGGAAGGATTGGGTGGGGGGAGTGGGGAGGCTGGGAAGGGAGGTGAAGGGTAAACAAGGGAGGAGGCTGCAATGCTTGGTAAGAAATGTACGCATTATCCTGCCCATGTAATTGTAACCCCTCTGTACAGTATGTTCTGAAATAAAATTAAATTAAATTAAAAAAATAATAAAGAACTTCACATTGAAATACTCATTTGTGTTTGTCTATGTGTGCATGCATGTGCGAGTACACACACGCACATGTGCATAGGCTCATGCATGCATTCATCATTCTGGAGGCTTGATAGTGCCTGGGCACTGTTCCTAAATTTCTGTGCCCAAGGATAGTGTTCTACCACTTGAGCCTCTGCTCTACTTCTGTTTTTTTTTTTTAGATAATGGCATTTATTTTCATGATTGGACTGGCTTGGAACAGTGGTCTTCAGATCACAGCCTCCTGAGTAGCTAGATAACCTGATTCAGCCTTTGAATAGCTAGTTAAAATTCTGCCTGTCCTCTATGTTTCACTGCTCTTTTATTCTTTTCCTGAGGTAATCACAAGTCTAAGACATATATATTTCTAATGGCTTTAAAAATACTGTTACTGCTTGGCACAAGTGGCTCCCATCTGTACTCTTTAACTAGTTACGAGGCTTGAGAACAGAACCCAGGCCAAAAGTTTAGTGGACATCCTTCTCAATCTATAGCTGGGTGAATTGGATCATTTCCACTATCCTGCATTATCTTCAGGCTAAGTTTGGAAGGACTGCAGAATCCAGGCCAGCCAAGGTAGGAACCTAGACAAGTTGGTGTGCAACTCTTGTGCCATTGATGATGGGAAGGCTAAAAGGACAGATCAGGTGCATGTTCTTGTGGAAAGGGAACACCTATCCTAAGAATAACCACTGATATGACGCCAGCCTAGCAAGAACAATACCCCAAGTTGAAATCCCCACAATTTCGCACAACCAAAATAAGTATATACATTAACATCCAAAAACTTAGTACAATCTGTTCTTTGCTCAACTATCAGCTTTATCTGATTATCATATGATATGATAGAATAGTTTCTTCATTAAACCTAATATATATTTAAAACGACATGAAAAATTCTTTCTCAATTATTAAATGCAAACACATGGCAAATTGCCTCATTTCTTACCTATTTGACGACCACTATAAATTCTTCTTATGATTATTAGTAGTGGTAATATATTCTGACTTATTACTTTATTTTGTAACAGTTTTTAAACATTTTGCTTCTCTGCTGAAGTTGAAGTATTTAAATAATATTATCAAATTATATTCCTTAGGTTCTTAGGGCAGTTTTTTTTACAAAGTTTTAATCAATGGCTTCTAAGAATTCTTAATTGGTATATTATTTGCTTTAGTTTTAATTTCAATTTAATTTTATTATAAAGGTAATGTACGGAGGGGTTATAGTTACATAAATAGGGGTATAAGTACATTTCTTATAGAAGCAACATTGTTATCTCTCCCATCGATTTTTTTACAATCAAAAAAAGAACTACTGATGCTTTTGCTGTTGCTATTGATCTATGGGTACTTTTGCTTTCTTGTTCATGCATTCTTTATTAAAAAAACTTGATATACAGAGGGTTTACAGTTACTTAAGTAAACTAAACAGTAGACTTCACTTTATTTTCTAAATTTCAAATTTTGAACTCATTTATTTTCTTTTGTTTCTTTAGGGTAATTCTTTTTTCAAAGTTGTATAATTTAAATTTGCATGATTTTTACACATGTAAAATATTTAGACACGTATATTTTGCTTTTAAAATATTTAACATGTGAATATTTAAAAATTATTTTCTTAATTTTTATATAGTTGGTGAATTTAAATATATTTATTTTCTTACAGTTCTAAACCTATTTGTCCAGGTAACAAATACTTACTGTATTTTCAAGAAGCACATACTTTATTAAGAAAGGTTTCATTACCTGGTCACTTTTTAGAAATATTTGTACTGGAATTAAAAAAAAAAATATGTTTGATGTGGGCATAGTGATTTGTGGCTTCCATTAACTAGCCATGGCAGGAAATGTAAATAGGGTTTGTAATTCGGGAGAGACTGAGAAACTATGAGACCTTATTATAAAAATATTCAGAGTGAAATGATTATAGGTATAGCCATCCATAGCAAGATATAGAGAACCTGGTTATCACATTCTAAATATTGCGTTAAAACACAATAACATCAGTCTTTTTGTCAAAATAAAAAGATACATGTTTCAAAATGTTTATTATTTAAAACTTATTTGCAAAGGTTCTCATGTCTTCTATTTCTTAATTTTCAATTTACTTAATATATAAGAATCTAAGTATATTATGACCATTTTATTCCTACTAAACTTTTAAATACTATGAGCAATATTATGGTTTTATATATTAACATACTTGTATTATCTGGGATAATTTCCTGTTTAATATGATAATATCAATATTCTAAGTGTAAGTGGTGTGTTTATACTTGTATGCATGTGTGTTTATGTGGTTTTTGTGTGTGTGTGTGCTTTGTTCGTACTTTATAATGCTTGGGAGATAACACTATTGCTTCACATATGCTAGGCTAATATTTTACCATTGAGCTATACTGTCTAGTTATAATCCAAATAGTGTTTTAAATTATGACTTTAAAACTTTCATTCCAATATGTTTTTTTCAAAATTATATATGATAAAATGTGATCCATCTCTATCCACGTTAGCTATTTTCAATGTTATTTAGAATACTTCCACTGACTTTACACTTCCAAAATCTTTTGTTTGTTATTGACAATGGTTTTACTTTGTTTCTTTTCTATCTTCATTCTTTTTCCTTTGAGAGTTTACCTATTCTTTCTCCTATATCTTTGGAAATTAATTATCATATCCTTATTAAAATATCTTTACATTGTAACAGGTCTAGTATTTTCTAATTTATTTTTTCCCTTTTTTCTCTGACTTTCAGTACAAACTATTAGGTGGATTAAAAAGAAACTTGATTCAGGACAGTTTATCTTTCTCCTTCTCATCTCTGAAATCTTTCTGTTTTTTGAAGCACAATACCAGTGACAAGCAGCTCCTATGTGGTCCATCATTCTTTCCCCTCTCACTATCCTCTGTTGCACATCTCAAGTTTTTATCATTCAGCTTTATTGTGCTACAGCGTTATCTAAATCTTAACTCATTCCTAAATTAATTTTATTTGTTTCAAGCATTCTCTAAAACATTTTTCTATATATAATATCTAGGATATTGTGTTTTCACAAGGTGCAAAATATGAGTGACTATCAAACATCTATATATCTCTGTAGAATATTGTTCCACCAGCTCAATAAACTCATATGTAAATTCAAGGAATACAGGTCTATAGGACAATCATGTAAAATGGTGTAACTTGAGCCTTCATACTAGCTTTGAATCTTATTACCAAGTTAAGTAGTGAAGACAACATAATTCTACTATAAGAACAGATATATAGAAGAATTTAACACATTTGTCAAAAATAAATTCTTAGTTTTATGGTCAATAGATTTTGAAAAGGATGACATGACCTTATGAAATACAAATATAATCATCAATGGGTGTGTTGGCATTATTACCTCTCTAGATTTAAAGAATGATCTTAGGCTACTACCTCAATCCTTTTTGTGTTTTGTTTTGATTTTGTCAGTCATGGGGCTTGAACTCTGGGCTTAGGCGCTATCTGTGTGATCTTCAGCTCAAGGCGAGTGCCCTACCACTTGAGCCACAGCACCACTTCCGGGTTCTAGTGATTTATTGGAGATAAGAATCTCACCGAATTTCCTGCCCTGGCTGGCTTTAAACTGCGATTCTCAGATCTCAGCCTCCTGAGTAGCTAGGATTACAGGCATGAGCCACGGGTGCCGGGCCAACCTCAATCCTAATACAAAAACTTAAAATAAAAAAGATGATTATCAAATCAAATGTGAGATGTAAAAACCTATAAAACATAAATGTAAAAATTCATGATATTGGATCAGTAAAGTTTTCTAAAAATTTGACATGGAAAGCATTAGTGGCTAAAGAAAAGGAAGAATAAACTGGATTATATCTCAAGTGATAACCTTCCATAACTCAAAGGACACTATAACAGAAGTGAAAACATGACAAACAGATAAAGGGTACATACTTGTTAATGCTACATTGTTAATGCTACAATGATTCTGAATCTTAAGTACTTTTTTGGGGGTTCCGGTCATGGGGCCTGAACTCTGGGCCTGGGCGCTGTCTCTCAGCTCTTCAGCTCACTGCTAGTGCTCTACCACTTGAGCCACAGCACCACTTCTTTTTGCTTATATGGTGCCTAGGAATCAAACCCAGGGACTCATGCATGCAAGGCAAGTGCTCTACCACTGAGCCATCTTCCCAGCCCGTCTTAAGTATTTTTATATCTTCTAATTCTATATAATTTTTTCCCGAATAGGGTATTTCTTTAAAGAACATATGTAACTTAATAGTCAATAGGAAGAGCATATGAAATAATCTCCACTCTAGTATCTAAAAAAAAAAAAAGAAAAAGAAAACGCACTAGTATGATTATAATATAAGAACATGACACAAAATATATTAATTCATTTGTGGAGAAATTGATCATAGTGATTGATTTTTATAATACTGCGATAATTTTAGCAAGCACATTTTCAAGTCTTCAAAAGGTCAAAGAGAATTGTATAGGATCCATGCATTACACTTCTATGAATGTATTAAAGAAAAGTAATAAAACTTGTTTGGATATGGAATGTAGTTCATTGACAGTGCACATGAATAGTATGTGTGAGACCCTGGAAATAATCCCCAAAAACAAATTTTAAAAGGCACACTATAGAGGATATATGCTGGGCAAATTCCTGTAACTGAATTTTTTATCTATTTTAATGTCTGTTCTAAAATTTACAGCATTTCTATTTGAAGAAATGCAAGTTTGTGAAAATTAGGCTTTGAAAACCTATGAAGATACAATTCACATCCAAATCACTAAAATGTATACAATAAAAGGAGATAATATATTGCAAGTGAATTACATGTCAGGAAAAAAAAACTTTTGTTAAAAACTCTGCAAACAAAATGCAGATTACCTATAATGATGTTTTCTGTGTTGGCTGAAAACTCTTTATAAATTACAGCATTAAAACAAAGATGTGATTTCTGTTCATTTTGAGAGTTTTTTCCGTTTCTTTTTAGTTTATACAGAGATAACTCAATAAAAAGTGTATGTGATAACTGGAATACCTAGGAATTATGCATCACTTATAAATAATTGATAACCTTTTCTGGAAGTAACATTTAGCAAATGACAGAAGACCCAAATCTAGGCATATGAATTTTATGAAAGGCATATATGACTTGCTTAATCCATTGTTTTTCTCTACTTTGCTAGCAAAAAAATATTCTCAAGATAAGAGCCAATAGCAGTGAAAAGAAACAAAATACACAATCATCTTGATTTATTTGTGAAAATAACAAATGAAATTAAACCACTCCACATAAGGAACTCCAATATTAGTATCTATGAAGATGTACCTGAATGCCAAAATCCATTGAATTTTTTAATTTTAATTTCTACCAACATATGAAAACTAGAACAAGAAAACATATAGTCTTAGAGTGAACCAGCCTTGGAATAATTTTCTTAATTGTTTTGAAGTTACAAAAGAATTGATATTCCTTTGTTTGGAAATCGTTTAAAATGTTTATCACTTATTATAATTCAAATACCAAGCAAGAATAATTTTATAAAATCATTACAAATATCATTCTATTACTATCATAAAATAGAATAAGAAACCAGTCCCAATATATTATCTACCTATCATTATTCTTAATTCCTAATCATTACCTAAATATCTTAAACAATCTAAATAGTCATGTCTTCAACATATTCTATACTTTTTACTTAACATTTTCCAGGGGGATGTATTCATGTTTCTAAGAAATGTTCACAGCAGTTAAAAGATGCTTTTGTGAAATTAATGTGATACATTTTGTTGTTGTGGGTGTTGTTTGCAGGCCTGGGCATTGTCTCTAAGCATTTTTATCCTCAAGGCCAGCATTCTACAACTTGAGGCACAGAGCTAATACCTGTTTTTGGTGGTTAATTGGAATAAGAATCCAACATGTACTTTTCTGTCTGGGCTAGTTTCGAACACAATTCTAAGATCTCAGCACCCAGAATAGCTCAAATTATAAGCCTGAGTTACCCGAACTTGGTATGAAGAATTTTTTAAAATTTTAATTATGTTTTAAGATGTTTGTGTCATTATAACATATATCAGTCTACACATGAATTTAGATATATGTATATATTTCTGAAGACAATTCTAAAAATGTATCTTTCTACACATAACATATACATATACATACATATACATATATATGTATATATATATATAAAAGACAGAATCCCTGAAAAACTTGTATGCTACTCTTTTTGATCTTTTTTCATTTCAAAGATATACAGTCTATTTTTCTAAAACTTTCCTAGAATAAAATAACTAATATTTCAATAGAAAGTAGTGTTTATTACTTTCAATGAAATTTTAGATATGCACATGATATTGTTACATTTACGATATATCACTTGAAAAAGTTCTGTTCAAACACTTGAATATTTGTGTGTAGTATCAGGGAGAGAGGAAGTTAATTCATAATTTGTTATAAGCACATAGTCAAGCTATCTGATATGGTTTAGTTTTTTTGTCTCTTTATTTGTTTAAAATTTTAATATGGATGCATGCAAAGTATAAACTTTTAAATTATTTATCAAAAGACAAAAGAAAAAATCATAGACACAAAACACACTTTCAATAATTAGCACTTATGATGATAATAATAATTTTGTAGAAGATGATGATGATGATCACGGTGTAGCACGATAATGACAATGTTGTGATTGAAAAGGAAAAAACTTTAGACATTTTTGAAGCTAGATTTCCTACATTAAATACATAGTAATAGACAACATTGGATTACATACAATAAGAATAACAAGAGTAGAGTTTCGATTTCAAGAAATACAATCACATAAATAGGTAAAGACAGTAAAAACCCTAATGTTATCCCTGCAGTCTCAAATGTATACTGACTTTTCTTGGTGGTATTTTTTAAAATAAAATCGTTTATTTCCACATTTTGATGGACTAAGATATGGTTTTCAACTTAGTGTGATTATTTCAAATACTATTCTTATATAGATATTATTCAATAACCAATGATTTACAATAATAAATTAAGAGTATGTTCTTCAATACAGCTGTGAATACATGACACAATTTACATAATACCACTTAAATATCTGTAGTTGCCTTAAAATGCCACAAGCCTTAGAGCCAGAAGGTAAAATTTATTTTTATTTCTGCATGAAACAATTTGTGACTTTACACCAACAAACTGAATTTGACTATTTCCTTATTTGCAAGCTAAGGTGGAAAATGTAAAGATTCGTCACTTTTCTCTTTTCTTGCTCTACAAGTCAACAAATATATTCTTCAATATTTCTGGTAGATTACATCCATTTACTTATGAGAAATGTAAGGCCAACAGTCAATGTAGTGAGTAAATAATGATACTGGAATTTGTGTCTGAGTTCTTCATTCTGTTTGCTTACAAGGAGAGTAATTTGTTGATGGAGAGGACCAATATGAGAAGATTATGGGGAAAAAGCATACTTTGTAAATGGTCGTTTTAGGAATAGGTGACCAGTGATGAATACTTGAAACAGGCTGGTGTCAGGGGCATAAAAAGGGGTACATACAAATTATATTAGTGACAGAAACTGAGAAAATCTTGATCATTTATCTTATCTAATGTGCAGGAGTAGAAGGTTAAGAAGAAATCTGAAGTGTGTCCACAGCTCTGGCTGGCAACTGTGTTAGTTATATTCTTGATAATAAGGACTACAGGTGGAAATGATGGATTTAGTGTTAAAATTTTCTGATATTTCTAAAGTTTATGTTAAACAGACACAAAGAAAGGTCTGTTTAGACATCATCAAAATATACACGACCATGAATATGAAAAAGAATAATAAAATCGGGGACATAATTAAAGGGAAGAGGAAAAGGAAAGTTCTGACACAAGTGTGAGCAATGTAAGCACTAGTGTGGACAAGATTGGAAGAAAGAGATAAATAAGGAATCAAGAAAGTAATAAACAGATTTACAGAAGTAAAGAAAAGAAAGAATTCTCAGGAAGCTATTCAAGGAAATATACTATCTGGATTTGAAAACTAAAAGGACATAGGCAAGTTCAATAAGAACAGTGTTTTGGTGAAAATCATATTGATAAAATTTTGAGATATGAATGTGAAGCCATAAAATTCTAGATCAATGAATTCAACAGATCCTGTTGATTTTAAATATTGGTAACAAATGCTTTTATCCTGACCTTAGAAGTATTACACAGATATAACTGTCATGAACTTTACTTAGAGGTATCCTGTGAATATTTTTGAAAACTTTGTTTCGCCAGGAGATTATAGATTTAACTATAGCACAGACAAGCATAATTTGTCCTACAGTTCCAATGAGTGACCAATGTATCCATATCAGTTTGGGATTTGATTGAAATATCTTTAGATATGTTTGGATATTTATCAGCCTACTCATTATAAATGTAGGAAAAGTAACACCAAGCATTAGGTTGAACATACAATTTACTGATGTTACTGAAGACTGCTCGAATTGATTCTTCTTTAGAATAGAAAATGCCTCAATAGCCCTGTACACATCATATCTGCCATATACTCTAAGTCTAGTTCTTGTTAGGGATATCTCCATGCTGAAATAACCCTGTCAATCAACCTGCCAAAATTTTTTATATGTAGAAAGTGCTCTTATAAACTTCAAGCTTTTATTGAATGGAAGTGCTCAGACATTACCCTCACCACTGGGATTAAATGCCTAAAAAGATAAGACATGTTGCTTTATTAAGTTTCTTTCATTTTCTCATAGTGAAGGGTTCTGACGTAACAATACTACAATGGTGACTTTTATTAACACAACATCTAGGATCTAGTATTAATTCGGATAATTAGCTCCAAATTTTGTGTATATATATATATTTCTCCTGGGTGAACTAATGAGCTACAAGAAAATGTTCTTAAGGAGCCTTTCAATTCTAATATCGCAGTCTCAAAATGCTTCAAATTCTACATCCTCTAATTTTGGCATAGTGTTATATTGTGGAAATTTTCTCCTCAGAGAGTGAGTATTATCCTATTGCTTAACCTAGACAAAGTACCTTCATACATAGACTGGGCCTGTGCAATCAATTAGTGGTAGTTGAACAATGTTCTTATTAGTTTATAAAAATGAAATGGAAATAGAGCAACTATGAACTCAAAAGGAATGTGCATACAGACAAAGGCACAAAACAGACTGTCCCAAGAAATGCTGAAGTATAATTTCAAATAGTATTCTCAGATGTGAGGGTGTGTTCAAAGTACAGCTTCAGAAAATGTAGTTGGATAACTTAGGGGAAAAACTGCTTTAAACTATTCTGGGATAATTGTACAAGTGAAAGCCCCTAACTCTTACTCTAATCAGCCACAGCATCACCAATTTAGGGATTATTTTCAAAGTGCAAAGTGAGAAAAAAGGCTCATCACAGTTAGTGTTCATTTTGAAGCAATGGCAATCACATAACTTTTCTTATAAGTCTTCATTTATTTTTGAGCATTAAAGTAGGAAAATGCCAAGTAAATATTTTGCACGTACCTAAATTAAGTGGGACATATTATATTGGTCTCTCGCTAACTTGAAGTTATAAATTAGGTCTTTTTATACTCTAACTTGAGACAATGATCTGCTGTCAGTTATTTTCTTCTCTTCCCCTTCTTTTGCCCTTCTAATTACATAATTATTATTTATAGACAAATACTTGAGCTTGCATTTCTAAATTCTTCAAAATGATCTGAACTATTTCATACTTCTGGCAGCCTCCTATATCTTACTCAAGGGAAATATTTTGTCACTACCATTTTTTCCTATATGATATTGGATGTCTTCCTGCTTAATTCAGTGCAATACATAAATAGACTCATCCAGATATCTCAACACTTGTACTTCCATAAAATCCTATCTTACTTAGAAATCATGATTTTAGAATGTCATGGGAAATGGCATCTGTCATTTTTTAATGAGCCTAAGTGATACTTACATGCAATCATGTTTTAAACCAATATGTCACTCAGTAGATGAACGAATTGACAAAATGTGGTTTATATATGCACGATAGAATTATATGTTTCCAATTCATGTGGAAATTGAAAGAATTGGAAAAATCCTACTAAGTAAAATTAACAAGACACAAAGAAACAGATGGCATGGTTTTCCTCATTTGTAATAAGTAGGAAATGTCTAGGATGGTCCTAGCAGTTGAGCAGAATTTCTTTTGTGTTTTCCCCTTTGGGTTATCCCCTGTTTTATTTGATTTCAGCATCTTGTGTATTGTATATACATTTATCTTAATTTGGCAAGGGAAGAGGAACAACAAAATGGCGAGAAAAATGACAAAGGGCAAACCAATGCAATAGCAAAACTCACAAGACAACATGTTATAAATTTACATTACTACTTGTGCGGGGTATTGGGGAGAAGGAAAAGTGTAAGAAAAATGAGGGAAGGGGTAAAAGTTCATCATGGTATGTATTCACTACCTTAAAATCACTACACCTCTTCTATATATCACCTTGACAATAAAATTAAATTAAAAATGGGTTGCATAAAATATAATTTTTCTGTATTGGTATAGTAAATATTATTCTATGTGTATTACCTGTTTTAAAAAAATGAACGTTTTGGCTGCTAATTTGAATTAATTACACCTTTCTTTATCAGACGGTCATCAACTTGAATGTTATCAAACTATACAATATTTTCAGAAGATACTTGCCATTATTTTGAAGAAAATATTATTTTAGTATTGTCTCATACTAAAACAGAAAACTGTTCAATTCTATGGAAACTTCTAACTTTTAAAACTAATTAATTGTTAAGAGGATAGAATATATGTGTTCTTCAAGATTCCTATGAGTACTAATACTCATTTACAAATTCTAAGCATGCCATACCAGAGACATTCAAAACAGTACCTGTTTGCATTTTATTTAATTATGCAATAGATGCAGTTTCCAATGGGGCATTACATATTTAAAAGTCAACAGAAAAAATAACCACATTCTTGTAGAAGATAAAACTATGAAGTATCTATAATAATTATTTCCTCAAGAGTAAACATTTGTTCATCAGTGTAAGCTATTATTTCTATGTCCATCATTCCTAAGTTATATGCCGTAAAGTCATCTTAGCCCAACAGTTTCCAACTTGTAAGGTGGACTATAAAATTTCCTAAATTCACATCATGACTAGCTTATCACTATTGTGAAGAAATACTTCACTTCTGCTAATGTGATGCCTTTCCTATCGTGGAAAGAACACAACACTAAACTTTGCTGCATCATTTTTCCCCCACTGCTATTCTTGAGATCAGAACACTTGCAAATATTATTTATAGTCATATTTTTATCTATCATAGATATTTAGGAGATCTGAATATTTGAATATTAAGATCTGAAGATTATGGTTCAAAGCCCACCCAGACAGGAAGGTTCCTTAGATTCTTATCGCCATTAAACTGCTCACAAAAAGCCAGACACAAGTGGCACTGAGGTTCAAGTAGTAGAGGACTAGGCTTGAGCAAAAACAGGCTCAGGAACAGTGCCCAGGCCCAGAGTTTAAGCCCTAGGACAAACTAAATAACAAAAATAAAATAAAAACAAACCCCAAACCTAGCATTTTTCTCATTGTATACAGAGGTACATAACTAAGAAAATTTATTCCTCTGTTATATATAGGTAGAAGAAAAAGATGTCACGCAATTACTCTCTTCATACCGTGTCACACCAAAGTCTCAAAAAATTGCTCTTTTTATAAATTTATAAATTAATATAATCAATTTGTTAGCAACTTTGTCTAGAATATTCACATTATCATGTTACACATGAACTGTTGGAATTATCTATTAACTAAGTTCTAATTATACCTCATTGAGAGAATATTTTAGGCAAATAGAATGCCAGAATCATTTGTGAATTTCTAAATTAAATTTTCTACTTGAAAACAATTTTGTAGTATCATATAAAATATGAAATTACAAACAAAAATATTTCTTTTAAATCTAAATTCTAATTCAGCCAGTTCTACAAAGTCCTACATTAAATGAACTTTCTTATTTCTCCAGGCTTAAGCTTTTGTAATCCTTCAACATTTCTTTGGAATCCAACAGAATGATGCTTACTTTTTTCAAATTTTTGGTTGGGAATCGTGAGCTCTTTTGCATGTATGAATGTTCTGTAATGAAGACAACCTTTAAAACACAACTGAGGATTATATATGAGTTGCATTTCAATAGGAAACTTGACTTCTGAAAACATAATGACAAAATTAGCTCAAACTTCCAACTGTGTATTCCTTTCTTCTTTATTTTTTATTCCTTTCTTGGTTTGTTTTATTGAGAAAAAATTATACTACATAGTCCAGGGAATATATCACTATGTAATTCCACTCTCTAATCTCCTGTCCTAGTCTAAGTGCTAGAATTTTTGGCTTGTATTACATTGTCCAACCATAGTTTGTTGGCTTCTTTAATCTAGATACAGATTAGAAATTTTGAACTTCTCCAGTGATATCATCCACCAGAGTGACTCCTCAGACTGTTTTATCTACTATTTTCAAAGATGTTCTAACATTTGACACAGGATATGAACCTATTCAGATGCACCTGAAGGGGTCTCTGATTCATTCCTCCATGGATCTGATCCCTTGAATAATGATTACTTGACTTTCTTATTATCTCTGGTCCCTACCTTTGTAATATTCTCAAGCTTTTTTGAAGAAAATTCACTTGTGGAATTTCTCATATTAAAAATTATCACTTGATTCTAGTCTTAAGACATATTTTCTATTATTTCCTAAATTTTCTACACATTCTGAGAGTTGTTTCATATGTGTATTTGAACATATAAGTGCCTCTGTGTGTATGTGCATGTTTGTATATATGTATGCAAAAACCTCAAGCTCTTATTCAGCAATTTTGCTCATAACTAGTATTCCATCACTTGAAGCATTCTTCCAATGCAGCTTTTGGCTGGTTAATTATAGATAGTGTCTTAAAAACTGTTCTGCCCAGGCTGGATGCAAACTAAACATCCCAGAATCATTTACATTCTTAAGTTTTATTTCTCCAGGAGTATCAACTTTTAAAATACAAACATTTTTGTGAGTGTAAAATCTAAGCTGAAGACCAGATTTTAAACTCAAATTCATATAAAGATAGATGAACATACACATTACATATGCCGAGTGTACACAGTTAGGAATATAATCATAAGCAGGGTTCCAGTGGCTCACGCCTATAATCCTAGGTAATCAGGTGGCTGAGATCTGCGGATTGTAGTTCAAATCCAGCATGACTAGGAAAGTTTCTGATGCACTTATCTCCAATAAAGCACCAGAAAACTGGAAGTGGCACTGTGGCCCAAGAGGTAGAGCACAATCTTTGAGCTGAAGTGTAGAGGGACAGTCCCTGTCCAGGAGTCCAGACCCCACTACTATCAAAAAAAGGAAAAAAAAAAGAAAAAGAAAAGGAAACAACAAAGAAAAAGAAATGTGATCTTAGCCACCAGTTCATTGATAGTATAATTCTTGCTCTCTCAACATGGCCTTTTTCCAGTTAAGTCCATGCTTTTATATCTGACTTGCTTGGAACCAGAATTATTCTTCCATTCTACTTTTCTCAAATGTGCATGATTAGCTACCATGATTTAGAGCTAGTAGAAGAAAGAGCATCGCCTCATCCTTCATGTTCCACTTAGGAGTAATGCTTTGTCTATATCACTCGCATAAATCTACATACTGATCTTGGCTTTATTGTTTCAAAGTTGTCTTATTTGCAGAGTCTTCTATAGTGTATTGAAACATTATACTTAAAAACTGAACTTCTCTTTTTCCTATTCCTATTGTTTCTCCTTCTGTTAACTTATGTACACTTGGGAAATAAAGCACAACACACACACTCACAGTAAAATGTTTCTGAAAACTTCCTTAAACTTAAACTTGATCTTAATTTACAGAGCACTTAGGAAATTTGAACTAAATGTACACCAGGATAATGTTTTTTTTTCATGTTTTTTATTGTAAAAATGGTGTGCAGAGGGGTTAGAGTTACATAAGTAAGTTAATGAGTACATTATCTAGCGAGCATTATTACCCCTTTTGTTTTTCCCCTGCCATCCCTTTTTTCCTCACCGCCTCAACTACCTCCTCCATCCCCAAGTTGTAAAGTTTGTTTTCAACATAGTGTCTTGTTCTTCTCATTGTTACAACTGGTCATGCTGTATTCTTGTTTCAGCATTTTATTTTCCTTCCCCTCCCCACATTAGAAAAATGCATTTTCAAGATGCAGGTAACCAACATCAAATTCAATGGGAACGGTCTAAACCATGGAGGAAGAAAATAGAAGAGAAACAAAAAAAACACATAGTACAAGTTAGATATATTAAAAAACAATATTAAGAAAGGAAAAACAAACTGTGTCCCTATTTTGGGGTTCATTTTACTTAACATCATCTTATATGGCCATATGCACATGGACAATATTTTATGACATGAAAATTCCATATTTTCTCATTACTAATTTGTCTCTGAAACACGTGTTACCTCATGTCCAAAGATGTTTTTGTGCTATTTCAATGAACCTAGAAGACATTCATTTTTGCTTGGAGCAGCACGGTAGATTGTTACTGGAAGTAAGTGGAAGGAACTGATATAGGAAGTGGAAACTGAATCCAGGGGAGAAATTGAACATAGGAAATGACAAAGTTCAAGTTAATTTGTACTATCCTTTCATGGGGGAGGGGGTCTGGTCTTGGGGCCTGAACTCTGGTCCTGGGCGCTGTCCCTCAGCTCTTCAGATCAAGGCTAGCGCTCTACCAATTGAGCCACAGCGCCACTTCCGGCTTTTTTTCTTTTTGCTTATGTGGTGCTGGGGAATCAAACTCAGGGCTGCATGCATGCAAGGCAAGCACTCTACCATTGAGCCACCTTTCCAGCCCCTGGCTGTCCTTTTTACTATACAAGAAAATAATCGAAGGCTCGAAGGAAACTCTGTTCCTGACTTTTTCAAGTTGCTCTTTACTCATATAAAACTTTTCTGTAAAATTCTATTTGAGAATATTACAAAAGGAAACAATATGCCATTTGAAGGCCAGCATAGAACAAAAGGAAATAACTTTGTTTTACAGTGTACTACTGCAAAGAAACAAAGACATGGATGTTTTAAAATGTCATATGCATGGATATTTAACACCTGAGATGATTCTCTTGTTGCAAAAGTCAGTTATCCATTCCTGAGTTAGTCATAGCAATAAGGATTCCAAAAAACAGAATACAGTGAGTATGATCAGCAAAAGGAGCCTCTACTCAAACCAGTGCTTTAAGGATGGTCCCAAAGAAATATTGGGGTTTTTTGTTTGCTTGTTTGTTTAGTTTGTTCTACTTCTGGGGCTCGAGCTCAGAGGCTGGACCCTGTCCCTGAACAGTTGTCTTTCGTGCCCCCCTGCCCCCAAAGCTATGCTTGAGCCAAAACTCAACTTCTGGCTTTTTGTTGTTTAAGTAGAAATAAAAATTTGACAAACTCTCCTGCCTGGGTTGGCTTTGAACTGAGGTAATAAGAAATCTAAGTGACATCAATTGTATGGACTTTTGTTTTGAACCAGGAAATATCAGATGAAGTGTATTATAAAGCTAATATTTGACAATTTTTAAAAGAAGATATGTCCAGCAAAGAAGCCATAATGTCAATAATTCAGCAAAAGTAGGTGTACTGAATCACTTTGGAATTATTTTCTCTGCTTTGGAAGATAACGAGTGACTTCATAGTTCCTTTTGGGGAAAATTAAAGTCATATTTCAATTTTTTTTGGTCGAGGGGCTTGAATTCTGATCTTGGGTACTGTCCCTCACCTCTTCCAGTCAAGTTGAGCACTCTACCACTTTCATTACAGCACCACATCCAGGTTTTTGTGGCTAATTGAAGATAAGTGTCTAATGGATTTTCCTGACCATGCTGGCTTTGAACCACAATCCTCTGGTCTCAACCTCCTGAGTAGATAGGATAACAGGAGTGAACAACCAGGATCCAGCTCATATTTGCATTTATGTGCACTTAATGACACTAGACAAATAATCGAAATTTGAATCAAATGATGACATTACAGCTTTTCAGAAAATTTGAGGTAACAATAAATAATCCCTTCTTTTCCATGTTGTTACATTAATGACTCATGAGCTATGGGACTCTTAATTTAGCATCTTCTGATGTTCACATATGTGAACTTAGTATAAATAAATGTTAATAGAGAAAGATTTTTTTCTTTTTTTTAGCGTGAAAATACTGTACAGAGGGGTTACAATTCCATGAGCAATATAATGGGTACATTTCTTATTAAGCATTGTAGCCTCCTCCTTTGTTTCCCCTTCCCATCACTTCCCATCCTGCCCCCGTCCTCCCACCTAATCCATTTCCCTCCCTCCCCCCCCACCAAAGTTGTAAAATTCATTTTTCAACATAATGACTTGTACTTCTCATTGTTGCAATGGATCCACCTGTATCCCTATTTAATCGATTTGTTTTTCCCTTACCCTCCACAAATTACACCAACATCATATACAGTGAAAGCAGGGGTTATACCGTGGGGGAGGGACATACAAAACAACAAAGAAATAATCTTATAAATATGTTAGAAACTATTGCATGAAAGAAAAAAAAATTGAATACATATCTTAGGGTTCATTTCCCTAACAACTTATCTAAACTTTTCTGCTTGACTCAGACATATACTAGCTACTGCAAATAAGGGAAACCATGGGACCTATGTTTCTTGGGCATGGCTTACTTCACTTAATATACTGTTTTTCCAAGTCTTTCCATTTCCGAACAAATGGGGCAATGTCATTCTTTCTGATGGAGGCATAGAATTCCATTGTGTGTATATAACAATTTATGGGAAGAGTCTCATATCTAAAATATACCTGGAACTCCCAAACTTAAATCCCCAAAAACAGCTCTTCAAATAAACAACTACCCAATAAATAACTGGGCTAAAGACTTAAAGAGAAACTTCTCTGAAGAGGAAAGAAAGATGGCCAATAGACACCAATGAAGAAATTCTCAAGCTCCCTAGCCATAAAAGAAATGCAAATCAAAACACCATTGAGATACCACCTCACCCCAGTAAGAATGGCTATAATCAAGAACTCTAGTAACAGATGCTGGAGGGGATGTTGACAGAAGGGAACCCTACTGCATTGTTGGTGGGAATGTAAACTTGTTTAACCACTTTGGAAAGCTGTATGTAGGTTCCTCAAAAGACTCCACGTAGAGCTCCTCTATGACCCAGCAAAGATTGAGATTTTTAGAAAGCAAAGGAAATCAGATATGATAGAACAACATTGAGTGTGATACAACTTATCACACAGACATTAAGAACTAAATTAAGTGATTTAGAATGCTAAAGGCTATGAGGAATAAGCCTAGTTGATAACTAGTTCTTCAATAACCAAAAATGATTCCCTAGAACAGTTTCTAGTATAATTTAGTTATTATTATCATTTATTCCTTTCATCTGGATTTATTCCTTCACTTCTTTCACAAGTATCAATTAGCCTGTGCATTTTTGTTGCCATAACTGAGCAAAAAGATTTCCAAATCTCACTTATACTACCCTTCCCATTGTGATTAGTAGTGACCACTCAATAGCCTGAAATCTTTGAATTTCACCTGATATCTAAGCACATTCCTGACATTAATTGCCATGACCTATTAACAAAACGTTTTTTTTCTCAATGCAATATTCTAATGTAGGTAAAGTACATGAATTATGAACTATTGATAGGTCATAGTTGGAATGAGCAATTATATATTGCAAGTATAGGTTCTTTATTTGGCATTTACTAGCTAAATGAATTATGGCAGTCCTGGGGCTTCAACTCAGGGTGAGGGAAATCTTACTGAGCTATTTTTTTTTTTTTTGGCTCAGGCTAGCACTCTACCACTTGAGGCAGAGCACCACTTTTTTCTGTTTATGTGGTACTGATGAATTGAACCCAGGGGTTTCATGCATGCTAAGCAATCACTGCACCGTGAAGCCACATTCCCAGAGCTCTAAATGACTTTTTTAAGATGGCATTACTTTTTCATTCTATTATTATGTATTATAATTTAGGTCAGGTGGTACAAAAGGAAATGGAAAACAATACTAATTCCAGTAAACCTGACATTCCTACCACATCCCTAAGGAAGTACAGTGTTAAGATCTGCAGGACTCATAGGGCTTTTGCATGTGACATTATTATGTAAAAAAATCATTAACAGTCATCTCTAACATCCATAACATTCTGCTTCCACTTTCAAGGTCAAGAACTAAATATCCAAGCCTTTTTATTGATTGGGTGTGTTTCCTAGGAAGGAAGACAGAGGATGTGGATGGTGACAGTGGAAAAATATGTGTATTGGTTCCCTGTCCACATTTTCTACCTTTTAAAAAAGTGCTACTGAAGAACTCCCATATCTACTTGACTATGCTGCACAAGATCCAGATAAATGAAGACATTTATGCCGGTGGATAGTCACATATATTAACAAAATCCAGTTCCTGAAATAAAGTTACTAGTATAAATTATTGTCTATAAAATGGTTTCTTTTCCTAGCAAAACACAATGTAGTATTAAATGATTACCCCAGATTTCTTTGTGATTTTATGCTGTCTCAGTATCAAAATGTTCTCTAATTCCAGTAACATCCAAGCATAAAAGTCATGATTTGAAGATCTCAGTAGTTTTAGATACAAAGGTACATAATAGCTTCCTTCCTGCAGAGACATGTGATGGTAATTATGATTGATTGTATTGTAGTTCTCTTCTTTTTCCTCTTTATCCCAAGTGGTGCATATCTTGGCATTTTACTCTGTCCTGCAGCAGCTTCTTGTAGGTGAGGTTTACCTCTACTCTGCAATGTCAAGATGGGTCATGTGTCTTACTTTAGCTTACAAAAAGTAATCAGAAATGATCAAAGACTATTTCTAGGGGAAGATTTCTATCGCATTGTCTGTGTCTAAGAGCTAACTTCTTTTCCCTTAGCTAAAAAATAGCATATTTCCACAGGGTATGTTCTTTTTCAACATATACACTGGAAGAATATATCATGTGAAATTGATACAAAACTCAAACACAGAAAGAATAAAGCTAATATTAGAATATGATATTAAGATATTAGTTTCTTACCATTCTTGTATACCTTTATGATAGTTGACTACAGCACACCAGAATTAAACAAATACTAAATAAGTACTAAACAAATAGATAACACTTCCTGTTTAAAGCTATTATTTATTTATAAATAAGCATTCTTTATGTGATCACTTGAGGGGTTAACTTGTTCTACAAAGTGTTTAATCACTCTAGAGCATGTATCTAATATCCACAATCATTATCCAGACCTTGTGAGTGAGACGAGGAAGAATAAAATATCTAGATTTCTCCTTCTCTTTTCCTCTTCTCCTTTTTCTAGTGTGAATTCGCATCCTTTCTCCAAATTCTTCTATTAATAAAAGAAGCATGTCACATTGTGGATATCAAGCAAAAGGCTGCAAAGCCAGAATTTTATTCTTTCAGAAATAGATGAAGTAAATCAGAGTGGAACGGAAGAATAAAAACATGATTTTTTTCCCTTTCTGGCTTCCACCATAGAGTCTGAACATGACTCTAAATATCTAATATGCCACTTGCCTTGGATAATTTTGTAAAAAAATATATTTTTAAGTCAATAATAATTTTAAAAATTAAAAAAATATTTTTAAAACAAAGTAATTTGTTGGTTGCTTTTAGGAGGCATGAAATAAGACTGCATTATCATTGTGTGAGTTGAGAGGCTAAATTTTATCAGAATCTAAACATAATGAAAAATAGATGATTTTAAGATAAATAGCTTGTAGGTATATTTTTAAGGTGACATACTCACAGAAACATCTCTTTTCTTCTGATTCAACTTCAATAAGCAGTTCATTTATTCAAATAGCTGTGTTTCTTTCAGAAATAGATTAGACCTAAAAAAGTTAGAAGAGAACCAGTATTGGGTGGTGCATTCTTTAAAAATAGCAATCAAATAAATATTAAGCATAATTCCAAAATACTAACAATCAAATTCTCTTGAAAAAAGGGTTAATTTCTTACTCTAAATAGGGCAAAAAGAAGGAGCGATATCCAGTCTGTGCCAGTCTCCAAAGCCAATTTAGTTAAGATCTCTTTTAGAGTCCGATTCATTCTTTCTACCTGCCCTGAACTCTGGGGTCTATACGCACAGTGCAATTTCCAATCTGTCCCCAGTGCCACGGCTATTCCCTGACTTACTTTTGAGACGAAGGCCGGTCCATTGTCCGCCCGATGGTGGATGGGAAGACATACCTGGATAAGATTTTTTCCAGGATCTTCTTAGCCACGATGTTAGCAGTCTCATGCTTTGTTGGGTAGGCTTCAACCCATCCTGAAAAGGTGTATACAAAAACTAGCAAATATTTATATCCAAATTTTCCAGTTTTAATTTCTGTGAAGTCTACTTCCCAATACACACTTGGCCTATTTCCACGGAAGCAAGTTCCTTTTGTAACCGGCTGATTAGGGGCATTGGTGAGCTGACAAACTTTACAATTTTTAACAATGTCCTCAATGAGTTAATTTCCTTGCCTAATTTTTACTTCTGAGTGTCAGAGCAAGTCCTGCGTTCTTCGGGTTCCCATTTGAGAGATCCGATGGATTCTCTTAAGAAACCCCTTGACCAATCTTTGTGGCAAGATAAGTTTCCCCTCACCAGTTTCCTACCAGTCTTTATTTACTTCTCTGTCTGAGGGTTTATAGGCCATGGGAATTTTCTTTATCCACTCCAAGCCTTGGGAGAATTGGGCTCAGGAGTCAAAGCTCATGGCCCTGGGTCTACTTCAGCTCTGGGCTGGAGGGCCGCCTCCTAAGCTGCCTGATCGGCCAAGTTATTTCCTTTGGTTATTGAGTATGTTCCCTTTTGATGGCCAGGGCAGTGCATAATGGCAATATTTGCTGGTTCCCAAAAGGCCCGGATGAGACTTAAAATTTCTTATTTGTTTTTAATAGCCTTTCCCTCAGCTGTCAGCAGCCCCATCTCTTGATAAATGGCTACATGGACATTCACGGTGGCAAAAGCATACTGACTGTTCATGTAAATATTTAGTCTCTTCCCTTTTCCCATTTGTAGGGCTTTTGTTAGTGCCGTTAGTTCTGCTCTTCGTGCAGACATTCCCCAGGGAAGTGCTTCTGCCCATACGATCTCAGTGTCCGTGGTGACTGCTGCTCCCACGAATCTTTTTCCATCTCGAATGAAATTGCTGCAGTCTGTGAACCAGGTATGCTCGGCATGCGATAGTGACGAGTCCAACAAGTCTGGCCTCTTTTCCTTGGCCCAGTCTCTCTTTTCAAGCTCAATTTCACATTCTCTGTCCTTCCTTTCCTGTCTTTGCTCCTCTGTCTGTCTCTTATTGTAAACCTTTTCCCCACTGCTACTAGATCCCTAATAGACTTTTCACCAAGTCTGTCTGGAGCCTGCAACTTTAACTTTATATCTGGTGCAGCTTGATTTATATAGGCAAACAATCATCTGAGCCTACTCCTGGGTCTCAAGATCATATGGGGTATGTTGACTAAAAGCTTCCGTGAGCCTCTCAAGATGTGCTGCCAGACTTTTACTTCCTCCCTGTCTAACATCATAAACTTTTGCCATATTAGTAGGCTGGCGAGCAGTCATCGTGAGACCTGCCAACAGAGCCTGGCGATAGATGAGGAGTTGCTCCCTACCTTCAACTGTATTGTAGTCCCATGTTGGTTAGAGCTCAGGAAAATAGGCAGCGATTAGGGCAGGATCCATGATGGGTGCTCCTGTGGGGCCAGGGACATGTTTCCGAGTGGACTCTAGGATACAGTCTCTCTCTTCCGTGGTAAAAAGGACCTGCAAAAGCTGACTACAATCATCCCAAGTGGGCTGGTGAGTAAAGAGAATAGTTTCAAGCAAACAATTTAAATCCTGGGGCTTTTTAGAAAAGGGGGCATATTAGGTGCACCAATTGTATAGATCACTGGTAGAAAATGGCCAATATTGGATTTGCTGTCAACCATCTGCATCCACAGGACCTATGGTGTGTAAGGGAAAAGCACTACATTATAAGGGGGGTTGATCCTACAGCATCATTGAGTGACTGGCCCCTCAGAAAGTTTAAGAGCAGGTGCTGAGGGTTCAGTTGATGGTTCCATAGCTCCCTCCTCCTCTTGAACACTCTCAGGTTCTGCAAAAGGAACCTGGGAAGGGTACTATGGGGGAGGAAACAATTCTTCTTCCAAGTTATCTCCCTGAAATACTGTGGGGGGGTACAATTTCTTTTTCTTAGTTTCTTTTTGTAAGACTAGGGGGCTAGATGAACTGTTGCCCATGGTTTCCTGTCTTGTCAGTGGTACAGTCAAAAAAAAAAAACAACAATACTACAAACAAAACACACGCAGGTCTGACATTTACTAAGTGGAGATCTCCCGAATTGGTCCGCTGACTCCTGACACTGGGGGGTTCCACACCAACCCATGCCCCACAGCAGAAAGATCCGACCCACAGTGGCTAGTTAAGCCTCGGTTAGGAGGCACTCTTTGCCATTTCTGGCCCAACACCGAACCGACCCATGCCCCACAATTCTCACGGCATGGTTCCAAGGACCCCTATACCACAATTCACATGGCGGGTTTCCAAGGAAACCCCTTCACAAGAGGATCTGGGAAGTCTCCCAGTTGCTCCATGGTTGTCATGCAAGCATGTCTGCTTTAACATCGCTTTTCACAGTATGAATCAGAGCGGCCAACCTCACAAAGGAAAACGAAAGTAAAACATACAACAACAGGGCAAGACAAATTAACAAAAACAGCACTGTTTTACATTTGGAGACTGAGGTCTCAGGGGTCTTTGGGGGAACCCTGGATAAGTCCCCACTAATATGTTGGGCCCAGGTCGCAGAACTGCCACCAAGAAGACCACTGAGAGTCAGACTTTACAGCTGTTTTAAGGTTTTATTTAAATGGGCTGCAGCTCAGGCCTCATACTACACTCTGACACAGCAGAGCCTAGGAAGAGAGCCCCAAGCTAAAGATTTGCAGGACTTATAAAGGCACACAACCAACCAGGTGATTGGATTACCACCACGTGTTGCTCTGCTAATTTGCTGATTTTAAACAAGCAACAAGTGGTCACTGCCTCAAGACTTTAACCCTTCACTAGCTTCTGAGAATAAGAAAAAGTTGCCACCGGCTTTGGACACATGTATGATGAACATACTACTAAGGGCCTTGCATTAATGAAGTCTTGAAATTCTAAATAATATTTAAATAAGAAGCTCCCTATATTTATTTTCATATTTGAGGATTACTAAGTACCAAAGTTATGTAGAAGGCTAGGATAAGAATATGGAAATGAAATCTGTCTCCTAATATCATAAAGATAATTTATGTCATTTTGAGTTACAGTTTCTAAAGTAATACAAAATAAGTTACAACAGAAACAAAAATACAATCTCCTATCCTACCTAACTTTCCAACAGAAATTAGAGAATCCAGTAAAGATACAGACATCCCAGGATGGTATAGGATGTTATAAGATCACTAGATGGTGAAAAAGAAGATAACAAAAATGGGTCCACTGGAACAATGGGAAACAAATTCTATACCTACTAATTGTGATACAGCTAGAAAATAGTTTCCACTATGCTGAGTCTTTGATATTTTAGGTTTGTTAACACAATAACTTTCCTTTCTTAGGAAATGACTGCTTATTAATACTCAAGTGTTTGCAGCTTATAACCCAGCAACAAATAATGCTTTTAAATGTAAACAAGCATGATACTAAGAGGAATCAAGGCTACTTTCATTGATATACATTATAAATAAGAATGATAGGGCTGGGAAGGTGGCTCAGTGTTAGAGCACTTGCCTTGCCTGCATGAGGCCCTGGGTACGACTCCTCAGCACCACATAAGCAAAAAGAAAAAAGCCAGAATTGGTGCTGTGGCTCATGTGGTAGCGTGTTGGTCTTGAGCTGAAGAGCTGAGGGACAGCACCCAGGCCCAGAGTTCAGTCCACACGACCGGACCAAAAAAATTTTTTTACTAAAAAATATAAAATAAATAATTAAATAAATAAGAATGATCTTGGGGAATAGTCAATCTTGAACTTTTTCATACCTTTCCTCTTCTCCAACATGAGAAGTCCTAGTCTACATATGTAAAACACTAATAAAGGATTTTTATATATTTTTTTGTTCACACTAAAGCAAATACACTTTTCCACTTTGCAAGCCTGACTTTGAAAGAGTCAGACCCTTACCATTGTTTTATATACAAAAGTTTACTGCTTAGGCTTAGCTGTTTTCCTGCCTTAAGGTATTTCTCTCTATTATTTTGGTAACTACATAGAAAAACAAGGTAAATCCATTAGCTTATGTTGGATTGTTCAAAGTCAAGCTGACTTCAAGCACATTTTTCTTTTCCCTTCTTCACTGCTAATTAAAGTTTAATTATTGCTCTTTAAATGATAACAAAAAGGTGATACTTTAATGTATATTCTCATTGGAACCAGTGAAAACAGGACTGTCTGCGTTTGTTTTACTATTGTTTTCAAGTATTTTCCTTGAATATTTTCATTATTGCCTTTGTTCCGGTCTTCTAATCAAGAACACAGGGTTACACAAAAAGGTCTTCCTAAGGAATAGGATATTAGGCAGAAAAAAAAATAGATGTACAATTAAAGTATGTATTTTAACATTTATGTCAAAATATTTATTTGTAACTTTATTTTTAAATTTTGCTGGTCATGGGGTTGAAATCTTGGCATTGATGCTGTCCCTCAGCAGTTCAGCTCAAAACTAGTGCTCCACCACTTGAGCCACTGTGAGTTTTCTGGAGGCTCATGGGAGATAAGAGTCTCCCAGACTTTTCTGCCTAGGCTGCCTTTGAACCATGATTCTCAGCTCTCAGACTTCTTAGTAGCTAGGGTTAAAAGCATAAGCCACTGGCACCTAGCTACATAATTATTTTTTAAACATTTATGAAGTATGGAGTGGTAATCCCAATGTAATGATCAAGCTACATTATATCCGTTAATTTCTGCATGTAACATTTTAGTGAGAATGCTCAAAAGTTATCTTCTGGCTGTGATGAAATATCTATCTTTAACTATAATCACTTTGCTTCTTGTAGTATAAAATTAATATATTTACTTTTGATCATGGAAGTCTGCTAATTAAAGTTATATAAAACATGAATTGTAAAGTGAAAGAAATTCATGGTTCCTTTACTCGTTTTAAGAAAAAATTATGCCTTTTATTTTCAATTATATTTCTGTGGGAATGTGTAACATACATTGATTTAACTGTTAAAATTGATAACAGTTACACTATATAAAGTTGATTCAAACTTGTATTTGAAAATTGCACTCTTAGCGCAAATATACTTTCACTTTCTCCTAACACATAATTAAAATCACAGTATAGCAAAGCTTGGTGTTAGCCATTCATGTGTAGAATCCTAGAAACTCAGGAGGCTAAGACCTGAATGTCTTAGTTCAATGTCAGTCCAAACAGACAAAAATGTGAAGTTATCTCTAACTATCCAGCCAGAAGCAGAAGGTAAAGATGTGGCTCAAAGAATAGTGTCATCAGCCATGAGCAAAAAATACAAGGGAGACTATTAAAGGGAGAACATTAAACATTGAGTTCAAGGCCCAAAAATGGCATATACATACAAGACAACAACAAAAGTACTATGTACATCAATAATGAAGACAAAATAGTAGAAAAGATCATGAGAAATGTTGTGTAAACATCTGGAAGACAGAAATCATTTGACAGAATTTTGATTCATGAGAGGGAAAAGTTACAGTCTCATTTGTACAATCTCATTGTAGTAATTTGTGTTGAAACCTGGCTATTGGGTAACATGTGAATGAGCAGACTGGATTACCTGACATAGAAGACATTGCCTGTGACTATGCACCATTCCACTCTTTAAAAATCTAAAATAATGCTTGTTAATTAAAAAAAAAAAACTCATGTTAGAGACTGCTTGGATCACACCAAACTGGGGTCCTTACTTTGAGGCTTCAGACCAGTGCTTTTATTTATATCCACTCCTCTTTTACCCCTCATCCTTTGTGCAGATATACATTAGTTTGCTGGCACCAAGCCAAGACTTTGAACTAGATCCCCCTTCCTTGATTCAGTTACAACTCATTTCACGTACTATCTATGTTTTAGCATTTTCTTAATAATCCCCACCAGAAAACTCTTATATTCATGTAAACCCACTATAAATAACCTATGTAGATAAGGGAGTATTGGTATACGTTGTCTCAGGCTCTCACATGTAAGTTTGCTCCCTAATAAATCTGTGCTACACTATCTCTTTTCCTTCATGGCTTTTGAGTCTGACTAATGATTGATTTGGCTTGATGTATTCCCATTTATCTAAACTTACTTTGAAAGTTTTTCTCCTGTGCCAAGGAGCCCTCCTCGTTTTTCTCCTAACTCTTCCTGTAACATTCTCAAAGTATCCGGACTTACATTGAGGTCTTTGATCCATTTGGAATCAATCTTAGTACAGGGGGATATATAAGAATCTAACTTCAGTTTTCTTTGTACAGCCAATTCTGTCAGCACAATTTTTTAAGAGGCTGTCTTTATTGCATCCTGTGTTTCTTACTTCCTTATCAAAGATTATGTGACTAGAGGTGTGAATTCCATTTCTGGTTCTTCAGTTCCGTTGTATTGATAGAATACCGTGCTTCCATTGGAAAGAATGTCATTACCCCATTCCTGAGGAAAGGGAAAAACTGGGAAAAATGATATTAAGTGAAATAAGCTAGATCCAATTAAATACATGCTGCATGGTTTTCCTCATTTGTAATAATTGGACTATGTCCATAAATCTGCAAGTTAATCCAATAGATAGTAAAAGATAAATAATTACACTTGGACATGATTAACTAACAGCACTCTAAGCATTCACATGGCAAGAACAATGGAAGCTATTCTTATGAGAGGATCACAATGGCTCAATACCTATGGTGCATATTACAAGATAAATGTTGCTTATTGCAATGAACTCTAAGAATCAATCATACATGTGAAATTCATATATCTATATATAATTTTAATAGATCTCATAAAACAACTGACTTCTCTGTAAACTCAACAGCAACATTCTAAGTTTAGAAGATAAAATTGAAAGTTTTCAACACATAAACTACACATAGGGGAAAAGATGGAAGAGAAAAGATAAGATGAAAAGTAGAATAGCTAACTATTGAAGAAATCATAAACAATTTCCAAAACTATACCACAGAGCTTGGGTACAGCTTAGTTGTAGAACTAGACTAATATAGACAAGCCATGGGTTATATTTCCAAGAAGGCCTAATAATAAATTAATAAATAGTAGTAACACAATAATTACTTGAAATAAACGCTTTCATATTAGAGAGGTCTGAATCCTTGAAAAGTAAACAAAATATTTTCAATTCTTGTACCCAATGACATGAAACTACAAGAATGAAGAGGAAATAGTTTCCCTTTTCTATCCTTTCTTTCCTTTTCTGTTTTCTTCTTTTCTTTTTTCCTTTGGCACTACTGGTGCTTGAAGTTGTTAAAGCTCTAACCACTTTAGATTATTTTTCAGGCCAAGCCTCCCTTGAGCAATGATCTTTTACCTATGGTTTCCACAAATGTGAGATAATAAGAATATTATATTTAGCTTAATTTGGTTTTGTAATTTCTCATGATTTTTTTTTTCGAAACTGTCCCTGATATCAGCCTTCTAAATCTCTGCTTTCTAAATAGCAAGATATATTTCACCTCAAGCTTGGACCCAGACTATTTTTCATTGTAAACATTCAACATTGACTTCTGTTTTATAGATATCATTAAGTTTTATTGAGGTTTTATGATGTTATTCGAAGAACACAGAGATGTCCCTTGAATACTTTTCCCAGTTTCTTTAAATTTTTATAGTATGACATCACAAGTAGGACATTAATATTTCACAAGTACCTTATGCAGACTTCAGTAGTTTTAAATATTTTGTGCACATATTAAATCCAATATAATTTTATCAACTCGATATGAACATACCATATTTACAAATATGTTTCTTTACAAAAAATGTGTTTGTCTCATGATTCCTTTTTATAATTAAACCCACTACTTCTCTTTGACCCATCCCCAACTCTGTATCCTGGAAACCAACACATTTTGTTTCTCTGACTTGTAGATCATGCAATAAATAAGCTTTTAAGATTGCCTTCAAATATATGATAGATTATTCCCAGTTATTTGTATGCCTTAATATTTTATTGTATTCACTCGAGTTGCCTTTTGGCTCTGTCATTATAGAATGTAGCACAATTCGTTTCCCATTCACCTGAAGAAAGCCTGAATTTATTTCCATTTCTTTGACTGAGGAAATAATGCTGCTATAATCCTCTGTGTTTTAGCCTTTGGGTGAATGTTATGTTTTATGTCTATGAGACAAAGCCTGAAGATCTCAATTCGTATGCTATGCTGTTGTTGGTTGCAAATTTCATATTCTAGGAAGCTGTAGAAATCTTTTCAGAAGTGGATTTCCCATTTGACATTCCTGCCAGCATTCAGTTTCTCTGTTTCTTGATAGCATTTAGTATTGTCATTATTGTATTATGTGAAGTAATTCGCATCCATGTTTTATGAGGTCATTTTAGTTTTAATGTGCATTCATTTGATGACTGATGATGTTTTCCTTGTGCTTATTTTTTACAAGATATATTATGCTGGTGTCTAATTGATGTTTTTAACATTAGGTTTTGAGAGTTCTACGTAGAGTCTCGATTTGAGGCATTCTTCAGGTATAGGATTTGCAAATATTTTATCCTTGATGAGGAGTACCCTTCATCCTCATCGTCATCATCCTCCTCCTCCTCCTCCTCATCATTATCATCACTATTAGTATTACTACTATTAATTGTACATGTATGTGTGTTCTTGGGGCTTGAACTCAGGGTCATTGAGATTTGTTGCAGTTTGTTAAAAAATTACCCTTTGAGTCATTCTTTACTTCTGCTTTTTTGCTGATTAATCAGAGATATGATTCTCAGGGACTTTATTTTGTGGGCTGGCTTCAAACAGCAATACTCAAATCACAGCCTCCTAAGTAGCTAGGATGATATACATGAGCCCTCTGCTCCCAACTTCTATTCACTACTTGTATATGAGCTTTCACAGACAAATTTTTTACACTTTCATTGAGTTCTACTATATCAAGTTTTGCTTTCCCATAAGTTTAATGCCTAAGTTAAGAATGCTTCATCTCCAAAATTGTCAAGACATCTTCCTTTGCTTTACATTTACATGACTCTTTTTGTTTTATATGCCATGTATTAATCCTGCTTGAAGTTAATATTTGAATAAATTGTTATGTTTAAGTCAATGTTCATTTTTTATTCTTCCCAATATTGTCTAACCTATCACCATTTATTAAAGAGACTGTAATTCCACAAATGTTTGGTTTTACTCCTTATTAATATTCCTTGAAAGTAATTATATGGACTTAATCAGGTGCCTTACAGACCCATTGAGTTCTGCACTCTTTCCTCTACAAACGTAACAATTTTACACTAACACCTTTAATATTGGAAAGAGAAATATATTCCAGTTTATAGTCATTTGTCAATGAATCAAAGAGTGCTGGTCAGCTGTTTTTAGAAAATGTAATAAATTTATAAATATTAATGCCAATTAAAAACTAACCTTCCTGAATAAGTTATCAAAAAATCCAAATACATATCTCTGTAATAATATAACAACAACCAAAGAACATATGGAAAGATCATATCATACCTAGACATTGCATACATGTAGTGATTAGTGGAAATACAAGCAACAATAAGATAGCCCTGCACAACCAGTATGTAGAAATTGGAATCCTTATACCTTGGTGCTTCACACTTAAAGTGATATAGTCAGTTTGATAAACATATTGGCAATCATTAAGATATTACTTATAGAGTTGCCCCTATGGTCCAGCATTTTCAATCATAATTTTATATACAAAATATATTTCAACTTATGTCCAATGAGACACATGTACAAAACCTTTTACAATAACATATAATAAAATATTGAAATGCGCATTGAGGACGTTATACAATTATACATATGCATACAAAACAATATGCTCTATCAATGAGAAAAATTTACATGGACTTACTTACTTGGGAAACACTAATATTGCATGGGAGAAATGGATAAAATAGACTACATTTTCTAATTATATGAGCTTTTTTATATTGGCACATCTGTAGTGGTAGACTATGAAGTAATGGTTAGTCACGTGGATGGTAGGTTGAAATGATGACAGGAAGTGACTACTAATAACTATTGGAGTATTTTGAGAGGGCAGTGATAATAAAATATTCTAGAACGGAAGGTGACGTTCATATTCCAACTCTTTGACATTCTATGAATGTACTTTATCGAAGAATTACAGATTACATTTGCATTAACCTTAGGAAAAATTTTAGAATAGTAGTGGGTGAATCTAAGTGATAATTAAGAATTTAAAATCACAGAATTCTGTAATGGATAAGTTTAGTATGTTGGTGAATAAGACTATCAAGAAAATATGATCAGTGGCATATCCTCTGAGTGACTATATATGACATTGCAAGTTTATGTAAATTTAGGGATGAGAAAGGATTGAGATGGATAAGGGATAATGGACCTCAAGGTGCATTGTATTAGCCATGAAATGTGGCTTAGTGGTAGACTGTTTGTCTTGTATGTATGAAGCCCTTTGTTTGATTCTTCAGTACTACATAAACAAAAAAAGCTGGAATTGGCACTATGACACAAGTAATAGAGTGCTAGCATGAGGAAAAGAAGCTCAAGGACATTGTCAAGGCCCTGAGTTCAAGCCCCAGAACTAGCCCAAAATAAAAAGATGCATTGTATTAAGCTGGGCACTAGCAGCTCACACCTTTTGTCCTAGATGCACAGGAGGCTGAGGATTGAGGTTTGAAGCCAGCCCTGGCAGGAAAGTCTGTGAAAGTGTTATCTCCAATTAAATCTCAGAAAATTATGAAAGTGCTGCTGTGCCTCAAGTGGTCGAGTTCAAGCATTCATCCAAAAGAGCTCAGGGACAGCACCCAGAATAAGAGATCAAACCTCAGGAGAGAAAAAGAAAAAAAAAAAACCTCACTAAACACTATTTATAAACTGCTTTATCAAATAGCAAATCCCATTCAATTAATTAAAGTTAATTAAAAATATGATTAGAATAAAATATGAACCATTTTGGGAACAAGATATAGATAGAATTGAAAGGTTGTTTACAGGGGCAAAGTAAATTTTATATCACCCAGTTTGATTTGAAATTTGTTCTTCAGTCTTCTTATATCATTTATGAAATTGACAATATTGCCAGTTACTGTTTAATTTCCTTGAGGAACAGATTGTATTATGCTGTATTTTCATAGAAAACCGTAGAGGTGATTTTTTGCCTCTTTTTTATCTTAATTGTGAAAATACCTTACAGAATGGTTACAATTACATGGACAAGGGAATGAGTAAATTTCTTATCAAACGTTGTTGCCTCCTCTTGTTTCTCCTTCCTATCCCTTCCCATATTCACCCCCAGCCAAGTTGTACATTTCGTTTTTCTACATAAAGTCTTGTCATCTCATTGTTGCAATGGGTCCACCTGTATCCATATTTAAACAATCTATTTTTTCTCTCCACATCACAAATTAAAACAACATCAAATACAGTGAAAGCAGGGGTTGTATCCTGAGGGAAGGACATACAAAGCAACAAAGGAATCATCTTATACATATGTTAGAAACAATTGCAAGAAAGAAAAAAAAACATTTAAATCCTTATTTTGGGTTTCATTTTGTGTAACATCAATTTATCTGACCGTTTCTGCTTGTCTCAGAAGTACATTAGTTATTGCAAATAAGGGAAACCATGAGACCTATCTTTCTTTGGGCTTGGCTTACTTCACTTAATATAACTTTTTCCAAGTCTTTCCATTTCCTAACAAATGGGGCAATGTCATTCTTTCTGATAGAGGCATAAAATTCCATTGGGTATATATACGATATTTTCTTCATCCATTCATATACTGAGGGGCATATGGGTTGGTTCCATATCTTAGCTTTGGTAAATAATGCTGCAATAAACATAATTGTGCTGATACCTTTGTTTGTGATCATTTGGGTAAATGCCCAAAAGTGGGATTGCTGGGACATAGGGGAGTTATATGTGGAGACATTTGAGAAAACTCCATACTGCTTTCCAAAGTGGTTGAACAAGTTTACACTCCCACCAACAATGCAGTAAGGTTCCCTACTGTCCACATCCCCTCGAGCATCTGTTGTTATTAGAATTCATGATTATAACCATTCTAACTCAGATGAGGTGGTATTTCAATGTTGTTTTGATTTGCATTTCTTTTATGGCTAGCGAGGTTGAACGTTTCGTCATGTGTCTATTGGCCATCCTTCTTTCCTCTTCAGAGAAGTTTCTCTTTAAGACCTTAGTTCATTATTTATTGGGCAGTTGTTTCTTTGAGGATTTGTTTTTGGGGGATTTAATTTTTTTGAGTTCCAGGTATATTTTGTCCGTTGTATGGCTAGTGAAGATCATCTCCCAATCCATGGGCTTTCTATTGATGTTCCTAGCTATGTCCTTTGCCATGCAGAAGCTGTGCAATTTCATGCAATCCTGCCGCGGACCGGGCTCTGTCGGGACCATGGAGGACACCTAGGGGAGGAACCTGGTATAGGATGGGGAGATGGCAAACAGACAACTCACACACAATAGGAGTGGATGCTGAGTGTGATTTAATGCAGAGGATAACAAACTTTTATAGCAAAAGTCTCCATGAGAAAGGGCAAAAGGCTACACAATCTTGCTGCATGGCTTCATTTTTGGGTGGTCACCAGCTGGTCACCTGATAGGCACTTGTTTCCGGCTTATCTCTAAGAAATACAACGATTACGATGTTTGTCACCAATTAACCATTACCTATCTTTATAGAGGCCTTAACTTTCCCATAAGATCTTTCCTGTTTCTTCTTTAATAGTAAACCTCAAGGAGACCTAGATCTAGCAAGTCTCTTAGTAAATAAAAGAGAGTAGCAGGAAATTCTTTCTCCTAAATAGTTATCTCAGCAATTGCCATACATTCTTTCTGCTCTAGCTGAGCCTACAGCTTCTTGTAAGTCCCTTACAAACAATTCCTTCTGCTGAAGTGACTTCGTGAAACCCCCAATACTTTTATAATTACTTATAACTTGTCTACTAGCCTCCATAAGAAGGGTTTCAAGGTAGCACTTAACTCTGGTGAGTTAGTCATATTTTTTAAGACACTCATAAGATATTGGAGTCATCAACACTCTTAAGAGAGAGCTTTGAATAAAGGAATGTTGACAGTGAGTAAGTACAAAGAGCAGTAGAAGCAGTAAAAGATTAATAGGCACTCTTATGAGGAAAAGAAAGGCAGAAACACATCTTTCCCAGGGGTTTGCCAGCCTTTCCAGGAGTAGGCCTCTTAGAAGCCCTATTCTCCGAGGTAGACTTCAGTGAAGTCTCAAAACTCGGAGATAGGTCTCTGTAAAGCCCCATTCTCTGAGGTAGACTTCGGTGAAGTCCCAATACTCAGAGATAGGTCTCTGAAGCCCCTTTCTCAGGTCTGAAAGATGGTTTCCCATGCTAAGCAGACTCCACTGGAGTAGGCGTGGCACAATCCCATTTGTCCAACCTTTCTTTAATTTGTTGTGTTTCTGGGTCTCTATTAAGAAAATTTTTCGGCCTGTGCCAAGGAGACTTAGGGTATCTCCTATTCTACCCGGTAATATTTTCAGGCTGTCTGCTTTGACTCCGTGGTCTTTGATCCATTTGGAGTTGATTCTGGTGCAGGGTGATATATAAGGATCTAGCTTTAGTTTACTACAAGTGATTAACCAATTTTGCCAACGCCATTTACTGAAGAGGTTGTCTTTCTTCCATTCTATTTTTTTTAACTCCCTTATCGAACATTAGGGGGCTATAGATCTGTGTGTTCATTTCTGGGTTTTAAATTCTATTCCATTGGTCCTGAGGTCTTTTCATTTGCCAGTCCCAAGCTGTTTTGATTACTATGGCATTGTAGTTGAGTTAGAATTTTGGTATTGATATTACTCCAGCACTGTTTTTTCTGCTAAGGATCATTTTCGCTATTTGTTGTCTTTTACTGTTTCATATGAATTTTTGGACTGCCTCTTCTATTTCCTTGAAAAATGAGGTTGGAATATTGATTAGTATTGCATAGAATTTGTAGATCACCTTGGGATGTATTGCTGTTTTCACGATTGTGATCCATCCAGTCCAGAAGCATGGGAGGTTTATCCACTTTCTAAGTTCTGTTTTGATTTCCTTTTTCAGGTTTTTTAAATTTTCATAATAGAGGTACTTCATTTCTTCGGTTAATTCCTAGATAATGTATTTTTGGTGGCGCTATTATGAATGGAGTTGCCTTCATGATTTCACCAACGCTTTCCTCATTGTGGTCATACAGAAAAGCCATTGATTATTGAGGGTTAATTTTATATCCTGCTGCTTTGCAACAGTTTTGAATCAGCTTCAGTAATTTGGGAGTGGAGTCATGGGATTCTTTAAATAGAAAATCATGTGGTCTGCAAAGAGGGAGAATTTTACTTCATCTTTCCCTATTTGGATCTCTTTTATGTTTTTTTTTTGGGGGGGGGGTCCAGTCATACGGCCTGAACAATGGGCCTGGGAACTGTCCCTCAGCTCTTCAGCTCAAGGCTAGCCCTCTACCACTTGAGCCATTGTGCCACTGCCAGCTTTTTCTTTTTACCTATGTGGTGCTGAGGAATCAAATACAGGGCCTCAAGAATGTTAGGCAATCACTGTACCACAAAGCCACCTTTCCAGCCTCTCCCTTTTATGTTTGCATCATGTCTTGTTGTAGATAGACATTCTAATACTAAATTTAAGAGAAGTGTAGTGAGTGGACATCCTTGTAATGTTCCTGAGTTAAGAGGAAATGGCTTTAGTTTTTCACCATTAATTATAATGCTGGCTGTAGGTTTGTCATATACAGCCTTTATTGTATTGAGGAATGTTCCCTGGATTCCTAATTTTTCCAGAACCTTCATCATAAAGGATTTGTTGGATTTGTCAAATGCTTATTCTGCATCTATTGAAATAACTATGTGGTTATCCTTGCCATTTGTTGATGTAATGAGTTATATTAATTGACTTGTGTATATTGATCAATATTTGCATCCCTGAAATGAATCCTGTTTGATCGTGGTGTATGATATTTTGGATGAATTTTTGATGTCAACTGCTCAAAATTTTGTTGAGAAGTTTTGCATCAATGGTCATCAAAGAAATGAGTCCATAGTTCTCTTTCTATGATGAGTCCCTGCCTGGTTTTTGGATGAGGGCTATGATGGCTTCAAAGAATGATTTTTGTAGTGAACTTTCTCTTACAATTTCATTGAAGAGTTGGAGGAATGTTAATGTGAGCTCTGCTTTGAAGGCCATGTAGAATTCCGCTGTAAATCCATCTGGTCCTGGGCTTTTCTGAGATGGGAGGTCTCATTGCTGTTTCTATTTCAATGCTTAATATGGGCCAGTTAAAATGGTTTAACTCATCTTGGTTGATGTTTGGCATGTCAATAATTGCTAGGAAAAGATCTATTTCTGCCAAGTTCTCAAACTTATTAGCATAAAGGTTTGAGAAGTATTCCTTTTAATCTTCTGAATCTTGGTTTTCTCTGGGATGCTGTTTCCATTCTCATCTCTGAGTTTATTTATTTGGGTGTGTTCTCTTGGTTTTTTGATAAGATTTGCTAAGAATCTATAAATTTTGTTAATTTTTTGGAGAACAAACTCTTGTTTTGTTGATTCTTTCTATGTTTTTATTTTGGATTCTAATTCGTTTATTTCTGATGTAATTTTAATTATTTCTTTCCATCTACTGAATTGGGATTTATCTTGTTGCTCTTTTTCAAGGAGGTTCAGATATCTCACTAAATTGTTGGTTCCAGATCTCTCCAATTTATTGATTTAGTAATTAAGAGCTATAAAACACTCTGAATACTGCCTTTGCCATGTCCAAGAGGAGCAAGTAATTTGTGTGTTCATTTTTATTTTTTGTTTTTTTGGCTTTTTTTGTGTCCGGTCGTGGGGCCTGAACTCTGGGTCTGGGCGCTGTCCCTCAGCTCTTCAGCTCAAGGCTAGCAATCTACCACTTGAGCCATAGCCCCACTTCTGGCTTTTTTTTCTTTTTGCTTATGTGGTGCTGGGGAATCGAACCCAGGGCCTCACACATGCAAGGCAAGCGCTCTACCACTGAGCCACCTTCCCAGCCCCTCATTTTTGGTGAATATCATGAATATTTGAATTTCCTTTCTATGCTCTTCCATGACCCACTGGTGTTTCAACAGTGTGTTGTTCACCCTCTATTTGTCACAGGACTTTTTGGTGCATTTTGGTGTTGAGTTCTAATTTTATTCCCTTGTGGTCTGAGAGAAGGCAATTTAAAACTATAATGTTTCTGAATTTGGACAAGTTTGATTTGTGACCTCAAATGGTGTATATTTTGTAAAATTTTCTGTGAGCTGATGAGGAAAACATGTATCTGATGCTACTGCGTGAAATATTTGGTAGATATCTGTTAAATTTAATTGATCCATGCAGGTGTTTAGATCTGCAGTTTCTCTGTTGAATTTTTGCCGAGTTAATCTATCTAGTGTGGATAGTGGTGTGTTAAAGTCCCCTACAATTAATGTCTTTGGATCTATGTGAGCTTTGAGGGAAAGTAGTGTTTCTTGGATAAATCTGGGTGGTCTTTTGTTTGGAGAATAAATATTTAGATTTGTAATATCCTCCTGAATGGGAAATCCCTTAATTAGTATAAAACGACATTGTTTATCTCTTTTCACTAATTTTAATTTGAAGTATATTTTATCTGATATTAGGATAGAAGCTCTCACTTGTTTATGGAGGCTATTTGCTTGGTAGATTTGTTACAGCCTTTCACTTTCAAAATGTGTTTGTTTTCATGGGAAAGGTGTGACTCCTGAAGGCAGCAGATAAAAGGATCTTGCTTTTTAATCCAACTAGCCTTTTTACGTGGCTTAATTGGAGAGTTAAGTCCATTAATGTTGAGAGTTAGGACTGAGAGGTGTTTGGGAGTTCCTGCCATGTTATCCACCTTCTCGGGGCTGCGGCAACTGGGTTCTTCCTATGGTTCTTGGATTCTCAGTTTGGGTGCAGTTTCTTGGCCTTTCTTGCGGTCTTGTTGGTTTTCTATGTGTAGGACATCTTTAAGAATCTTTTGTAGAGCTGGTTTGGTGGAGATGTATTGTTTCAATTTTTCTTTGCTATGGAAGGTTTTTCTTTGACCTTCGATTATGAAGGAGAGTGTAGCTGGGTAGAGTATTCTTGATTGATAGTTGTTTGTCTTTAGGGCATGGCATACATCATTCCAGGCTCTTCTTGCTTTAATTCTCTCTGCTGACAAATCTGAGGGGACTCTAATTGATTTCCTCTTATAGGTGATTGATCTTTTCTACTTGACAGTTTTATGGATCTTTTCCTTGGTCTGAATTGATACTGTGCAGATTATAATGCGACATTGCCATGTGCTGTTCTGGTCTGGTATATTTTGGGTTCTAAAAGCTTCTTCTATCTGAATAATCCTAACTTTTTGCATGTTTGGGAAGTTCTCTGCTAGGATCCTGTAAAACAAATGTTCTCGACCATTAACTTCTGTTTCTAGGTGCTCCTTTACAAACATTATCCTCATATTAGACCTACTGATGGTGTCTTCCAAATGTTGAATAGATCTATCCCATATTCCTTGGATTTGTCTTGGATAGTAGTATGTTATTTCTCTATAATATCAAGGCTGTCTTTAATCTCCAAGATTCTATCTTCTGCATGTTTTAACCTACTGTCATGACTTTCTACTTTGTTTTTAATTTCTTTTCCTTCTAGTTGGTCGGCTTTAATGGCTTCAAATTCTTTGTTAGAGCTTTCTTTTAGATCTTTTATGAACTTCTATACTTCCTTAATTTGGTGTTCAGTATTTATTCTCAAATGACTTAGTTGATTGTTTATGGTTTCCTTTGTTGCCCATTCCCTCTGCCAGGCTCTATTCAGGATTCCATTTGTGGTATCCCTGAATTCTTTCAGCTGTCTCTTTATGGATTCCATTAATGTCTCTCTTGATCTTTGTGTATTCTCATTCCGCTCTCACAATTGCTGTATTACTCTTTGATTAGCTTCCTCATGTTCATGCAATTCCTGAAGTTCTCTTTGACTGTTCTCAACCTGCTTACACAATACCTGTGTTTCTCTTTTTCTGTTATCCTCCTCCTCATGCAATTGCTGTGTTTCTCTTTGATTGTTGTCAGCCTGCTTATGCAATTCCTGTATTGCTCTTTGACTGTTCTAAATCTGCTCACGCATTTCCTGTACCAATCTTTGAGTAGTTTCTGCACTCTCACGAGATTCCAGTATTAATCTTTTGTTTGCCTCTCTCTCTCCCTATCATGCTCACACTGAGTCCTTTGCAGGTTTTCAATCTTTTCATTCACCATTTTTACCAGTATTGTTTGTACAGACTTTTGGGAACTGTCCTCTGGATTATTCACTAACTATTCTGTCAACTGTTTATCATGAGTGGGAGTCCAGATACCTGGGCTTGCCATTTTTCTTCTGTTTTTCTGGCTTTTTCTGCTCATTTGGTATGAAAGTAACACTAATTTTGTGCTAGAACATAATTTTAAGGCAAGCATCAACCAAAGTTTGGTAGTTGCACAGTCAAAAGGCTATAGACACAATCTAGTTCAACAGATACAATCTATTCAACATCAAACAACTATGGATTAATGGGCTAAGAATAGCAAAGAAAAAAATTGGCAAACCAGAAATTATTAGATCAGGGAGAAATGTGGGGAAAAATAGAATTATAGGGTGGTGGCCAGGTAAGATGAGAGTGAATTTAACCAAGGCCTAATCTCAGAGAGGGAAATGGATTGGACAGAATGATAGGAGAGACATTAAAAAAAAAAACCCAGAAAATATAGAAAAACACAAATTTAAATTTCAAAAGATAAGTACTTGGTTCCCGGCCCGGAAGGCGCGCGGGTCAGAGCTGTGCGTTAACCCGGCTGGATGGAGGCGGAGGCAGTGGCCGCGTCCATGCCAGCCCCGGGGGGGCGTCTCGACCGCCGTGTCTTTGGCCCTGGAGACGGCACGGTGGATGGAGAAAGCGATGCGCATGGCCAAAGACGCCCTTGAAAATACCGAAGTCCCTGTTGGCTGTCTTATGGTCTACAACAATGAAATCGTGGGGAAGGGAAGAAATGAAGTGAATCAAACCAAAAATGCTACTCGACATGCAGAAATGGTGGCCATTGATCAAGTCCTAGATTGGTGTCAACGAAATGGCCAGAGTCCTTCTGCTGTGTTTGAACGTACCGTGTTGTATGTCACTGTGGAACCCTGCATTATGTGTGCAGCTGCTCTCGGCCTCATGAAAATCCCGCTGGTCGTCTCCCGCTGTCAGAATGAACGATTTGGTGGCTGTGGCTCCGTTCTAAATGTTGCCTCTGCTGACTTACCAAATACGGGAAAACCATTTCAGCGCATCCCTGGATATCCGGCTGAGGAAGCTGTGGAACTGTTAAAGGCCTTCTACAAGCAAGAAAATCCTAATGCACCAAAATCAAAAGTTCGGAAGAAGGAATTTCAGAAATCCTGAACTTGTAATTAAAGACGAAAGCCCCATGGTGACCTGGATGGAATCCCCAGCCTGAAAAGCTGCTGGCATGGAGGGAGCATATATTATGTGTTGTTTGTTATTCTCCGGGAAGACGGAGAATAACATTTGCACTCTTAAGGGAACAAATTAGTGCTTTTTAAAAGGCTGACAATTGTAAACAACTATTAGCTTCTCCACAGCTGAAAGAACATTTTTATGAAGGGGGGAAAAACTAAAGTTTGAGGTTTTAGGAATTAGCAAACAGTACATGTCTTTAAGCCACAGCTTCAATCCATTCCAGCTGAGTGCAGGCTGGGATTTCAGTGTCCATCCACACCCCATCACCTGCACTCATTTGGAATAGAAAGCCATGGTCACGTGTGTCCTTTACAACTGGCTTTTTGGAGGTGGAGTTGGATTTTCATTCTTTATAGCTGTTGTGGTCTCCCAGTGTATTGGCTGCATGAGTGTGAGTGTGTTTGTGTGTGTGTTGGCTTTAGGGCTTGAACTCAACATGTTGTTACTCTCTGGCTTTTTTGCTCAAACTTGAGTCACACCTCCAGTCCTAGCTTTATGTTGGTTAATTGCAGATGAGTCTCACGGACTTTTCCCCCCAGCCTGGCTTCAAACTGTGACCCTCAGATCTCAGCATTTTTTAGTTGCTAGGATTACAGGTGTTAGCCACCAGTGCTGGGCAAGTCTGGCTTTTTTCTACATTGTATATTATTTGTATACACTGTATACATGTGATTGTGAAATCTATTGATTTTATTAAATACATAGAAAAAATGTTTTTAAACAAGTGCCTAAGGGTCATTTAAAAATTGTACCATGTTGCTATAATAGAATCTTAAGATATTTCTGTTTTTAAGGGGCAAAGCATTAAAGGACAATAACATAAATAAGACAGTTCTTTGGTTCCCTGAACCAAAACAGGGTCTTCTGCCTCAGCAAGATTATATTCTCACAAGGATGGATGAAAAAAACGTAGTTATATACTGGAGGGTGAAGAGTTCCAACAACAGTTGGGCATAGTGATACACATCTGTAACCCCATCACTTGGAAGGCAGAGGGAGTTCAACAAGACACTGTCAAAGCAAAAAGTTACAGCGAAATTAAAAAGGAACAAGGTGAAGAAGAATGCCCACTGGTGTGAATGCCAGTTGCAAAATTAAGTAGCATGATACATGTAATCCGAAATCAGCTGTTCCTCATTTGAAAATACAGGTTATAACTGTTAAATTTAATACCTAAAATTTGAAACTGCACAGGAAAGAATATCCACAACAAAACTTTCAGTGTTACTGGGTGCAAGAAGTGTCCTGACGTTTGGCAGAGCTACCCCAGGTGCAGTATACGTCTCTTCCCAGAAGGGGGACTCAGCGTTCCACCAGAAGCCTAGTGCCAGGCCCCAGAGGACCGCTCCTCAGATGGGTTCATTTCTTCAGTGGATTCATTTCCTTGATACAAAGCATCTGTATTTGTTGCTTCTGCCATTTGAGCGATGTCTCCAACTTGTTTGTTTTGAATTACTTTACAGACTGGAATGAAATTGTGGTGGAAGTATTTTTATATTGCTGAGAATAGCAGCTAATCACAGTTACATGCTTCGAAGGACTTATAATTGCTTGGTTTTGCGTGTGGTGTTTTTAACGGCATTTGAGACATTTTATGAGGAAGGATATGCATGGTTTCAAATCTACAACAATGAGGCATGCACCTTCAATTTTATCTACTCTAAAATTTGTCTTCCCATTAAATGTTAGTGCCATGAAAAAAAAAGATAAATACTTAAAAATTATGTAAGTTTATAGATGATATTGAGAGAAGAAAAGGATAGGATGAGAAGAAGGGAGGGATAGAAAGGAGACACGAAAAACACAAGACCACAATAAAACCCCAAGACTACACTATAGCTACCAGCACGACTATGTTTATTGCAGCATTATTTACCATAGCTAAAATAGGGAACCAACCCAGATGTCCCTCAGTAGATAAATGGATAAAGAAAATGTGGTATATATACACAATGGAATTCTATGCCTCCATCAGAAAGAAGGACATTGCCCCATTTGTTCAGAAAGGGAAAGACTTGGAAAAAATTATATTAAGTGAAGTAAGCCAGGCCCAAAGTAAAATAGGTCCCATGGTCTCCCTTATTTGCAACAACTAGTATATGTCTGAGTCAAGCAGAAAAGATCAGAAAAATTAACGTTAGGGGAATGAACCCCAATATAAGTATTCAAAAGTTTTTTTTTCCTTTCATGCAATTGTTTCTATCATATTTATAAGATGATTTCTATGTTTCTTTGTATGTCCTTTCCCTAGGTATAACCCGTGCTTTCACTGTATTTGATGTTGGTATGATTTGTGGAGGGGAAGGGAAAAAAATCATTTAACTAGGGATACAGGTGGACCCATTGCAACAAAGAGATGTACAAGTCATTATGTCAACAAAAGAAATTTACAACGTTGGTGGGTGGTGGGGGGAAGTTCGGGTAGGAGGATGGTGGAGTATGGCAAGGGATAGAAGGGGAAACAAGAGGAGGCAACAATTCTTGATAAGAAAGGAATTCGTTACCTTGCCCATGTAATTTTAACTCCTCTGTATGCATTCTCACAATTAAAAAAAAAAAAAACAAGAAAAAATGGAAAAAACAAAAATTTAAATTTAAAAAATGAAACTCTTAAAAATTATGTAAGTTTATAGATGATCTTGAGAGAAGAAAAGGATAGGATGAGAGAAAGGGAGGGATAGAAAGGAGATACGAAAAATTGAAAACTAAAAATTCTCAAAATTTGTTACTTGAAAATTATATAGGTATAAAGAGAAAATGCTGCTATTGAACAAGTTAAGCCAAGGAGGTGGCGGGGAAGATGGCAGAGGAGAAGTTGGAGGCTAAACAAGCTCTCCCATAGAAAGCAGTTTTAGAGTTCCAGTGAACAGTCCTAAGCCAGAGAATCACACCAAGTGTGCCATCACATGACAGAGAGTTAGGCCAGCTAAGGAAAATCAAGGCAAATAGAGAGATCTGAACTCTTGCCAGCAGCCGCCACAGATGCAATCCAGTTTTTGCAGCCCCCAAGAAGGTGGATAACATGGCAGGAAATCCCAATTACCTCTCAGTCCTATCTCTTAACATTAACGGACTTAACTCTCCAATTAAGAGACACAGACTGTCTAATTGGATTAAAAAACAAGATCCTTCTATCTGCTGCCTTCCGGAGTCACATCTCCTGCCCATAAAAACAAACACATTTTCAATGTTAAAGGCTGGAGCAATATCTACCATGCAAATGGCCCCCATAAACAGGAGGGAGTTGCAATCCTAATATCAGATGAATTTGACTTCAAATTAAAATTCGTGAGAAGAGATAAAGAAGGTCGCTACATACTAATTAACGGATCTCTCCTTCAGGAGAATACAATTCTAAATATCTATTCGCCAAACAATGGAGCACTCAAATTTATCCAAGAAACACTACTTTCCCTCAAATCCCACATAGATCCAAAGACATTAATTGTTGGAGATTTTAACACACCACTCTCCCCACTAGATAGATGAACTCGGCAAAAACTCAACAGAGAAACTGCAGATTTAAACAGCTGCATAGATCAACTAGATTTTACAGACATCTATTGAACATTTCACCCAGCAGCATCAGAATACACGTTTTTCTCAGTAGCACATGGAACATTTTCTAAAACAGACCACATTTTAGGCCACAAAGCAAAATTGTCTAAATTCAGAAACATTGAAGTTATATCTTGCATTCTCTCAGACCACAAGGGAATAAAATTAGAGCTCAACACCAAAAGCCACCAAAGAAAGTCTGGTAACACATGGAGACTGAACAACACACTGCTGAATCACGAGTGGGTCATTGAGATTAGAAAGGGAATTCAAATGTTCATGCTATTCAACAAAAATGAGCACACAAATTACCAGCTCCTCTGGGACACAGCCAAGGCAGTACTCAGAGGCAAGTTTATAGCTCTAAGCTCCTTTATCAACAAATAGGAGAGATCTGAAACCAACAATTTAATGACACATCTAAACCTCCTTGAAAAAGAGCAGCAAGATAAGGCCCAATACAATAGACAGAGAGAAATAATTAAAATTAAATCAGAATTAAATGAATTAGAATCCAAAACAACTATAGAAACAATCAACAAAACAAAGAGATGGTTCTTCAAGAAAATTAAAAAAATTGACAGACTTTTAGCAAATCTCAGGAGAAAAAGAAGAGATCACACCCAAGTAAATAAACTCAGAGATGAGAATGGAAACATCACCTTAAGAAACAACCAAGATTCAGAACATTATAAGGGAATACTTCTCAAAACTTTATGCTAATAAGTTTGAGAACTGGGCAGAAATGCACCTTATCCTAGCAAATATTGACATGCCAAAACTAAACCAAGATGAGTTAAACCATCTTAACAGGCCCATATCAAGCATTGAAATACAAAGAGCAATAAGAGATCTCCCAGCTAAGAAAGTCCAAGACCAGATGGTTTTACAGCGGAATTTTACAAGGCCTTCAAAGCAGAGCTCACACCAATACTCCTCCAACTCTTCAATGAAATTGAAAGAGAAAGCTCACTACCGAAAACATTCTATGAAGCCATCATAACCCTCATCCCAAAATCAGGCAGGGACTCATCAAAGAAAGAGAACTATAGACCCATTTCTTTGATGAACATTGATGCAAAACTTCTCAACAAAATTTTGGCCAATCTACTTCAACAATTCACCCAAAAAATCATACAACACGATCAAACAGGATTCATTTCAGGGCGCAAACTGGTACAATATATGCAAATCAATTAATATTATTCATCACCTCAACAGGAGCAAGAATAAGAACCACATGGTTATTTCAATATATGAAGTAAAAGCATTCGACAAGATGCAACACCCCTTTATGATGAAGGTTCTGGAAAAATTAGGAATCCATGGAACATTCCTCAATACAATAAAGGCTGTTTATGACAAACCTACAGCCACCATTATAATTAATGGTGAAAAACTAAAGCCATTTCCTCTTAACTCAAGAACAAGACAAGGATGTCCACTCTCTCCACTTCTCTTCATTCTAGTATTAGAATGCCTAGGTACAGCAATAAGACAAGATGCGAACATAAAGGGGATCCAAATAGGGAAAGAAGAAATAAAACTCTCCTTCTTCGCAGATGACATGATCTTGTATTTAAAGAATCCCATATACTCCACTCCTAAATTACTCAAGCTGATTCAAAACTTTGGCAAAGTTGCAGGGTATAAAATTAACCCCCCAAAATCAATGGTTTTTTTGTATGCCAACAATGAGAAAAGTGTGGTTGAAATTAGGAAAGGAACTCCATTTATAATAGCTCCACAAAAAATAAAATACCTAGGAATTAACTTACCCAAAGAAGTGAAGGACCTCTATGATGAAAACTTAAAAATCTTGAAAAAGGAAATCAATACAGAACTTTGAAAATGGCAAAACCTCCCATGCTCCTGGATTGGAAAGATTAACATCGTGAAAATGGCAATACTTCACAAGGCTCTCCCCAAATTCAATGTGATATCTATCAAAATTCCAACCTCATTCCTCAAGGAAATAGAAGAGGCAATTCAAAAATTCATATGGAACAATAAAAGACCCTGAATAGCAAAAACGCTCCTCAACGGAAAGAACACTGCTGGAGGAATATCAATACCAAATTTCAAACTCTACTATAAAGCCATAGTAATCAAAACAGCTTGCTACTGGCATAAGAACAGACCTCAGGAACAATGGAATAGAATTGAAAACTCAGAAATGAACCTACAGACCTGTAGCCATCTAATCTTCGATAAGGGAGCTAAAACAATAGAATGGAAGAAAGACAGCCTCTTCAGTAAATGGTGCTGATGAAATTGGTTAACTACTTGTAGAAAACTGAAGCTAGATCCTTATATATCACCCTGCACCAGAATCAACTCCAAATGTTCAAAGACCTCGGAGTCAATCAGACACTCTGTAAACATTACAGGATGGAATAGGAGAAACCCTAGGTCTCCTTGGAGCAGGCCGAAATTTTCTTAATAGAGACCAGGAAAAACAACAAATCAAAGAAAGGTTGGACAAATGGGATTTCATGAAGTTCCAGAGCATCTGCATGGCAAAGTACATAACTGGCAAGATCAATAGAAAGCCCACGGATTGGGAGAAGATCTTCACTAGCCATACAATGGACAAGGGTCTCATATCTAAAATATACTAGGAACTCAAAAAATTAAATCCCCCAACAACAAATCCTCAAAGAAACAACTGCCCAATAAATAAGTGGGCTAAAGACTTAAAGAGAAACTTCTCTGAAGAAGAAAGAAGGATGGCCAATAGACACATGAAGAAATGCTCAACCTCCCTAGCCATAAAGGAAATGCAAATCAAAACAACATTGAGATACCACCTCACTCCAGTTAGAATGGCAAAAATCAAAAACTCTAAAAACAACAGATGCTGGAGGGGATGTGGACAGAAGGGAACCTTACTTCATTGTTGGTGCGAGTGTAAACCTTTTCAACCACTTTGAAAAGCAGTATGGAGGTTTCTCAAAAGACTTCACATAGAGCTCCCCTATGACCCAGCAATCCCACTTTTGGGCATTTACCCAAATGTTTACAAACAAGACCACACTAAAGCTACCAGCACAACTATGTTTATTGCAGCATTATTTACCATAACTAAGATATGGAACCAACCCAGAAGCCCGTCAGTAGATGAATGGATCAAGAAAATGTGGTATATATACACAATGGAATTCTATGCCTCCATCAGAAAGAATGGCATTGCCCCATTTGTTAGGAAATGGAAAGGCTTGGAAAAAATTATATTAAGTGAAGTAAGCCAAGCCCAAAGATACATAGGTCCCATGGTTTCCCTCATTTGCAATATCTAGTATAGGTATGAGTCAAGCAGAAAAGGTCAGATAATATAATGTTAGGAAAATGAACCCTTAGATATGTATTTAAATTTTTTTTCTTTCATGCATTTGTTTCTAACACATTTATAAGATTATTTCTTTGTTTCTTTGTATGTCCCTCCCCCACAATATAACCCCTGCTTTCACTATGTTTGATGAATGTATAATTTGTGGAGGAGATGGGGAAAAACAAGTTATTTAAGGATACAGGTGGACCGGTTTCAACAATGAGAAGTACAAGTTGTCATGTCGAAAATGAACTTTACAACATTTGTGTGGGCGGGGGGTGGGGGGGAAGATTGGGTGGGGGAATGGGGGAGGCTGGGAAGGGATGTGAAGGGTAAACAAAGGAGGAGTATGCAATGCTTGATAAAAAATATACTCATTATCTTGTCCATGTAATTTTAACCCCTCTTTACAGTATGTTCACAAAAAATAAAAATAAAATAATTTAATCCTAAGAGATTGTGAATTGAGTAATAAATTGCTGCATGAAGTGTGTACACAATGGGGGATAAGGTCTAATAATCGACGATGGGTAAATATCTGAGGATGATCAGAACAGCAATTAATTCTCACCAAAAAGAAAGAGAAAAAATTGAAAAGATAAAAATAAAAAGGACCAAAAGTTCAGAAGAGATAAAACACACACACACACACACACACACACACACACACACATCGATAATAAAAATTATGAAAGGAAGAAAAGATTAATAGAAAACAATTTTTGAAAAAAATTAAAAATTAAGAAAAGGTACAAAGAAGAGTTCTTTGATTTTTTTGAGTGGGGTGGGGAAGGGGGTAGAATGGGAAGATCCTGCATCTCCCCCGTGTCCATAACCAATTTCTTGGTGGAGTCGCTGGTCTGCTTGTGGTGTTTGTTGTTTCTGTGGGTTGATTAGTTTCTTAAGTGAGTTTGAGCAGGCAGTAAAATGCTCTGCATTACCCAGGATTTTGTGATCCTCCTCCCATTCTACTTCAGTGGGAGGGAGATCTGCTTTGAGTATCACGAAAGAGGGAGATGGCTGTTTCCTCTAGTTTGGAGATGCTGTTTTTAGTCTAGGTTCTGGGTAAAGTTGAGGTCTTTCAGCAAACAGTAGCTTTTCCCTGAGGGAATAGCTCCTGGGACACTCACAGAGCCCATCCTGGGGACATTCTCAGGTTTTTGATTACTGAATTTCAATTGATTGTCTATGCTGCTGTATGGAGGGGCAGCCTCTGGCTCAGTTTACCCAGAGAAGAAAGTCACTCCTCCAATGGTGAGGCTTCCTTGCCTGGGCTGGTTGACTTTCCTTTGGGGGGAACTGAGCCAGGCAGTTCAAGTCAAGTTCCTGTGACCTCCTAAATGACTCTTGTTTTCTTCCAAGGCCTGAGTTGGAGATAGCTGTTCAAATGGTCCTTTTTTAATATCAAAGATGGAGATCTCTGATGGTGGTGGCAGGGCGGGGTGGCCTTCCCTCCTCTGCTCCCTTAGAGTGAGGATGTCAGGCTTCTACTCACTCCAGAGTCTTTGTTCCTGGGCTGTGTCTGGCCTGCGATCTGCCGGATGAAGATATCTGCTCCTCCTCAGTTCTTACTGGTGTTGAGTAAAATCTGCTTGCCTGCCACATCTGGCATCTTTACCCAAGACTCTCTGTGCTATAGGTATGGAGGCTATGGCCACCGCTGCTGCTGCCGCAGCCACCACAGTTGCGGCTACCAGCAAGTGCTCAGATTTGTCTCCTTGCTTTGATTTTCCCTCTCTGGCCACTCTCTGTACTCTGATGGAACATTTGGTGTGGTTCTCTAGCCTAGGACTGTTCACTTGATCACTAAAACTGCTTTGTATGCCAGAAATTGTTTAGCCTCCAGCTTCTCCTCCACCATATTCATCTGAACATATTTTTTGCCTCTTATTGAAATGTATCTGATATTTTAATGTAGGGTTCTCCAAATACAATATTAATTCATTCATTTCATTAGGACATTTTCGGTCGATTTATTATCCCTTATAATAATGAGAGCATGCTGTGTCAGACTCCTATCAATATGACAAAATACTTCATAAAATTAATTAAAAGGAGGAAAGTTTTATCTTGGCTTCTGATTTTATACATTTCAATTTACATTTCTTATCCTCATTGCTCAGGAACATGTGATGGCCTTTTTGTATTCATGGAAGCCAGGAAGTAAAGAAGAGGAGGAATGGGAGTGGGAAAGGGAGAAAAAGGATGAGAGGAAGAGGGAGAGGGAGAAGGAAAAGGAGAAGGAGAAGTAAAAGAAGGAAGAGGAAGAAAGGACTTTGATCTTAACATCCTCTTTGATTTCAAGTTCTGAGTGACCTAATCTCTTCAACTGTGCCCACTTGAAAGGGTTCACCTCTTTATGGCAATGTAGTGAAAGCTAATTATTAATCACAATCCTTTATGATTTCAGATTTAATTTCTAGTGTAGTGGGTAGATCTTTCTATACAGTTGTGATAACTTCTGTTCCTAAATATCAGAGATGCTATTTGGCATAGCAGTGATTTGGTTATACCATTACTGGAGAGATGAATGAAATATTTTGAATGCAAATACATTTTATTTAGCAGATGCAGAAGCTTCAAGAGTTTTCATGTTGTGATCTTCAAAAATGACTATTTCATCTAACTCATAATGACATGAATTTTTCATAATTTATAGCATTTCCATTCAAGTATTTATTATTTATAATGAGGTTTTTTCCTTCCAGTTGAAGGAAAAACAATCATTTATCTTAATTATTCTATAGAGTGTAGGTATAATATGAATTTCTTACCATTCAAAAATAACTTATATTCAAGTCTATAGGAATAATTGGATAAGTGATGGAATATCTTGCTTTAGTTATCTTATACTGAGATTGATTCAATTTGTAAAAATAACTGTTGACATAAAATAAATGAAATTCACTGTTTCTGTAAAAGGACTAGGTAATCAAATATCAGAAATATATGACCAGTAACTAAGATTTTTAAATAATCAAAAAATGTATGAAGCTACATTTTTGTGTCAAAAACTTTTAGGTTAAAAAGAAGAGAAAATCATGTGACCACATTAGATAATATTTAATTTAATGAAAAATTGCTTCATTCAGCCTGATAGAGCCTATTGCCTTTAGCTTACATGAGAAATTTGATTAATGATCCCTTTTTTGCTATTGAATAATAGAGTATTTCAATTTGTCCAAAGATTCTGTCATTTAAATCTTTGAGTGCATATTTTTTCAAAAAATTGAAAACTTTTTCACAGTACAGGTTCAGGTTTAATAACTAAATAAATATCTATGTTATTTGTTAAATTGATCCTCTAGCATTCAAATAATATGAAATTTATTGTATTCTTGGATATATGAAATCTGTGATACATATGGGTGTCTAAGCTTGTAATCCTGGCTACTCAGGAGGCTGGAGTTCAAAGCCAGCCTTGGCAAGAAAGTTTGTGAGACACATCTCAATTAATCACACACACATCACAACACCCACACACACCTGCACACACACACACACACACACACACACACACAAAGCCAGAAATAGAATTGTGGCTCAAATGATAGAGCAATATCCTTGAGGGAAATAAAAACAACTAGGGGACAGGTCTTGAGTTAAAATCACAGGAACAACACACAAACACACACACAATATATGTCTAAATGCTTATTTTAGTTTGAAGAAATAAACAATATCAGGAACAGCAATATTTGTTACATATCTTGCAACATTTGTGAAGTTGTTTTTAGTACAATATGTCTTAAGATATAATATAGGTCATTAAAATTAATATCAATCTAGTTAATATTTATAATTACTCATAACACCTTAGAGTACAGCAGTTCGTATTTTTCTATAAACATAAAAAATATTCTGAGTAAAAGAAAGAAAAGAAGATTGGAAGAATAATAGAAAGAGAGAAAGGAAAAAAGAAAGAAAGAAAGAAGAAAAAGGCAAGAAAGGAAAGAAGAAGGAAAGAGAGAAAGAGAGAGAGGTAGGGATGTAGGGAAGGAAGGAGGAAGGACAGAAGAAAGGAAGGATAGAAAATAGGAAGGAAGGAAGGAAGGAGGGAATGAAGGAACAAAGGAAGGAAGGGTGGGAGAAAGGAAGGGACAAACAATTTAATTTATAAAATCTATTTAGCCCAACATAAACTTCATTTAATTAATCCTTTAGTAAGTTCAAGTTTGCAATTTTCACTTCTTTGTATGTTCTCTATGCATGAATGAAACCAACAAATGAAGGATCATATATAACCAGGTGAATATGTTTGCATCTGTAGTAATATGTATGCAAATCTTTTTCTCATTTTCTATGCATCATCAAATAACTATTTGCATACCATTTACACTTAGTTATAAATATTCTAAAAACTGATTAAACCAAAGGATGTCAATATACTATATAATATGAATACAAGTATTTATAGTGCTATTAATATTACAGTCTTCATGCTATATTAATTATAAAAATTTTATTATATATTTTATCAGAGAATTTAGCATCCTCTGATTTTTGTGTCTATTTGAGTCCTACAAGCAAGCCATGATTTAAATCAAAGGAGATCTGTATTTGTTGGCTCAATCGAATATTTCTGAAAGCGATTAACTCATCAGAGTTTGTTCAAATACATCAGAAGGGCCGTAGATAGACTGTACCACGTTTACATGATTACCTATGATGTGATTCAAGAGCCACTGAACAATCATACTTCACTTTGCCATCACTCTAATTATTCCCATTGCAAGAAGAATCATTGACATAAGTCACATGATATAAACTTGTCCTTAAGTTATTATTTCTATGAAATAATATCCAAAGGATACACTACACTGAGTTAAAGAAAAAATTGCAAAGTGTATTGGGCGTTGTAATTCCTTTCATATACACATGTGGAAATTCTATTCCTCCGGCTGGTGACATTAGAATCAACCTTTCAGAGATGGCATTACAATAATGATCCTGATAAAAAGAAGCCCAATATAACTACTCTGCCATATGAATGTCCAGCAAATAGATTGTGATGAACCAGAAAGTGGACCCCCAAAAGACAAGGAATTACTTTGAACAAGCATTTTTATAATCAATGCTTAAGCTTCTAGCATATAGGTAATAAAATTCTCTTGTTTTTAAGCCACTTACTTTGAAGTATTCTCTTATAACAGCCCAATTGCTGACAAAAGGCAAAGCAGTTTTGAGTTAATATCACAAATTATGATAAAAAAAGACAGATGCATAGTAAAGGAGACCTATCTCAGCCATTCAGAGATTAGAAATGTGGAGAAATAACCTCATTTATGTAGGTTAAACATGGAAGAGAGAATGTGGTTAGCCCAAAGCCAAATGCCAAAAGCAGAGAAATTTAACAAAATACCATGAAGCTGAAACAATTCTTAAAAGGGAGATCTGGGCTTAAAGGGAGTAGGGCACTTCTGCCCTAATGGAAATGGTGGACTAATACAGTCATATCACTCAATGTACATATGTGAGAATATAAGTAGGATACTTGAAGGGATAGGTGGTGTTGGGGTAAGGGAAGGAAGAAAAGTGGAAAGATTTCAATGTTCCAGATGTATTGTACATTGAAATGCACATATATTCTATTAAACACTGACATGATGAAGCGAAACCCCTTTACACAACTTGATAAAGATTAAAACAAATTTGAAGTTTTAATATTAAGAGACAAAAATCATAAACGTTTAGAAATAAATAAGAGGATAGCATTGACATATTGTTATGGCTTGTGTTTCTTTCAATATACAAAAATTTATGTGTCAAGTCTGCTGCAAATGTAAATTTTATTTTGCCAATTCTTTTTGCAAATTGCTTAAAATATGGAGAACCAAATTCCACAACCCCTTCACTTCCAATAAAAAAAATCTTATAGACCTTTAGGTTTCTCAGTTGTTTCTAAATATCTTAAAGTGATGCATTGGAACCAATTTCATTCTACATTTAATTTTAATTTTTAAAACACTAAATTCTTCTAAAATCCTCTCACTCGGACATAGGTATGGATAGATAACTGACGTGGGCAGAATCAGAATTATTCAGAAGGCTGTAAATGGATGCTTATCTAATTTTCTTTCTTCTTGATCATAGAAAACAGAATGCCCTTGTTAGGAAAATGAGGGAGAATGGAAAAGAAATAGGCCGAACTCCATCATCAACAGGTGAGGACTGTTTATTGATGAACAGCGAGGGGCACAGCCCTTCCAGCAGGTTTGGAGGTTGTGTGAGGGAGCTGGGACAGGATCGGGTTTTTATAGGGAGTCTGAGCAAGGATTTAGAGGTTAATGGAAAGCCCCTAGCTCAAGGAAGGTGTGGGCCCACAATGGGATGTTTACAGCTGGGTTACGTGGATTGCCCTGCCTGCACTTCAAAGGAGTTCACATATTCCTGGGTTTTGCCTGCAGTCTATATGGGCCTAGGATAGTAGGGTGGGGGTCAATCCTTCATATTCCATCTTCAGATACATAAAAGGATAGGGCCAAGAGGGGAGAGGCAAGTTCTTCATATAGGATCTTTGGATACATAAAAAGAACTGGGCTGATAGAGGATTAACATGGAGTTATGAGAACAAAGCAGATTCCAATCATTTTGAAACCTGGAGTATAAAAGGTGGAGTATAAAAAGGGGTCTTTTCTGGCTGCCTTCAGCTGGCATGGGGGTGTCGAGCAGTCACTGGGGCTGGGGTCTTCAGGTCCATGTCTGTGCTCGTCCAAGGCAGTGTAAGCAAAGCCTCTGGTTGCCTGCAGTAATAGGATGGCCTTGACGTGGTCCCAGGTCTTGAGTCAGGGCTATTATCCTGTTAGAGAGAAACTTGAAAATGCTGAGATCAAGCAAAAGGCTGACTGGTTGATATGAGTTACATAGGAAAACACACCCAGGGCACAAACCAGAAAAGTTCCATTTGGATCATGAGTCCATAGCCAGTCAGAAACTAGGGCTGGATTGGAGTAGTTAAGGTAAAGGGCCTGGTGAGAGACTTTGATCATTTCCTATAAATAGCTGGTAACAAAGGCAAGAATGTAAATTCTTGTCCAGTTAGAAGTTAGACAGATATGGACATTAGATGGACAAGCTTCTCAACTTGTTTCTATTGACCTCCTGGCTCTGGTTAATTTTGAAAGGACAGGCACAAAGTGGCTGATGTGACATCATCTCCTCTTATACTTTTCTGCCTTGTCCTGGAATCTATCTGCTTGTGGCTAGGATAATGGGCTTTGAACTCAAGGCCTGAGCACTTTCCCTGAGCACTTCTGCTCAAGGCTAGCATCCTACCACTTTGAGTCACAGGGCCACATTTAGCATTTGGATGGTTAATTTTTGAGCCAGCTTCCAGCCTGGTTCTTTGCTGGTTGTATAGGAATAGAGTCTCAGGGATTTTTTGCCTGGGCTGGCTTTGAACTGCAATCTTTGCCACAAAAACACTTTATAATTTCCAATCAAAGTAACAAGGAGATCAGTGGGAACAAGTAGAGCTTATGTGCACCCTGTCAAAAATTGATCAACAAATACTTGCCAGAACTCTGCAATGACACAACTCAATAGCTAGGATGAGGGTTTGAGTATAGCTTGGCTGCCTGGGAAACCTTATAACCAAAGTGTATAAGAGGCTCTCCTGGCCTATACATGTATTAATAGCATAACAACATAGCTGGCTTTTTCGGTCAGGCTGGGTAAGGTTTATAGAGAGTGTCCCACAAGAGTCTAGTTTTTGTAAATCTAAAGGAGTCTTTTACCAAGAATCAGCTGTGTGTGATCGAGTCAGGCAGGAGTCCAGTATACCATGGAGGCGGTAGCATGCTTCAGGCAGGATCTTGGCTAGACTGCATCCCTCGGATGAATGGTTAATTACTTACAACATTATACACAGACTGGCTAAAGACACTTGACTTTAGATGGATATAGAGAATAACATGCTAGTTTTAATGTTAAATCACAGCCAATAATTACATACAAACTTTACTCATAAGCTGTCTTTTAAGGCATACTCATACCATCTCCTACATACTCGAACTTTCGGAGGACAGAAACAGATATGTGGAACAAACATTTTAAGACAATTCTTACCTCCTTACTGGTGTTTTTCATCACAGCTGGTTAGTAGATGAGCTGGGTCTCATTCCTTTTACTACTACCCTTGATAAAAATGTTTTCTTTTAACAAATAGCACATTTGATAGGAAATATCTGTATCAAGAAATAGAAGAAGATAACTTTTTACACAGGTTTTATGTATTATAATAAGATTATGCTGAACATGTTCACACACTTATACTTAAACCAAAGTTTTAAGGTGCACTTAAGTTTTTAAAAAAATGAAAACCAACCATATGGGTTTTTTTTTAATTCCAGTGGCAAAGTGATATTGTTTTGCCCAATATGATAAAAACACGTGTCAATGTCAGAAAAGTAGGCAATACCAAACAATATGCAAGGCAAATTTTGACAAACAGAATTTCCACCCTTAAACAAACATTAATAACAAGAGCAGAAAATCTTTAAATCGATTTTGGTGATGAGGCATATTATATGATTTAAATATTTTAACCCCTAGAAGAGTGAAGAGGAAAGTGGAATAAGGTTGGTGGAAGAGTGGAGGTTGTAGAAAAATCCATTATGTGGTCTTTGTCTCTTTCTAGCTGTCAGCTTCCAGGGCATGTAGAGAGAATTGGGGGAGAGAGTGGCTGCACAGCCACTGTAAGGAGAAGAAATAACACTTTTAACATGAAGACATTTAAAGGGATGATGTGGCATAATGAAGGTGCTGAAAAGTGAGTGTTTGAGTGAGTGGATAGAGAGAGTTATTGGAAGATGTGAGAGGGAGGGATTTCTCTTCTGCAGTCTCCTAGAGAAGAAATTAAGAATAAAGATTTTGATGTGAGTGGACTCAGGAAAGAGAAAAGGATTGGATTATTGTCTAAGTCCAAAAAGAAAAAGAACTGGTTTGTTTCTTTTATGGGATTTCAGTGTGATAAATGGAGAGAGCCGTAAAAGAGAGAGGTTGTCCTCAGTGTTTTTGACTTTCATACACTTTCAGTGACAGGTTAACGAAAGTTCCAGAGCAGAGGCCTATTTATTTAGGGTCTGGAAGGGAAGAAGGTGTATTAGCCATAGAACAGGATTGAGAAGTGTATAAGTATGGAGGGGTTTGTGTAGAGGGATTTTTAACAGGGCTGTTAGCTTGTTGTTTTATCTTTTTGTTTTTCTTTTTTTTGGTCCGGTCGTGGAGCCTGAACTCTGGGGTTGGGAATTGTCCCTCAGCTCTTCCACTCTTCCCTAGTGCTCTACCACTTGAGCCACAGTGCCACTTCTGGCTTTTTTGTTTTTGCTTATTTGGTGCTGAGGAGTTGAACTCAGGGCCTCAGGCATGCAAGGGAAGCACTGTACCACTGAGCCACCTTCCCAGCCCTTGCTGTTTTAACTTTGGAGGCCTATGCCCATCCTCACCTTGTGTCAGCTACACAGGTAGGCAGACAGGAAAGCACAGGGACAGGGGTGAGCAGAAGGAGTTTGCTTGACACAGGCAGACAGTCTTAGCCTAGATAAGCTGGACCAACTGCAAATAGCAAGAGTGCAGTTAGAAGGGCAAGGAAAGAGAAAAGGATCTTTGGTGCCAGAGGTCATCAAAGAAAAGAGAGAGTGAGAGAGAAAGGGAGAGGGGGAGAGAAAAGGGGTGAGAGACAGATTGAGCTGCTACAAGATGAGGAGTTACTTTTTAGAGGAGATAGTTAGGAGAATCATGGCAGAGAAGGGCTTGGTGAGCAAGGCTGGAGAGCAGGTAGGGGGAACTCTGGAGTGGAGGTCAGAGAAGGACTTGGTGAACAGAACAGAATAAGCAGAGTGGGGGGTTTTCTGGAGCAGAGGTAGAGGAGGGCTTATGTATAGGGGACCTGGGACTCCCCACCGTTTTGTTGGAGAATTGTTTAAATCACTAAGAGGAAAACCTAAGGTTCCGAATTTAGGCCAGTGCTGGCCATGATAGTGAGACCAGATTTTGGAAGAAAAACACGTCAGATTAATTTTTTACTGTAAATCAGTCAGCCCAGTTTCTTAAGATTAGACCACAGTCATACCAATGGGGTGTCTCTGGGAGACAATTTGGAAAATTTGGTAGGACTACTGAGTCTGTCCCGTTGTTCCAGGCATCCCTGGTGTTTTGGGAAGGCAGATGGACATATCCAAGTAATTAGGATAGAGCATCCCCAAAGGTCCTAATTACAGGGGGTCATGGTGTCAGGAAAAGAGACACTCCTGGAGTCTCCTGGATTCCCACAGACAGGAAGGAAGGAAGGAAGGGAATCCTGGATTCCTGGGGTCCGTTTCGTTGCACCTCCACCACAGACTGGGCTGGTAATCTTGTACTGAGGCTTTTACATGGTGAGTGAAGTTGACCAAAAGGCAAAGACCCTCCAGCCTGGAGATAAGAGTCCAGGAACAGAGTAAAAGAGAAAGAATAGGGGGAGAGACCTTTTCTGGGTTTATGCAGGGGGCCAATAATACCTCAAGCCACAGCAGGGTTGCTGTCCACTGCTTGCACTGTTTACAAAGGCAAAGATCAAGAGGTCTTTCATGTGGCTGTTTAGCCCAAAGTAAGCTCTGAGGGCTCTGTCCTCCCAGTGGAGAAAGGCCTTGGAAGGAGGAGGAAGGTAGCAGAAAGCCTCCATGAGGGGTGGCAAGGAGGGGTGTGGCCCCTGGGCAGAGGGCACCCAGTCCTCCAGGGTGTCAGAACCATATGTTAGGAAAATGGAGGAGAATGGAAAAGGAATAGGCTGAACTACATCATCAACAGGTGAGGACTGTTTATTGAGGCACAATGAGGGGCACCATCCTTCCAGTGCATTGGGAGGTTGTGTGAGGGAGCTGGGATAGGATCTGGGTTTTTATAGGAGGTCTGAACAAGGAGGTAGAAGTTAATGAAAAGCCCCTAAGTCAAGGAAGGTGGGGAACTTTCAGTTTGGCCCACAATGGGCTTACGTGGATTTCCCTGCACTTCCAAGGAGGTCACATGTACCTGGGATTTTGCCTGGAGTCTGTATGGGCCTGGGACAATAGCGTGGTGGGGAGGGCAGGTCAATCCTTCAGTCCTAATTGGAAAAAGTTATCCTTACCAGCTTTTCTGCATATAACATTCCATAAACATTTTCTTATTAGAGGATTATACAAGATTAGCTATAAATTGATTGATAATGACTGAGCTTGACAGAAAGGTGAGGGAAATCTCTCTACACTTCAGTGAGGTTCTGACTTGTGTTTCACAAAGTGTTATGAAAGCTCTCTATGAGAAATCTAACAGCTGCATTTCTAAAAAGTCCTTGCGTGCTTACACTTTCTGATAATGTCTCAACTCAAGTACTTCTTCTTGAATATCCACACCATTCAATGATGCTGTATTAGATCCTTGTTACATTTTACAGACAGCTCATGGTGATGAAATTTGGGTTTTTCATAATTGCTCTTCCAATTCCATCCACAATATGCAGACAAAAATTATCTGAAAAATTTGTATCCGTTGATAGTGCATATACTTTTCCACTACAAATATAAAATGTAGTAAAATTTTTAAAAGCAATCATACTGCACTAGGTTGTGGGCAGATTCTAATGTAAATAATATACTGTGTTTATGTAGAGAATTTGAGCATCCAAAATTTTAATATGCCTGTGGTCCTAAAACCAGTACCTTACTGATATTGGGTGACAAATACTTCATATAAGTATAGAAGAAGTTTTCTTCGTATTTTTAAATATATTTTTTGTAAATATCATATACAGAGGGGTTACAGTTACATAAGTAAGGTAATGAGTACGTTTTTTATTGAGCATTGTTACCCCCTCCTTTGATTTTCCCCTACCATCCCTTCCCTGCACACCTCCTCAACTCCCCACTTTACCCCCGTCTGATATTGTCTTGTACATCCCATTGCTACAGTGGGTCAACCTGTATCCTTTCCTTGTATCTTAAATGAAGAAATGCTGGCTTGATTTATGCTTATTCTACTTGTGTAGACACACCTATAGTCACTCACCAAGTCCAAAAGCACATAAGTGAAATGCACATCATCTTTTGTCAGTTGGTATAATTGTATTGTACACATTTATTGACAGGTTACAAATTATTTTCAATTTTTAATACATTAAAAAACTTTCTTTTTTTAAAATTTCTTGGCCAGGAAATGGAAGACCTCAGTCAGCATTTCTAACTTTAGACTTTTCACATGGGTTGGTTAAGTGTTGACCTGAGGTCCAGTCTTCTGAGGCCTCATTCATCTGCTTAGGAATTGATGGTAGTTGGATGTGAGGGCGATCTGCTGCGACATCTGTCACCCCATTGATCGCCAGGGTTGATTCGGCTGCTCTGGCTGGCTAGGTGGGTGTCCCCTTCCTCCCTCACCGCTACATGTGTGTCCCTCCCGAAACTGTGCACTCGGTCGAGGAGGACGACCATCCCCAATAGAGGAGGATCGGTCTTAGGTCAAGGATATCCGGGTAGCTGAGCTCTCCTGCTAGAACCTCCAAAAAAGCTCTCAAGGAATTGATGGTAGCTTTTGTAAAAAAGCTCAAGGAAGGATCTCATTTAAAGCCTTATAACCTTATTTTTTACCAGGATATTCTTCTGCTTTGGTTTTTGAGACTGTCTACAAGAGCAAGAATTCCATGGGGAGCAAGGAGACACCATAAGACCTTTACTTACTGAGATTTCTGAGTGATTTGTTATCACTTGTACGGCATGTTGCAAGTCGATTCTGGCAAAAAATACCAATTTTAGGAGATAAGATGAGTGGAAAAAAAACTCTTAGAGACAAAGACATCTTCAACATATTCGGTTCCAAGCATTCCATCTAAGGCATATTCAACAATTAGTGAAACTTGTGTTGGCTGTATCTATATGTCTTTCTCCATGTGTGCATGTATACATGTGTATATGTATGTGTATATTTGTGTGTATAGTAACATACATGTGTACATATATAAGGGCATATACACACATATATGCAAATATAAATAAATATAAATATATAAATATATGTGTATATATATATCAGCTGTTCAGTGATTTAATCTAGAGTTCCCAGCACATTGCCATTCTCACAAAGTGTACATGATAAACTGCTCTGAGGATCTGTGCTCATTTCCCCCATTACCTTGTTTTTCATCCCTGTGAACAACTTCAGCCTACTTTCCCTAGGATAGCTTTGTTTTGGTTACTGACTGATAATAAAAGAAAAACATTCTTTGTAAAAGAAAAAGAACTTTTAGGTCACAAATGGATGCCTATGAGATAAAATTATAATAGAAATAAAAGTGAAAAGGAATTCCTAGATCTGTTGTTTTGACATTTAGAATGGCAAAGAATAATATCACGTTACTCTTATAACTTTTAAAGAGTGCAAGGGTAACTGATGGTCCCTATCATGTTCCCACAAAACCAGTGGATCCTGAAGGATAATAGTAGACCAGCAGAAATTCTAAATAGCAGACATGGAGCATGAAAGAGAAAGAGAGAAAATGAGAGAGAGAAATATCATAATACTGGAAGTGCATAACAGATAAACAAGAGCTGTATGAGAACCTTCATACTGCTATCTTTAGACTCTCCATGTACATTTGAAGGTATTTGATGTCTGATAATCCATCAATATAAAAATATAAATTAATTTTGATAAAAATTAAAGATTACTCAGAAGAAATTATAAATGCAAAAACAGTCTTCACAGAAGCAAACTCTCAGAGATATTTCATGACTTTGAAAAGGATGAAGTGGCTGAAGTTAGTATAAATTTAGAAGTATGACAATTCACAAAAACATAAAAAGATATTCATGTATTTCATTATATAACCCAAAGCAGAAAGTAAATGTTGTTCAGATGATTTTTAAAAGAACAGTCTCTCCAGATCTTGGAAGGTGGCTCAGTGTTAGAGTGCTTGCCTTGCATGCATGTGGCCCTTAGTTTGATTCCTCAGCACCATATAAGGAGAAAAAGACAGATGTGATGCTGTGGCTCAAGTGGTAGCACTCGACTTGAGCTGAGGGACGGCACCCAGGACCCAGAGTTCAAGCCCCACAACCAACAAAAACCAAACCAAAAAACTAATCAAAACACAGTCTCTCACTTTTGTGGCCTCAACTCTGTAAAACCACTGCTTCAGCTTAAGGCTAAGATTTTATGTGTGGACATTTATCAACACTCCTGATTCAGACTCTAATTGAGAAAATTTTTAATCAATATTTTGTTCTTAATTTTGAGCACTGTGAATTCACATGCACCTATAAAAAATGGTCATCCCAGTAACATTTTCAAAATACCTCGTAATGACGACTTAAAAAAGTTGTATTATATTGCAAAAAAGAAAACAATACAAAAAATAAAGAAAACCAATAATTAAATATTAATGATTAATAAAATAAAAGCCAAATACCAGTATTTCCAATATTTGAAGTATACTACATATTAGATTTTACAATTTGCTCATATTCCTGTACATTTAAAACTGGCTAAGATTATGATGTTCAACAAGAATTTTATAAGCTATGAGTACCCTTTAAATTTACACTGTAAGATAACTTTTTATGTCTCACTCATCACTGATACATGGCTTATATAATCATTTGTTCCTTGCTAACATATAAAGAAAAGAAGCCCTAAAGTTTCAACAGAAATTGTGTAGTTAAAGTCTTATCTCTTTGCTCTGTTTCTTTACACAACTTCTCATTAATAAATTTTCTATAAACTCTGAAATGTACATACTTAGTAATATATGTCAGCTACCATAAATCTTAAATACTTTATGGAAAAGTTTTTTGACCTGACAGTCTTAATTTTGGCATATATAAGCAGGTTCCCAAAATTAAACATATTTAAAACATTAAAACTTTTAACACACCTTAACACTTGCTGCAGTGTTCATTATGAGAGGTGCCCTGTATAGAATAATTGAATTCCTCCTCCTACACATCTCTTGAACAACAAACATCTGGACTCATTTTGTTTTTATCATATCAATCTTGACTTTATTCTTAAATGTGTGCTTATGTAACAAATATCTGGTTCTAAAATTTCACAATTCTTTTGAACTTGCTTTTTGTTGAATTATCTAGTTTAAAAAAATCAATTCCACTTTATATATAAAAAATGTTCTGTGCTCAATTCGGCAGCACATACACTAAAATTGGAACAATACAGAGAAGATTAGCATGGCCCCTGCGCAAGGATGACACCCAAATTCATGAAGCGTTCCACAACAACAGATGCTGGAGGGCATGTGACCAGAAGGGAACCCTACTATATTCTTGGTGGGAGTGTAAACTTGTTCACGCACTTGGAAAGCAGTATGGATGTTCCTCAAAGGGTTACACATAGAGCTCCTCTATGACCCAGCAATCCCACTTTTGTGCATTCACCCAAATGATCACTAACAAGGCCATTCTAAAACTACCAGCACAACTATGTTTATTGCAACATTATTTACCATAGCTTAGATATGGAACCAACCCCGATGCCCCACAATAGATTAATGGATCAAGAAAACATTGTGTGTGTGTGTGTGTGTGTGTGTGTGTGTGTGTGTGTGTGTGTGTGTGTGTGTGTGTGTGATGGAATTCTATCATCCATCAGAAAGAATGACATTGCCCAATTTGTTAGAAAATGGAAAGACTTGGAAAAATTTATATTAACTGAAATAGGCCAAGTCCAAAGAAACATAGGTCCCATGGTATCCCTTATTTGCAATAAGTTATATATGTCTGGGAAAAGCAGAAAAGGTCAAAAGCTATGTGCATATGACTAGATAAGGTGATGTTAAACTAAATGAACCCAAGCTAGGGACACAAGTGTGTGTTTTTCCTTTCTTGCTGTTGTTTCTAATGCACTTATAATGTACGATGAGATTTTTTTTTTTAATTTGGTCGTCCCACACGGTATAACCCCTGTTTTCACTGTATTTGGTGTTGATGCACCTGCATCTTTTATATACACTTCTCTAATTTGGAGAGGGAAAGGGAAAAACCAAAATGCTCAAATAGAGATACTGTTTGACCATTATAACAATGAGTTGCCCAAGACACTATGTTGAAATACTAACTTTACAATTTAGGCAGGGTGGGGGGGGGTGAAGTGTGTACTTGTGGAGGTGTAAGGGAGAGGTAGTTGGGGAAAAACAAAGGGGGAGGTAACAATGTTAGATAGGAAATATACTCATTACTTTGCTCATGTAACTGTAACCCCTCTGTACAGTATTTTTACAATAAAAAACGTTTAAAAATGATGGAAGAGTTTATTTCCATTATTTTAACCATATAATATCATTAAACAAGAAATTAATGCAAAATACTGACCTGAAGATATTTTGAATAAGTGTATGTGTGTGCGTGTGTGTGCGCGTGTGTGCGTGTGCATGTGTGTGCGTGCGTGCATGTTGGCATGCCCAGAGTTTGAACTCAGAGCTTCAAGGATTTGCAAGGCCTTTCCTCTCTAGCTTTGTGAGCTATTATATGAGCTACATCTCCATTCCTGGACCTTTGCTAGTTCATTTAAATTTTTGAATAATAATATTTTGATTTTTTTTTGCCTTAATTGGCTTCCAACTCCTATTCACAGATCCCATGCTCCTTTGTAGATATGCCAGGTAGACAAGATTACAGGTATGACAAACCAGTACAAGGCTTTAGGAATAATTTTAAATGTAGAAGAAACTTTAGTTTAGGAGGGCCTGTTTTATTATTTCCTACTTTTAATGCATTTTGGAGTGACTATATGTGAATTGTTTACGTTTTGGGATACTTAAAAGACAGTAAGTAATGGTATTTAAAAGTTTTAGTACTTTTTTAAAAGAATACTGGAACTGTGGGACAGAAAAATTTGGCTCTCTTTGGACCTCAACTTATAATCTCATCACTGTGCATGATAACCCAAAGTCACCAACTCAGTCTGTGTTGAAGACAAAATGTGATAGAAAACAATTACCGTGGGCAATATTATTATGCTATTATTTATTGGACAATATGAATATTGAATTGAGAGTATAAGAGAATGGAGAGATTTTACCTACATTTTTGTATTGCTGAAAGGCTTTTGGAAACTTTGACTCATTTCCTTCCTCACTATATGTCTTTGGGCAATGCACTTAGTGCCTTGAATTACAATTTTTCTCAACACTAAAATGGTAATAACATTAGCATTACAGCAAATTTTTTAAGACCTAAGAGACATAAAACTTGTGAAATACTTAACATAAACTTCTATGAATGAGCTTTCAGTTTACCCAGTAGTTTTTTTTAATATTAAACAGAATGTGATATATATCACAGGAATCATTACATGTAGTGAGCAACCAGAAGTAATGTTATTTATTGACTATGCTGTGCTTCCAAGGAAACCAGCTGGATAACTTCTCATGCTGTAAATCAAACTGGTTATCTTATGTCTTGATAGTGTAAAACTATCAGTGACAGAATAATGAAGGAATGCTGTAGACTGGGGTGAAGTCCATATGATAATGTGCAAAACTCATAAAACGTAAAAGTAACTGAGCAGTATATTGAGTTTTACATCATTTAAGGTAAATTGCAAAGGCAGGGAAGACATAGAAGAATGAATTCTCCCTTTGATATCCTATCATACAAAGGTCCTTAGCAGGATGAACTCCTTCCTCATTCTTGTAGAGGCATCATTAGATGAGAGGAACTCTATTTTTGGGTTGCTTCCTTCAATTTATTCTTCAGTTTGAAACCTGAACTACATGAGACTGCAAGAAACCAAGGAGAATTAGACATGCAGGATTTGGAAAGAGCAATCAGCATAAAATAAATAAAATACAGAGAGCCTTGTAAAAGGTCTAAATAAATTGATTTATATAGTCTCAAGCGTAAACAGAAAATGATTTAAGCAATATCATGTTATTGAAAATTGAAAATTGTGAGGAGTTGCTCAATTTTTTTCCTTTCTACTATATTGAATTAATTATTGATTTTGTATATAGAGATTAAAGATGAGATTAACAAGGAACTTGATTAAAAATCGACAAAAATTCTGAATAGCCATATTTTGCAAAATGCCCTGAAAATCACCAGTGGGTTTACAAAGTTGTGTTTAATACCACTTCTATGCTGGATTAATGTTTTGTGAACAGAAGTCATTAGAGAAATGCAATTCAAAATTATTATGATTCTACTTCATAACTATTATAACTCATCAAAAAAATCAAAGGAACTTGGTGTGGTGGTAAAGGCTTGTAATTCCAAGCATTTGGAAGGTTGGAGTAAGAGGATTTGAGCCTAAGGCCAGTCTGGGTACTGCACATAATAAAAACCTGCCTTTTCAAAAAACTCAAAACATAATTATGTTGGTGATAGTGTGGAGAAAAGGAAATTTTCTACACTCGTGGTTAAAATACCGGTTATTATTCTCATTCTAGAAAGTAGCATGGAGTTTTCTAAAGAAATACAGAGTTGAAATATCATCTGACCCACCAATCATATGATTATTTCTCTCTGGGTAACTAGTAAATACATCTATAGTTCATTGTTATTCACATTATCCACAACAAGCAAGATATAAATCAAAGTTATGTGTTCAACTACAGACTAATAAAGCAACTGTGGTGCATGCACAAATACATTTTTGTTTCATCCCTAAACTAACAAGAGACTTCTCCCGTTAGCCACAACTTACAATGACCTGAAAGATGTATTCTAAATAAAGAAAAATGTTGTCTTCTGATCTTTGTCCAAACACACACACACACACACACACACACACACACACACACACACACACCAACCTAAAACAACAGAGAAATTTTTCAAAAAGTAAAACAAACTGGAATTTCTGGGGCATTTATGTCACAATATAGATGATAGTAGATATACAGGATGACCAAGTATAGAGTTGTAATGTACAATATGAGGATGCAGCGGACAACACTGGCTTTACATAGGAATGAAGCTAATTAAGTAGGAGTTGTTCTTCCTTGTAGGGGTTGCTCTTTTAGTTGTTCTCCTTCAGTAATGGATGAGATTAACATAATTCTTTAAATATACCTGCCGGTTTGTAGAAATAATAACAAATAAGATAGCAATAATGTTGTATGCTCAACATAGAACAAAATGTCAAATTAAAATACATGAGATTATCTTTGATATAAACTAATTATTACAAAAAAGGGAACCCATTGGACATATGTTTCTTTAAGTCTGGCTTACTTCAGTTAATGTGATTTTTTCCAATATCTTCCATTTCCTGACAAAGAGGTGGTATTATTCTTTCTGATGGAAGCATAGTATTCCATGTGTATATAGGTGTGTATGTGTGTGTGTGTATGTGTGTGTGTGTGTGTGTGTGTGTGTGTTACATTTTCGTGATCAATTCATCTACTGAGGTGCATCTGGGTTGATTCCATATCTTAGCTATGGTAAATAATACTGTGATAAACATAATTGTGCCTTGTTTGTGGTCACTGTGATAAATACCCAGAAGTGGGATTACTGGGTAATAGGGGAGGATTGTTGTGTACATCAAGGATAATCTTAGTAGATGAGCAGAATAGCTCAATTTTTAAGTACATATGACCATATAAGGTGATTCCAAGCGAAATGAACTCCAAGACATGTTATTTGTTGTTGTTGTTCTTAATGTACTATGTGATTTCTTTTTAACCTTTTGTGTTTTCCCGACTTATCACTATATTTGATTTTGATACCCTGGATTTTGTAAATATGTTGGTCTCAACTAGGGAAGTGAAAGTAAAAAAAATGGAGAGACAAAGGACAAAGGGGAAACCTATGCAAAAGTGATAATCACAAGACAATATATTGGAAATACTCTTGGGGGGTTTGGGAGGGAAGAGGGAGAAAAATGAAGGAAGGGGTAACAAGTTAGAAAAAAAGGAATTCATTACCTTACTTATGTAACTATAACCCCTTTGTACATTACCTTGACAATAAAATTTAAATAATAAAATAACATACATGAGAGCAGAAATACAGGAGATGGAAGTGGGGGAAATACTGTATTATACAATGAAGAGTAGAACAGCTGTAGACAACAGGAATTTTACAGTAACATAGGAAGTAATAAGCTATCATACAGATTTTCATCCTCATGTCAGTCACTAAAAAGGGGAAAATGCACAATCAGCAAACCAATAGAGATAAAATAGAAAACTAAACAATTAAGGTGGAGGGCTGGGAAGGTGGCTCAGTAGTAGAGCACTTGCCTTGCATGCCTGAGACCCTGGGTTCAATTCTTCAGCACCACATAAACAAAAAGAAAAAAGGTGGGAGTGGTGTTGTGGCTCAAGTGGTAGAGCGCTAGCCTTGAGCTGAAGAGCTGAGGGAAAGCGCCCAGGCCCAGAGTTCAGGCCCCACGGCCGGACGCCCCCCCCAAAAATATATAAAAACAATGAACATGGAGAGATGACTTGGAACAATAACAAATAACACAACTAGGATACAAATAACAAGCTGGTGAGTTTAAAAAATATTACCCATAATTCTATTAAATGTTTTTTACATCACAATTTGTTAGAAATATACTTCAAATCACAGTTTAATAGTATATCATTATAATAATAGGTTACTTATTATTGATTTCTTAATATTGAATGTTTAAAGTATAATTTTAGTAGCTATAGAAAAGAAAAATGTGAAACTAATTTTAATGATATAATTCAGGAATTGTAAAATTGAGAAGCATTAAAATTTAAACAATACGTCATTATTGTTTCATTTATGTAAATTGATGTGGTAATTCAAATTGTATTCTACACTTAGCACTCAACATCAAATAGGAAATTATTGCACATGAATTTGGTATTAGGTTGAAGGGTGCAGCCTTGTGGTAAAATTCACACCACACAGTACACGAAGGTATGACTCCTCTCATCTAGCTTAAATTGTGGAAATTTGATTTCTACACGCATGTTAAATTCCTGTCTAGGTGACATCTATACAATTATATAAATTATATACACGAGGAGTATTTCAGATGACACTTAAAAGTCATATTCAATAATTAAATTTTTGTTATTTTGTACCAAATAAATATTTATAGAGAGACTGAATTTCTGAGTAGATGATGGTGTATTTGTGCCAGATAATACTTACTGAGGCTTATTTTATATTCCTGACATTGTTTATACAGTTGGACTTAATTTTCTGTAAGGGGTTAAGTGTATTATATTGGATATATGAAAGTAAACTGAATGGTGATTCCATTAATCCTTTGCAATTTTTGTAATCCCAATATAAATTATCCATGTGTTTGAAGTAATGAAAACAACCGATATAAGCAACATGAATCAGTCTGTAGCAGACAAGTATTTTCACCTTTATTTTGATAGTTGTTCCTCTTTTACACTACAGAATATTCTTGGGAAAATGTGCTCCAGGCTGGCCACAATTGCAGAATATTATTGTTTAATCTATCAGTCCCATTGTTGGTAACACAGAAAATCTACTGATTCTTGTGGTTTTTATACCCTCCTACATTGCTGAAAGTTAGCATCACCTTTACTAACTTGAGGAAGGAAGCTATAGGGTCCTTTATATACAGGATCATTTCATTTGTGAAAAGGGATAGTTTTACTTCTTCCCTATTTGCATCCCCTTTATGGTTTTCTCTTGCCTATTGCTCTTGCTAGAAAGTACACTACTATATTGAAGAGTAGTAGAGAGAGTGGACATCCTTTTCTCATTCCTGTTTTTAACATATTCATGCCTCCACCTTTAGGTATATACTTATTGTCATATCTTTGTCATACACATACACTAAAACTACCAGCACAACTATGTTTTGCAGCATTATTATCATAGCTAAAATATGGAGCCAATCCAGATGCCCCTCAATAGATGAGTGGATCCAGAAAATGTGGTATATATACGCAATGGAATTTCATGCTTCTATCAGAAAGAATGACAGAGCCTCTTTCTTAACAAAATGGAAAGACTTGGAAAAATCATATTATGTGAAGGAAGCCAGACTCAAAGTAACATAGGATCCATGGTTTCCCTCATTTTCATTAATTAATGTATGCTTAGGATAGTCCTGGCAGATAGGTTCACTTTTATTTTTTTCATTGTGAAAATACTGTATTGAGGGGTTAAAATTACATGGGCAAGATAATGATTACATTTCTTATCAAGCATTGTAGCCTCCCTCTTGGTTTCCCCTTCCCATCACTTCCCATCAGTCCCCCGTCCCCCACCATGTCCTCCTCCTCCCCCCAAGTGGTAATGTTTGTTTTTCCACATAACGACTTGTACATCTCATTGTTGCAATGGATCCACCTGTATCAAATGGCTATAATCAAGAACTCTAACAACAACAGATGCTGGAGGGGATGTGGACAGAATGGAACCTTACTGCATTGTTGGTGGGAGTGTAAATTTGTTCAACCATTTTGGAAAGCAGTATGGAGGTTCAAAAAACTCCACATAGAGCTCCCCTATGACCCAGCAATCCCACTTTTGGGCATTTACCCAAATGATCACAAACAAGGCCGCAATAAAGCTACCAGCACGACTATGTTTATTGCAGCATTATTTACCAGAGCTAAGATATGGAACCAACCATGATGTCCCTCAGTAGATGAATGGATCAAGAAAATTTGGTATATATACACAATGGAATTCTATGCCTCCATCAGAAAGGTTCACTTTTTAAACTATTAACAATCCCTTTTTTCTCTCCCTCTTCCTCTCTGATTCCATTTGTGTGCGTGGGTTTGTGTGTGTGTGTGTGTGTGTGCGCGCGCGCGCATGTGTGTGTGCAGTAATGAAACTTGCCCTGGAGCCTCAAATTCTTGCTAGTTTTTTTTTTCACTCATGACTGACTGAGTCTGTACTATTTGAACCAATGTTTCATTCTGTCTTTGATTGAACAATTGAACATAAATTGTCTCATGGATTGCTACTCCAGCTATGTGTGTGAACCATGAGCTTCCAATCTCAGCCTAGTAAGATAGAGATACTGGCATCCAGCTATATTGTCAAGGGTCATTTGTTTTGTTTTGTTTTGTTGTTTGTTGTTTTGTGAATCCAAAATATGTAAGGAAAAAAATAATTTATAATCAGTACTAGTCACATAAAATATGAATTGTTTAAAGATTACCTTTATAATGTTAACCTTTTGCATCCACATTATGTGATTTTATTTTTTGAACTCTCTTGTTGCAGTCAAGTCACTTATATATAATTTGAAACTTCTTCTCTTGGTTTTATAGGGTGTTAGGTGTTTCAAAACAGAATTTATCTACTACTGAAGCAAGACCTTTATGATTATTCAATGTCCTGTAATCATGTTTATTACTGATCATCGCACCATTTGAGTACAAGTAGTTTCTTATAATATCTCCACATATTTTAGAATTCTATGCCATGCACACTTCTGCCAAATATGCAAAGGCATCCTTTGCAATTCTCCATGTATTTTCATGTAATTCCCTCTACTCTCAAGTGCTAAGTCCTTTGATGGTCATGTTGATTTTCTCCCCTGTTACATTCAACATTGCACCTTGGGAACTACTGGTGTGCACTACTGTACTTCCATCTGTTCTCCTTGTGCTTTGGCTTGTACCCCTCTTCACCTCGAAGGGACAGAAATTCGGGATATTTTCTTCAATCTTTATCTCAGACATCTATCTTTATTTTCTAGCAATACATTCATTGAATTCTTTCTGTAAAGTCTAATGCCTTGAAAATGATTACTGCATTGTCATGGTATTGTTATTTGGCATTAGGGAAGAACATGGGTCAGTAACTGTAACCTAGGTAAAGGAAGATTGCAATCATGGCTCCATAGATGTTGTTCATTGGATAATGTTTACTTCAAAGTCTGCCTCCCTGCTTTCTTTTCATTGTTTTTTTTTTTTTTTTCAATGTAGCCTTTTCTGGAAAATATTTTTGGGCCTAGTGAAGATCAATTCCTACTGTAATTAGTCATCAATTTTATTGCAACATCATTTCACAGATCCTTCTGAGTTTCTTCAGGGTTTGTATAGTAGTGCTTCACATTATTAGATATGTTTTAACATCGATGCATCCAATGATAAAGACACATTGCTTAAGTCACCATTTTGAGAACTAAAAGGAAACAATGCTGCAAACTCACTATTTGGCAATTTTCTGGTTTTAAATTCTTTTAGATTAAAATTGTTGCTGGAGAACAAACATTCTGTGTACAATTTTAGATTTTCCTAATTATTTTTAGTATACTTTCCAATGTTATATAAAGTTAAAACATTGCCACTTATTTTTATGATTTCTAAAATGGTCAGAGAAAAGGTTCTATTCATTCACAATTTTAAGACAATAGAGTGTCCATTGTGACTAAGTGAGACATTTTAAAATTTTATTTGTGGTCCTTAAAGGTTGTGCTAAGGAATCAATTCCAATGCTTTATGTGTCTTAGTCCACTTTGTGTCTCTCAGCCTAATGTGACCTGTGGTTTTATTTTCACTCAATTGGAATAAAGAAAAATTTCACTAGGAAGGAATTATTACTTGGTTACTTTCTCCAGTATCTCTCGCATACATAAAAGTAATATAATTCAAAACTTACAGAAAATTGTGTTCTATTAACAGTAACGGTTTACTTTTTGTAGCTCCACTCTTCAATAAGTCTTGCCACTTTCCTATCCCTACTTCCTATAAAACTTGACTGAATCCACTGGAAACACATTTCTCCTCCTTAAAAAGCACAACCTTAAGTAACCTACCCCCTGGTAGTCCTGCTATAAACTTTCAAAGTCCTGACTGCGACCTTCCTGAAAGTCCTCCTCTGCTACAGGGAAAGCATTCCTCTACTCCACCCCTTCCTGGAATCCCTGCTCTGCACCACCAGAAACCAGGCCACATCTATATCGCCTCCTTCTATGTCCCTCCTTGCTGCACCAACAACCACACCTACATTGGCTCTTCCCTCTAATTCTCACTTCATCCACCATATAACTCATCCCTAACTACGCTAGTCCCTCACATTCCCATTGGCCCCATATTGTAGTACCTCCAAGCTCCTCCCTTTCCTTTCATTCCCCACCCCCAAGCAGACTTCTTCCTCAAGCCCTACCTTGTTTCATCAGAAACTCCGCCCATAACTAGTCTACTTTTAAGTGGCCTAACCTCTTAAATCTAGCCCTAAACATAATCTTTCCCACAAAGCCCATCATGCTATACCAAACACGTCCACTTCCCTATAACTGCCCTTGAAGCCCCACCTTGGTTGGTCAGAAGCTTGTCACACAGCCCATCTCCTGCCTGGAATGCCAGCCTTGCTTCACCACAAGCCTCTCCACCTCCCATATCTACCTTTTCAATGCCCTGCATTGCTCCCCAGATAAGCCTCCCTCTATTGGGTCCTCCCTCAGATACACACTGTACTACATCAGATATCCTGCCCATAATATCCTACACCTTTGTAGACCTTCCACTCCTTTTCATAGCCCTTCCTCCAATAGGCCCATGGATCCAAGCCCTGCCCTGCTCCAGAAAAACCCCACTAGAAAACCCCCACCACACTATCCCATCTCTCAACACCCACATTGCTCCACTGGAAACCACTGCACCAGTTGGCTTCCCTCTGGAAGCCTCACAGGCTCAACTGTAAATCACTGTCCCTCAATAGTCCCTTGGTGAAGGTTGCCTTGCACTACTGGAAACCCTGTCCAAAGTCCTTGTCCTGCCTTGCAACACTTAATTCCCCACCCAAACTTACTCCTCTTTTCGAAGTGGTGACTGGCTACACCAGAAACCCCGTCCTAACCAGTCTAGTCCACTGTATCCTATCCCTGCTGTCACAAAGCCCTGGTTCTGAAAAACTCCTCCATATATTGCAACTATATCCTGCTCTGCCAGAAACCCCACCTCCACCCTAACACACTTTCCAAAGGCCTGCCATTCTCCACGAGGAACCCTGTCACTTTCTAGCCCACGTTTTTCTAGCATCGCCTTATCCTCTCAAAACCAGACCCCAAAAAGCCTCTCCCTAATAGTTCCACATTACTGCATCAGAAACCCCAAATTCTGTCAGGCTCCTTTCTCTTCCTGCCTTATGTGAATCACCACCCTACATGCCCACTAGGGCTCACAATGTTCCACCAGAACCCCTCCTCTAAGTAACCTCCTCCTTTGTAACCTTGATCTTCTTCCTCCAAGCTCTGCCCCAAACAGCCTCCTCCACAGTGACGCCACGTTTTTCCACTGAAAACCTGTCCACCTGCCAGCCTCCATCCTAAAGTCCCACCTACTCCACAAAAGACCCCGCCCCTAACAAGTCTAGTCTTTCTTGTTCTGCCTACCTTTAGAAGATATGACAGAAATAAATGATTACAGGTAATTTGAGTTAATCATTGGCTAATATAGGTGATTTGATATTGAAATATAAGGTAACTTTGAAAGTATAATCACAGTAGTCAGATATTTTGCTAAGTAATTTTGTTTCACATTAAAAACACATCTAGACCAGAATTAAGGATTTACTTTTGCTGTCTGTCAACTTGTATGTCACTTGGGAAAAGAAACTTCATGTCTTCCATGTGTGATAAAGGACTTTAAATGGTTTGATGTGCTGGCTCACATGTTTAATCATGGTTAGCAATCAGAAATAAATAGATCACAATTTGAACAAAGCCTAACCAAAAATTTAGGAAGTCCCAATCCTAACAATCTAGTGGATCATGTTGAATCATGCCATTAATCTCAGCACCACAAGAGGCTAAGTCTTTGACTAGTATCTGCGTCACATGGTAACTGGCACACTTGGAGGCAGTCACCTCTCCTGATGCAGAAACTGGCCTGAGATTTCCCCAAGAGGAGGGTGGAATCTTCCACACCTTCCCAGGATGGACCTCAGAAAATGCAGTGAGCGTGCTTGCTTTCCTCCTCCAAATGGCATGAGATGCCATGCTGTTGAGGTGTAAGGTAACATTAAATTAAATTTCACATTCGTCAATTGAGCTGCTCTTCCAAGCCTGTGAGTTCAACTCAGAAAGTGTTCAGTAGGGGAGAGAGGGAGAATGAGTGAGAGGAGAAATAGAAAGAGAGAGACAGAGAGACAGAGAGAGACAGAGAGACAGAGACAGAGACAGAGAAGGAGGAAAGGAAGGAAGGAAGGAAGGAAGGAAAAAAGGAAGGAAGGAAGGAAGACAGAAAGATACAAAGAAAGAAAGAAAGAGAGAGAGAGAAAGAAGGAGAGAGAGAGAGAAAGAAGGAGAGAGAGAGTGAAAGAAGGAGAGAAAGAAAGAAAATAATTGAGAATGAACTGTTTGGAGTCAAGAGTCACATGGCAGAGGTACTACCTGTATTTGGTATTAGGTTTGCTCCAGGCCATGCAGACTCTATGCAGACACCTCCCCACTTCTTGGCTTAGTTTCCACCCTTCATGTATTATCTAGGTATCTGGCACACCTGGAGGCAGCCACTTCCCCCTCCTGCTAAGTCACAACCTGGTCAGCCTCTGGTCACACTTTCCATCTGACCAGAGGAGAGTCCCAGGCCTTGAAGTCACATCTAGATCCAATGTGGCCAGACTTTTCCCCCACCTGGCCACACCTCATTCGGTCCTTCGCCTAGATGAATCCTGGCTCAAGGTTGGGTCACTCTATTTTTTTGTACATGCCTTTCCACCATATATGGCATGGGCAGCAGTTCAGTAAATAAACGATTTTACCTGACTGAATACAGTGCGGTGTTCTCTTCATTGGCTACCTAATGAAACTCACCTAATTAATATACTTTACACTTCAAAGTTTCTAGTTATGAATTCATGGATATTTTTGTGACACATGTGAGTTCAGTATCTACAAAACATATGTACTAACTCATCATTTAACAATATAATTTGGCCTGGAATATTTAATTGAAGCTTAATTAACCATAAAGTCTATTTTGTTTACTTTGCTTTGTTTTGTTTTTTTGCTTAAAGTAATAAAAGAGTTAGTAGGACAATCTGAAAGGATCTCTGGCTTCATATTTTCTCATCACCCTGGGCTACAACCTGTGTGCTACCAGGTCAGAGAATGGGACTTTGAAATTCTAGAAAGTAGATGCGCATCATTAGGCTCCATGGCTTCGGGATTTCTCAGATTATTTTTTAAATGTAATTGTTACTAAGGTGTGTACAGCGATGTTACCATTTCACAATTCATGTAATGTGTACATTTGTCTTGTAGACAATGCCACCCTTCCTGAGCTTTCTCCCGGTTTTTTTGTTGTTGTTGTTTTGTTTTTGTGCTTGACCTTCAGCTGAACTCAGGATTGGGTGCTACCCCTGAGTTTTTGTAATCAAGGTTACTCTACCTCTCAAGCCTCAGCTCCCTTTATGGCTGTTTGGATGTTAATTGGAGAAAAAGGTCTCACAGATTTTCTCACTCCAGCTGGCTTTGAACTGTGATCATCAGCCTCCTGAGTAGCAAGGATTATAGGCCTGAGTCCTCAGTGTCCAGCTGCTAAAGTGTTGGTTTCATGCATCCCTGGTTGTATTACAATTTTCTTCGACTCTTGGCACTAATACTACATATTGCCTGGCTCAAATCTGAATTGGTGGAACATGCTTGTATTTTGAGGAAATCAGGAATAGGAAACTATAGGCCATGGGGAAATATAAGCTAAAAAAATCATTTGGAACATGGCATAAAGACAAATAAGTTTATTGCCAGTTGACTGTGTCCTGTCTTTACTGTTAATTCTGCATGGCCTGTGAATGATGTTATACATATTCAAATGGCCATTGGCAGAAATAAGGTTTCTCATCCTGTCCTAAAAACAAAACAAAAACCAACCAAAATATTATGTATGAGTCCAGCAATTTCCTCTAGTTAGAGAACAATCTGTCCTAATTTATGAAAAAAAAAGTCCTTTATTCAAGTGCTACTTTTTCTAACCACAAATATAATGAAATCTGTAGAAGATTATAGAATTCTATACCAATGCTGACATTTTAATTCACAAGTAATTCAGACTTTGAAATGTTTCTTTTTTTGTCAATTGTGCAGCTTGAACTCAGGGCCTGGGCACTGTCCCTGAGACTCTGTGCTCAAGTTAGTTAGCACTCTACGAATTGAGGCACGGAGCCACTTCTGGCTTTTGAGATGTTAATTGGAAAAAGAGTCTTATGGGGACTTTTCTTCCTGGGCTGGCTTAGAACTGCAATCCTCAGATCTCAGCCTCATGAGAAGCTGGGATTACAGGCATGAGCCATTGACACCTGTCTTCAAAAAGTCTTTTTTTAATTGTGAAAATACAATACAGAGGGGTTACAATTACTTGGGCAATGTAATGAGTGCATTTCTTCTCAAGCATTATTGCCCCATCCTTTGTTTCCCCTTCTGATCCCTTCTTATCTCCCCCACACACACCTCCCCACCACCACACACCGCACTCCCCATCCCCCCTCGGCCAAAGTTGTAACGTTTGTTTTTCAACAACGTCTTGTATATCTCATTGATGCAATGGGTCCACCTGTATCCCTATTTAAACCATTTGTTGTTTCCATTCCTCTCCACAAATTATACCAAAATCAAATACAGTGAAAGCAGGGTTATATCGTAGGGGAGGGACATACAAAGCAACAAAGAAATCATCTTATAAATATGTGAGAATCAATCACAAAAAAGAAAAATCATTTGGATCCTTCTCTTGGGGTACATTTCACTTAACATCCACTTATCTGAACTTTTCTGCTTGTCTCAGACATATACTAGTTATTGCAAATATGGGTAAACATGGGACCTCTGTTTCTTTGGGCCTGGCTTATGTCACTTAATATAATTTTTTCCACGCTTTTCAATTTCCTTACAAAAAGTGTAATGTCATTCTTTCTGATGGAAGCATAGAATTCTATTGTGTATATAGACCAAATTTTCATGATCCATTCATCTACTGAGTGACATCTGGGTTGGATATATCATTGCTATGGTAAATAATGCTGCAATAAACATAGCTATGCTGGTAGTTTCTTATGGTCCTGTTTGTGATCATTTGGGTAAATGTCCAAAAGTTGGATTACTGGGTCATAGGGGAGCTTCATGTGGAGTCTTTTGAGGAACCTCCATACTGCTTTCCAAAGTGGTTGAACAAGTTTACACTCCCACCAACAATGCAGTAAGGTTCCTTTCTGTCCACATCCCCTCCAGCATCTGTTATTAGAGTTCTTGATTCTAGCCATTCTAACTGGGGTGAGGTGGTCTCTCAATGTTGTTTTGATTTACATTTATGTTATGGTTAGGGAAGTTGAGCATTTCTTCATGTGTCTATTGGCTATCCTTATTTCCTCTTCAAAGAAGTTTCTCTTTAAGTCTTAGACGACTTATTTATTGGACAGTCGTTTCTTTGAGGATTTGTGGTTGGGCGATTTAATTTTGTGAATTCCAGGTATATTTTAGATATGAGACCTTTGTCCATTGTATGGCTAGTGAACATTTTCTCCCAGTTTGTGGGCTTTCTACTGATCTTCCTAGCTATATCATTTGCCATGAAGAAGCTCTGCAATTTCATGCAATCCCATTTGCCCAACGTTTCTTTGATTATTTGTGTTTCTGGGTCTCTATTAAGAAAATTTTGTCCTGTGCCAAGGAGATCTAGGGTTTCTCCTATTCACGGGCTCCACTCCCAAATTACTTCAGCTGATTCAAAACTTTGGCAAAGTAGCAGGGTATGAAATTAACCCTCAAAAAATGTCTTTTCTGTATTCCAACAATGAGAAAAGCATGGCTTAAATTAGGAAAGCAACTCCATTCATCATAGCCCCACAAAAAATAAAATCCCTAGGAATTAACTTAACCAAGAAGTGCAGGACCTCTATGATGAAAACATTTAAAGACCTGAAAAAGACAATAAAACAGAACTTACAAAGTGGAAAAACATCCCTTGCTCCTGGATTAGAAGGATTAATATCGTTAAAATGGCAATACTACCCAAGGCTCCCTACAAATGTGATACCTCTCAATATTCCAACTTCATTCTTCAAGGAAATAAAGGAAGCAATCCAAAAATTCATATGGAATAATAAAAGACCCCAAATAGCCAAAACGAACCTTAACAGACAATATAGTGCTAGAGGAATATCAATACCAAATTTCAAACTCAACTACAAAGCCATAGTAATCCAAACAGCTTGGTACTGGCAAAAGAACAGACTTCAGGACCATTGGAATAGAATTGAAATCCCAGAAATGAACCTACAGATGTATAGTCATCTCATCTTTGATAAGGGAGCTAAAAAAAGAATGGAAGAAAGACAGCTTCTTCAGTAAATGGTGCTGGCAAAATTGGTTAACTACTTATAGAATACTAAATCTCCATCCTTATCTATCACCCTGCACCAAAATCAACTCCAAATGGATCAAAACCTTGGGAGTCAAAGCAGACACTCAAATACTCATTTGTAAAATGATGAACTGCTTAATGCCCCTGGTTCACATATATAATCCAAGCTATAGTTCAGATGAATGGTTTGAGGAACAAACACTAGTTGTGTGTTGTTCATGATGGTTTATTTTGGCAGGTTTAATATTGTTTGTTTCTTTTTTTTCATTTTTTTTATTTTTATTATGAACATACTGTACAGAGGAGATACAATTACATGGGCAAGATAATGAGTACATTTCTAATCAAGCATTGCAGCCTCCTCCTTTGTTTACCCTTCACATCCTTTCCCAGTCTCTCCCAGTCCCCCAACCCAATCCTCCCCCCACCCCCCGCCACACCAAAGTTGTAAAGTTCGTTTTTGACATGACAACTTGTACTTTTCAGTGTTGCAACCGGCCCACCTGTATCCTTAAACGATTGATTTCCCTCTTCTCCTCCACAAGTTTTACCGACATAAAATATAGGGAAAGCAGGGGTTATACTGTGGGGGAGGGAAATAAACAGCAACAAGGAAATAATCTTATACATGCGTTAGAAACAAATGAGTAAAAGAAAAAAAACATTTAAATACATATCTAAGGGTTCATTTTCCTAACATCATATTATCTGACCTTTTCTGCTTGACTCATACATATACTAGATATTGCAAATAAGGGAAATCATGGGACCTATGTTTCTTTGGGCTTGGCTTACTTCACTTAATACAATTTTTCCAAGCCTTTCCATTTCCTAACAAATGGGACAATGTCATTCTTTCTGATGGAGGCATAGAATTCCATTGTGTATATATATACCACATTTTCTTTATCCATTCATCTACTCAGGGGCTTCTGGGTTGGTTCCATATCTTAGCTATGGTAAATAATGCTGCCATAAACATAGTTATGCTGGTAGCTTTAGTGTGGTCTTGTTTGTAAACATTTGGGTAAATGCCCAAAAGTGGGATTGCTGGGTCTTAGGGGAGCTCTAAGTGAAGTCTTTTGAGAAACTTCCATACTGCTTTCCAAAGTGGTTGAACAAGTTTACACTCCCACCAACAATACAGTAAGGTTCCCTTCTGTCCACATCCCCTCCAGCATCTGTTGTTAGAGTTCTTTATTTTTGCCATTCTAACTGGGGAGAGGTGGTATCTCAATGTTGTTTTGATTACCATTTCTTTTATGGCTAGGGAAGATTAGCATTTCTTCATGTTTCCATTAGCCATCCTTCTTTCTTCTTCAGAGAAGTTTCTCTTTAAGTCTTTAGCCCACTTATTTATTGGGCAGTTGTTCTTTGAGGATTTGTTGTTGGGGGATTTAATTTTTTGGGTTTCGAGTGTATTTTAGATATGAGACCCTTGTCCATTGTATGGCTAGTGAAGATCTTCTCCCAATCCGTGGGCTTTCTATTGATCTTGCTAGCTATGTCCTTTGCCGTGAAGAAGCTCTGCAACTTCATGCAATCCCATTTGTCCAACCTTTCTTTGATTTGTTGTGTTTCGGGTCTCTATTCAGAAAATTTCGGCCTGAGTCAAGGAGACCTAAGGTTTCTCCTATTCCATCCTGTAATGTTTTCAGAGTGTATGCTTTGACTCTGAGGTCTTTGATCCATATGGAGTTGATTCTGGTGCAGGGTGATATATAAGGTTCTAGCTTTAGTTTTCTACAGGCAGTTAACCAATTTTGCCAGCACCATTTACTGAAGAGGCTGTCTTTCTTCCATTCTATTATTTTAGCTCCCTTATCGAAAATTAGATGGCTACAGGTCTTTAGGTTCATTTCTGGGTTTTCAATTCTATTCCATTGGTCCTGAGGTCTGTTCTTGTGCTGGTACCAAGCTGTTTTGATTATTATGGCTTTATAGTAGAGTTTCAAATTTGGTATTGATATTCCTCCAGCAGTGTTCTTTCCATTGAGGAGCGTTTTTGCTATTCAGGGTCTTTTATTGTTCCATACGAATTTTTGGGTTGCCTCTTCTATTTCCTTGAAGAATGAGGTTGGAGTTTTGATGAGTATCGCATTGAATTTGTAGATAGCCTTGGGAAGTATTGCCATTTTCACGATGTTACTCTTTCCAATCCAGGAGCATGGGAGGTTTTGCCATTTTCTGTTTTGATTTCCTTTTTCAAGATTTTAAAATTTTCATCATAGAGGTCCTTCACTTCTCTGGGTAAGTTAATTCCTAGGTATTTTATTTTTTGTGGGGCTATTACAAATGGAGTTGATTTTTTAATTTCACCAAAACTTTTCTCATTGTTGGCATACAGAAAAGCCATTGATTTTGGGGGGTTAATTTTATACCCTCCTACTTTGCCAAAGTTTTGAATCAGTTTCAGTAATTTGGGAGTGGAGTCTATGGGATTCTTTAAATACAAGATCATGTCATCTGCAAAGAGGGAGAGTTTTACATCTATTTCCTTATTTGGATCCCCTTTATGTCTGCATCTTGTCTTATTGCTGTAGCTAGGCATTCTAATACTAGATTGAAGAGAAGTGGAGAGAGTGGACATCCTTGTCTTGTTTCTGAGTTAAAGGAAATGGCTTTAGTTTTTCATCATTAAGTATAATGCTGGCTGTAGGTTTGTCATATACAGCCTTTATCGTATTGAGGAATGTTCCATGGATTCCTAATTTTCCAAACCATTCATCATAAAGGGGTGTTGCATCTTGTCGAAATCTTTTTCTGCATCTATTGCTACAACCATGTGGTTCTTATTCTTGCTCCTGTTGCTGTGATGAATAATATTATTTGATTTGCGTATATTGAACCATGTTTGCATCCTTGACATGAATCCTGTTTGATCGTGTTGTATGATTTTTTGGGTGAATTGTTGAAGTCGATTGGCCAAAATTTTGTTGAGAAGTATTGCATCAATGTTCATCAAAGAAATGGGTCTATAGTTCTCTTTCTTTGATGAGTCCCTGCCTGGTTTTGGGATGAAGGTTATGATGGCTTCATAGAATGTTTTCGGTAGGGAACTTTCTCTTTCAATTTCATTGAAGAGTTGGAGGAGTATTGGTGTGAGCTCTGCTTTGAAGGCCTTGTAAAATTCCACTGTAAAATCATCTGGTCTTGGACTTTCTTAGCTGGGAGATCTCTTATTGCTCTTTGCATTTCAGTGCTTGATATGGGCCTGTTAAGATGGTTTAACTCATGTTGGTTTAGTTTTGGGATGTCAGTATTTGAGGGAAAAGGTCCATTACTGCCAAGTTCTCAATTTTATTAGCATAAAATTTTGAGAAGTATTCCCTTATAATGTTCTGAATCTTGGTTTTTTTCCGTGGTGATGTTTCCATTCTCATCTCTCAGTTTATTTATTTGGATGTGTTCTCTTCTTTTTCTGATAAGATTTGCTATGGGTCTCTCAATTTTGTTAATTTTTTGAAAGAATCAACTATTTGTTTTGTTGTTTCTCTCTATTGTTTATTGGATTCTAATTCATTTAATTCTGATTTAATTTTAATAATTTCTTTCCGCCTACTGGATTGGGGTTCATCTTGCTATTCTTTTTCAAGAAGGTTTAGATATGTCATTAAATTGTTGGTTTCAAATCTCTCCTATTTGTTGATGTAGGAGCTCAGAGGTATAAACTTGCCTCTGAGTACTGCCTTTGCTGTGTCTCAGAGGAGCTGGTAATTTGTGTGTTCATTTTTGTTGAATAGCATGAACATTTGAATTTCCTTTCTAATCTCTTCCATGACCCACTCGTGATTCAGCAGTGTGTTGTTCAGACTCCATGTGTTTCCGGATTTTCTTTGATGGCTTTTGGTGTTGAGTTCTAATTTTAATCCCTTGTGTTCAGAGAGAATGCAAGGTATAACTTCAATGTTTCTGAATTTGGACAAGTTTGCTTTGTGGCCTAAAATGTGTTCTACTTTAGAAAATGATCCATGTGGTGCTGATATTAGGATTGCAACTCCCGCCTGTTTATGGGGGCCGTTTGCTTGGTAGATTTCGTTCCAGCCTTTAACATCGAAAATTTGTTTGTTTCTATGGGCAAGATGTGACTCCTGAAGGCAGCGTATAGAAGGATCTTGTTTTTTTTTTATCCAACTAGACAGTCTATGTCGCTTAATTGGAGAGTTAAGTCCGTTAATGTTGATAGATAGGACTGAGAGGTATTTGGGATTTCCTGCCATGTTATCCACCTTCTTGGGGACTGTGAAAACTGTGTTCTTCTAATGGTTTTGGATTCTCAGTTTGGGTGCATTTTCTTGGCCTTTATTGTGGTCTTGTTGGTTTTCTATGTGTAGGACATCTTTAAGAATCTTTTGTAGGGCTGGTTTGGTGGAGAAGATTGCTTCAATTTTTCTTTGCTATGGAAGGTTTTTATTTGGCCTTCAGTTATGAAGGAGAGTTTAGCTGGGTACAGTATTCTTGGTTGAGAGTTGTTTGTTTTTAGGGCATGGCATATATCATTCTAGGCTCTTCTTGCTTTGATTGTCTCTGCTGAGAAATCTGAGGTGATTCTAATTGGTTTCCCTTTATAGGTGATTAACCTTTTCTCCCTGACAGCTTTAAGTATCTTTTCCTTGTTCTGGATTGATCCTGTGTGGATTATAATGTGACAGTGGGATGTCCTATTCTGGTCTGGTCTATTTGGAGTTCTAACAGCTTCTTGTATCTGAATAGGCCTATCTTTTTGCATGTTTGGGAAGTTGTCTGCTAGGATTCTGTTAAACAAATTTCCTAGACCAATAACTTATTTTTCTAGGTGCTCCTCTACAACGATTATCCTTAGATTACACCTTCTGATGGTGTCTTCCAAGTGTTGGATAGATCTATCATATTTTTGGGCTTGTCTTGCATGGTTTTATGTTCTTTCTCTATAATATCTAGACTGTCTTCAATCCCTGAGATTCGATCTTCTGCATGGTCTAACCTGCTATCAAGACTTTCTACTTTGTTTATTATTTCTTTTCCTTCTAATTGTTCAGCTTTGATGGCTTCAAATTCTTTGTTGAAGCTTTGTTTTAGATCTTGTATGAACTTCTTTACTTCCTTAATTTGGTGTTTAGTGTTTATTCTCAAATCACTTAGTTGACTGGTTATGGTTTCCTTGGACTCCCTTTCCTTCTGTTGGGTTCCACTCAGCATTCCCTTTGTGGTCTCCCTTACTTCCTCCAGCTCTTTGTTAATGGATCCCATGAATGCCTTTAGTGATCTTTGTGTATTCTTATCTTGCTCTGTCAATTCCTGTATTACTCTTTGCTTAGCCTCCTCCTGCTCCCGTTCATGCCATTCCTGTAGTTCTCTTTGAGTGTTCTCAGCCTGTTCACTCCATTCCTGCCTTTTTCTTTGAGTATTCTCAATCTGTTCAAGCAAATCCTGTATCAGTTTTTGAGTAGCTTCCTCATGCTCATGATATTCCTGTATAAACCTTTGGATTGCCTCCTCTCTCCCCCTATCACACTCATACAGATTCCTTTATAGGTTTTCAGTCTTTTCCTGCATTGAACTTTGGTTTGCCTCCTCTCTCTCCCTATTACGCTCATACAGAGTCCTTTGAATGTTTTCAATATTTTCATTTATCATGTTTGCCAGTAGTGTTTGTAGAGCTATTTGGGAACTGTCTTCTGGATTACTCATTATCTGTTCTTTCCCCTTATCATCATGAGTGGGAGTTGAGATACCGGGACTTGCCGTTTTTCTTGTGTTTTTCCGGCTTACTCTGCACGTTTGGGATGAAAATAACACCAGTTTTGTGCTAGAACACTTTCTTAAGGCAAGCATCAACCAAAGTCTGAATATGCACAGTCAATAGTCTGCAGATACAATGTAGTTCAACAGATACATCTATTCAACATCAAGCAATTATATATTAATGCGCTACCAACCGCAAAGAAACATTTAGAAAACCAGAAATTATTAGGGTTAGGGAGAGATGTGGGTAAAAAATAGGAATAGAGAGATATGGGAAGGCACAGGGAGAGTTAACTAAGTCCTAATAATCTCAAAGCAGGAAATAGGTTGGATAAGATGAAAGTAGAAAGAGAGAAAAAAAGAAGAAAGGGAGAAGAAAAGAGACCAGAAAAAATAGAAGAGGAAAAATTAATAATATCACGTAAACAGAAAACAAACTATTCAGAGAAGAAAGTGAATATAATGAGAGAAGGGGCGAGATATAAAGGAGATGTGAAAAACTTAAAAATAAAAATACTTAAAATATTATAAAGGTATAAAGAAGTTGTACTGCTATTAAGGAATTTAAGTTTTGAAATGAGTAATAAATTTGTGGATTAAGTGTGTACGCAATGGGGGATAGGGTCTAATAGTCAACTCCGGGTTTATCTGAGGATGTGCAGAACAATAATTAAGTCACAAAAGAAGAACAAAAGAGAAGAAAAGGTGAAAAGGATAAGAAAGGAAGAAAAAAAAAAGATCAGAAGTTCAGTAGAGCTAAACAAAAAACAAAAAGAAAAATATTTTTAGAAAAAGAAAGAAAAACGCACACACATGTATCCCTAAAATAAAAATTATAAGAGGAAAAAAAGTTACTACAAAACAATCTTTTTCAAAAAAGGTAAAAATTTTAAAAAGTTTTAGAAAAGAAAAAAAATTATAAAAGTTAAAAAAAGAAGAAGAAGAAAAAAAAGTTCTTTGATTTTTTTTGGGAGGGGTGGGCAAAATCCTGTATCTCCCTTGTGTCTGTAACCAGCCTCTTGTTGGAGACTCTGGTCTGCTTGTGGTCCTATTGCTTGGTTGGTTTCTTAAGTCAGTTTGTTCGAGCAGGCAAAAAAATACTCTGCTTTACCCAGGATTTTGCGATCCTCCTCCCAGGTTAGTTCAATGGGAGGTAGATCTGCTCTGAGTATCACAAAAGAGGGAGATGGTTTTTCCTCAAGTTTGGAGATCCTGTGATGAGGCTAGGTTCTGGGTAGAGTTGAAGCATTTCATCAAACAGTAGCTTTTCCTGGGGGCTAGTTTGTGAGAAACTCACAGAGCCCAGCCTGGAGCCATTCTCAGGGTTTCTGTTTATTGAATTTCAATTGATTGTCAAAGCTGCTAAAGGGAGGGGCAGCCTCTGGCTCTGATTACCCAGTGAAGAAACCCATTCCTAGGGCTGGCACCTGAGCGGGGTGACTTTTCCCTGGATGTAGCTGAGTCTGGCAGGTCAGGTCAGGTTAGCTTCTTGTGACCTGCTAAATGACTGTATTGTTTTCTTCCAAGGCCTGAATTGGAGCTTGCAGCTCCGCCAAGCTTTGTCGGTATCCAAGATGGAGATCTCCAGTACTGGGGGGGGGGGAGGGGTGGCCTTCCCTCCTCTGCTCCCTGAGAAGGAGTGAGGATGTCAGGCTTCTAGGTTCCTGGGTGGTCTCTGGTTTGTGAACTGCAGGATGAAGATGTCTGTTCCTTGTCGGTTCTTGCTGGTGTTGAGTAGAATCTGCTCGCCTGCTGCGTCTGGCTCCTTTGTCCCGCACTCTCTGTGATTCAGGTATGGAGGGTCGGCCACTGCCATCATGGCTGTCGCCGTGGCGGTGGCGGCTGCTGGCAAGAGCTCAGATCTGTCTCCTTCCTTGCCTGGATTTTCCCTCTCTGGCCTAACTCTCTGTCCTGTGATGGCACACTTGGTGTGGTTCTCTGGCTTAGGACTGTTCACTGGAACTCTAAAACTGCTTTCTCTGCAAGAGCTTGTTTAGCCTCCAGCTTCTCCTCCACCATCTCCCTGGAACTCCCTCAATATTGTTTGTTTCTTATACTACAATGCTCTTATTTTCATTTTCACCTGGGTAGGGGAGATAGGTCTTAGCCAGTGTTAAACCTTCTTTGGTTGAGATGGAGCCATGTGGAAGTTCTTGCCTAGTATGGCATGGAATTGAAATCTTCCTACTCTCAGATCCCCATGGACCTGGGATGATAGACATAGTCCATCACGCAGAGACAGTGGTTGGGGAGCATTGCAGATAAAACTACACTGGTCTTGAACTATTGTCCCAAATAGCTATGTTTACAGGCATATGCCTTCAAACCCTTCTTGTATTTCGTTTCACTTTGAAGTAGTGTTTGTACATATTTAGAGATACAATGATAACACTCTAGATGTTCAATATATAGAATAGTCAATACAATTAGCACGTTTATCACCTAACACATTGAAGCTTATGTATTTTGGCAACCTCCTGACTCTGCTAGTTATTTTTTGGAATATATTGATAATGTGTGCTAGAAGATTAGAAGTTGGTAAGGATAGACAAGTTAGACTATGTGTAGTAAATATATATTTATCTATTGCTGCTCTGAAGAACATTATCATATATTCACCATGAGAATACCACCATATATTCACCATGACAAAGTGTTCCTTCAGTGTAGAATTTTCCTCCTAATCTGCCATCTTTTATCTTTTTTACATTCTCCTTATATGTATGAATGCTTTTGTTTCTTATGTTTTGAAATTAATAAGATGGAATTAAAAAATTCGTAGAGTCTACTGAAATTCTCATTTTGTTTGATTTTGTGTTGCTGAATCATTAAGACCAAGGTTTCCTGAAAGTTTTGCTAGCAGACTATATCACTAAATTGTATTGTAATTACGTGTTATTATTGTATTTTAACTTAGGGTTTTTCTGTTGCTGTTTTATGATATAGAATGTTGTGAAGCTGGACTGAAACTTGCAACTCCAATGACTCCAGTAGCAATGCTTTATCACCAGGTTCTGGAGGCTCATAATTATAACTCTAGCTAATCAGGAAGTTGAGACTTGAGATTTAGTTCAACCTAAGCAGGAAATTTTATGAGCCTCTCCTCTCCAGTTCACTGCAAAAAAAGTGTGCAGTGGAACTGTGGCAAAATTGGTAGAGCACTACAGTCAAGGAAAGATGCTTCTGCATTTCATTTAGTCACTGAGTTCAATTCCTAAAACACACATATGCACAGACACACATTCTCACACATACACACACACACTCCCACACATATATATACAGACACATTCACACACATACACACACACACTCCCACACACATGTACATGCATAAAATTGCAGACAATGTTGTACCTTAAATTCTTATCCAGAGATTGGAAAACAGCCCACTTATTTGTAAAGGTTTTTCCTTGATTATTTTGAAGGAGGAGGATAGTTCATGGGACACAGACCACAAGACTTTAGTGAGAAATACTTTTAAAATGACTAGCTTATGAAAAGAACAGGAGCACAGTTTTTACCTTTAAATCTTATATTCCTTCAACTATACTATTTTTAAATAATAATCATTGCATTATGAGAAGACAATGCAGCACCTCTTCCTTTCTCCCCTTCCCCTCTGTCATAAAATATAACAAAATTATCAAAAATACTCTTTTATCTTACAAGAATGTACACCTGTAAAAATGTCTGACTGTATGTGTAATGTTTGTTTTTCAATACTTGTTTGATTTTCACACCTCTGAGTACTTACCTTTTTTTAAGATGACAGCACACAGGGGCTTCAAGAGCAAACAGAAGATTAGGAAACAAAAACCTAACAATGTCCTCGGAAATAGATGTCAAAAATAGATGTGAGAAGCACATGAAAGCCTGAGAGGGTCCTGAGAGGCAAAATGATTTGTGCAGGATGAGAGAAATAAGTGAGAAATAAGGCATGGATCTGACCTTGGAAAGGCTCTTTGAAGCTGAGGCCATGCCGGTATCTAGGCCTAGCTGAGGATGTTGGGATTTGACAATATCCACATGTGTATAGAGTGATGTAGAAGGAGCTATTTCAGCCTCCAGTTTGTCTTTGGGATGGTCTTATGTGAGCAGGCAGCTTAGATCATTCGTCTCCAAGAGATGACACTACCTCCCTCACAATGGAATAGAATGTGGAACTCTTAGAGCCAGGTGAATGGAACTGACAGTCAGCTAAAGCCAGCTCACTTGGCCTGTGGCTCAGGAAAAAGAAAGATGTTCCTGTGTTGTTTTCAAAGTTCAAGAGACTCAGATCTCAGTCATGAGAAGTGTGAGTGCCTCACTCGATGCTGCAGACATTGGATCAGTGCCAAACCACGAATACAATGTCTCAAGCCTTTTTATAAGAAGAAACCAAGAGAATCACAAGGCAACTCAGGCCAGGTACAATTATGACAGGAAACTTCTTTAATCTCATCCTAGTCCACACTAAAACCTTCTTCTTGTGTGTGTTTGTATGTGTAGACTGAGAAAATATTTACTGTGTAGTTTTCAATCCACTCTATTACAATTACTCAATTTGAGGTGTACTCCCATTTCCATGTTTCAAAGATCCATTCCTTTTTACCACCTCAGTGTCAAAATGAGTCAGACCAAACCCTGAATATGCCTTATAATATATGGAACCTAGACTCATGTTTGCTGCAAATTCTGATAATGGACCTGGTCCCTGCCTACCAGAAAAGTGATCCCTTCCATGTTGGAAACTTACTCCACCACTATAGACAGCGGGGTACAATGGAGCAGTTGCTGGTTATTCTGTTTAAAAAGTGAGTGTTCTTAAGCCAGGTGCCAGTGAATCATACATGTCATCCTAGCTGCTCAGGAGGCAGAGATCTGAGGCCACAGTTTAAATCCAGCCCCGGCAGGAAAGTCCATGAGACACTTATCTCCAATAAACCACTAGAAAACTGGAAGTGGTACTATGGCTCAAGTGGTAGAGTTCTTTCCTTGAGCTGAAGGGCTGAGGGATAGCAACCAAGCCCAGAGTTCAAGCCCCATGAGCGACAAAAAAAAAGTGAGTGTTCCTCCTTCAAACCTAGGGCTGAGACCCCCTGGCATAATATTGGAATACTTGGTACGTCTCTGAGACTGTTTCACTGGGGTCTTATCAAAGGAGCTTGGCTTGAGAAAAAGAAGTGCACTCTCCAGCTAATTCCTTAGGACTGGGCTGCCAGAACATTTAATTTGCCTCATAAGCTAGTGGAGCCTTAGCAATTTGCTTGATGAGAGACTAGGATTAAAGGAATGAGCCAACATCAACCCTCACCTAGAAAATCACTGTCTTGCAGGTCTTTAAAGGAATATAGACAGAAGAAAGGATGCAACTTGAACTTGAATTTGGGGCCTGAGTGCTGTCCCATTTCTAGCACTTTACCAATTGAGCCCCAGGTTCAATTCTGGCCTTTGGTTGGTTAATTGAAGATAAGTGTCTTTAGAATTTTACAAAGTAGACTAGGTTCAAACTGTGATCTTCAGATCTCACCCTCCTGATTAGTAGGATTAGTGGCATGATTCAATGTGCATTTATTTGGACAGATGCATATAAGCATCCTCACAAAATTTCCATGAAATTGTATAGATATATCTCCACTTTTTGTCTGTCATGTTTACATTACCAAGTGGGACTTAGCCAGTCCCATGTGTGTCCTGTTAGTTCAGAAAAAGAGAAGTATAGAGTTAACTTCCTTCTCTCCCCCCATTGGTACTGATCCTTCTAGTATAACTGGGAGGAAGATACACAAGTTAAAAAGTAACTGGACGTTGGCACAAAGAGAAGTTTTGTCCTTTAAAACTTGGTATCTTTGAGGTTTCTGAATCAAAGTCAACTTTCTTCTTTGCACACTAGTTGTGATTTTCACCAGGGGATTGAGGCTTGGCACTTCAGTGGATAGCAGATTACAATCTTACCTCCAATTAAACAGTAAAAGAAGAAAGCTGAGCTGTGTTTTAAATGGTAGTGTGCTAGCATCGCATACAAAAGCTAAGGGACAGTATCTAGGTCCTGAATTCAAGCCTCAGTACTGGCTCTCATACACAAAATACTCATGACAACTCCACAGTGTATGCATATGTTAGCAAGGGGTGTAGATGAATGGGATGATGACATCATTTACCTCATCTTTGGTCTCAAGAATGCTGTACAGCGTAGCTCAGTCTGTGAAAAGCCCTAGGTGAAATCTTTCCTCAAAATCAGAAGATTCATCCTCATTTCCCTCAGCACATTCACACACACAGAAAGGGCTATATTTTTCTAACTAATTTAGAAAAACATAACCATACACACATGCTTCAGAATTATGTGCCCTTGTTTAGGTTTCATAGGGAGCACAATATATCCAGGTTATGGGTCATTCTTATAATCTTAGCTGCTCAGGAGGGTGGGATCTGAGGAACACAGTTTGATGCCAACCAAAGCTAATAAATCCTCATGAATCTTATCTTCAATTAAGTAGCAAAAGGCCAGAGGTGGAGATGTGGTTTGAGTTGCACAGTGACAGCATTGAGTAAAATAATCTAAGGGAGAGCTCTAGGACCTCAGTTCAAGCCTGAGTACTGGCCCACTAGCATTCCAAAAGCCAAAAACGCCCAAAACACCAAATCAAAAATATGTCAAAATATTTTGTAACTTTTGAAGCAAAATCCAATGAAGCTACGTAGTCTCTGGTTTGTTGAAGATTTGGTGGGGAAACCCCAAATTCAACATGTGTTTAAGTGATGTAAAGAACAAGAAACCAAATAAAATTTCCCAGTAAAAAATTTTCCTTAGTATTCACAAGGACCCCTGACAAAGGGATTTTTTCATATGCTTTTAGAAAATCAGTGTTTTTTTTAATCAGTAAGGGAAATAGTATAAACCTTTACTATAAATTATAGGAGTCATTGGAAGCTCCAAGTGAAGTGAATTTACTACAAAGAACACAATATTACAAGTTTCTATGCCTCTGTTGAGACACTACAAACCTGTAATAGTGTGGCCTCTCAGAAAGAGAAGGGAGATGCTCAGCATCACTGGTCATAAAAGAAATGCAAATCAGTTCAGGGGATCCCATATGAGATTGTACTTGAATGTCCTAACTTGATTGAACTAGCTCCCTGAGGTAAGCCCCTCTGTGCCAGGGCTTACCTCATGATGGTTATTCATTTTCCATCCATCCCATGAGTCCTTCCCCACTACCCTTTGTTAAGATAGTGAAAGGAAAATGGATAAGGAGGCGTTGGGTTTCCCACCACCAAGCACAATCCCAGGCCTCTGATTCTCACCACCCCTTATCTGGCCAGGCCTTGGCTATTAAAAAAAATGAATTCACTCTTTCTCTACTTTGTTGGCAGGTATGTGTCTTTTTTTGGGTGGGGCTGGTGTGCAGAGAAAAGACCCCAGACCTGACATCTCTTAGAGGACATTTGTTATTGTGACAGAGCCAAGTGATTGCTGTGAATAAGGAGAAAGCCTCCATCAAACTGACCTGGAACAATGTTCAAAGGCAGGTAAGCTGTTCAAGTATTAAACCCACCCATGTCTGCTTCCCACTCACAACCATGGGGGTGCAGTGCAGGTGGCCCGGCACTGGCCATAGGGGATTATAAATGGATAGTGGCAGTCAGGCGCTGGTGGATCCCACCAGTCATCCTGGATATTTGGGAGGCTGAGGTTTGATGGTCGTGACTCAAAGCCAGCCCAGGCAGGAGAGTCTGTGAGAGACTTATCTCCCATAAGCCAACTCCCCCACTCCAGAAAAAAAGCCAGATGTGGTGGTGTGGCTTAAGTCTCAGTCTAAAAAGAAGCTCAGGGATGACACCAAGGCCCTGAATCCAAGCCCTAGGCCTCACAAAAAATAATAAATGAATATTGGGCACTTGTTATCTTACTACCAGAAAGGATGGATTCAGTCTTCTCTCTAGTACTTGTAGCCAAAGGTAAGGGGCTTCCCTCGATGTTCCTCTAAACCTCTCCTCTCCATTATCTCTCCAGGCTTCAGTTGCAGGATAGAATTCAGATCATCCCACTCGATGTGACCTCATGTACCCTCCCCTACCCATCTTCTTTGGGGTGGGGATCCTGGATGGACACACCACTAGGAGGATGAGGCACTGCAGAGACGGGGGTAGGTATCCCTGGAACTCATACTCTTTCTCTGTCTGTCTGTCTTTCTGTCTGTCTGTCTTTCTTTCTGTCTGTCGGGCTGTCTGTCTGTCTGTCTGTCTGTCTGTCTCTCTCTCTCTCACACACACACACACACACACACATACACACACACACTCATCTATGTCAACTCAAACTATCCTTTTCAAAGACTCTTTATCTCCTTAGATTAACTGACCTAGGAAAGGAACTTGACCCCCTGTAAATGACTATTTTAATTAGGGCTTGCTAATTGACATGAGATAAACAGAAACTGAAAAGAAGGGCTCTGTACTCTTTATCTTGCCCATGTAATTGTAACCCCTCTGTATGACATTTTCACAATAAAAAAGAAAGCTCTGTTGCCCATTACCTTTCGCTCAGGCTTATGCTTGACATCCTGGCTACTCACTAGGGAGAGATCTGAGGATCAAAGATTAAAGCCAGCCATAAGCTGGAAAGCTGGTGAGACTCTTCTCTCCATGGAACCACCAAAAAGCCAGAAGTGGAGCTCTGGCTCAAGTGGTAGAGCAGCAGCCTTGAGCACCAAAATTCAGAGATACAGCTCCCACATACTTAGTTCAAGCCCACAAAAAATGATGGCCCAATCTTGTTGCCCCCAGACTGTCTGGGTCTCTAGTGCCCTCTCACAGAGGGTGATACAGCACCAGTCCCTTGGTAATGTATCAGAGCCTTCAGAAATTGGTTGGTGTAAGCCAGTCCTTCTCCTTTGTGTGCTCTCAAACCACACCGGCCGGAAGGCACAATGAGACAAGACTGGCAGCCTGCAGAATGGAGAAGATCCTCCTCTGCCAGAGCAATTGAAGTGGACTTCTTAGAGGCAACACTTGAAAGGGGATCTTGCTGAACAAGGAGGATCTGACAGGGAGCACAAAGAGCAATGATGCTGTAGATAAAGGACAACATAGCTGAGTGTGTTCATTTCCAGCCAGGAATGCTGGTAACTCGGTACAGATGTTCAAAACTGTCCCAAGACAGACCCGAGGGGTCACAGAAGAAGAGCTATCCAGGGTTGGGATTGTGTCTTAGCAGTAGTGGGCTTGCCTAGCACACAGGAAACCCTGGGTTCGATTCCTAGGTTCCACATACACAGAAAAAGCCGGAAGTGGCACCTTGGCCCAGGTGGAAGAGTAATCGCCTCAAGCAAGAGAAGCTTGGGGACAGTGCCCAGGCCCTGAGCTCAAGCCCCAGGAATGTCAACATAAAACAGCACTCCAAGGGACCTTGGTGACAGGTGGATGGCTATGCCCTGTAGTTCTTAGTAGATCCATCCATGCTTTGTGTCTCCTTCTATGACAGAAAGGATCTGGACACTCCTTCTGCCCTGGGCACCCCTGGACCCAGTTATCAGCAACCCAACCCTCCCAATATCTTCCACCGGGACATGGAGCTGGCCCCAGAAATCCTCACGTACCCATTGATTGGGGCAGGGGGATACAGGGCAGACTCCAGAAGTCCTATTGGGACTGATCTGCTCCGGACGACCAGGCCATCCAGAGGAGGCAGATGAGAGCTTAGAGAGGGGTACAGATGTGGAGGGGGCCCTTTAATGCCCATGGCCCTACCCAGATTCTGAGCCTCCCTTTGCTGTCCCTGAGGGAAATAGAGGAGAGTCTAGGTGGTAGTGTCTAGAGAAGGACTAGGTGGAAATTATAAAGAATGAGAAACCATAAACCGTGCACTGGTGGCTCACGCCTATCATCCTGGCTAATTGGGAGCCTGTGATCCAGAGGATCTTGTTTCCCAGCCGAGGCAGGAAAGTTTCCTGAGAGTCTCATCTCCACTCTTCAATCGGAAGTGGCGCTGTGGCTCAAATGTTAGAGCCCCGGCCTAGAGGAAAAATCATCATCAGGGACAGTACCCAAGTCCTGAGTTCAAGCCTCTCAACCAAAAAAAAAAAAAAAAAAAAAAAAAACAGAAAGACATCCCTTGCCTGCAAGAGATGGTGAATGAGTAGGGTGCGGTTGTTGGGAGACCAGGAGCTGGCCTCAGTGTACAGACATTTCTAAGAACTCCCCAGGTTTTCCCAAGTGTGAAGTCACAGCAGGGTAGGGGTTGCTTTACCAAGAACTCAGAGGTCGTGGCCTGTCTTAGGCAGGAAGTGGGCGAATTGGAGCAGGGGTGGGAGGGTAGTGTCAGTTATATTTTCTCCATCCATGGAATAATGGTTTTGGATGCTGGTGTCAAAGTCTAAAGTGGACGGTTGCATGTGGTTGGTGGCATGACAAGTTGGGTTTCCCCTGGTTGTAGAAAAGTGGCTGAAGCCAGGTGCTACCAGTGGCTCACAAATGTCATCCTAGCTACTCAGGAGGCTGAGAGCTGAGGATCGCAGTTCAAAGCCAGCTTGGGCAGGAAAGTCTGTGAGACTTTATCTCCAATGAACCACCAGAAAACTGGAAGTGGTGCTGTGGCTCCGGTGGTAGAGTGTGCACCTTCAGCTGAAGAGCTGAGGAAATGCACACAGGCCCAAAGTTCAAACCCCATGACTGACAACCAAAAATAAGGTAGCTGAGTTTTATGTGTAGCGGTGTGTACAGTAGGAAATGCCATGCTGTGTTATGAGCCATTCCAGATGTGTGAGAGGCTCTGAGTTTTCTCTACATTTGGTCTGAGGATACTAGTAACATCTTCTTGGGGGTTGGGATGTTCAGGTTCTCAGTGACTAAGGAGGCCTTGGGATACCCCTGTGTGTTTTTGTGTGTATTTTTCTCTTATCTTTCTCTGTCCCCTTCCTGGGCACCTGTCTACCTCTTCTTGACCTTGGATGGTGTCCCTCCTCCACGGCAACCTTGCCTTTAGCCCCCTATCAGTGTCTACAACGAGTCCTAAATCGCCAGAGACCTGCATATTCCAGCTTTTCTTTGAGGCCCAAGTCCAGCTGTCCATATCTTTGTATGCCTCCAGGGGATTCTGGGTCATCAGGGCTGGCTGGCATAGGTTCTCCTCTTGCCTCTGGAGGGGTGGCACTCATTCATGAGATGTCCTGTCCTTTTCCTCAGCTGGGCCTCGTGCTGCATGTCCCTCTCAGCAGGCTGGCAGTGGAGTGGCGGTAGGGTGGTTGCCAGTGGCTCTGGCGAACTTGAGCTTGATAGCTGACTAAAGGCTGCCCAAACAAGGAGGATCTGGGGCTACATGGAGGTGAGGCCAAGGTGGCTTGTAAGTATCCGTTGTTGTCTAGGAAATGTCAATGTACCTTATCGCAGGCAAGTCTATCTTCTGGCCCCAGCTGGGCCCCTCAGGCCCTTCTCGACAATTCCAGATGCCCAAAATACAGAGGCACAGACTTTAGATTCCAGGGCCAGGGAAATGGGGGATGAGAGACTGGTATGTCCAGTACCTCAATGTTTTGGGGCATTAGCCTTGACCTGGCTATTCCCCCCTGTGTAATTTCACTTCTTAACCCAGTGCTGGCCACACACCAGCCAATTGTGGCAGTGATGTGGAAGTGGCAGGAACTGAAGTGAGATCTAGGATGACCAAAATCTGAATTTATTGCCTGTAGGGGTTGGGATGGCAAAGGGTGTTTATTAAAACAAAAACAAAAACATCTCAGAGCTGGAACTTAGGTCCTAGGCACTGTCCCTGAGCTAACACTCTACCACTTGAATCACAGTTCACTTTTTATCTGTTTTAGTAGTTTAGTGGAGAGAAGAGTCTCACAGACTTTCCTACCTGGACTGGCTTCAAGCTGCCCCCCTAAGAGCTCAGCCTTTTTAGTAGCTGGGATTGCTGGTATGAGCCATTGATTTGTCCTAAGGCTATTGATGTGTGCATGTGCACAGGCCCGTGTGTGTATGTGTGTGTTCCAGGGCTTGAACTCAGAGCCTAGGTGGTATCCTTTAGCTTGTTTGCACAAGGTTGGTGCTGAACCACTTGAACTAGGGTAGCTCCGCTTGCCAGCATTTTGGTGATTCATTGAAGATTAGAGTCTGCCCAGGCTAGCTTTGAATCTTGTAGATCCTCAGTTGTCAGCCTTGAGTAGCTGGGATTACAGGCATGAGCCACTAGCACCCAGCTACAAGGATAACTTTTCATCCTCTCTTCTGTTCCAACAGTTGTCTATTTGCCCTGGCATAGATCTCTGAAATCCATATCAGCTCCCAGCAGCCCCTGAGTGTGCAGAGAACATAAAGCCCAAACCTGATCCCATTTCTTTGTCCGCAGGGGAGGGTATGTTTCTTCTGACACCTGAGATAGGAAGTATAGCTGTACATGGGTGCTCGGCTGGGAGAGAGAGGTACTATGTTTTAGCAAAGAAGGAAAATGTGGCCAGATGCTAATAGGTCATTCTCTCATATTCCTAACTCCTCAGGAGGCTGAGTTCTGAGGATTGCCATTCAGAGGCATCCCAGCTAGAAAAGTCTGTGAGACATTCTTCTGCAAATAACCACCCTAAATCTGGAAGAAAAGCTGTGGCTCAAATGGTAGAGTGCTAGCCCTGAATGAAAAAATTCAGGGACATAGCCCAGGCCCTGAGTTCAAGCCCTAGTACCAAGAGGCATGCACACACACACACACACACACATCACACAGAGGAAGGTGGTAATGATGAGCTGAGCTACAACTGTGGACAGTCCTAAGGCTTAGTCAGAGAAAACTCTGAAGGCAGATCAAGTGGTTTCTCCCTAAGTCCTTCTTGGGCTGAGGTTTCTGGGCCATGACAGTAAGTTCCATGGAACCTGCCCCTCCATCTGAGCAAGGGGCCACAGGACCAAGCGAAGGACACTAGGGATGCTCCTTTGTAGTTGGCCCATGATTACAGACCTTCATCTGCCCCCTGAGCACTGGTGAGAAAAGCAGGGCTCTGAGCCCTGGGACTCCAGAGATAGCGACTGCTACAAGCAGCACCCAGCCAGCTGTGGATTCCTGAGCCTACAAGTCTTTCATGAACCCAACTCAACACTCACCCAAGGTGTGCCTGACAGATTCTCACTCTTGTGATACCCGTGTGAGTGGGTGTTAAATGGTGTGCCATTTTGCAGCTCCTGCCCCTCTTAGCCCAGAATCATGGTCTGAGACATCGATTTAATACTCAGATAGACACTGCATCCATGCTTTGATGACATTCTGATGACCCGACCAATGACCTCCGTGCCCCAAAGATCAACCCTTTTCTGGTATTGTGGCCTGCTCTGTAGGCAAAGGCTTCCAAAGAGGCTGATCTCAAGACTTGCAGCACACCTAGACATTGGGAGACCCTCAGAGGCCCACTTGAAAATACCCTGCCTAGAGCCACAGAGTGAGGTCCAGGCAGGCCAAGTGTTGGTCATGGGGCTTAAACTCTTTTCCTGGGGGCTGTGCCCCATATCTTCAGCTTACCACTTGAGCCACAGCATCACTTCTGGTTTTTGGAGGTTCCTTGGAGATCAGAGTCTCCTGGACTTTCGTGCCCGGGCTGGCTTTGAACTACGATCCTCACATCTCATCCTCCTGAGGAGCTAGGAAGAGAGCCACCAGCGCTCGGCTGATCTAGCCTTTCACCACAGTGGACTAGGAGCTCCTGAAAACTTTTCTTTATTTTTTAAGTGCCAATACGGGGGCTTGAACTCAGGGGTCTGGGCTCTGGTCTCTTAACTTTTTCCCTCAAGGCTGGCACTCTATCAATTGAACCACATCTCCATTTCTGGCTTTTGGTAGTTCATCATCAAGTAGAATCTCACTAACTTTCCTCGGCTGAGCTGGCTTGACCCATGATCTCTGATCTCAGTCTACTGAGTAGCTAGGATTTACAGAGGTTGAGCCACTGGTGGCTTTGGGCTAGAAGTTTTCTTAAGCAAGCTTTCTTCCCTGCGTTTGCCCTGACTCCTCTATGCCAAGGAGGCCTGAGGGTCCAGAGCTGTGAAAAATAGGCTTCCAGACACAGGAAATGACTGGGGTCCATGGTGAAAAGACAAGCTAATCCTCCCCTGTGCCCCATTCTGGGACCCCATCCTCTGCCCTACCTGTGACTCAAGTACAAACCTTGACCCAGCCTTGAATATTCTTCCAGACTTGTCTGAAGCCACAGAACCTTCATTCCACCCACACCATCTGCTCTACACCACACTTCAGGACCTTTGCCCATGCTGTACCTTCTGCCTGAGGCTCTCTATCCTGTTCCACATCTTAGAACTCCTGTGGAATTTTGGTACTGGTTATATCACCTCCTGGAGCAAGTCTTTCCTTCCCTTCTCCCTCTTTTTTAAAATATTGAGTTGCTAGAGATGGAATTTGTGAAGGCTGACTGGAAAATGCTCTATGTTGGTATGTGTGTGTGTGTGTGTGTGTGTGTGTGTGTGTGTGTGTGTGTGTGTGTGTGTGTGTGTGTGCGCTCGCGCGCGCGCTCGTGCATGAGTATGCATGTGTGTTCCAGTCCTGGGTTTGAATTCATGGTCTAGATGGTTTCTTATCTCTGAGCTTTTGTGCTCAAGGCTAGCACTCTTCTACTTGAACCACAGCTCTACTTCTGGCTTTTTGGTTGTTTAATTAGAGAAGTGTCTCATATAGACTTTCCTGCTTGCAATTGGTATCCTCAGAACTCAGCCTCCTGAGTAGCTAAGATTACAAGGGTGAGCTACGAGCACCTGCCCTCTACCCTACCTCTTACCTATAACCTCGGCCCTCCTCTGAGTCCCAGAACAATATATCTCATCAGGCTGACTTTTTTTTTTTGCCAGTCTTGGGGCTTGCACTCTGGATCTGGGCATGTTCCTTAGCTTCTTTTGCTCAAGGCTAGCACTCTATCACTTAAGCCACAGTGCCACTTTTGGCTTTTTCTGTTTCTGTGGTAATGAGTAATCAAACTCAGGGCTTCGTGTGTGGGTGCTACATAAGCACTCTACCACTAAGACACATTCACAGCCCAAAGTTCACTTCTAATGGGAATTATGAGGGCGGGGTTTATTGGCTTACCACTTTCAGGGTAGAAATCGCTGACTATTTCATATCTTTGCCAAGACTTTGGACAGGCCTGTGACTTGGCAATGAGGAATGATAAATGAATGATAACCACCAAGCCCCAGATGTCTAGGCTCACATCCTACAGAGGGATACAGAATATGGAGCCAGCACCTTTGATAACTCTTATAGCCTAGGAACTGTGGTCTCCCTGGAGGCAGTGACTGGCTACTAGGTATCCCGATGGGACATCTCAGCAAGAACATAAGGCTTCCATTCTTCAATGCCAGAGAAGAAGCTTTTTTCAAGCTGCCTGCTCAGACTTAGTACTCTTTGAGGGAATGTCCCAGCTTGCCTAGGTTGGGGACTAGGCATGGGCAACCTGATAAATGTCCATCATCCATACACCGATATATGGAGTTATTGCCTCCCTGTTTTTTTGGCAGGTCCAGGGTTGTACTATGAGCCTAGGCCATGTCCCTGAGCTCCTTTTGCTCAAGGGGAGCACTCTGTTCTTGAGGCACAGCCCCATTCATGTCTTATTTTTCCTGTGATCTCTTAGAAAGACGAGTTTCACTGACTTTCCCACCCCAGCTGAAATCAAATTGGCATTCTCTACATCTCGGCCTCCTGAAGAGCTAGGATTAGGTTTACAGGCAGAAGCCACTGGCACCTTGCTTTCTTGTCTTCTTGTTGTACTTTTTTAAAATCGTAACAATCTGCAATCTTCACAGTGTCATTCCAATGGTTTGCATTCGAAGTAAACTACCCAGGCCTGGAGTTTGAATGCTAGGACTGCCACCCACAAATGGAGGGAGACCCTGTCAAACTCATTCCTGTTCATGTGAATGCTAATGGAATGTTATAATTGATACTTTATTATGTATTCAACCATAATACTTAAATAAAGGAAGAAATAATTTATCGATAATTGGTAGTAAGATAGTATGTATAATTTAATAATAAACACACATCGCTCTCTTGTTTATGCATATATATATATATAAAACAATCTACATATCTATTACTACACTTGTCACTCCTGGTGCTCGCCTAGTATATATGAAACCCTGGGTTCGTTTCCACACTATCACATGAACAGAAAAAGCCAGAAGAGGTGCTGTCACTCAAGCACCAAAAAACAAGTTAGAAAGTTCTCACTGCAACTATAGAAGGCCAGGATTTCAAATATCTCATGACAGAGCAAACCGAGGGTCTAAAGCTGATGGCTGCCATCTAACCTGACTTAGCCAGTGGTCAACTGCTGTAAACCAACTCCATTTAGCCAGACATTGCTGGATCCCCTTTAGCTGCTGGGGGATGAGATCTGACACTGGTGGGTTGAAAACTCAGCCCTGGTAGGAAGTCTGAGAGACTCTGAGCTGTGGCTCAAATTGGTAGAGCTCTAGCCTTGAGGAAAAGGTCTTAGGACAGTACCCCCAACCTATGAGTGCAATCCCTGAAGCTGACGACCCTACCCCCCATTAACTACACCTCTAAATGGTTAGATGTGAACTTGTGTGATTTGTGATGGGTTTCTGAAAGAATGATGATACTAATGAAAGCATCTGAATTCTAATGACAGCTTGTGAGATACAGCTATGTGATGAGTCCTTCCTGGGGTGCTGGGTGCTAAGTCCTTCACGGGTTGCTGTGTGCTGAGTCCTTTACAAGGTGCTATGTACTGAGCCCTTCACATGGTGTATTCTTTCATCTGGTCCTTGTTAGAGCTCCACAAGTAAGATGATTGTGCTGATGAGAAAGTTGAAGCTCAGATATATCCCCAAGGCAGGGCCAAATTTATGTATGTACTGAATTCTAGTGACTTGTCTCCTGCAGACAATTGTTTTGGTTTAGTTTTCTCCATCATGAACCTAGGCGCTGAGTTTCATCTTGGGCTCATGGCTAGCGCTCTACCACACGGAGCCAAGGAACCCCTTGGAGCAAAGTGTCTCGGCTTAGGTGTCTTTAAGCTGAGGTCTGTCATCCTGTCTGCTCAGCAACCTGAGGATCTGGGTTCCAAACTATCCCAGACACTATTGTCTCCTATTCACCACTTAGAAACTTGATGTGGAAGCTGGGCACTGGTGACTCATGCCTGTCATCCTAGCTACTCAGGAGCCTGAGAGCTGAGGATCACAATCCAAAGCAAGCCTGGACAGGAGATTCCTTGAGCTGCTTATCTCCAATGAATCACCAGAAAGCCTGAAAGAGTGCTGGAGTTCAAGTGGTAGAGCGCCAGACTTGAGCTGAAAAGCTCAGAGACAGCACCCAGGCCCAGACTTCAACTCCTCCAACTTATAAGAAAAGAAAGAAAGAAACCGGAAGTGGAGTGCTGGGAACGTGTCTTAGGGGTAGATTGCTTTGCATGTATGAAAACCTGGGTTTGCATCCTCAGTACCACATCCCTAGAAAAAAATCCTGAAGTGGTTCTGTGGCATAAGTGGTAGAATGCTATCCTTGTACAGGAGAAACTCAGGTACAGTACTCAGGTCCTGAGTTCAAGCTCCACGACTGGTGTATGCACACACACACACACACACACACACACACACACACACACAGAGAACAGAAGTGAAGTTGTGACAAAAAATGGTAAAGCACTGGGCTTGTGCTCTGAGGTCACGGTCATCACCCTGGCCCTGTGTTCAACCCTGAAACCTAGCCACCCAGGGCCCCACTAGGAGAGGTTAAAGATTTCAAAATCTGATGAGCTTCACCAGCTGTAGATGATAGGAAGCATTGTGATTTTGCATGTGCTTAGATTTAACAAGCTTCCTGAAACCAAGGGAGGCACCATTGCCAAGTAGGGATCTTTTCATCAGGTTCAGCTCCTTAGTTGTCTGCCAGAAGGACTCTTGAATTAATTATAGCAGTTTGTTTCAACACTGGAATATAGTCTAACAAAGACAGGATGAGTGCAGGGAACTTGGCTTGCCACGGGATGTGGCACAAATGGAGGCTTCCTGTCAAAACAGAGCACTGGGGAGAGAGATAGCTTGAGGTACAAAGAGTCCTTTTTCTCCTGACTTTCAGAGCCTACCCACACTCATCTTCACTAATTGGTGCAGACGGAGTTGTTTGTTACACAGATGTACAGGAGTGATTCCTTTTGTATGCCTCTCCAGACAATGAGAGAAACTTCTTCCAGCAGTCCTGGGATGCAGAGAAACCCTCAGGCTACACTGGGAATAGTGAGGGGAGCCCTGGAACATGCAATGTCTTGAAAACCCTCTCTGTGCTATGAAATCATTGTATTGAAAACACATTTTCTAGTTTGGTGCCATTCGTCATAGCTACTCTGGAGATTCATCCATAGGAATACATCCATCCATACACAAAGACTTAGAGCTACATGCTTTTTGTGTGTGTGGGGACAGGTCCTGGAGTTGGACTATGAGCCTAGGCATTGTCCCTGAGCTCCTTTTGCTCAGGGGTAGTGCATTAGCCTTGAGTCACAGCCCCACTTCTGGTTTTTTCTCTGATCTCTTAGATATAACGTTGCCATGAACTTTCCTACACTGGCTGGATTCAAACTAAGGTTCTCTATATCTCAGCCTCCATAGGAGCTGGGATTACAGTCAGCAGCTACTGGCAGCTGCCTTTGTTTTCTTCATTTTTTACTCTGGACAATCTGTCTTTTTAACAGGGTCATTCCAATGGTTTGAATTTATAAGTAAACTACCCAATGTTCTTTATAGCTGCTTTCTCTGACAAGGATATTGTCTCCTCATCTTCTCCTCTGGTCACCGGTTTGAAGTCAAAAGTGAGAAATAAGTGTCACGGGATTTGGGAGCAAATGTCCATAGGACCTGCCAGTTCTTTCACTTAGCGTTGAGCTGCAGTGAATTTACTGTCTCAGGATGAGAGGACTGAAAGCTGGAGCAATCTTCATACTGTCTGCATTGCTCCTTCTGCTTATAAAATGACCTAATAATTATGAGTGTATTGTGTCTTCAACCTTAATTATCTAGAACAAACTATAAGCATCTTGATATTTCTGTTTTCCTCTAGTGCCTCTCAAGATTTAGACTAAAGGTTTGTGTGGAGCAGCTCCTTGGTAAATCCCTGAGGAAATCCACTTGAATCCTAGTCAGGAGATCGCCATTCAAAGCCAGCCTGAGGAAAGTCTGTGATCCTCTTACCTCCAATAAACCACCAGAAAACCAGAAGTGGAGCAGTGGCCCAGAGGTTACAGCTCCAACTTTGAGAGAGAAGGCTGAGCAGGAGATACAGACCAGACCAGGCAGGAAAGCCTGGGAGGGGCTTAGGTCCAATTAACGACCAGATAGCTGAAAGTGGAACTGTGGCGGTGATAGAGCCTAAGCCTTGAGCAAAAAAGCTCAGGAATACATTGCGCCGTGAGTTTAAGCCTTGGGATAACCACAATAAATTCAGAAAGAGATGGCCAACTTATGTATCAGTGCCCTACCTACTCATGTGTGTATATAACCTCCCTGAGTGCCACAGACCATATGCAATGCTTCTGCTGCTTTTATTTACTGATTTATTTTTCAGATATGCTCATTGTGCATACTGCATCATTCTCTTCATTTCAGGCCTATGGCTTTTCTTTTCCAGTGTTATATAATGCACACTTAATCTCTCAGGAGCCTTTATTTACATTTTATTCTGAGGTCAATGCAGGAACAGTCACAAATCAGGCAGGGGAAGAGACGATCAAGGTTCATAGAAATAACCGGTATTCAGAAAATTAAACTTGGGGACATAAAATGGTGGCATACTTATGTAAAAACTACCATTAAGAAAAAGATGAGGGAGTTGGGAATGTGGATTAGTGAAAGAGTGCTTGCCTAGCATGCAAGAAGCCCTGGTTTCGTTTGCTCAGTAGCACATACACAGAAAAATCCAAAATTGTTGCTGTGATTCAAGTAGCAGAGTGCTAGAGACAGTGCCCAGGCCTTGAGATCAACCCAAGAACTGGCACAGAGATAATAGCTAGCTAGCTAGCTAGCTAGCTAGGTAGTTAGGTAGGTAGGTAGATAGATAGAAAGATAGATAGATAGATAGATAGATAGATAGATAGATAGATAGATAGATAGATAGATAGATAGATAGATAGATAGATAGATAGATAGATAGATAGATAGATAGATAGATAGATAGATAGATAGATAGATAGATAGATAGATAGATAGATAGATAGATTAGATAGATAGATAGATAGATAGATAGATAGATAGATAGATAGATAGATAGATAGATAGATAGATACATACATACATACATACATACATAGATAGATAGATTGATAGATAGATAGATTGATAGATAGATAGACAGACAGACAGACAGACAGACAGACAGATAGATAGATACATACATAGATAGATACATACATAGATACATAGATACCTAGATAGATACATACATAGATAGATACATAGATAGATACATAGAAAATAATGTATCTGTATCTGGTCTTGGAAGTCAGGAGGAATGAAGGGAAAACTTTCCAATGGTGAGGCCTTCTGCAATGTGCCAGGCTACCAGCATTGCCTTCACACAACCATAGAGCAGAAAGAAGGTCTCTGTCCCACTTCTCACCAGCCAGAGGCCCCAGAGCCAAGAGAGTAGAGCCAGGTTCTAACCCAGGTGCCTGGAGACAGAAGAGAAAGGGCCCTGCCTCTCTCCTTCGACTGGGGATTTGCATTAATGAGGAGGAGAATGAAAGCTAAGAAGGGCCTTCAAATCTGACAGACAGAGAATCAAAAACCCACTCCCTAAGACCAGAGAGCAGTATTTTTTTTTACTCTGTTCCTCCCCTCTTCTCCACTAAACTGGCTATTGTTAACCTAAAATAGTCTGAGGCTTCCTTCACCTGAGGGAGGAAGGTTAATTGTTTGAAAAGGCTGAGAAAAGCCTGACCCTGGTGTAACTCTAGCAAACGTTTCAGGTTTCACCTCATTGCTGGTCATGCCTGGAATGAATGAAGTGATTTTGCAGCTCACTTCCCTGTAGAGTGTGTACATTCTGCCTCCTAATCCTTCAGGTCTAGGCCTCTTCACCTAGGTTGCTTTTGCAACTGTTCTCTATCCTACAAATACACTGTGACACTGGAATTCTTCCTGCTAACAGGGCTAGGGCTTGGATTCTGAGAACTTCATTTGAACCCAGGATGGATCAATAATGTTTCTTTCCTTCTTCTATAGCTCGAGAACTCTAAGAACATTTAGAATGCAAGTAAATTCTCATCACCAAGGGAAACCTAGGAAGCTCTTGAACATGTGACCTTTCAGAAGCCCACTGTAGGACACAAGATGATTACAATCTTCTCCTGTGTGGTGGGGCAGATGGATCTACTACACTTGACCGTGAAACTCAGTCTCCACTCCTAGTCCATGTCCTAGTTTGGTGCTTATCCTGCTAGCTCCTCAGGAGCTTCCGAGATAGAAATAGATTGATCAAAACCAAAGGGAGTTACTGGCTTTTTGCTCTTTTCTGTCCTTTGCTTTAAATGTTTTGCAGGTACTGGGGCTTGAATTGTGGGTCTAGGCTCTGTCCCTGGGCTTCTTTGGCTCAAGGCTAGCACTCTGCCACATGAGCCCTTTTCTGCTTTATCTGTGGTGAAGTGGAAGTCACAGTGTCATAGACTTTTCTTCCCTGGCTGGCTTCATGCTGTGATCCTGACACCTCAGCCTCCTGAGCTAGGGTGATGGGTGTGAGCTTCTGGTGCTCTGCTAGGTTCAGAACAGTGATGACATTGAAAATACAAGTTAACTGCACATCACAAAGGACTTGGGGAGCATATTAAGCCTTTCAACATTGGACCTTTCTGAACCCTGTAGGACACAAGGGTATAATGCTACAGTCTGAGAAGCTGGTGTTATGGAGCTGCTACACTTGAACCTTTAGTTCTGACTCCAATTCTTGTATACATCAACATTCATTTTCCAGAAAATGTTCTCCTAATTAGCAAATAAGAAAAGTACTTTGATTAACCCTCACTTTTTTCCAGTTTTGTGTCTCGAACTGAAGCTGGGCACTATCCCTGAGCCCTTCAGCTCAAGGTAAACACTATGCCACTTGAGCCAAAGCGCCAGGTGGGGTCTTTTGGTGGTTCATTGGATATCAGAGTCTAACAGACTTTCTTTGCCTAGGCTGTTTTTGAACTGTGGTCTTCAGATCTCAGCCTCTTGAAAAGCTAGTGTTTCAGGTGTGAGCCACCGGCATCTGACCTATTGTTTTTGCCAGCACTGGGTCTTGACAGTAGGGCCTGAGCACGGTCTCTGAGCTTCTTTTTCTCCAGCCTAGCACTCTACCACTTGAGTCACACCACTGCTTCTGGCATTTTCTGAATATGTAGCATTGAGGATTCAAAAACTAGCATTCATGCATGCTGAGTGAGATCTTCACCTCTAAGCCACATTCCAACCTCACTCTTACTATTTTATCCCTCAAATTGCCTATCTTCAAGAAAAGGCTTCTGAGTATAAATCATCTAAAGAAAACCCTATAGGATGTTGTCCAAAGATGAATAAGAAAAACCCATTCTGGGGACAGACTCTAAACTTGTGATGACTGTGAAAGATGCCTCCATTTAATTATGTATCATGTTCCGACACTTAATAAAGTATTAATGAAAAATGAGTCAATGTCCTAAATTTTGTGTACAATTTTATAATAGATGTACAAAATGTAATAAATATTATGTGTGTAATAGTACTAAATACAATAAACAATGAATAAATGAATGAAATAAAAATAAAATAAATACAAAATCAATAACAATAATCCTAATGTGTAATAAACATACATATGTAAGTATATATCATATATTGCACATGTATATAAACATGTTTTCCATTGCAGGGCCTTAATGCAGGCCCTGGGAACTCTAGCCTGAATTTCTTTTCCTCAATGACAGTGAGCATTGCCTTCACCCATGGTGTAAAAGAGTTATCTGGACGGTAAGATCAAATCCCAGCAATGTCAGAAACACTGGCCCAAGTTCCATGATAGTGACTTAATTTTTTAAATGAAAACAGTTATGTTTATTCAGTTCCATACTGAACATTAAACAAAAGCAGTGTAGAATTTTGTACAGCTATTTAGACATCATTCCCTTACCCGCCAAAGTGCTTCTGTGAGCTCTACATTGTTTCTTTTATATATGTTTTTTATTGTAATAATGATGTACAGGGGGTTACAGTTTTTTGAGCAAGGTAATGAGTACATTTCCTATTGAGCATTGTTGACTCGTCCTTTGTTTGCCCCCTACCATCCTTTCTCTCCCATCTCCACAACTACCTCCCCCTTCCGAGGTCAGTGACTTAATTTTTTTTTTTTTTGCTTGACACGGGGTTTGAACTGAAGTAGTGGCAACTCTTCACCTTCCCTCACATTGCTGCAGATTTACCAAGAACTTGAGTTCAAATCCCAGGCTAGGAAAGAAAACTGGCAGAAATTCCAAACCAGAGAGCTTTATTTCTTTTTTATTTTCGTTAAATAATGTAGTTATTTATTTATTTACTTATTTATTTATTTATTCATTCTTTTTCTTTTGCCAACCATGGGCTTGAACTCAGATTGTGGCAACTCTGTCTAAGCCTTGATCTCGCTAGGCTGGGATGCAGCCTCTGGACCAATAGCCAATCCTGGGATCCTAGGCCAAGAGGGCTTGCAGGAAGAAAGAAAAAAAAAAGCGGGACAGCACAAAAAGTAGTGAGCTGCAGAGGGCTGGGGGTTTTATGATTTTTTTTTCTTTTTATTATGAAAATACCATACAGAGGGGTTACAATTACATGGGCAAGATAACGAGTACATTTCTTATCAAGCATTGTTGCCTCCCCTTTGTTTCCTCTTCACATCCCTTCCATTACCACCCCCCCGCCCACCCCCCACCCTTCCCCTCTACAAATTATACCAACATCAAATAAAGTGAAAGCAAGGGTTTTACTGTGGGGAGGGACATACAAAGCAATAAAGAAATCATCTTATAAATATGTTAGAAACAATTGCATGAAAGAAAAAAAAAAACATTTGATTACTTATCTTGAAGTTCTTTGCAGGGTTACCATCCTGGTTCTACAGATGCAAAGTGGACCTGACCGGCCATTGCTGAAGGCTGGCAGGCTATCAGGGAAGCCATAGCCCAACCTGTCAACATAGGCCCAGAGCTCAAATCCTTGTCCTGACACCTACCAATGGTGCAAGATCACCAGAGACTCATTCCTATGCATAGAAATACCGACTGAAAGAGTAGTTCGTGCATCGGTCTAGTCTAAAATTGGATGCAGTAATCCTAGGATGCTGATTGATCTTAATTAATAGTTTATTAAGCATGAAAAGAATAATATTACTTCAATGACAGTATATTAAATACCTAAGAGTTGGTAGGAATGTAGTAGATGTCATTCAAGCATAGATAGATGGCTCTGGCACTCTTTAACAATATATATTTATTTGTATATCATCGTCTGCCTATCCATGTATCGCTGTTTTGGCCAAACCTGGGGCTCGATCTCAGCACCTAGGAAACACCTGACAGCTACATTGGGTAGAGGCTGCCATGTTCACACTCACTCATTCATGAATTGGGCCTTCTAGGCCCTGAGTTCGGATCCTAGCACTGCCAAAATATATTCTTGAAGTAAGAAGCCAAGTGTGACACATGTTTTCCTTTTCAGGGAGAGACCTGGGTGTCAGCAATGATGGAGAACACATCTATAAAATCTAGATGCTATGTGATAGGATATAAACAATGTAATAAATGGTATAGGTATCATCAGAGTCAATTTAATAAATGGTAAATAAATGAATAAAACAAGAAATAAAATAACCAAATAAAACATGGTATGGACTGAACATCTATGTGGAAGTATAAATCCTACAACACCAAACATGATATGGACTGAACAACTGTATGGAAGTATAAATACTGTCTTTAAAATGTATATAAAAAGTATGTTTTCCAGACCCGAGGCTTGAATTCAGCCACCATACTTGGAGGGTATTGAGGGTAATCCTGCTCACAGACCTTTGTCCTCACCTTGACCCTTTCCCCAATTTGGCCTGATAGGCTCTGAGTTCAAATCCCAACACTGCCAAAATATGAATCCTGATGTGAGAAGCCAATCAGTTGACCTATTTTCCTGTCTTATGAAAGTCCTGGGTCTCAGCTAGGATGGAGAATGCATAGGAAAACCTATAGCCATGGCAATAGGTTGTCATCCATGTAAGCACTGTTATATCTGTCATCATCCTCAGTAAAATATACAATACTTCCATGGATAAGACAGAAAATAAAGAGAAGAGGTACACCAAACGCAAGATGCTGTCCACACATGTATGTCAATATAGATACTATGTTTAAATAATGAATTTATGACTATCATGGCCCACCCTGGGGATCAATGTCATATCCTGGGAATGGCCTGTCTCCTTAGTTGTTGACAGACTGGTGTGTTCACCTTGACCTATTTGCCAATTGGTCCTGAACTACCAACAATGGAATCGTGGAGTAAGAAGCTGAGTATGAAACTTGTTTTCCTTTTCTCTGAGAGTCCTGGGTGTCAGGCATGATGGAGAACAGGTCTACAAATCTTGATGCCATGTGATAGGATGTCATCAATGTAATAAACGGAATGGGTGTCATCATAGTAAAATCAACATTAAATAAATGAATAAAACAATAAATACAGGTAACAACCACACCAAACATGTATGGACTGAACATCTATAGGTAATAACAAATCCTATCTTACAATCTATATAAATAGTATGTTTTCGAAGGCTGGGGCTTGAATTCAGGTCTAGTGAACAGGCCTGACTTTCGAATCTTCAAGTACGATGAAATTCCCCTTCATCTACAGTGCTGCAGATTCACACAGACCCTGAGTTCAAATCCAAAGTCTGGCAGAATAACTGGTGTGAATTGCAAGCCAGGGAGCTAATTTTTTTTTCCAGAACGGGGCTTGAACTCAGGTCATGGAAACTCTGCCTCAGCTTTGATCACCATAGGCTGAGGTAAAGCAACTGGACCCACAGCAGATCCTGGGATCCTAGATCCCTAGGTTTTGTGGGGAAAGAATTGCACAGAAAAAATGTGACAAAATGGTCTTTTTACGTTTTCTTCCTTTGTGAGGTGACCCTCCTGGGTCTGAATGCCACTGTTGCAAAGGGTACTTCACCTTGCATTGCTGAAGGCTTGCGGACTATAATCGTAGCCATAAGACCACGTGGAAACATAGGCCCTGATTTCAAATCCCCATCCTGACACCTACCAATGTCAGGAGATACTAAGAGACTCGTTCCCACCCATAGAATTAACAATGGAGTGTTATCAATGTCATGGTTAAATGAGTTGATCGTGAATGATGCTCCTATATAATTAGACAGCATGATTTCAGGAGGGTGAGTGATTTTGTTTAATATTTATGAAGCATTAAAAGAATACTATTACATACAGTAATACAATAACTTCAGGACACTGATTTAGTTAATAGTTTTTTAAGGATGAAAACAATAACATTAGTTACATGGAGGCATAAAAAATACCCAAGACTTGGTAAGAATGTAGTCTATATAACTGAATATATAGACATCTCTGGCACTCTATAAAGAGTTTACTAGTGTACTGCCATCTGCATGTCAATCTGTTCTTATTTTTTCAACCCATGGGGCTCAATCTCAAGTTGTGGGAACTGCCTGTCAGTTCAATTTGCCATGGATGGCATGCTGACACTCACGCATTCATTAATTTTGCCTTGTAGGCCATGGTTTCAGATGTCAGCACTTCCAAACAATGAATCGTGGAGTAAGAAGCTGATAGTGACACGTTTTCCTTTTCTGTGAATGTCCGGATTGTCCGTTAAGTGGAATACATAAACAGATTTATATTCTATGTAATCAATGTAATAAATATTCTATGTGTCATAATAGTTTATAAAATAAACAGTCAATACATGAATAAAACAAAATATAAAACGAGTAACTACACTGAATTCAATATGGAGTCAACATGTATATAAATAGAAATCAAATATTTCAAATGTATATGAATAGCATGTTTTCTAGTGCTGGAGATTGAATTCAGGCCTAAGGAACAGACTTGAATTTCTTGACTTCAAGGAGGTGAGCTTCTCCTTTCCACACAATGAAACAGAATTACCCAGACCATGAGTTCCAATCCCAATCCTGGCAGAAAAAAACTTGCACCTTTATACTATGTGAAGCCCAATTCTTAGGTATTTCATTATGCCTCCATTTAATGTATGTGATTGTTTAAATGATAAATTATTAACTAAAATCGATCAGTGTCCTATAATTGTGTGTAATTTTATCCTAGAATCATTCAAGAACTGCTCATTCAATCATGACATACATCACATTCCATTGGAAATCATATGGATAGGAACGAGTTTCTTAGGATCTCCTGATATTTGGAGGTCGAAGGACCAGGATTTGAACTGTGGACTGCAGCTCCCGCCACTTAAACCCGAGGATAGGGAACTCACCAGTCTGTGCAAGAACATCAGCAAGACCAATGATTAGGCAGGCACCATTGGCTCTCAGCAGTCCTCCTGGATACTTACAAGGCTGTGATAGGAAGATCATGGTCAAAGTCACCCTAGGCAGGAAAGTCCTTGAGACCCAAATTCAGTGCCAACAATGTCAGAAGTAAAGCTGAGTGGCTCCAGTGGTGGAGGGCTAGTCTTGAGCAAAAGAAGTTCACAGACTGTGCCCAGATCCTGAGTCCAAGGTCCAGGACTGGCAACAAACAGTCATACACAACAATCTGTGCAGCCATCCAGCTAAAGCAGGTCACCCTCTTGTCTCCAACTGAATTGGACAGAGTTCCCTGGGAAAAGGGCTGTGGGAGCCACTGTCATCTTGACTCCACCCATGCTGCCTGCATCACAGGATTCTGGCCACACCCCCATGCTTTCATGTTTTTTTCTGACCAATGTGATATAAGAATTGTGGCCACACCTATATTCCATGCTGCTAGGTAGCACCGGGATTCCCTCTGTTGGTTTACACCATTACCCGCAGTTGAGGAAGGTACAGGTGGCTGAGTGGTGAGCAAGAGACTCAAGGCTTAGGAGGAGAGGCCTGGCTCAGCTCTGCCATGCCCCGCCCATGCCCTAACCCCCTTCCCCATTCTGCCCAGTGCCACGTTTCAAACCTGACACTGCCTGCTTGGACCCACGGTGCCTCTCGGAGTCCTCAGGTGATGGCAAGCACCAGGCTGGCTTGTGGTCACGACCTGGTGAGGTCCCGGGTCCTCTGCTCCAGGCCTGAGTGTTTGCCTTGCCACTGCTATCACTGCTAGACCCACCTGGAGCCGCAGCCAACAGCTTCTCCCAGCAGCACATGAGTGTCCACCTCCCAGGCTTGTACCCTTTGACCCCTGCACCATCTATCCCCTCCCCTTCCGACCCAGACACCCACCTTATCTGTGCCTTATACTCCAGCCCAGACTCTGCCACAAATGTGTCCCAGGGGTGGGGGGGTGTCGACCAGGGGATTCCAAACCCATCCGTAGCAGTCAATGTCCCAGGAAATGGGGAGATGCAGAGATGGGTAAGGAAGGGGCACCACAGGGCCCCTGGCCTGGACCATTGGGAGCAACATAGCCACTCATCTGCACCCTTCCTCTCCCTGGTGGGAACATGGTGGCTTTAGTCAGAGGTGGGGAACAGCACCTCCACACCTGCTTTCTAGGGTCTTTTCCTTTTTGCTGCTGGTGGGGGGTGTTGCGTGCAGAAGATAGGTCTTCCTTGCTGTGTGAGCCCTTGTCCTCTGTGCTCAGTCATGCTTTCACCTGAAGAGGATACAATTAAAGCCCAGTTGGGAATTGAGGGTGCTGGGGGTCAGATAGAAGGTGATTATCTGGGAGGAACACCACCCAACACACACACATACACCCAGCCTGCTCCTTTCCTCAGTTGTCAACAGTTCTCACAGGGTGATCACATTTCCCAGCTCTGCCAGCTTCTTCTGGTGGTCCCAGTCCATCTGGTCTCCTTGTCCTTCCCAAGAATCCGCCAAGTGGCCCAGAAGCATATATGCTGGAAGTAGGGAGTAAGTCCATATATGTAGACTTTAGGACCCCATCCATTTCCCCAACACTGCCCCCACCTCAGGTAAGACACTCATTTGGGTACACCATGACTCTGTGCTTGTTTTGTCTCCTGGCTCTGAGGAGCAACCTGTCTCAGGACACCTTTACTCAGCTTCCTGGCCTAGGGTTTTGTGAATGGGGTGTCAATGTTCTGGCCCTGGAGAAAAGGAGAGGCAGGGTGGTGCTGAGTCATTAGAACGGTGTTCTTGAGTGGAAGCCCCTGATTCTTCCAAGGGAACCCGGTGCTCCAGCTTGCATATTGTACTAAATGAAGAACCAACAAACTCTGGAGAAGCACTGCTCTGAGTCTGTCTGTGTGTGTATATGTGTGTGTGTGTGTGTGTGTGTGTGTGTGTGCGCGCGTGCGCGCACGTGTGCATGAGAGAGCTAGAGAGTGTGTGCGCATGAGAGAGCTAGAGAGAGAGGAGAGAGGGGAGAGGGAAAGAGAGAGAGAGAGAGAGAGAGAGAGAGAGAGAGAGAGAGATCATCTTCCTCCTTGTACAGCCTGACTGTGCTCAGATGAGTGATCATTTGGAAAATTGCAGGTGCTGCATGGACGAGTCTTCTGTCACTGGTCTGAATGTGTGTGTGTATGTGTGTGTGTGTGTGTGTGTGTGTGTGTGTGTGTGTGTGTGTGTAGAAATGGGTTGAAACAAGGAAGCTGGGTCCTTTGGTAACTTCTGCCTGCTATCTTTGGGGGGGGGGGGATGAATGGGCTTCACAGCTGAGGTCTGGAGGCCTGGAATAGTGAGAGGCTTGAAGTGGACCCAACATTGTTAAATTATAAGAACAAGGGATCTCTGTGTCCTGAAGCTGTGTACTCTCTTGGGCCTGGTTAGTGTCAGTGGGAGCTTGGGAGGACCTGGGAGTGTGGCCCACAGGGGTGGCTTCCTAGGGGGACAGAGTGTGTGGTCAGCACTTAGCAAAGATGTGAGCCCTTCTAGTATGGAGTGCAACAGCATAGGTCAGACTCCAGGTTTTCTCATCATGACCTTTGCAAGGCCAATCCTATTTTAAATCTTGTGCTGTGATCTTCAGATCTCAGCCACCTGAGTAGTTAGGATTGTAGGCATGAGCCTCTGGCACCAGACCTCTGATTATTTTTGGTATATTAGGGTTTGAACTCAAGTCCTTAGGCTTGTCAGTCAGGTTTTCTTCCATGCCTTTCTGTTTTGGGCATTTCTGAGATAGAGACTCAATTTGTGATCAGGCTGGGCTGGATCACGGTCTTCCTATCTATGAGAGGCATGCAACACCAGGAGTGGTTGTCTGTAGTTGGGATGGTAGACATATAGTGCCATGCTCAGTCTAAGCTGATGCTTACATGATTGTCCCAAACTCTCAGTCTACAGCAACCGATCCTTGACCACAGGTAAAGCTTTGGGTTGGGCCTCCACCATTGGACCTCAGTCTCCTCATGGGACAGTTGTGAGAAATCAAGGGATTAATACAGAGGGATCTCTTGAGCAGGTCCAGGCACAGAGGGAGAGGCTGTCAGATATGGTTCTCGCCAATTCTCTGAACATATAACAGGAAGATAACCCAGAAAAGGCTCAGATGGGGCCTGTTATTAGTCATGAGACAGTTATGGGATTATGAAACTGAACATGGCTCTCTTTCATCCTTACCCTATTCCCATGAGGGAGGGGATCCTTCACTGTGTTCAGTTTTGCAGCTAAGGAAGACGAGGCCTGGAGAAGCCAGGTGACCAACTCATGACCTATTCAGTCCACTTCTTGTCAGTCGTGGGACTTTAACTCTGCACCTGGGTGTTACTCCCAAGCTCCTCAGCTCAAGGCTAGAGCTCTACCACTTGAGCCACAGTGCCACTTCCTGTTTTCTGGTGGTTCTTTGGAGGTAAGGGTCTCATGGATGTTCCTTCCCCGGCTGGCTATGAACCATGTTTGTCATATCTCAGCCTCCTGTTTAGTTAGGATTATAGTCCTGAGCCACCAGCACCGGCTTAAATGTAATTCTGACTTCCTCTCTCTCACACACAGGAACTGGTTGAATGGGTGCTGGAAGAGGTGGCCCAGAGTCCCCATGTGGCTGGAACCCAAGGTGGCCATCTCATTCTGGAGGTAGGCTGGGGGTCAGCCTGTTGAACCAGCTCCATGAGGTAAGCCTCCCTGTGCCCTGGCTAGACAGTGACCATTATTATTTAGTTAGTATTATTTTCTATGTCCTTTTCTAGCACCAGGCCAAAAATATGATACATAATTATGGAATGAAAATGTAATACCATCTTTTTTTGCAGGGGGTGGGGGAGTTCCGGTCGTGGGGCCTGAACTCTGGGCCTGGGCACTGTCCCTCAGCTCTTCAGCTCAAGGCTAGTGCTCTACCACTTGAGCCACAGCACCACTTCTGGCTTTTTTCTTTTTGCTTATGTGGTGCTGAAGAATCGAATCCAGGGCCTCACGCATGCAAGACAAGTGCTCTACCACTGAGCCACCTTCCCAGCCCTGTAATACCATCTTAATAAAGTCATTTAGGGCTCTAGGCATGTGGCTTCATGGTACAGTGATTGCCTAGCTGCATGAAAACCTGGGTTCAATTCCTCAGTACCACATAAACAGAAAAAGAAACACTGGAAGTGGTGCTATGCCTCAAGTGGTAGAGTGCTAACCTTGAGAAAAATAAAAGAAGCACAGGAATAATTACCTAGCTTTGAGTTTAAGCCCCAGAACTACAGGACTGGCAAAAAACCAAACACTTAGTTAGTAAATGCAAAGTAAGCCATACTTGGAATATATAATTGCTCCTTCCATACTGATACCTGACAATAGTACCTCATTCATGTACTTTACCTACATTAGTATACTGTGTTGACAAAAAGTTTTGTTCAATAGGTCACAGAAATTAATGCCAGGAATGTGCTTATATGTCAAATGAAGTTTAATTCTGAAAATTCAAAGATTCCACACTTTTGAGTGGTCACTGCTAATAACAATGAGAAGGGTAGTCCAAGTCACATTTGGAAACCTTTTTGGTCAGTCATGGCACCAAAAAGGAAGAGGCTAATTAACAGTTGTGACAAGAGAAGGACTAACTCCAGATGGAAGGAACAAATGATTGTAACTAAGGTATACCAGAAACCGTTCTAGGGAACCATTTTTGGTTATTGAAGAACTACTTATCAACTAGGATTATTCCTTATTGCCTTTAGCATTCTAAATCTTGTGCTAGTTCTTAATCTCTGTGTGATAAATGTATCTCCTTCTACGCAGTTTTTTCATACCTGATCTCTGTTGCTTCCTAAAATTCTGTCTTTCTCTATTTCTCTATGATTACTTCCTGATACTACATATACCTACACAGATGGAAGACGATACTAATGTAAAGGTCCCATAGCTCATGAGTCATTAATGTAACAACATGGAAAAGAAGGAGTTATTTATTGCTACCTCAATTTTTCTGAAAAGCTGCAAGGTCATCATTTGATTCAAATTACCATTCTTTGTCTACATAGTGTCATTAAGTGCACTAAATGGAAATATGAGCTGAGTGGTGGTGGGTCACGTCTGTAATCCTAGCCACTCAGGAGGTTGAGACCAGAGGATTATGGTTCAAAGCCATCCTGGTCAGGAAAGTCTGTGAGACTCATCTCCAATTAGCCACTAGAAACCCAGAAGTTGTGCTGTATTTAAAGTGGTAGAGCTCTGAACTTGAGCTGAATAGCTGAGGGACAGTGCCCAGGATCAGAGTTCAAGCCCCATGACCGACAAAAAGTGCAAATATGACTTTAAGTTGCCCCAAAAGGAACAACAAGGTCAACAGTAATCTTCAAATCAGAAAAAAATTCCAAAATGATTCAGTACACCTACTTTTCCTGAGTTATTTAAATTATGGCTTCTTAGCTGGACATATTCTCTTCTTTTAAAAATTGTCAAATATTAGCTTTAGAATAAACTTCACCTACTATTTCTTGGTTCAAAACAAAAGTCTTGATACAGTTGATGTCACTTGGCTTTTTACTATCTCAGTTCAAAGCCAACCCAGGCAGGAGTGTCTGTCAAACTCTTATCTTAAACACAAGAAAGGCCAGAAGTGGGGTTTTGGCTCAAGCAGTAGAGTACTAGCTTTGGGGGCAGGTGAGCAGGAAGACAATTGTTCAGGGACACGGTCCAGCATCTGGGTTCAAGCCCCAGAACCAGCACAACTAAACAAACAAGCAAACAAAAACCCCCAGGTCTTTCTTTAGGACCCTCCTTAAAGGAGTACTGGTCTTTGAAGAGCCTGCTATTGCTCATTATACTCACTGGACCTAGCTTTTTTTGTAATCCTTATTGCTATGGAGTAATCAGGACCAGAGTAAAGGAATGGATAACTGACTCCTGCAACAGAAGAATCATCTCAGGCATGGAATATCCATCCATAAAACACTTTAAAACCCCCATGTCTTTGTTTATTTGCAGTAGAACACTTTTAAAACAACGTTATTTCCTTTTGTTCTATGCTTGCCCTCAAATGGCACATTATTTCCTTTTGTAATACTCTCAACCAGAAGTTTACAGACAAGTTTTATATGAGTAAGGAACACACTCAAAAAAGTCAGGGACAGAGTTTCCTTCAGGCCTTGGATTCTTTTTTGTACAGTAAAAAGGAAAGCACAAGTTAAGTTGAACTTTGTCATTCCTCTATGTTCAATTCCATTCCTGTGATCAGTTTCCACATCCAGTAATAGTTACTTCCAGTAACAATCAATGATGGTGCTTGAGGTATAATGAATGTTTTCTGTCTTCATTGAAATAGCACAAGGAAATCTTTGGACATGTGGTAGCAAGTGTTCCAGAGACAACTTAGTAAAGAGAAAATATAAATTTTAAATTCCTTATAAATACATTATCCAAGAGTACATTGAGTTCAAACTTCATAAGTGCTCCATAAATTAAGGTGAATTTTAAATGGGAAAAAAGTTTTCAGATCATTTTTTGTGAGTGTATATGTTGTGCATTATTTCCCAAGTGTACATGAGTTAACAGTAAGAGAAAAATTAGCAATAATAGGAGAAAGAGGATTTCTGTGTTTTAGTGTTCAATACAATATAGAAGACTCTACAAAAAAGACAACATTGAAACAATAAAGCCAAGTCCAGTATGTAGATTTATAGAAGTGTCATAGAGAAAGCATTACTCCCAAGTTGAACATGAATAAGAGGCCACTCCCTTTCTAAATCACCCTTGCTAAACATGAAAATTTGTAAAAAGTAGAATGGAAGAATGATTCTGGTTCCATTCAAGTCAGATGTAGGAGAATGGACTTAACTGGAAAAAAAAAGTCCATCTTGAGAGAGCAGGGATTACACTAGCCATACCTTTTCTTATATATTTTATGTTTTTGTTAGTTGTGGCACGTGAACCCTGGGTGCTGTCCCTCTGCTTTTCAGCTCCAGGCTAGTGCTCTACCACTTGAGCGACAGTGCCCCTTCCAGTTTTCTGGTAGTTAATTGGAGAAAAGAGTCTCGAGGACTTTCCTACTGGGGCTGGCTTTGAATCTCAATCCTCAGATCTCACCGCCACCCAGCTTAAGATCACATTTCTAACAGTATACACTCAGGATATGTAATGTGTATGTAATGTGTATGTGAATTCTTGAGTTAAAAATCTGGGCTACCACTTAAACTTAAATGTTTATAGTTTAAAAGTAGATACTTCTAAAAAAATAAACCTAAGAATTTAAAGGGGTCTGGGTAGTTCAGTTTACATCCATCATGGGCAGAACAGTCTTTGAGACACTATCAATAATTAACCAGATAAAGTTGCATTGGAAGAATGGTTCAAGTGATGGAATAACAGTCATGATAAAGATTGCTGGATAAGACCTTGAGGCTTTTGCATACATACATACAAATATACACATACACACAGAGGCACTTATTTGTGCACACACAAATACACAAATAAAAACTGTCAGAATTTATAAGAAAGTTAGAAACAATAGAAAATATGTCCTGAGTAAGACTAGAATCAGGTGATAAATTTTATTATTAGAAAGCATTAGAAAGTCCTCAAGTGAACTATCTTCAAAAAAGTTTAAGATTATTGCTTAGTTAGGGACCAGAGGTAGTAAGAAAGTCAAGTATATCATTATTAAAGGGATCAGATCCATGGAGGAATGAATCAGAGTCCACAGCAGGTGCATCTGAAAATGTTCATATCTTGTGTCAAATGTTAGAACATCTTTGAAAATAGTACATAAATAGTCTTGGCAGTCATTGTATAGATAAGATCTTCATAGAAGTTGAGAATTGCTTAATTTCTAGATTTTAATAAACCAACAAACTATGGCAGGGCAATGTGATACAGGCCTGGAATTGTTGCACTCAGAATAAGACAGGATATTATTGAGTGAAATTACATAGTGATACCTTCCCTGGACCAGGTAGTAAAATTTTGTCTCAATAATACAAACCAAATAACAAGAAAGGAATACACAGTTGTAAGTTTGGGCTAATTTTGTCATTATGTTTTGAGAAGTCAAGTTTCCTATTGAAATGCAACTCATATATAATCCTCAATTGTGTTTTAAATGCTGTCTTCATTACAGAACATTCCTAGATGCAAAGTAGCTCATGATTCCCATCCAAAATTTGAAAAAGTAAGTAAGCATCCTTCTGCTGGTTTCCAAAGAAATTATAAAGGTTTACAAAACTTAAGCCTGGAGAAATAGAAAACTTTGTCAAATATAGGACTTTGTGGACCTTGCTAAATTAGAATTTATTTTCAAAATAAGTATTTTGTTTTTGTTTGTAATTCCATATTCTATATGATACTACAAAATTCTTTTTAAGTAGAGGGTTTAATTGACAAATTCACAAATTATTCTAACATTCTATTTGCCTAGAATATTCTTTCAAGAAAGTTAGAACTTAGTTAACAGATAATTCCAACTGTTCATGTATCAAATGATAATGTGAATAATGTAGACAGAGTTGCCAACAAACGGATTATATTATTTATAAATTTAGAAAAAGAGCAATTTTTTGAGGGTGTGGTATAACATGGTATGAAGAGAATAATTGTGTGATAACTTGTTTCTTCTATCTATATGTAACACAGGAAGAAATTTCCTTAATTACGTGCCTCTGTATACAATGATAAAAATGCTAGGTTTGGGGTTCGTTTTTATTTCTGTATTTGTTTTACTGGTTTGTCCTAGGGCTTGAACTCTGGTCCTGGACATTGTCTCTGAGCTCAAGATTCGTGCCCTACCACTTAAACCTCAGTGCCACTTGTGTCTGTCTTTTTCTGAGAAGTTTATTGGAGATAAGAATGTCAGGAACATTCCTGCCCTGGTGGGCTTTGAACCGTAATCTTCCGATCTTAGCATCCTGAATATCTATAATAGTTAAAAAATATATAAATAATATTTTCAAGTGTTCTGATCTCAAGAATACCATTGGGGTAACAATGATGCAGCCCAGTTTATTGGGGTTCTTTCCAAAACAATGAGGACATCACATTAGCAGAGGTGTAGTATTTTTTACAATAAAGAAAAACTATTCATGATGTGAAATAAGGGAATTTTCAAGTGTACATTACAAGTTAGAATTTGTTGGGCTAGGATGACTTTATGGCATGAACATCTTTCTTGTTCCTGGGCCACAGGCCAAGTGAGCTAGCTTGAGCTATCAGTTACAGTTGCCTGGCTCTCAGAGTTCCATATTCTCCATTGTGAAGGAGAAAGTGTCATCTCTCAGAGCCCAATGATGTAATGGCTTGCTCACATAAGACCATTTTCTTGATGTTATATATAGTATATTATATAATAAATAAGATTGAATATGATTTTTCAAACTACAAAGGCATTTAAATTTTTAGTCTTGACTATTTCACAAAACAGTGTAAAATATTATTGGAGAAAGTAGTGATCTAATTTGATTATAATTATATAAATGTATATTTGTGCATTTCTAGATCTAACACTGATTATAAATAGATGAACAAACATATGCATATATTTTTATATATCTATGAAGTGAATATAATGGAATTGACTACACTATGTATAAAAAAGCATCTATAATTTGAGTCTATGAGACCCAGGCCTGTGATCTTAGTGATGTGGAAAGCTTGGTTCTGAGTTTTAATCTCTTACCCCATGGCCTTAGATTTTCAGAGGAGGCCTGGGCCCTCCAGTGTAGCAAAGAGGCACATATGCAGTGGATCACACACCCTGACCCCAGAGGAAAGTCAGTAGAAATCAGGACAAGCCTCTTATCTTGTGACAGTCTACTTAGTTCCTGTACCAAGATGGCCATCTGTAGAACATCAGATGGAAACTTGGCATTCCCTCCAAAAGGATCTAAAAAGAGCCTTCTGAACTATATTCTCTGACTATACTGAATTAAACATTATTTCCCTTCCCAAGCTGCAAACACATAGAAATATGGCAAGGGCTCAAGAGAGATGGACAAAGACTTACAAATACATAAAATTGTATACACTGTTTCAGTAATTCAATGACAAGTCTTCAAAGCATGTCTTGAATTCTATTGTTTCTAAAGGAAATGGAAAGCAAATATGTGTGTATCAGGAACTGGGTGACAGTTTGTTTGCTGAATTGTTGAATGCACTCCTATGCAAAAGAGACACATATATTGGGGAAATTGTGTGGGGATGGGTGTCCTCACACAGCTACCCAAAACAATGGCCATAACTTCTATGATGTCACACCACCTTTGCCATAGCAGCAAATAGGTGTTAGGCACTGGTTTTGCACTGAAGTGGACTCAAAAACACCAAAAGGCACAAAGAATGAGAGGAATGACTACTAGCCACCAGACTTCAGCTTGAAGAGCTGTCCTGACCAGAACCTAAGATAAATTGTGCTTGAGAAGGCTGATCTCCATGTAAGGTTTCTGAGCACCAAGGACTAGACACTATTACAGGTGTTGGAGAAACAGAAATGAATGTGGTTCTCTCCTCACCAATTTCATGCTGAAAAGAAAACCAGAAATCATAATGATAATTTCTATAAATCAGAGACATGACATTGGTTGTTTTGTAGCAACAACTTTACAATGGGGATTGGAAGAGATTGCCCTGAAGAGGAGATAGTTGTTATGAGAGCCATCATCCAGGCAATTATGTAGGAGCAGGTACTCCAGGCAGTAAGAACAGCAAGTACATCCCCTATTGATCAGAATGGAACTGACTTGCTTCAGAAAAGGAAAACAGCACTGACATGCTTGCTTGTGAAGTAAGAATGGAAAGGTACAATGAAGAAAAAGGTCAGAAATGAAGATAGGAATAAATTAGATAGATATTGGTTACTGCAGATTACTAGAAGAAAAGTTCTTATTTTCATCTAAATCTGACATGACCCCCTGGAACCAAAGTGCTAAAATAATAGTCAGACACATCTGATTCACCTAAAGAATACTTTTAAAATGTGATTCTACTTGGGCTCTGGTGGCTCACAACTAGAATCCTACATACTCAGGAGGCTAATATCTGAGGATCATGTTGGAAGCAAGCCCAAAGACAAAATTTGGTAAGACTGATCTCCAATTAACCACCAAATATATGGATATGAAGCTGTGCTTCAACTGGTAGGGCACTAGCCTTGAGGCAAAAACTAAAGGACAGCACCCAGGACCTAGGTCCAAATCCTAGGATGTCACAGAACAAAGAAGCAAATAAACAAAATTTGGTGCTCAGTCATTCATCACTTAGCATCCTAGTTCAATATAATTTCTATGAGCCTTGGAAATTATATCCTTAACAAATGCTCTCCCCGGATATTTTGCTTGGTTACCAGCTTTCAAAGCCCTGGCATCAACAATTTCTCCTCCCAGGCAGCATAGCAGTCTACCACTAGAAATTTGAAGATATATTAATCATACGAATTCTGATCATCTTTCCACATACATCAAATAAGTAGTAGCCACATTCCATTATTCTGAATGTTTTTAATCCCCCTTTGAGTTAATAAGCATTAAAGCTTAAAAACTCTAGAGTGGTTATCAAACTAATTCAACATCATTCTTCCACCCAATCTTATAAGTTTATAAAAGGAGAGACTATATGAAAGTGTGCACATGATAACTTCTAACTATAATACTCTCAAGAAGTAGGGTTTTACAAAAACATCCTTATTGCTTTGCAAAAAGAAAGGATACGAGATTTAAAGAACTACCTAACATCTCAGAAGGAAAATGCTATTGGCTTTAGAACAAATTCATTTGCCTACAACTAAGAAAATGAGTTTCAGAAATGCCAGAGGCAAAGGGTATTATTCAAATCACCTTATCATGAGGTACAAGCAACCTGTCTAGATCAACCTTCCAGGAAAATAAGCAATGAATGAAAACCAATGCTTCTAAAACAAGCCAATTGGTGGTGGTTCATGTTTCTTATCCTAGTTACTTAGAATCCTAAGATGAAAGGATCTCAATTCAAAACCTGGCCAGGAAGAAAAGCTTACACTCTGCAACCAACAGACAGGAAGTATCAGCTCTGTGCCTGAAGCCCAGCTAGAAGGCCTCTGCCCATAGACAACCAAACACACAAGAATACCCTGAAGACTCAGGGTCTGTGTTGGAGGGGCAGAATGATGCAGGTTCCGGCCTCAGGATTATCTGAGGATTGTGTTTGTGCATGTGGAAAGCACATGTCACAGACTCCTGGGAGCAGAGGAAGTAGCTCTTCTGCTTACTTAAGCATAGACAAACAGCAAGAAAAAAACATTTTCATACTTATCTTGGGGTTCATTTCCCTAACATCAACTTATCTGATCTTTTCTGCTTGACTCAGATATATACTAGTTATTGCAAATAAGGGAAACCATGGGACCTATGTTTCTTTGGGCCTGGCTTATTTCACTTAATATAATTTTTTCCCAAGCCTTTATTTCCTAATAAATGGGGCACTGTCATTATTTCTGATGGAAGCATAGAATTCCATTGTGTATATATACCACATTTTCTTGATTTATTCATCTACTGAGGGGAATCTGGGTTGGTTCTATATCTTAGCTATGGTAAATAGTGCTGCAATAAACATAGTCGTGCTGGGAGCTTTAGTGTGGACTTGTTTGTGATCATTTGGGTAAATGTCCAAAAGTGAGAATGCTGGATCTTATGGGAGCTCCATGTGGAGTCTTTTGAGGAACGTCCACATTGCTTTTGAAAGTGGTTGAACAAGTTTACACTCCCACAAATAATTCAGTAAGGTTCCCTTCTGTCCACATCCCCTCCAACATTTGTTAGAGTCCCTCTCTCACGGTATAACCCCTGCTTACACTGTATTTGATGTTGGTATAATTTGTGGAGGGGAAGGGAAAAAAGAAATAGTTTAAATAGGGATACAGGTGGACCCATTGCAACAATGAGATATACAAGTCATTATGTCAAAAAACAAACTTTACAAATTTGGTCAGGGGACCGAGAGATTGGATAGGAGGGTGGGGGAGAAATGGGAAGGGATGGGAGGGGGATACAAAATAGGAGGCTACAATGCTTGGTCAGAAATGTAATCATTGTCTTGCCCGTGTAAGTTAATCCCTCTCTACAGTATTTTCACAATAAAAAAGGTACTTGTGAAATATTAATTTCCTATTTGTGATGTCATACTAGAAATATTTAAATAAATTGGAAAAATATTCAAGGGAATTCTCTGTGTTCTTCTGATAATATCATAAAGGTACATACTAACCTCAACTGAATTTAATGATTTCTAGAAAACAGAAGTCAATATTGGATGTTTCCATTGAAAAATAATCTGGGTCCAAGCTTTAGATCAAATATAGCTTGCTAATTAGAAGGCAGAGATTAGAAGTCCGATATCCAGGGCCAGATCTGACAAAAAATTCTTGAGAGACTACAAAAACAAAAAAAAAACTAGATATAGTGTAATTTCCCTGTTATCTCACGTTTGTGGAAACTATCAGTAAGAGATTATTGCTCAAGGAAGGTTTGGCCAAAAAGTAAGATCTCCTCTGAAAAATAATCTAAGGTGGTCAGAGCCTTAGCAACTTCATGCGCCAGTAGTGCCAAAGGAAAAAAGAAAAGAAGAAAACAGAAAAGGAAAGGGAAAGATAGAAAAGGAAAACTATTTTCTCTTCATTCTTGTAGTTTCATGTCATTGGATACAAGAACTGAGAGTATTTTGTTTATTGTTTTAGGATTCAGTCCTCTCTAAAAGCACTTATTTCAAGTAATTATATTATTACTACTATTAATTATTATTAGGCCTTCTTGGAGATTGAACCAATGGCTTTGTATATTTTAGTCTAGTCCTACAACTGAGCTGTACCCCAACTCCCTTGTATAGTTTTGGAAATTGTTTATGAATTCTTCAATAGATAGCTACTCTACTTTTCATCTTATCTTTTCTCTCCCACATTTTCCCCTATGTATTCTAGTTTATGTGTTGAAAACTTTCCTCAATTTTATCTTCTAAACTAAAAATTTTGCTTTTGAGATTACAGGAAAGTCTGTTCCTTTCATGACATCTATTAAAATTATATACAGATGTATGTATTTCACATGTATTGCTGATGCTTAGAGTACATTGCAACAAGCAACTGTTTATATGGTCATAGGCACATAGCTTTTGAGCCATTTTGATAATCTCTTATAAGAATAGCATCCCTTGTTCTTGCCATGTGAATGCTTAGAGTGCTGTTAGTTAATCATGTCCAAGTGTAATTATTGGTCCTTTACTATCTATTGGATTAATTTGTAGATTTACGGACATATTTAGTTATTACAAATGAGGAAAACCATGCAGCATATAATGAATTGGCTCTGACTAATTTCCAGTCTTTCCATTTCCTCAGGAATGGTGTAATGCCTTTCTTTCCATTGAAAGCAAAGAATTTCCATTGAAAGCAACAGAATTGAAGACCCAGAAACGAATCCACTCCTATGGGCAAATAATCTTTTATAAGGAAGCCAGAAACACGGGATGGAAGAAAAACAACCTCTTCAAAAAACTGTACTGGTAGAATTGGCTGTACACAGAAAACTAAAGTTACATCTTTATATATCCCTCTGCACCAGAATAGATTCCAAATGGATAGAAGACCTCAATGTAAGTCCAGATAACTTGAGAATATTATAGGAAGAGTTAAGGGAAACACGAGGGCTCCTTGGCACTGGTCAAAACTTCCAAAGTAAGTCTGGATAAATGGGATTATATCAAACTAAACCAATCATTTGTCAGACTCAAAAGCCATGGAGAAAAAACAGAGAGTGTAGATCAGATTTATTTGGGAGCAAACCTCCAGATGAGACCCTCAGATAGTGCTAAACACTTATTATTCCCTTTTCTACTTAGGTTATTTATAGTGGGATTATACGAATATAAGAGTTTTCCCGTGGGGATTTGAACAAAAACAACTAATGCTAAGACATAGATAGCAGGTGAAATGAGTTGTAGCTGAAGAAAAGGAGGGATTAAGGCAAGGGGGTCTAGTTCAAAGCCTTGGCTTGCTGCATCTTAGTAAGATTTAGATGCTCAAGGGAATGGGTGTAAAGCAGGAGTGGTTATAATTAAAAGCACTGGTCTGAAAACTCAAAATAAGGACCCTTGTCTATGTGAACCATACAGTTTCTAACATGAGGTTTTATTTAAATTAACAAGCTCAATTTTAGATTTTTGCAGAGTGGGATGGTGCATAGTTACAGGCAATGTCTGCTATTTCAGGTAATCCAATCTACTCTTTCAAGAGTTACTCAGTAGCTAGGTTTCAACACAATGAGTACAATGAGATTGTACAAATGACACTGCGACTTTTCGGTCTCATGAATCAAAATCCTCTCAAATGATTTCTGTCTTCCAGATGTTTACACAACATTCCTCATGACCTTTTCTACTATTTTGTCTTCATTATTGCTGTTCATATTACTTTTTTGTTGTTGTCTTGACTGTATGAGCCATTTTTAGGTCCTGAACTCAATGTTTATTGGTCTCCCTTGAATTTTTTGCTAATGGCTGATGACACTCTATTCCTTGAGTCACATCCTCACCTTATCATTCTTGCTGGACAATTGGAAATAAGTTTTCACATTTCTATCTGTTTAGACTGCTATTGAACCAAAATCTTCATGTCTTAGCCTCCTGAGTTTCTAGGATTCTCCACATGAATGGATAACACCAATCTTTGCTTTACTATTATTTTAATTATGTGGTAGAAGAAAGTGGAAGTATATTTGTGTTAAATGTCATTCAAATACAAGTTTGAATCAACTTGAAATAATGTAACTGTTATTAATTTTAACAGTTAAATCAATGAATTTTACACATTCCCACAGAAATAAATTGAAAACAAAAGGCATAAGTGTTTTTCTAAAGCAAGTAAAGGAATTATGAATTTCTTTCACGTTAAAATTCATGTTTTATATAAGTTTAATTAGCAGACTTCCATGACTAAAAATAAATATATTATACAACTAGAAGCAAAATGCTTATAGTTAGGAATAGATATTTCATCACAGCCAAAAGATAAGATTTTGAAAAGTCTCACTAAAAAGAAATGTTACATATAGAAATTAGTGGATATATATATATATGTGTATATATATATATATATATATATATATATATCTTGATCATTACACAACATATAAATGAATGTGATTACCACTCAATACTTCATAAATGTATAAAAAATAATTATGTAGCGAGGTGCCAGTGGTTCATGCTTGTAACCCTAGCTACTAAGGAGTCTGAGAGCTGAGAATGATGGTTCAAAGCAAGCCTAGGCTGGTAAGTCCATGAGACTCTGATCTCCAATGAGCCACCAGAAAACTGGCAGTGGCTCAAGTGGTGGAGCACCAGTCTTGAGCTGAAGAGCTGAGGGACAGTGTCCAGTCCGAGATTTCAAGCCCCAAGATTGACAACAAGTAAAAATAAACAGTTATAAATAAACAAATATTTTGACATAAATGTTAAAATATATATTCTAAAATTATTTACATCCTCACTAGTTATACTAGTTTATATAAATTCAGAGAAGTGTTTTCTGGTTTTAGTTGTCATTTAATCAATTGTGTAAATCACATATTTCTCACTCAATTCATTTTTGTATGTTTATATACTTATATGTACTGAGTATAATGAACTTATTCGTGATAGGCAGTGCTCTTTTAGTAATCTCCCTTGGCTTTCTAACATTAACTCTTCTACCAGAAAACTGATATGCCCTCCAACCTTGTCAGAGTTTTCATCTCATTGGAGCAGAAAAGTATAAGTCATAGTCATTGTTTGGAACAACTGTAACAATTTACATGCATTTCACTTAGTTTAAAAACCAAAGCATTCAAGTCATCTTAACCATGCCAGTAATAGCTTTTCAGTCTCTTAAGAGATGAAAATCTTTAATTATACATCTATTTTTTTCTACCTAACATCCTATATCTTAAGAAGATCTCTTTCTTTAACCCTGTGTTCCTGATTAGAAGACCGGATCAATAGCAATAATGAAAACAGCAAAGGAAAATACTTGAAATCAGCTAAAAAAGCAATCACAGAATTTACTGTTTTCCCCTGTTTCAATGAGAATATACGTTAAAGTATCATGTTTTGTTATCACTTAAAGAGCAATAATTAAACCTTAATTAGCAGTAAGAAGGGAACAGAAAAGTTTGTTTGAAGAAAGCTTGACTTTGAGCAATCCAATATTAGCATAATGGATTTATCTTGTTTTTCTATGGAGTTGCCAAAATAATAGAGAGCAACACCCAAAGTCAGGAAAACACCTATACAAAAGAAGTAAACTTTTGTTTATAAAATTGTGAGGGTCTGACTCTTTCAAAGTCAGGCTTGCAAAGAGGAAAAGTGCATTTGCTTTAGTGTGAACAATAAAAAATATAAAAGAACTTTATTAATGTTTTACGTATCTTGCCTAGGACTTCTCATGTTGGAGAAGAAGAAAGGTATGAAAAAGTTCAAGATTGTTTGACTATTCCTCAAGATCATTCTTATTTATCAGCTATAACAACGGAAGTAGACTTGGTTACTCTTAGTATCATGCTTTTTTACATTTAGAAGCATTGCTTGTTGCTGGGTTATAAGCTGCAAACCCTTGAGTATTAATAAAGAGTCATTTCCTGAGAGGAATCTTGCTTTGTAAACAAAACTAAAATATCAAAGTCTTAGCATAGTGGAAACTATTTTCTAGCTATATCACAATCTGTACGTGTAGATTTTGTTTCCCATTGTTTCAGGGGATCCATTTTTGTCATCTTCTTTTCCACCATCTAGTGATCCTATACCATCCTGGGATTGCTATATCTTTCCTGGATTCTCTAATTCCTGTTGGAAAGTTAGGGAAGGATAGAAAATTGAGTTTCTGTTTCTGTTTTACCTTATTTTTTTATTACTTTAGAAAGTGTAACTCAAAATGGCATAAATTATCTTTATAATATTAGGAGATAGATTTCACTTCCATATTCTTACTCTAGCCTTCTACATAACTTTGGTACTTAGTGATTCTCAAATGTGAAAATAAACATAGGGAGCTTCTTACTTAGACATTGTTTAGAATTTCAAGACTTCATTAATGCAAGGCCCTTAATAGTATATACGTCATAAATGTGTCCAAAGCTGGTGGCAACTTTTTCTTATTCTCAGAAACAAGAACATGTGTTGTCCCCGTAGTTGCATCAGGAAAAGGCTGAGGTTGAATTAGTTTACTAAACTAAATGTGCTACCAAATGTGCTGTAACAAATTTCCACAAGTTAAGTGGCTTGTATAATCCATATTAATCATTTTACAGTTCTAAAGGACAGAAATCTAAAAGAAGTCTCACTAGATTAAAATCGAGCCACCGACAGAGCTAAAATACTTTTCAGATGATTCTAGTGGAAAAGGCATTTACTTCCTGTTCTGCTTTCCAGAAACTTCAGAATCTGGGTTGTTGTCTTTTGCTTTATCTTCAAATGTACCATCTTTACATCTTTCTGACGGAAATTACCTAATCATGTCCCTTTCGAACTACAGGTGGGACTTTTAAGTACCCATTTGAGTATAGTTCCCCCATCTGATAATTATTTAAACTTGCATTCCTTAGGTGTTGAAAGGTTATTATTTTACATATATATAATCTAAATCTACATTTGAGGAATTCGATATTTGGGAATGATAGATATTTTGGGAAGGTATTTTGCTTCATACCACATTGAGTGTATAGCATTCTTTCTACTATACCCTGCATAATTCTTTCATTAAATTTGAACAACACATAAGCTATTTGTCTTAAAATCATCTATTTTTCATTCTGTTTAGATTCTGATAAAATGTAGCCCCTCAACTTACACACAATGTTAATGCAGTCTTGTTTCATGCCTGCCATAAGCAAACAACACATTACTATTTATTTTAACTTATTTTTTAAAAAATTAAAAATTACTATTTATTTTAAAACCTATTTTAAAAAATCAGGCAAATCCAAGGAATTAGAGAACATTTTGGTACTGATACAGCATAAAGTCTCAACAAAACTTGGAGTAATTATTTCAATACTACATTTTGTTCTGCTCGGAGAAGAAACCATTTTATAGACAATACTTTATACTTTCTTACCTAGTATTTTTTTTTCGGAAATGGAATTTGTTAATATATGTGACTATCCACCAGAATAAATATTCATTTATCGGTATCTTGTGCAGATAGCTTAGTCAATTAGATGTAAATGGAAATTCATCAGTAGCAATTTTTAAAAATGCAGAAAATGTGGACAGTGAGCCTATATATATATATATATATATATATATATATATATGTATATATATATATATACATATATATATATATATATATATATATGTATTTCCACCATCACCTTCCACATCCTCCTTCTTACTTCCTAGGAAACATACCCAAATAATAAAAAGGCTTAGATATTTGGCTCTTGACCTTGAAAGTTGAAGCAGAATGTTATCCATGTCAGAGATAACTGTTAATGGTGTTTTACATAATAATTTCACATATAACAGCCCTACGAGTCCTGCAGGTCTTAACACTGTATTTCCTTAGTGATGTGATAGGAATGTCAGCCTTACTGGACTTAGTATTGTTTTCCACTTCCTTTTCTAACACCTGGACAAAATTATAATGCATAGTAACAGAATGAAAAAGTAATGCCATCTTAAGAAAGTCATTTAGGGCTTTAGGAATGTGGCTTCATGGTACAGTTTTATATAAGTAAGTAAACCACTAGAACAAGTCAGGGACAGGGTTTCCTTCAAGCCTCGGGTTTTTTTCCTGTAGAGTAAAAAAGGACAGCACAAATTAACTTGAACTTTGTCATTTCTCTATGTTCAATTCCTCTCTTGGGTTCAGTTTCCACTTGCAATAACAGTTCCTTCCACTTACTTCCAGTAACAATCTATGGTGCTGTTCGAGGTACAATGAATGTTTTCTGGCTTCATTGAAATAGCACAAAAACGTCTTTGGACATGAGGTAACATGTGTTTCAGAGACAACTTAGTAAAGACAAAATATGGAATTTAAATGGCTTACAAAAATACTATTCATGTACATATGGCCATATAAGATGATGTTAAGTGAAATGAACCCCAATATAGTTACACAACTTTTTTCTTTCTTGCTATTGTTTTAAATGTATCTGAAATGTACTATGTGATTTTTTTTGTTTCTCTTCTATGCTCTTTCCCAATGATATAACCCCGGTTTTCTCTGAATTTGATGTTGGTGCCCTGCATCTTGCACATACATTTTTCTAATGTGGGGAAGGGAAGGGAAATAACAAAATACTGTATCCTTGACCTATTGTAACAATTAGATGAACAAGACACTAGATAGAAAATGAACTTTACAAATTGGGGAGGGGAAGTAGGAGTTGGAGAGATGGGGAAGAAAGGGATGGCAGAGGAAAACAAAAGAGGAGATAACAATTCTCTATAGGAAACATTCTCATTACTTACATAACTCTAACCCCTCTGTCCACTATTTTTACAATAAAAAATGAAAAAAAAAACATTATCCAGGAGTACTTTAACTTCAAATTTCATAAGTTTCCTGTAAATTAAGGCCAATTTTAAGTGGGAAGTAGTTTCTCAGAAATTTTTGTTGTTGTTTGTTTTTTTTGTTTTTTTGTGAGTGTGTGTTTGTTGTGCATTATTTCCCAAGTGTACCTAAGTTAACAGTAGAAGAAACAATAGGAATAATAGGAGAAAGAAAAGTTCTGTGTTTAAGTGTAAAGGTTCTATATACTATAGAAGACAACTTTGAAACAATAAAGCCAAGGCCAGTATTTAGAACTATGGGAGTGATATACAGAAAGCATTACTACTAAGTGGAAAATGAAGGATGAGGCCATTCTTTTTCATCTTCTAGATCTAAATCATGGTAGCTAATGAAGCAAATTTGTAAAACGTGGAATGGAAGAATAATTCTTGTTCCAAAGCAACTTAATATAAGGGCATGGACTTAAATGAAAAAAAAAAGGCCATTTACTTTTCTTTCTTTCTTTTTATGGTAGTGGGGGGAGCTTGAACTCTGGGCCTGGGCGATGTCCCTCGGCTCTTCAGCTCAAGGCTATTGCTCTACCACTTGAACCACAGCACCACTACCAGTCTTCTGGTGGTTAATTGGAGATAAGTGCCTCAGAAACACTCCTACGCGTGCTAGATTTGAACTGCAATCCTCAGACCACAGCCTCATGAGTAGCTAGGATAATAGGCGTGAGACACCAGCACACGGTTTAAGATCACATTTCTAACAGAGTACACTCAGGATATGTACTGTGTATGTTGACTGAACTTTATAAGAATTCTTGAGTTAAAAATCTCGGCTAGAGCTAAGTCTTCACACTCAAAAAAATATTTCTAGTTTTAAAGTTTATACTGCTGAAAAATAAAAACTAAGGAGGTAAAGGAGTCTGGGAAGTTCAGTTTGCATCCAGCCTGGGAAGAACAGTGTTTGAGACACTATCTATAATTAACCAGCCAAAAGCTGGATTGGAAGAATGGCTCAAGTGATGGAATACTAGTCATGAGCAAGATTGCTGAATAAGAGCTTGATTGAGGCTTTTGCGTACATACATACAAACATTTACATACACACAGAGGCACGTATATGTGCAAACACACATGCACAAATGAAACAACTCTCAAAATATGTACAAAAATTAGAAAACAATAGAAAATATGTCCTGAGTAAGAATAGAATCAAGTGATATTTTTTAATATTAGTAAGTCCTCAAGTGAACTTTCTTCAAAAAAGTTTAAGACTATTACATAGGTAGGGACCAGAGATAGAAAGAGAATCAAGTAATCATTATTAAAGGTATCAGATCCATGGAGGAATGAATCAGAGAACCCGTGCAGGTGCATCTGGAAATGTTCTTATCCTGTGTCAAATGTTAGAACATCTTTGAAAATTGTACATAAACAGTCTGTGCAGTCAGTCTAGTGGATAATATCTTCGGAGAAGTTCAGAATTGCTAGTGTGTTTCTAGATTAAATAAACCAACAAACTGTTGCAGGGCAATGTGACACAAGCCTGGAATTGTAGCACTCAGACTAAGACAGGAGTTTAGAGAGTGGAATTACATAGTGATAACTTCCATGGACTAGGTAGTATAATTTTGTCTCAATGAAACATACAAACAACAAGAAAGGGCTACACAGTTTGAAGTTTGGGTTAATTTTGTCATTATGTTTTGAGAAGTCAAGCTTCCTATTGAAATGCATGTCACCAGTTTTGTGCAAGAACACTATTTTAAGGCAAGGATCAACCAAAGTCCTATAGATGCACTGTCAAAAGGCTGAAGAAACAATCTAATTCAACAGATACAATCTATTAAACATCAAACAACTATGGATTAATGGACTAAGAACAGCAAAGAAGAATTTGGAAAACCAGAAATTATTAACTTTAGGGAAAAATGTGGGGAAAAATAGAATTAGAGAGATATGGGGAGGTCAAAGGAGAATGAATTTAACCAAGTCCTAAACTCAAAGAGGGAAATGGATTGGACAGAATGATAGGAGAGTGATTAAAATAAAAAAAGGACAAAAAATGGGAAAAAATTATGTAAGATTAAATATGATATTGAGAGAAGAAAAGGATAGGATGAGAGGAGGGGAGGCATAGAATGGAGACATGAAAAACTAAAAAATAAAAATTCTTAGAAATAATAGTTGTGTTTTTAATACTCTATTCATTACAGAACATTCCTAGATGCAAAATGGCTCATGATTCCAACCAAAAATTTGAAAAAGTAAACATCATACTGTTGGATTCCAAAGAAATGATCAAAATTACAAACATTTAAGCCTGGAGAAATTTCAATATTCATCTAATGTAGGACTTTGTAGACCTTGATAAATTAGAATTTAGATTTAAAATAAATATTTTGGTTTTGTTTGTAATTTCATATTCTATAGGATACTACAAAATTCTTTTTATGTATAGGGTTTAATTGACAAATTTACAAATGATTATGGCATTCTATTTGCCTAAAATATTCTTTCAAGTGACGTATGATTAGAACTTAGCCAATAGATAATTCTAAGAATTCATGTTTAAAATAATGTGAATACTCTAGACAGAGTTGTCAACAAATGGATGATATTATTTTATAAATTTAGAAAAAGCAATATTTTGAGGCTTATTTGTAACATGGTATGGAGAGAGTAATTGTGTGATATCTTGGTTCTTCTATCTATTCCTATCACATTAAGAAATTTCTTTAATTACGTGCCTCTCAATGAGAAAAATGTTAGGGTTGGGGTTTGTTTTTATTTTGTTTTTGTTGTTTGGTTTGTCCTAGGGCTTAACCTCTGGGCCTGGACACTGTCCCTGTGCCTGTTTTTGTTCAAGGCTACTGCTCTACCACTTGAACCTCAATGCCACTTGTGTCTGGCTTTTCGTGGGCAGTTTATTGGAGATAAGAATGTAAGGAACCTTACTTTCTGGATGGGCTTTGAAACATAATCTTCAGATCTTAATATTCAGATATTCAGATCTCCTGAATATCTATCAGAGATTAATATATATAATATAATAAAATAAAAATAAATAATATTTGCAAGTGTTCTGATCTCAAGAATACCACTGGGAGAAAATGATGCAGCTCAGTTTATTGTGGTGTTCTTTCCAGATCAAAGAGGACATCACATTAGCAGAGGTGTAGGATTTTTTCACAATAGTGATAAGCTAGCCATGAGGTGATTTTAGGGAATTTTCTGGTGCACCTTTAAAGTTGGAAACTGTTGGGCTAGGATGACTTTATGGCCTAAAAACTTGGGATTGATGGTCATATATATAATAGCTTACTCTGATGAACAAATATTTACTCTTAAGGAATTAATTATTATAGATACTGCATAGATTTATCTTCTACCAGAATGTGTCTATTTTTTCTGGTGATTTTTAAATATGTAACCCCTCATCGGAAACTGCGTGTATTGCAGAATTAAATAAAATACAAACAGTTGCTCTTTTGAAAGTCTCTGATACGGCATGTTCAGAATTTGAAAATGAGTAGTTGGTAGTCATAGGAATGTTGAAGAACATATATTCTGTCCTTTTAACAATTAGTCAGTTTTAAAAGTTAGGAGTTCCATAGAATTGAACTGTTTTCTGTTTTAGTATGAGACAATACTAAAATAATATTTTTTTCAAAATAATGGCAAGTATATTGTGAAAATATTGTTTAGTTTGATAACATTCAAGTTGATGTCCCTCTGATAAAGAAAGTGGTAATTAATTAAAATTAGCAGCCAAAATGTTCATTTATTAAAAAGGTAATACACATAGAATAGTATTTACTGTACCACTACAGTGAAATTATATTTTTTGCAGCTCATTTTTAATTCAATTTTATTGTCAAGTTGATGTATAGAAGGGGTTGCAGTAATTGTAAGGTAGTGAATACATAACATGTAGATCTTTTTACCTCCGCCCTAATTTTTCTCAGACTTTTCCCAATACCTTACAAGTGTTAATGTAAATTTCCAACATGTTGTTTTGTGAGTATTGCTATTGCATTGGTTTGCCCTTTGTCCTTTGTTTTGCATTTTTTGTTCTTCTTCCCTTGCCAAATTAAGATAAATTTATATACAATACGCAGGATACAAAAATCAAATACAACAAGGGATAAACCAGAGGGGAAAACACAAAGGAAAAAAGAAATCATATAGTACATTAAAAAAAACAACCACAAAGAAAAGCCTCTGTTTCCATATCCAGGAGTTCATTTTGCTCAGCATCATCTTATATGGTCATATATACATAGATATTGAGCCATTCTTCTCATCTGCTAGGACTATCCTAGCTATTTCCTACTTATTACAAATGAGGAAAACCATGGAATCTGTCTCTTTGTGTATTGTTTATTTTACTTAATAGGATTTTTCCAAGTCTTTCCATTTCCTTATGAATTGGAAGCATAGAATTCCACCATGCATATATAAACCACATTTTGTCAATTTGTTCATCTACTAAGTGGCTTATTGGTTTAAAACCTGATTGCATGTAAGTATCACTTAGGGTCATTCAAAAATGACAGTTGCCACCTCACCAGATATACTAAAATCATCCTTTCTAAGTAAGTTAGTATTTCATGGTGGTACAAGTGTTGAGCTATCTGGATGAATCTAATGTATATCTTGCACTGAATTAGGCAGGAAGATATCCAATATCACATAGGATAAAAATGGTAGTGACAAAATATTTCCCTTGAGAAAAATATTGGAGGCTGCCAGAAATATGAAGTAGTTCAGATAATTTTGAAGAATTTAGAAATGCCAGCCCACATATGTCTCTTTAAATAAAAATTATGTAAGTAGATATGCAAAAGAAGGGGAGGAGAATAAAATAACTGGCAGCAGTACATTGTCCCAAGTTACAGTATAAAAAGACATAATCTATAACTTCCAAGTTAAATAGAGACCAATATAATACATCACACTTAATTTAGATACATGCAAAATATTTACTTGGCTTTTTCCCACTTTAATGCTCCAAAGTAAATGAATACTTTAAGAAAATTATGTGATTGTCATTACTTCAACCTGAACACTGTGATGAGTCCTCTTTTTCTCACTTTGCTCTTGTAAAATACTCCCTAACTTGATGTTGTTGTGGCTGATAGGAGAGCCAAAGTTAGGAGCTTCTACTTGTATGATTATGCCAGAATGTTTTAAAGCAGTTTTTTTCCCAAGGTATCCACCTACATTATCTGAAGCTGTACTTTGAACACACCCTCACAGCAGAGAACATTATTTGAAATTGTTCTTCCTTGGCATTTCCGTGGTACTTTCTACTTTGTGCCTTTGTATTTTTTTTCATGTTCCTTTTGAGTTCACAGTTGCTTTATTTCCATTTCATCTATACAAACTGCTGAGAACATTGTTCAACTACCACTTCTTGTTTGCACATACCTAGTCTATGTATGAAGGTACTTTGTCCGTGTTAAGCAATAGGGTAGTACTCACTCTCTGAGGAGAAAAGTTCCACAATATAACCCTATGCCCACTTTAGAGCATGTAGAATTTAAAGCATTTTGAGACAAACAGTGATACGAGAATTGAAAGACTTCTTTGGGACATTTTCTTGGAGCTCATTAGTTTACCCAGGAGAAATATAAATATCCACAAAAATTGGAGTGAATTACTAAGTATCCGTTTTAACACTAGATCCTAGATGTTGTGTTATTACAAGTCACCATTGTATTATTGTTACATCAGAATCCTTCCCTACTTGGAAATGTGTATGAGAAGATGAAAGAAAGGCATTAAAGCAAAATGCCATATCTATTTAGGCATTTCATTGTAGTGGTGAGAGTAATGTCTGAACTCTTCCATTCAATAATAGCTTGAAGTTTATAAGAGCACTTCTACATATAAGAATTTGTGGCAGGTTGATGGACAGTGTTATTACAACATGGAGATATCCTTAACAAGAACTTGAATTAAATAGAGCATATGGCAGTTATGATGTGTCATGGCTAATGAGGCATTAGAAAATGCCTTCTAAAGAAGAATCAATTGGAGGAGTCTTCAGTAACATCAGTGAAGCTGTATGTTCAACCTAATATGTGGTGTTAGTTTTCCTACATTTATAACAGATAGGCTGATAAGTTATCCAAACATATCTAAAGATATTTCAGTAAAATTCAAAACGGATGTGGATAAATGGTTAACTCATTAAAACTCTAGGACAAATGAGTATTCTCTGTGCTGTAGTGCAATCTGTAATCTCCTAGCTAAACAAAGTTTTCAAAAATATTCATAGAATACCTCTAAGTAAAGTTCATGAGAGTTACATCTGTATAATTCTTCTAAGGTCAGGATAAAAGCATTTGTTCTCAACATTTAAAATAAACGGGATCTGTTGACTTCATGGATCGAGAATTTTATGGCTTCATATTCATATCTAAAAATTTCACCAATATGACTTATATCTCTACCAGTTCACCAAAACACTGTTCTTATTGAACTTGTCTATGTGTTTTTAGTTTTCAAATCCAAATAGCATATTTCCTTCAATATCTCTGTAACAGTTTTTACCTTTTCTTCCTGCAAATTCTTTCCTTTCTTTACTTCTGTAAATCTGTGTTTATTAATTTCTTGTTTCCTTATTTATCTCTTTCTTCTAATCTTGTCCACACTGGTGCTCACATTGCTCAGAACTTCTTTTGCCTCTTCCCTTTAATAATACCTGATTTTATTATTGTTTTTCATATTCATGGTTGTCGATATTTTGATGATGTCTAAACCGACCTATCTTTGCATCTGTTTAATATAAACTTTAGCACTATCAGAGTTTTTTTCCCTAAATCCATCGTTTCCACTTGTAATCCTTATCACCAAGAATATCACTAACAGAGTTGCCTGGCCAGAGATATAGAAGCACTTTAGATTTCTTCTTACCTTTCTACTCCACCCATTAGATAAGATGAATGATCAAGATTTTCACAGTTTCTGTCGATAATATCATTTCTATGTAATCCTTTGTTGCCCTGACACCAGCCTGTTTCATGTAAACATCACTGGTCACCTAGTCTTAAACAACCTTTTACAAAGTATGTTTTTTATCCCCATAGTCTTTTCATATTGGTTCTCTCCATCACCAAATTATTGTTCTTTATATGTACACAGAGTGAAGAGCTCAGACAAAAGTTCTAGTATAAGGGCAGGGAAGGTGGCTCAGTGGTAGAGTGCTTGCCTTGCAAGCCTAAGTCCCTGGGTTCGATTCCTCAGCACCACATAAGCAAAAAGAAAAAAAGACGGAAGTGGCGCTGTGGCTCAAGTGTTAGAGCACTAGCCTTGAGCTGAAGAGCTGAGGAACAGCATCCAGGCCCAGAGTTCAGGCCCCACAACAGGAACCGCCCCCGCAAAAATTCTAGTATTATTTACTCACTACATTGATGGTTGGCCTTATATTTCTCATCTGTAAATGGATGTAATTTACCAGGAATATTGAAGAATATATTTTTTTACTTCTAGAGCAAGAAAAAAGAAAAGTGAAGAGTCCTTACATTTTCCACCTTGTCTTACAAATAAGGAAAGAGTGCTGTTATAAAGTCACAAATTGTTTCATGCAGAAATAAAAATAAATTTTACCTCCTGGCTCTAAGGCCTGTGTCCTTTTAAGGCAACTGTAGATATGTAAGTGGTATTATATAAATTGTGTCATGTGTTTACAGTTCTATTAAAGATCATACTCTTAATATAACATTGGAAAACCTAGGTTATTGAATAGTATCTATATGAGAATATCATTTGAACTAATCACACTAAGTTGAAAACTACATGTTAGTCCATCAAAATGTGGAAATAAATGATTTTGTGTATAAGAAAACAATAAGACCAAGAAAAGTGAGGATACATGAGAGAGACTGCAGGAATAACATTAGTGTTTTTACTGTCTACCTGTTTATGTGATTGTATTTCTTGATATTGAAACTCTACTCTGGTTATTCTTATTGTATGTAATCCAATGCTGTTTATTACTATGTATTCAGTGTAGGAAATCTAGCTTCAAAAATATCCAAATATTTTACTTTTCAATCACAACATTGTAATCATCAGGGTACACTGTGGTCATCAACATCTTCATAAAATTATTATTTGCAACATAAGTGCTAACTATTGAAAGTCTTATATGTCTATGATATTACTATTATTTGTTTTTTGATTAATAACTTTAATGTTACTAGTGTTATGCATCCATATTAAAATTTTGAACAAATAAAGAAAGAAAAAAACCCTGGGGCTGGGAAGGTGGCTAAGTGGTAGAGCACTTGCCTTGCATGCCTGAGGCCCTGGGTTCGATTCCTCAGCACCACATAAGCAAAAAGAAAAAAGCTGGAAGAGGCGCAGAGGCTCAAGTGGTACAGTGCTAGCCTTGAGCTGAAGAACTGAGGGACAGCACCCAGGACAAGAGTTCAGGCCCCACGACCGGACCCCCCAGAAAGAAAGAAAGAAAGAAAGAAAGAAAGAAAGAAAGAAAGAAAGAAAGAAAGAAAGAAAGAAAGAAAGAAAGAAAGAAAGAAAGAAAGAAAGAAAGAAAGAAAGAAAGGACCTGAACCATATCAGGTAGCTTGAATATGTGCTTATATCAAATTATGGAATAGATTTTTGAAGCATTGCAAATTCCTAACGAGTATGAATTAACTTCTTCTCTCCCTGTCATTACACAAAAATATTTAAGAGTTTGAACAGAATTTATTAAGTAATATAGTGTAAATGTTACTACAATATCATGTGCATACCTAAATTTCCTTGAAAGTAATAAACTCTACTTTCTATTGAAATATTAGTTATTTTACTATAGGAAAATTTTAGAAAAATAGACTGTATATCTTTGAAATGAAAAAGGTAAAAATTAGTAGCATAAAATTTTTAGAGGAAATTTGTGTTCAGAAAAAATATATATATGTATATAAAAGTTATGTGGAGATAGCCATACTTTTTAGAGAGAATTTGTCATCAGAAATACATACATATATCTAAATTTATGTGTAGAATGATGTACATTATCGTGAAACAAACATCTTAAAACATAATTAAAATTTAAAAAAAAATACATCAAACCATGGTCTGGTAACTCACACCTATAATTCTAGCTACTTTGGAGGCTGAGATTTTGGAATTGTTTTCAAACTAGTCCAGACAGAAAAGTACTTGTTAGATTCTTATCTCCAATTAACCACTAAAAAACAGGAATTAGTTCTGTGCTTCAAGTTGTGGAGTGCTTTCCTTGAGCATAAAAAGGCTTAGGGACAATGCCCAGGACTCGCAAACAACACCCACAACAACAAAATATATCACATTAATTTCACAAAAGGATCTTTTAACTGCTGTGAACATTTCTTAGAAAAATGAATACATGCCCTTGGAAAATGTTAAGTAAAAATTACAGAATATTTATGTCTACGTTAAAGACATGACAATTTAGATTGTTTAAGATATTCAGGTAATGATTACGAATTAAGAATAATGATAAGTAGATAATATATTGGGACTGGTCATTTATTCTATTTTATGATAGAAATAAAATGATATTTGTAATGATTCTATAAAATTACCCTTCCTTGGTATTTGAATTATAATAAGTGATAAACATTTTTAAATGATTTCCATAGAAAGGATCATTTGCTGAATGGTATCAATTCTTTTGTAATTTCAAGACAATTAAGAAAATTATTCCAAGGATGGTTCTCTGTAAGACTATTTTTGTTTTCTTCTTCTAGTGTTCATATGTTCATAGAAATTAAAATTCCAAAAATACAATGGATGTTGGCATTCAGGAACATCTTCATAGACACTAATATTGGAATCACTTAAGTGGAATTGTTTTATTTCATTTGTTGTTTTCATAAATAAATCAAGATGGTTGTATATTTTGTTTCTTTTCACTGCTAATGGCTCTTATCTTGAGAATACAGTTTTTCCTAGCAAAGTAGAGAAAAACAATGGATTAAACAAGTAATATATGCCTTTCATAAAATTCAGATGCATAGATTTGTGTCTTCTGTCATTTGCTAAAAGTTTCTTCCAGATAATATTATCACTTATAAGTGATATATAATACCTAGCTATTCCAGTTATCACATACACTTGTTGATTGAGCTATCTCTGTATACATTCAAAATAAACAAAAATCACATCTTTGTTTCAAAAACTGTTGTTGACAAAGTTTTTAGCCAACACCAAAAACATCTTTCTAGGTATTCTGCATATTATGTGAAGTATTTTTAAAAATAGTTCTTGTTGCTGACATGTAATTCACATGCAATATATTATCTCCTTTTATTGTATACATTTTAGTGCTTTGGAAATGAATCGTACAATCATAGGTTTTCCAAGCCTAATTTTCACAAACTTGCATTTCTTCAAATAGAAATGCTGCAAACATTAAAACAGACATTAAAATAGACATAATTCTTTTATTTCCAGGTATATTTTAGATATGAGACCCTTGTCCATTGTATGGCTAATGAAGATCTCCCAATGTGTGGGCTTTCTGTTGATCTTGTTAGCTATACCCTTTGCCATGAAGAAGCTCAGCAATTTCATGCAGTACCATTTGTCCCACCTCTCTTTGATTTGTTGTGTTTCTAGGTTTCTATTAAGAAATATTCGGCCTGTACCAAGGAGACCTATGGTTTCTCCTATTCCATCCTATAATGTTTTCAGAATGCCTGCTTTGACTCTGAGGTCTTTGATCCATTTGGAGTTAATTCTGGTGCAGGGTGATATATAAGAATCTAGCTTTAGTTTTCTACAAGTAGTTAACCAATTTTGCCAGCACCATTTACTGAAGAGGCTGTCTTTCCTCTATTCTATTTTTTTAACTCCCTCATCAAAGATTAGATGGCTATATGTCTGTAGGTTCATTTCTGGGTTTTCAGTTCTATTCCATTGGTCCTGAGGTCTGTTCTTATGCCAGTACCAAGCTGTTTTGATTACTACGGCTTTGTAGTAGAGTTTGAAATTTGGTATTGATATTCCTCCAGCACTGTTTTTTTTTCTGTTAAGGAATGTTTTTGATATTCAGGGTCTTTTATTGTTCCATATGAATTTTTGGATGGCCTCTCTTATTTCCTTGAAGAATGAGGTTGGAATATTGATAGGTATCACATTGAACTTGTAGATAGCTTGGGAAGTATTGCCATCTTCAGGATTCTTATCCTTCCAATCCAGAAGCATGGGAGGTTTTTCCACTTTGTGCCCAATAAAAAAGTGGGCTAAAGACTTAAAGAGAAACTTCTCTGAATAGTAAAGAAGGATGGCCAATAGACACATGAAGAAATGCTCAACCTCCATAGCCATAAAATAAATGCAAATCAAAACAACATTGAGATACCACCTTACCCTAGTTAGAATGGCTATAATCAGGAACTTTAATAACAACAGATGCTAGAGGTGTTATCAACAGAAGGGAACCTTACTGCATTGTTGGTGGGCATGTAAACTTGTTTAACCATTTTGGAAAGTAGTATGGAGGTTCCTCAAAAGACTCCACATAGAGCTCCCCTATGATCTAGCAATCCCACTTTTGGGCACTTACCCAAATGATCACAAATAAGACTATATTAAAGCTACCAGCACAACTATATGTATTGCAGCATTATTTACCTTAGCTAAGAAATGGAACCAACCCAAACATCTCTCAGTAGATGAATGGATCAAGAAAATGTGGTATATGTAAACAATGGAATTCTATGCCTCTATCAGAAAGAATGACATTGCCCCATTTGTTGGGAAATGGAAAAACTTGGAAAAATAAGCCAGGTCCAAAGAAACATAGGTCCTATGGTTTCCCTTATTTGCAATAACTAGTATATATGTGACACAAACATTAACTGTCACACAAGTTGATGTTAGGCGACATGGACCCCAAGGATTCAAATGTTTTATTTCTTTCTTGCGTTTGTTTCTAACATATGTATAAGATGATTTCTTTGTTGCTTTGTATGTCCCTCCCACATGGTATAACCCCTGCTTTCACCGTATTTTATGTTGGTATAATTTGTAGAGGGGAAGGGAAAAACGAATTGTTTAAATAGGGATACAGGTGGACCCATTACAACAATGAGATGTATAAGTCGTTATGTCGATAAATGAACTTAACAGCTTTGGTGGGGTGGTGGTGGTGATGGTGGTTTTGGTGGTAGTGGTGGGGTTGGCGGGAAGGGGGTGGGGTTGGGGAAAGGGGAAGGGATGGGAAGGGGAAACAAAGGAGGAAGCAACAATGCTTGAACAGAAATGTACTCATTATCTTGCCCATGAAATTGTAACCCCTCTGTATAGTATTTTCACAATACACATAAATAAATAAAATAGATATAAAATTCACTTACAGGAATTTGTCCAGCATATATCCTCTATAGTGTGTCTTTTCAAATTTATTTTTGGGGATTATTTTCAGGGTCTCATATATACTGTTCCAGTGCACTGTCAATGACATACATTACCTGTCCAAACAAGTTTTTTTTTTGTTTTTTTACTTCTCTTTAATACATACATAAATATCTAACGGCTGGATCATGTACAATTCTCTTTGAGGTTTTGAAGACTTGAAAACTTGCTTGCTAAAATGATTGCAGTATTGTACAAATAGATCCACTTTGTGGAGCGTATCAATTTCTCCACAAATGTATTACTATATTTTGTGTCGTCTTTTCATATAATGGTCACATCAATGAATTTTCTTTTTATTTGTTCTTAGATAGTAAAGAGGAGTTTATTTCATATGCTCTTCCTATTGACTATTAATTTACATATGTTCTTTAACAAAATATCCTATTCAGAAAAGAAATGTATATAGAATTAGGAGATATAAAAATACTTAAGGCTCAGGATAATTGTAGTATTAACATTGTAGCATTAACAAATGGAGAGGAGGCAGAGGGCATTTCCGTGTTTCTGTGTGACTGTGTGTGTATGCACAAGGGAGGGAGGGAGGAAACTCAAAGATCTCATGCGACAGAGCATGTAGGCCACCCGGGCCAATTCATGACATCGAGGTCTCTGTCTCTGTTTCTCTGTCTGTCTGTCTGTCTGTCTGTCTGTCTCTCTCTCTCTCTCTTGAGTTTGAATTCTCTCACCCACCCTCCGTCCCTCCCTTTCCTCTCTCTCCACTTAACCAGTCAATCCTGGGCCTTGAGCTACTGGTGCTCCAAAACACAAAGATCTCAATCTGAGCCTGCCTGCCTGCCTGCCTGCCTATGCATGGGCCCCATACCCCAACCAGGCACATCATCATCCCCACCCCACCCCACCCCTTCTCTGAAAAGAAGGTAGTCTCTCTCAAGGCCAGCCAGCCTGGGCCTGGAAAAGAAGGACTTAGGACCAGTTTTCTCAGTGCGTGGTTTTTCATGCATTTCGTGAGAGAAAACTGGAATTCCCAAAACAACCATTAGATGGCGGGGGTTTGCCGTCGACAAGGTGGATGGGGTGGCAGGAGGAGCAAAACATAGGTCTGGTCAGTCAGTCAGTCAGTCAGTCAGTCCTCACCAACACGGTAGTGGGTAGTGAGAGTTCTAACAGACACATACATATATGTTATAATTCATTATTATCATCATTTGCTTTTCCTTTTTCCTTTTGGCCAGTCCCAGGGCTTGGGGTCTGGGCCTGAGCACTGTCCCTGAGTTTCTTTTTGCTCAAGGTGAGTGCTCTACCACTCGAGCCCCTTCTGGCTTTTTCTGTTTATGTGGTACTGGGGAATTGAACCGAGGGCTTCAAGCACTCTAAGACATATTCCCAGCCCACCTCTGTGATTTTTTTTTCTTGTCACCATAATGAGTCTGCACCGGGTTCTGCCCGCCCAGAACCAGAGGTACAGTACTGTCCTCTGGGAGCTTGTGTTCTTTCATTACACAGTACTAATTCAGCCTCCAGGAAATCTTCACTAGGGCATTTTCCCCCAAGTCCATCTCCACTTCTGGCGTTTTGGGTGACTCATCAAGATGCACAGTCTCAAAAGGACTTTCCTGCCCGGGCTGGCTTTGAACCATTATCCTCAGGTCTCAGACTCCTCACTCAGCACCTCAGATGGATTATGGGCAGTGAGCCATTGCCACCAGCACCACCCGGCTGGTTAGCCTTTGCCTGCGGTTTTTCTTTACCAACCAAGAGGTTTTGTGCTCTACCTGTCTTATGGATAAGTTTGCTCTGTTTTTGGACTTATTTTTGTCCTCATGTATATCCTTTCCCAAGGAAAAGTGGCCTAGGCTCATCTCGGCTTGGGGAGAGAGTTAATTCCTGAGGCCAGACAATCAATAGGAGGAACTTTCTGCCACAGTGTGGTGTGGTGTGGTGTAGCAGCTCCAATATCATAAGAAGGACTGCCACCTTGTGTGCAAGACGCCCGGGGGGGGGGGAATGCAGGAGGGGGGCAGAGGCATTTTCTCCTTCTGGAAACCAGATGATGATTGAGTAAAATTAGCCATCCATCCTTGAGACATTCTCAAGGACGTGGGCTGGGAATGTGTCTGGGTGGTAGAGTGCTTCCCTAAAACCTCGGGCCTAAATGGCAGCAGCAGGGAAAGAGGCATCCATCTTGTTTACAGACCGAGTGTCAACGTTCAAAATGAGAAGACTCTAAACTGAGTCTTTGCATGTTCTTCAGCTCATGTGGGCGTTCATGTTCTGTGTGGGTTGACATGGGCTGGTGGGCAGGCAGGGTGGGTGATTCATTGGAGATAAGAGTCTATTTTGGGGTCCTGGTTCCTACTCCCTCCTTCCTTTGGGGTCACTGAGGAAGAATTTGCCTCTGGCAGGTTCCAGGCTGGCAAGTAGAGTAAGCAGAGCCCCCTGGGCCTGAAATACAATTCTTCCAGGAGTCCACAAAGACAAGCAAGAAAGAGAGAGAGAGTGGGGGGAGGGAGAGACAGAGAGAGAGAGAGAGAGAGAGAGAGAGAGAGAGGGAGAGGGAGAGAGGGGAGAGAGGGAGAAAGACAGAGACAGAGACAGAGAGGCAGAGAGAAAGAGACAGAGAAACAGAAACAGAGAGACAGAGACAGAGACCCAGCGACCGATGGAAAGACACACAGAGGAAGAGATGGAAAGGGATCGAGAGATCCACAAGTCCAACTAGGTCCCCTGAATCAACAATCAGACAGACAGACAGACACACACACACACACACACACACACACACACACACACACAGACCAACCAACACACAGGCAGAGAAGAGGGAGATGGAGTGGGAGCTAGAGATCCACAAGTCTAACTACACCAACTGACTAATCAGACAGACACATAGACAGACAGACAGACACACAGGCAGACAGAGGGAGAGATGGGGGGGCGAGAGATCCACAAGTATAACTAGATCAACTGAAACAACAGACAGACACACAGGCACACAGGTGCGCGCGCTCACACACACACACAAACCAACACACAGACAGGCAGACAGAGGGAGACATGGAGGGGGAGCAAGTGACCCATTAGTGTGACTGATTAGATCACCTGAATAAACTATTCCTTCCCTGTTCTCATGTATTAAGGTAGACTATTGGTATGGAGTTCTTCTTGTCACCAAACACAGGTGAGGATTAGTGACTTCTACACTTCAATGTAGGGACTCTTCGCTTAGGGTCATTGATTTCGATCATTGAATAAGAATTTCTTTTTTTTTTTTTTTTTTTTTTTTTTTTAAATTTTATTTTATTTTATTTGAGAACATACTGTACAGAGGGGTTACAATTACATGGGCAGGATAATGCATACATTTCTTACCAAGCATTGCATCCTCCTCCTTTATTTACCCTTCACCTCCCTTCCCAGCCTCCCCCCTCCCTCCCATCCAATCATACCCCCCCTCCCCCCCCCCCACCGACATTGTAAAGCTGGTTTTGACATTACATTTTGTATTTCTCATTGTTGCAACAGGTCCACCTGAATCCTTAAACGACTTGTTTGTCCCCGTCTCCTCCACATGTTATACTGACATCAAATATAGTGAAAGCAGGGGTTACACTGTGGGGGAGGGACATACAAAGCAACAAAGAAATAATCTTATAAATGCATTAGAAACACATGCATGAAAGAAACAAAAACATTAAAATACATATTTGAGGTTTTGTTTTCCTAACATCACATTATCTGACTTTTTCTGCTTGACTCATACCTATACTAGATATTGCAAATAAGGGAAACCATGGGACCTATGTTTCTTTGGGCCTGGCTTACTTCACTTAATATAATTTTTTCCAAGCCTTTCCATTTCCTAACAAATGGGGAAATGTCATTCTTTCTGATGGAGGCATAGAATTCCATTGTGTATATATACCACATCTTCTTGATCCATTCATCTACTGAGGGGCATCTGGGTTGGTTCCATGTCTTAGCTATGGTAAATAATGCTGCAATAAACATAGTTGTGCTGGTAGCTTTAGTGTGGCCTTGTTTGTGATCATTTGGGTAAATGCCCAAAAGTGGGATTGCTGGGTCGTTGGGGAGCTCTATGTGGAGTCTTTTGAGGAACCTCCATACTGCTTTCCAAAGTGGTTGAACAAGTTTACATTCCCACCAACAATGAAGTAAGGTTCCTTTCTGTCCACATCCCCTCCAGCATCTGTTGTTGTTAGAGTTCTTGATTTTTGCTGTTCTAACTGGAGTGAGGTGATATCTCAATGTTGTTTTGATTTGCATTTCTTTTATGGCTAGGGATGTTGAACATTTCTTCATGTGTCTATTGGCCATCCTTCTTTCTTCTTCAGAGAAGCTTCTCTTTAAGTCTTTCGCCCACTTACTTATTGGGCAGTTGTTTCTTTGAGGATTTGTTGTTGGGTGGTTTAATTTTTTGAGTTCCAAGTATATTTTAGATATGAGACCCTTGTCCGTTGTATGGCTAGTAAAGATCTTCTCCCAGTCCGTGGGCTTTCTATTGATCTTGCTAGCTATGTCATTTGCCCTGCAGAAGCTCTGCAACCTTATACAATCCCATTTGTCCAGCCTTTCTTTGATTTGTTGTGTTTCCGGGTCTCTATTCAGAAAATTTCGGCCTGAGCCAAGGAGACCCAGGGTTTCTCCTATTCCATCCTGTAATGTTTTCAGAGTGTCTGCTTTGAGTTCAAGGTCTTTGATCCATTTGGAGTTGATTCTGGTGCAGGGTGATATATAAGGATCTAGCTTTAGTTTTCTACATGTAGTTAACCAGTTTTGCCAGCACCATTTACTGAAGAGGCTGTCTGTCTTCCATTCTATTTTTTTAGCTCCCTTATCGAAGATTAGATGGCTATAGGTCTGTAGGTTCATTTCTGGGTTTTCAATTCTATTCCATTGGTCCTGAGGTCTGTTCTTATGCCAATACCAAGCTGTTTTGATTACTATGGCTTTATAGTAGAGTTTGAAATTTGGTATTGATATTCCTCCAGCAGTATTCTTTCCGTTGAGGAGCGTTTTTGCTATTCGGGGTCTTTTATTGTTCCATATGAATTTTTGGATTGCCTCTTCTATTTCCTTGAAGAATGAGGGTGGAATTTTGATAGGTATTGCGTTGAATTTGTAGATAGCCTTGGGCAGTATTGCCATTTTCACGATGTTAATCTTTCCAATCCAGGAGCATGGGAGGTTTTGCCATTTTTTAAGTTCTGTGTTGATTTCCTTTTTCAAGATTTTAAAGTTTTCATCATAGAGGTCCTTCACTTCTTTAGTTAAGTTAATTCCTAGGTATTTTATTTTTTGTGAGGCTATTACAAATGGAGTTGCTTTCCTAATTTCAGCCACACTTTTCTCATTGTTGGCATACAGAAAAGCCATTGATTTTTGGGGGTTAATTTTATAACCTGCTACTTTGCCAAAGTTTTGAATCAGCTTGAGTAATTTGGGAGTGGAGTCTATGGGATTCTTTAAATACAAGATCATGTCATCTGCAAAGAGGGAGAGTTTTATTTCTTCTTTCCCTATTTGGATCCCCTTTATGTCTGCATCTTGTCTTATTGCTGTAGCTAGGCATTCTAATACTAGATTGAAGAGAAGTGGAGAGAGTGGGCATCCTTGTCTTGTTCCTGAGTTAAGAGGAAATGGCTTTAGTTTTTCACCATTGAGTATAATGCTGGCTGTAGGTTTGTCATATACAGCCTTTATTGTATTGAGGAATGTTCCATGGATTCCTAATTTTTCCAAAACCTTCATCATAAAGGGGTGTTGGATCTTGTCAAATGCTTTTTCTGCGTCTATTGAGATAACCATGTGGTTCTTATTGAATAAGAATTTCTGGAGGAGCACTCTGGTGGAGTTTTATGGAGTAAGAAACAAGCAGGCAAGCAGACAACCAGACAACCAGACAAAAAAAAAGGCAGACACAGACAGACAGACAGACAGATAAGGACATACTCTAACACAGTGTGGGTACTCTTGAAGATACACAAAGCACAAAGCTCCTTGACTTCCTGGGTGTTTTCAGGGTTAAAGTGCGTGGGGGCGGGGGGGATGTGGCAGCTGAGTTATGCACAGATAGTTGTATATCTTTGCTATAATCTGAATTTCTAGATGTTTGGGGCATTACTTTACAGGTAAGGAAAACAGATCATTAACACTTTCTTTCTTTCTCTTTCTTTCTTTCTCTTTCTTTCTTCCTTTCTTCCTTCCTTCCTTCCTTCCTTCCTTCCTTCCTTCCTTCCTTCCTTCCTTCCTTCCTTCCTTCCTTCTTTCTTTCTTTCTTTCTTTCTTTCTTCCTTTCTTTCTTTTTCCCCCGCTCTCCTTTTTCATTATTTTTTGGGGGATGGGAAATCCTGGAACTTGAAGTCAAGGCCTGAGCACTGTCATTCAGCCACTCAGTTTTTTGGCCCAAGTCTAGCACTGTACCACTTGAGCCATAGTGCCACTTTTGGCTTTTGTTGTCTATGTACGTGATATATATATATATATATAAAGAAACACACATATACAGTATATATGTATATATATGTATGTATACATACATACATATATATACATATATACATACACATACACATATATGTACATATATAAATACACATACTCATTTATTTATACATATAGGTATGTATGTATAAACACACATATATTCATTTATTTATACATATAGGTATATATGCATACATAAAAACATATGTATTTATACACATACGTATATACTTATATATAGTGTGATACACACACTGTATACTCATTGTTTGGGCAAAAGCACAGAAGAAGGGAGCTGCTCTTTTCCTTTCCACCCCAAACCCCACCTATTAATTTTCTTTCCTAGTAACTGTTCATTTATGAGGGACTGAGAAACAAAGAAAATAGGATGTGTATGTGACTTCACTGGAGCCATTCATTAGGAAGCTGTCTGGCTGTCTTTTTCTGAATTCTTGGTGGTACTTTCCCAGGCCTCATTTCCCCCTGGAAATTATCTTGCTTTCCTCTATGTTCAATTCTAGGAAGGCAGATAGGCGAGTTAATGCAACATCTTTGCACAAAGCTGGAACACATGGCCACCTCGCCTCACAGGTACACAGCCTAATCACCTCATCCCGAGGGTCCTCCGTCAATAGTTTCTTAGAATGATTTTTATTAATTTAGTGGCCTTACTGGGGTTGATTTCAAGGCCTCAACTCAGGCAGGCCTGCTAGGGGTGTGAGTGTTTGTTTCTTCTTCTTTATTCTTTTTTCTGTCAGGGTGCTTAAGTCATTGCCATGATGACATTTACAAGACAAAGGAAAGTTGCCTAAAGTTCCCTGAGGAGCTGACTGGGGTGCCAGTCTTAAGCCAGCCCACCCCCTGCCCCTGCCCTGAGTCCTCTGCAGATCACTCTGGCAGTGTGGCAGGTGGGGCGTCCATCCCTGAGCTTCTTTAACTTCATAAGGTGGGGAGTGGATGGACCTCCCCACCCCTCCCCCCACCCTCTTTACTGTAAGGTCCTCTCCTGGATGGCTAGCAGACTCCACCCTCCTTGCAGCAAAGTCTTCACCCAGTCCCTGCATTACCTAGGCAACTGGGACACCTGGAAGGTCACATCTGCATCCACTGAGGTCACATCTGAATTTGATGTGGCCACATTTTTCTCTGCCCATACCCTAGATAAGGCCTAGCCCAGGCCCAGACTCTCTGCTCTCTCTCTGCTCTTTTCTAGCTCTTTATTTTCTAGCTATTTTCTCTCTTTTCTAGCTCTATATTAGGTCTTTTCCCCAGCTCTCTCTTTCTCTCTCTCTTTCCCAGCTCTCTCTCTTTCCCAGATGCTCTCTCTCTGCTTTTTTCTAGCTCTTTTTTCATTCTTTTCTCTCTCTTTCCTCTCCTTCCCAGCTCTCTCTCTTTCCCAGGCCTTTCCCAGCCATGTGGATTGCCAACCTTGCCTGGTCCCAGCAGACCTACTGAATAAACCTACCCCTTATCTGAATACCACATGTGTGTTGCTGTTCTTAACTCGGATACCTCTTTTTAAAAACCTAACATTTACAAAACTGGCCTCTTTTGCACTTGGGCAGGAAAAGTCAGCTCTCTGTTTTTTTTCTGCTGGGGCCCTCCCTACCTACCAGCAGCAGACATTGACTTCCTGCTAGCTGAGGTTGTCAGACTACTTCCACCCACCCCCTGCGGGTAGTATGCTGCCCAAGCCTGCCAGGGACAGAATGAGAGAGGCTAGCAGGGAAGCTGTCATGCTTGCCAGTGCTCTGCCCTCTGCTCCTCCGGGAGGCGTGACTGTGACAATGGGATGTCCCAGTGGCAGACCCCTAAGTTCCCACCCTCTGGACAGTAAAGACAGAGGGGAAGGAGGAGGTCAGGCTTCTTGTCTCCTCTCCATATTCCCACCCAGGTCAGGCCAAGCTCTGCCTCTCTTCTCCCTGTCCCTGTTCCCATTCCTCTAAAGGAGTGACAATAGAAACCTGTCCCTCTGTTTTTGTGATTAACATTGCACAAACATTCAAAGAATCTCAATTCGGTCAATTCGGTTAGAAGCCCGTTAGGTTTCACTTCTCAGGCTTCTACGTACTGTGGCTTCCATTTCCATTTTTGTCGGGCACGAGGGGATGTTGTCTCCCTTCCCTCTCTCTTTTGATTTTTACAAATTGTTAGGGTAATGGTGACATGCATAAGGGTTACAGTACGCCAGCCTGCACCTGTGGCTCATGCCTGTAATCCTAGCTGTTCAGGAGGCTGAGATCTGAGGATCACAGTTCAAAGCCAGCCAGGGCAGGAAAGTCACCAGACTCTTATCTCCAATAAGGCACTAGAAAATCGCATGTGGTGCTGTGGCTCAAGTGGTAGAGCACTGGCTTTGACCTGAAGAGCGTAGGGCCAGCTCCCAGGCCCAGAGTTTAAGTCCCACCACCCACAAAAAAAAAAGAAAAAAGAAAAAAGGAACGGTTACATTGCATAAGTGTGGTAAGAAGAGTAATTTTTTGGGGGGGGGTCCAGTCGTGGGTCCTGAACTCTGGGCCTGGGCGCTGTCCCTTAGCTCTTCAGTTCAAGGCTAGTTCACTTCCAACTAGTGGGGCCACAGCACCACTTTCGGCTTTCTTTCCTTTTGCTTATGTGATGCTGAGGAATCAAACCCAGGGACTCAGGCATGCAAGGCAAGCGCTCTACCACTGAGCCACCTTCCCAGCCCTACTTTTTTATTAATAAAATTTTTTTTGTCGTTCATGGGGACTGAACTCTGGGCTTGGGCGCTGTCCTCGTGCTCTTCAACTCAAGGCGAGCGTTCTACTGCTTGAGCAACAGCACCACTTCCGGTTTTCTAGAAGTTTATTGGAGATAAGAGTCTCACAAACTTTCCTGCCTGGGCTGGTGTTGAACCGCGATCCTCAGTTCTCAGTCTCCTGAGTAGCTAGGATTATAGGCATGAGTCACTGGCACCCGGCTAATAATTTGTTTTAATTTTGAAAATACATATGGAGGGGTTACAATGACATGAGCAAGGAAATGAATACATTTCTTATCAAGCATTGTTGCCTCCTCCTTTGTTTCCCCTTACCATCCCTGCCCTCCCATCTTCCCCCACCCCCAAAATAAGAGTACTTTATTTTGTTGGACAGTTTCAACCCTTCCCTGGCTCTCTCACAGATTTTCCCTCCCTCAAGTTGTGTTCCCCACCCACAGGTTGTGTCTTCACTTCCAACATAGTGTCTAGTGAGTGCCACTGCTGTACTTCTTCACTCTTGGTCCCTCCATTTCTTGGCTCTCATGGAAATAGATGAAGGAAGAAACAAGGGGGAAAAAAGTAGAGAAAACAAAGCAACATCGACGATAACAAATACAAAGAAAGGGGAAGACTTCTTGTTATATGATCAGAGGTATAAAGGCATTGCACTTTGGTGAGCCTCGTGTCTTCAATTAAGCAACCCAAAAGACAGAAGTGGAGTTCTGGCTCAAATGGAAGAGTGCCAATCTTGAGCTCAAGATCCAAGGGACAGCACTCAGGCTCTGAGTTCAAGCCCTAGGACTGGAGCGTACATGCACGCTTGCGTGCACACACATACACACACACACCACCACCACAACCACCACCCACACCCTGTACCCCTTGATCTTTGCTGCTGTTTCCTACCACACAGGCACAGGTATGCATGGCAACATGTAATCTACCTTTGCACTGCCACCACCACCACCACCAACTATAGCAACAGTCTTCCTAGGCTTCCCCTCTCCCCCCACCTCCGGTCCCCACAGCATGTTCATCTCTGGCAAATATCAGATAGGATTACAGTGATGAGGAGAGAGGAGCTATCTCCATGGATTGACTGTAGGGCACAGAGGACAAAATGCCAACCCAGGCCCATTCATAGGTCAAGCCGGGAAAATGTTTTTTTCATTTTCCGACTCTCTCCACACCCCATGATTTGTCTGTCTGTCTCTCTGTGTGATAGGGAATCTCTGGCCCGGGTGGGATGGGGTTTGCCATTCATGACCTGTGTGGGCAGGGATGCTGGGGCGTATGGGTGTGTGTACCTGGGAGGGGAGGTGTTCCTTCCTCACAAGACCTTCCTAAGTGTGGGTTCTGTTTTGATCGATCTTGAGTCTGACATTTTTTCCCTTGTTCTGGGGTGCAAACTATTGGACATTTCATGGAGTGACGAGTGATTCGGGGCTGATGGAGGAGGCTGGCGAAGAGAGTAGTGATGAAGTATTGCCAGCTCTCTTCTGAGGCTTTATTTACAATAAAACAGAAGAAAAAAAACAGCAAACAAGGAAATTTTCTTGAAGGCAGGGCCGAGTGGAGGGGGGAGGGGGGACCGCAGGGGGTGTGTCTTTACTTTTTGTTATTTTCTAGACATGGTTATCCCTTCTTTTGCTTGCTCCCCCAGTTTCTCCCTTCACATCCCTGCCCACCAGTTGCATAGGTGATTTTTCCACACAGTGCGTGTCAAAAACCATATTGCTTTGGGTTGCCCTGCTTCCCTCCATTTCTGCCCCCCTTTCCCACCCTACCGAAAAGAAAAAGAAAAACCCAAAGTTCAAAACAAACGCTGCTGCCACCCCTGCCGCAGCCAACTATAGCAACAGACCTCCTAGGCTTCTGTATCCTGGAATTCATTTGGATATTACGTCTTACGAGCAAACTGTACCAGTTTATTTATGATTGTAATTTATAAACAGTAACAGAAATGTCTTTACCTCAGTATTATGAAAAAGGGTCCCATTGGCTGAAGTGGGTAAAAAAATGAGACTTGGGAACATTTCTGAAGGAGTGCCAAGAAAATGGAAAAAATGCAATGCGATAGTTTAGGGAGAGTTATAAATATCAATTGCTGCACTAGGTGCAATTTCATGCAAATGTCTTCATCCACTGAGGTAAACTTTTTATATACATATCAGAATAAAATTTCTTGAACTATATAGTTGTAAGTTCTTCTCCTGGATGGCGAGAAGACTCCACCCTCTTCACAACAAAGTCTCCACCCAGTACTTGCATTACCTAGGCAACTGGCACAGCTGGAAGACCTCACATCTTCATCCGCTGAGGTCACATCTGAATTTGATGTGGTTACACCTTTCTCCTCACTTACCCTAGATAAGGCCTAACCAAGGCCCAGATTCCTTTTCTTTTCTAGCTCTTTTCTCTCCCTTTCCCAGCTCTTTGCCAGCTCTCTTTCCCAGCTCTTTCCCAGCTCTCTTTTCCAGGTCTTTGCTAGCCACGTGGCGTGCCAACCTTATCTGGTTCCAGCAGGTGGTCTGAATAAACCTACCCCTTACCTGAATACCAAATGGAATTGTTATACCAGCATTCGGGGACCCCCAGAAGACCAGAGACCACGATCAATGTAAGCAACAAAGAACCAGTTTATTGCAAGCTCGAGCTTGGTCCTCCGTGCACATGGTAACTGGTGACGCTAAGAGGCCCTGAGGATAGAATCAGCACAGTTTTTATAGTATTGAACAAACAACTTTAAGGAACTTTTACATAAGAAATTACATGACTGGTTAACATTTAAAGCAAGCTAATCTGGGCAAATATGATTGGTTGACCTTTACAGAAAAATGTCCTTGATCCATAGCTTGACCGAAAATGGTTACGAGTCACACCCGGATCAACAGAATGCATGGCATGTCTCTCCCTGGGCTCTGAAGTACCGGTTTGTCAGAAACTCTTAGTCCTAGGTGGCTGGGGGGCAACACCACTTGGGGGCTAACACCTGCCTTAAGCAAACGCCATCTATGGCTCCAAGAATTGTGCATGGCTTTCTGTCATAAAATCCTAGCATTGGGACTAAAGTGGATCACAAGTCAAGTCACAGAACTGAGATGGAGTGTTAAACAAAAATGGAGTTGCTTAGGTTTCTTAAAACATTATATTTCTTCCCTAGGGCCTTACTGCCCTGGCCTCCAGGAAGGGCATTGCAGCTGTGGGGAGAATTCTGAGGATTTTGCGCCCTTGGTCAAGGCTTTTACCAAGCATCTCTAGGCTCCCAGGCTGACATTCCAGTACTGATTAACTCAAACCAGTCACAGTTAAAATCATACAAAAACCATAAAATCATCTAGCTCAAAGCAATTCATACAGAAGCAAAAATGAGCAGTTAGTAATCATAACTTCTAATTTCTATTACATTAAGCATTAATCTTACTCCATGCCTTTTAATAAATTCATTCAGGTGGTACTTGCCTACTTTGACGAGGGCAGCCCAGTTTTTTGCCTCTTTCACTCCACTCCTCAAGGTTTTAGCAGATTTTTTTAGCAAGCAAAGGTACAGAAGTGACAATGGATGTTAGGGGCTGTCTATATATTTTTACGTTCTTCACATGGTGCTGTTTTACTCGGCTACCTGTTTTTATAAACTTACCAATAGTCTTTTATTCACTTGATTTCCCTTAAGTAAATTAAAATAACTGGCTGGTGACAGGGTACATCTAGATATTTCTATCGGTCCCATAGAGATAATCTGTTACATTTTAGGACATGGTAGATTATATTTGCTATTTCCCCAAATAGACTTTACAAAATGAAGTAGGCCCTGAGAGGAGCCTGGTACAGGTTCTTTCCAGGCTTTGCCTTTGTTTTAGCGGTTTTAGGAAGAAAAAAAAACTAAACAAGGTTAACTCGACCTTGGTTCCATCCAGCCCAGTTCTTGGAATGGAAAGAATGCCTCTAAGGTTCCCCTCCCCTTAACAACTTAACCCACCTTCATTGTTCTGTTAAGGTCTGAATGATTAAACAGATAGCCAGTAATCTGGCTCATACTGGCAACATTCTGAGCTTATCATAAACTCCACCTTTTTCACCTGTTTATGTGAAACTCCACTAAACTCCTTTGTGTATGGTTACTGTAAGCTCCAACTTACCGTTGAATTCGTGAGTCATTTAAACCAAAAGTTTAAACAGCCATTATGTGACAAAGTGTAACCTCATTGGCCACCTGCATGTGGTCTAGTATGATCTTTTCGGTGTGTGACAACCTCATTGGTCACCTGCATGAACAGGCTTGACCTTATGAATTTTGCCTTTAAAAACCTAAGTACGTGGGCTACTCAGGGTCGCAGTATCAGCACCCGAGCCTGTGCTGCGGCCCTGGCTAGTCAGTGTAGGAACCTTCTCAATAAAGTTGCTTCTTTATTAACAACTTTGTTGCGGTGGGCTCTGTCACTCCGGACGACTAGGTGGGCTGCCTGTGTGAGTAAGGGTCTTCCTACTACACAAAAGCCATCTGTGTCCCCAAAGATGTTTCTGGACCTCTCATCATGTGTGACTAAATAGGCCTCAGTGAATTAAGCTGAGAAAGCTGCAAAACAAAGCAGATCACTTCAGTTATGTAATATTAAGGGCATAAAAGCAGCTTTATACCACTGGATCTTTATTGAGAAGATAGAATAAAAAGAAGAGAAAAATATTTGAGGATGCAATATAAACCAATTGAAATGTATCCAACAGATGATCTGGCTTTTAAGTGGTTATTAGTGTGATCATAGACCATCATCCCAAGAAAGATCAATCGGTGTTTTCAGAAATATCCTAAACCAAATGTACTTGTAATAACGACCAATACCATTTTTACAGATACATTTCTATCCTCCTAATTCCAACTTTAATCCTAACATGTCTAGTTATTATAGTACATTCACAGTTGTGCTACTTATAGATATTACGTCTTATGTCTTATCTGCAATATCTTAAATGTTCAGAGAAATTACACCTTCTGACAAAAGGAGAGTATATGTGTCACACACACACGGGGACACACACACTGTGTTTGCCCAGAGTGCTGTGTAGGTTACTATGTCCAGTTATAGTTTAGGTCTAGTATCCACATAGGAGAAAAAACACGTGCTGTTGGTCAGTCAGTCGGTCTGTTTGTCTTTCTGCCAGTCTGTCTTCCTCTGGCATCACCTGTTCTTGGTTCTTCTGGCTTCCACAACCCCCCAACCCCTGCCCCGCTCATAGTGCATAGGTCTATTTCCCTGCAACTGACATAATCTTACTCCTATTCTTTTGAGAATGGATGAATAAACTTTTACCTTGTGGATATTATACACACACCGTAACGTGTGTGTGTGTTTTTGTGTGTGTGTGTTGATGGAATAGGGTGTTTGCCATGCCTGACCCCCTGGCTCTGCCTGTCTACCTATCTGTGAAGAGATGTGTGTCCTGGCACACTTCTGCCTGCATATGTTCCCATTGCAAACCCCAAAGAGAAGTATGCCTGGTCTGTGGGTTCTAACCATGCATCACCACCGGGAGATAGGATTGCCCCTCTGACCCCTCCACTATGTTTGGAACAGGGCCCCTATTCTTTCCCTGTCTTTCCTCCTGGGGTTTCCTACCTGCCCCCTCTCCACACACTGTGCACTACCCTGCTCAAGTCCAGGTCCACCACAGTCATGTGAGTGATGATGCCTCTACCCTCCAACATACGTGTCTAGGGTTTAGATTCCTCACCTCATGCCCTGAACTGCTCCAGAGAGAGTGGAAAAGCCTATTAGAAAAGGCTAGCTGTCTGGACAGATTTGAGGAGGAAAGATCAGAAGGCCATTCCGTCTGGTGCCCGGGATAAGTGTCCCACGGGTGCCACCTCCCCTTCCTTTCTCACCCAGGGGCTCTTGTTTGACTTTCCTGTCATTTATTGATGCGTGAGTGGACTCACACTTCCCATTGCACTGTCACCATAGTTTTCCAGACCTGTGTGTGTGACGTACCTAACATCTCTGTGTTAGAAGAAACCTCTCTCTGGCCTTCCCCCTCCCCTTTCCCTGTAAGGGGTCGAGTGGGGACAGTGTGTTGTGCAGGCAGGTGAGGCATGCAGCCTCCTCTGGACTAGCTGTGTTTGAGCTCCTGGCTCATGAATTTCACAAGTGAGCGGGGTTCCTCCCAGCTTGTCTCTTCCTGGACCTGGCCCATCTTTGGCAGTGTTTTCTCATTTCCATCAGGGGAAAAAGAAAACAAAACAAACAAACAACCAAAAAAAAAAAAAGAACGGGTAGGCATACAGTGGGACAAGCTCTCACTTGTGCTTTTCTGGAAATGTTGGGGTGGGGGAGGGGAGAGGCGCCATGTGTGGCAGAGGTCATGAGGGCAGGCTGGCCGACTTTGCCGCCCCTGTCTGCTTGGGACCTATCCCGGATTCCCAGTTTATCGGCAGTTTTCTCAGGTTCAGACTGCTTTGTTCGTGCAAATTCCATCTTGGTTTCACTTTTTTATTTTTATTTTTTAATTTATTTTGCTTTGTTCATTACTCATGAACAGTGTCTGTCCTGGCTACGTTTATCCCAGGATGGCCCTCTCAGAAGCTGCGTTCCTGGGCCACTGCCTCCCAAGTGCCATGTGGCTGTCTTCTCCATACCCTTGGTGTGACTAATGTGGAGATGTTGCGATCTCCTTCAGGCCCAGGCATAGGTTGTGTCAGGTGAGGTACGGACATTCATTGCGAATGGGACCACTCTTCTCGTTCTGCCCGCGGGCCCCTGCCCTCACCGTCCCACCATGCCTGTTGTGTGCAGGAGGCAGGGGTGCAGCAACCGGGTCTGGCTGGTCTCTCCCCGCCCTTGCCATGAGGTCGGGGACTTGTACTTGCTGGAGTAGGGGGGTGCCCTGATCTTGCCCCTCTCTTCCCATGACTTGTTATCAGCACAGGGGTTGGCTCTCTCCACGGAAAGGGAGGTCAGTGTGAAAAGCCACACCTTGCTCTGCCTTCTTGAGGTACTCCCAGAACACTCCTGGTTGGTCTGTTCTCTGAGGTGCAGAGTGCTTAGAATCCCACCTTGGCCGGCGGGGGGAGGGAGGGGAGGAGAAGGCAGGAGACAAGGGCATGGGGGAGAGTGCAACACGCAGCAGGGAAATCCTTACAGTTGACTGCCTACCCTGCACCCAAGTGACCCTGCTGGCCTTCACTTTCATTGTGCCATGGCAGCTTTGGCGCAAACCCCTGACTTGAGCGCATGGGTTAGACTCCTTGGTCCATGTTTAAGGATGGTTCAGGTGGTTAGCCAACATTGCTGCTGACCCCATGCACTTGCTTGTTACGGTATAGTGGTGTAGTAGCTGAGGTCTGTCATGTCTACTCAAGAAGCTGAGATCTGACGATATGGCTTCAAAACCATCCCAGACACAAATGGTCTCATGAGTCTTTTTTTTTTTTTTTTTTTTTTTTTTTTTTTTAAGAGAGTACAGATGTCATGACATTTATTAAAAGGCATGCTACAATGTTGTATGTGTTAGGAAAAGATTTAGAGATATCAAGTAATAGTAGTAAGCAAATACAAACTGAAGAAAAACTGAGTATATTATAGTGTACAGAAGCTTGAATTAACCATGCACTACGCATTTAGAAAATATGTTTTAATATTTTATCTTCTCTCTGCATTTATAACATAATTCACTTCAACAATGACAGAATCCTTTTCTTCCAAAGCCACAAACTGTATTACAAATGAAAGCTGGTACTGCTGCTTATCAAAATATACAAGACAATTGATGTTTCATATAAAACCACTTTACATGTTAACTTGTTCCCAAAAACCATTTTTCTTTTTTTGGCCTGGTTTTAAAAAAACGTTGTTATAAATATTTACAGCATTTTCTTCTGTTAGATGAACATTCTTACAAACAGAAAAAGGGATTTTAATGAACAGACCACGTAAAACACAAGACAATGTCAGAGACTTCTAGCTGTGCTATATTTTTTCCTTTAAATACAGTACTGAAAATGTCCTTCAAACCCTTGTTCATCCTCGTCCATTCTGTTCACCTTTAAACTCCCATTTTCTCTAAGTAGTCTATTCACCTATAAGAAATAGAAAATAAAGGCCGCTCTGCACTGGGTCTTTTAGAAAGGAGCTTGGGGGAAAATGCTTCACAAGGAAAGAGTTAAAACCAGAACAGTCAGTCTTTGGTCAGAGCAATGAGGTGACATTTTGATGCAAACTTTGCTTGGTCAGCAATCTTTATAATTAGTACTTTCTGGATAAGGGATGAATTTTTAGAAGATACAGGTAATAATGAATGGTAATAGGAAAAAAAAAGGCCAGAGTATGACTTAACTTTTTTAACAACACCAAAAATATTTAAATATTTGTTCATACAACTACAACATAGATCCCAGAACTGAAAATAGCAACACAAAAATTTATTGACATTGTTAAAATAAGCTTGCCATAAGCAGCTTTCAATCTTGACTATTATCACCAAGGTCACTGGACCAGAGAAATATCCCTGTTTTCTGGAACACATGCCTCAGGTTGCAAAAGCTAGAGTGACTACTACCACAAATAGTTAAGAGCAGCTCTGTTCTTCAACCAGCACAATTCTCTATACTGAGTATTATGTGATAAAGGCCAAAGTGTAACTGAGATTGCATTCATACAGTTACAATTATTTGCTTCTATGATGAGTCTGTGGGACAACATTCTTTTAAAAACTATACGTATTTCCTGAAAACCAGAATACTGACACTACTCTCAAACAGGAAGAAAAAGTCAATTAAGACTACTGAAGAAGGCACATAAACTTTGGTCCTGTTATGTTTTTATCCCTTTATAAAAACCCCCAAATGAAGTTTAGTAGTTTTTTTAAAAAAAAATTTAAGCCATTTACAAGTAGCTGTAAAGATTTGCTCTGAAAAAAGACTGCAAATAGTCTTACAGATACCAAAACAACTCTTCAAAGACAGCTAAGCTACACCTTAAAATTGTGTACAGTCTAAAATTGTTTTAGCACAATAGTAGAATATCAGAAGTCTGGCAGTTTTATTCTCATTTACAACTGATCAAAGACAAAGGAAAGGCTAAAGAAAGACACTTTTTACAGAGTCATGCTCTTTTTGGTTTTAAAAATAGCAGTACACATTAGGTTTTCTAAGAGATAGGCTAAAAATTTGGCAAACTTAGGGTTTTAAGTGATTCATTAGAGCAAAAATGTTACTTTGTATCATTATTTCCCAAAATATTTAATGGGAACAGAAGGGAAAAGGCATGGTAGGAAATATACTCATATATGAACATTGTCTGATGGCATGGAGACTTGAGACATATCTATCAGATTGATCAGAGTCAGAGTACTACTAGCCAATTTTCTTCCTTTCTGAAACAAGTCATGCTCTGTAGTGAGGCTAGCTACTTGCTGTGTAGCCCAGGCTGGGCTTAAACTCAAGCTTACAGCCCCCCGCCTCCCCAGTGCTGAATTACATACAGGAGTATGCCACTGTGTCCAGCTCATGAGAGCTAATTCTTAAACTGAAATAGTGACGAAGCCTCAGAAGGCTGTACTCCATAAAAAATTAAGCAAGCAAAAACAGTGGCTCTAACATCTGAGTGCAAACATTACTAGAAATAACTGATTACAATATTTAGACCTAGGACTATGACATTCTATAGGAGCTACTGAGCAATTATGAAACTTTCCAGTAAGTTACTGAATAAGATAATTGTTTTTCTAAATTTATCTTACATAAAACACATTCTACTACTAGGTAAATTATTCAAATCTCAAAGTAAAGCATTTTGGCATAAATTGCTATTTGTTAAATGTATACTGCTATTTTTTAAGTCCTGAATATATATACTTTCTGTAAAAGTCAAGATAACCTTGAAAAGTGATATGACAATGCTCCTTAAAATAAAGTAAATAAACTTAAAAATAGGATACTACCACAGATCAAGAGCAATAGACCACTGCTTAGAAGGTACTGAATAAATGCATGCCAAAACAAAACTACACAGATTAAATTTTTTCCACCACCCTGATATTTAAAAAATCTTTTTACAAAACTACACCAACACAAATACTGTAGACCTCTATAATTCAAACAGTGAAGAGCTCAATATGGACCATATCCATATGCTACAGCTAATTTTAGACACAATCTGATGGCTTCAAACATGCTCTTTAAAACCCCCATTTTTCTATCTGAATTTGGTTAATTTTCTTTGTCAATAAATTAACATGTATGTAATGTGCATATGTACATACATTAGAAGAGTGTATGTATATACACTTATTTATACACACACGTGCACACACACATATCTACATAAATCCCTGAAAAGGATTCCAATGTTCTCTCCCAGATTTAAAGGCCATTCCCTAATTCAAAATTACATTCAACACCAGTATCATCCTCTTCTATCAGTAACTTTTGCTACACTTATGCTGGATGTTATGTGAATTATGAATTAATAAATAGTAATTGCCAACTCAAATCAAATGAAGCAATTCAATTTAACATGACACTGACAAATCAAAATAGTATCCATCTGTGTGGGGGAAGTAAATCTGGGGAGATTAAAAAACATTTTTTTTTTTTTACTACACCCCTACTCAGTATTCAGTTAAAAAGAAATTACACATACACGTTGGGGGAAAAACCTAAACAGATAAATTATTATACCCGTCTATTCAGCCAATGCTAAATTGATACATCTGAAAGATTTCAACTCAAGTATCTTCCTTCCTATTCTAGCTCCTGACCAGTCTTAGGTAAACTGATTTTTTCAAAAAAACAACCTATAATTATCTCTGTATACCTGTTTTTCTATAATTTTTTTAAAAAAGCAAAACAAACCACAGAAACAAAAACAACCCCTTTTTATGTTCAAATTAATGACTGGAACTGAGTAAAAAAGAATGAGATTCTTCTTTTAAAAATTGAGATGAGTTACTCTTTGAATGTGAAGTGTGAAAGGGGTGAAACAAAACTGATCCTTTTGACAATTTATACTTTAAATCTGATCAAGCATTGAAGGAACAGTTCCTTGCTAAAAAGAAACCATTTTATATTATACAATCACTGAAGCAAAACAGTAAAATGTACTCTTAACATTCAATGAAAACGAGAGTACAATAAACAACCTACCTTCTCAGACACCAAATATGTGGGCACTCAGCAACAAAGTTACATTAACAAAGCAAAGCAAGATCTAGCTTGAGTACTGAGAAGGATTCAGTAATCCTGAAGCAAATTCTATGGACAATAAAGATTCGACAACATCCAGAAACTGAGATTGCAGTTCTATAGTCCCAAGTCTGTGTATGGTAACTACAACAACCACAATAAAAAGTCTCCAAGTATGTACTGTTATTCCAAAACCATTTGTCTTATTCACCCCATCTCTGCACCAAAGCACCAAAAATTGGAATAGAAACATTACTTATTGAAAACCATTTTAAACTGCAATGAAAAAACTTTAAAATTCTTACCAAAACAGGGAAAGAAAAAAAACACTTATCAAGCCCACAGTATCTTTCAAGATATTTAAACTCTAACCTATTGTATTTTAAGCACATAATAAGGCACATAAGAAATTAAGTAAATACACAGTAATTTTGATAAAGTATTAAGAGATTATAGTGGTACAAAAAACCCTTGAGATTAAATTCTTTTTAAAAGAAGACCTTACCAAAAATAACTTTTAAAAAATCTGTCAAACCATATGATAGACCTGAATATTTTCCTTAAGACTGTAAACGTTTTTCTGAAAACTATAAAAAAGTAGTTTATAAGTAGGATTATTTTCCAAGATTATATTCTATTACCTGACAAGTGTCATTTTGAAATTTAAAACCTGATTTTTCTAATAAAATTACTAATTATTGACATCTTAATAGATTCTGGTTGGATTCCACTTAATATCCCTGGGGACAGTAAGATTTTATTTTTCCAAAGTCTTAAAAAGGTAAGGTATATAGCCGGTTACGAGTAGCTCATGCCTGTAATCCTGACTACTCAGAAAGGTGAGATCTGAGGATCAAGGTTTGAAGCCAACCTCAGAAGGAAAATCTGTGAGACTCTGATTTCCAATTAACCACCAAAAAACCGGAAGTGGAGATGTGGCTCAAGTGGTGAACTACTAGCCTTGAGTAAAAAAGCTCAGGGACAGTGCCTAGGCCTTGAGCTTTGAGTCTAAGCCCAGGTTGGGCACATATTTTTTAAAAAAGTAAGATATGCATTATTCAAAGGAGTGTCATACAGTGAACAGAAGAAACAGATGAAGAAAACATGCACATTTATAAATCGGCTTCCAATACAACTCAATGTGTTTATGTATATTAACTATCAATATAGATGGTAAATATTTAATATAATTTTCCAAGCAAACAATCTCCTACAGGGGTCAAAATTCTAAACCATAAAGTTAAAAACTTGGCTGTAAGTGGTTTAAATTACTTACATCAAGTAATTTTAAAAGTCTGCAATTGTCTAAATTTCTTAAAGTACAAAGGAGTTTATAAATGTTGTATAAGGCTGATCTAGACCCAAACTAAAAGAAAGTCTGCTCTCATGAAATCTGATTTATCACAAGAAATTACTGAAGAAGTATTTTTCCTGATTTTTTTTCCTTCCTGAAGGTTATTTTCATAGAAATCATGGTACAAAGGAAAAGCAAACCTTTGATTATTTATGGGAGCAAAGGGAAAAAAGGGAAAAAAAAAAAAAAAGAACATCTCTTGTTTGAATGTACTTGAATATCAAACTCTGAAGGAGTTATTTTTTGTTAAAGAGGCAGGATTGGTCTTGAGCTGCTTCAGTCTATGTCTGAAGGTTCTATTGTACTTATGGTCCAGTTTGAGGAGAAAGATTCACAGAGATGTCAGATTGTAGATTTTGAGAAGGAAACTCGGAGGTGGTGATTTTCTCCAAGATCGTGATTATGAAGCTCAATGAGGGCCTGGATTGCTTCTTCTACAGATCCCAACTGAATGAGTGCCATTTTGCGATCTTTCTGGAAGAATTTAAAAGCCTTCACCAAACATCCAGCTTCTGTGAAAAGGTTCTTCAAATCATCCATTGTAACAGAAGGGGGAATGTTTGACAGATGCAGAGTAGCTGATGGTGGAAAGATATTCTGGAAGTTTTTAGAACCAGGCTTTTTAAATCGATGCAAAGGACTATTGCTGAAATCCTTAGTCAGACCTTGGTCTTCTTGACCTTCTCGAGGAAGCTGAACTGCTTGGTGTTTGGAGAGTGTAGCACGAAGGACTTTTCCATAAAGTCTCTGACCACTTAAATGGTTCATTGCTAGCTGGGCTTGATTTGCATCTGCCATCTGAACCAAGGCATTTTCTTTCTTATTAAACATAATTTTCACTCGATGCACATCACCATATACTCCAAATAGGATAAAAAGCCCATGTGGAGTGATAAGATCAGGATTGAGGTTGGTGACCAGCAGAACAGAATTTCCTGGTATACCACTTGCCCCAGGAATGGGCATCCTCCCAGTGACCGCAGAGGATGTGAGTGTGAGAGGACCCAGGGCTCCAGGAACGGTTGGGACTGACAGGCCTGCAGCTTGAGGAAATCCAATTGTTGGGGCAAATCCAGCAGCCCCTGCATATGGTGAAGAAATTATACCTGGTGCACCAAAAGCAGCAGCCATAGGAGGTTCAAGAGATGGCTGACCATCACCAGTAGGAAGGTCTAAGCGAGTGAAGTCTCTGCTTTTATCATTATTATATTTCACATTAAGGCTGGTGAGCTTGGAGAAGTCAATACGCAGAGTGCAGCATGCATTATAGATATTCTGGCCATCCAGCGCCATTTTGGCATAATGTGCATTCACTGGGTCAGCATACTGAAGCAAGGCTTGAAACTGATTATTCTTTGTAAAGGTGATAATCTTCAAAACTGTGCCAAATTTAGAAAATATCTGATGAAGAACTTCTAGAGTAACGGGATAAAAGAGGTTTTCAATAATTATTCGGAGCACAGGGCTCTGCCCAGAGAGGACTGTGCCTTCATTGGAAGTAGCTCCTGGAAGGGCCAGGTTTCCTGACTGAATAGCACTCACAGCCTGCAGTGCAGCTTGGGTTCTAGCTTGATTAGGTAGATTGTCAGTTTTAAGTTCTCTGTGATTGGAATACTGAATATAAACAGGCTGGCTTCGAAGATGAGGAGTAACAGGAGTGTAATAGTTCACCATAGTAACAGCAGCTTCCTCAGAAGCCATTTCTAAGAAAGCCTGGCTTTTTCCTTTCAACATCAAAAGATTAGTTACTTTGCCAAATGGTAGACCTAATGATATGACCTCTGCTTCGGTGACATCACATGGAATTTTTCGAAGATGGAGAACACGGGAAGGTGAACAGGGAGGTCTATCTCCTTTAAATTTCTTGTTGTCATTCCCATTAGCATACACACCTGTAGAAGTAGAACTGTTCATGGTAGAAGGTCCGTTAACGACTCCAGAAGAAAGAAGCTCATCAGATCCCCGCCATCCATGGCCCAGACGGAGGAGCGCACCGTGCGCGGACGGACGGGCTAGCCGCGGCGGCGGCGGCAGGGGCAGGGCAGCTCCGGGGACCGGCGAGCGGCGCCTCTCCAGAGCCCCAGCCGGTCGGAGGTGGAAAGAGAGTGGGAAACAGGGGCGGGGACCAGGCACCTCTCATGAGTCTTTTATCTCCTATTCACCACTTAGAAAATAGAAGTATAAGCTGGGTACTGCTGACTCACACCTTTCATCCTAAGTACTCAGGATGCTGAGAGCTGAGGATCACGGTCCAAAGCCAGCCTGGGCAGGAAATTCCTTGAGATGCTTCTGTTCAGTGGCCCACTAAAAAACTCAAAGTGTGCTGTGGCTCAAGTGGTAGAACAATTGGCTTTAGCTGAAGAGCTCAAGGACAGAGCCCAAGACTAGACTTCAATTCTTCCAACTTCCAAGAAAAGAAAGAAAGAAACCTGAAGTGGAGTGCTGGGAATGTGTCTTAGGGGTAGAATACTTTGCATGTATGAATCCCTGGGTTTGATTCCTTAGTAACGCATCACTAGAAAAAAGCCTGAAGTGGCTGTGTGGCTTAAGTGGTAGAGGACTATCCTTGTATAGGAAAATCTCAGGTACAGTGCTCAGGTCCTGGATTCAAGCTACAGGACAAGTGTATAAACACAAATACATGTGCACACACACATACACATAAACACACACACACACACACACACACACACACACACACAAAACAGATACCAGAAATGAAGCTGTAACAGCAAATGGTACAACACTGAGCTTGTACTCTGAGCTCATGGTCAGCAGCCAGGTCCTGTGTTCAACCCCGAAACCTAGCCACCCAGGGCCCGACTAGGAGAGGTCAAAAGTTCAAAACCTGATGAACTTCACCAGCCCTAGATGGCAGGAAGCATTGTGATATTACACATGTGCTTAGATTTAGCAAGCTTCCAGAAACCTAGGGAGATACCTCAAGGCTAGCACTCTGCCCTTGAGCAATAGCCCCACTCATGGGGATTTTGTATTCCTGTGATCCCTCAGAAATAAGAGTGTGGTGGACTTTCCTGTCATGGCTGAATTCAAACTGGCATTCTCTACCTATCAACCTCCTGAAGAGCTAAGATTACAGGCAGGATCCACTGACACCTGGCTTTCTTTTCTTCTTGTTCTTTTTTCATTGTGGCAAGCTGAAATCTTCACAGTGTCATTCTAATGGTTTGCATTTGCAAGGCCTGGAGTTCAAATGTCAGGACTACCACCTACAAATGGAGGGAGATCATGAGAAAATCATTCCTATCCATGGGAATGCTTAATGGAATGTTATAAAAGTAACAATTAAATTTGCAGTTAGTTCATGATTCTCTTATAGAATGCCACACAAAAAGTATTGGATTATGTCTTTCATTCTAGCACCATGGTATGATTCTCCTAATTAAGGAATACTGACTCTTTTTACACCAATGCTTCAATAAGTATTAAACCATGATACTTCATTAAATGGAGACCTAATTTAATAACTAATAATTCATAATATATATAATTTAATATCCTCACATTGTCTCTCTCTCATATATAGCAAACTACACATCTATCTATCTATCTATCTATCTATCTATCTATCTATCTATCTATCTATCTATCTATCTATCTATCTACCTGCCACTACTATTGCCAGATTGTATGTCCTCAGCACTGGCTGGCTGCTCAGTTTGCCAAAGGCTTTTGTTCCACAACTGAACCATTCATGAATTGGGCATTGTGGGCTGTGAGTTCAAATCCCAGCATAGTCAAAAGTTTATATGTGGAGTCAGAAGCCAATTTTGACCCATTTTTTTTTTTCTTGGTGAAAGTCCTGGGTCTCAGTATGATGTAGAATCCATATGCAAATAAATCCATGTGATAAGACGTGATGAATGAAATAAATATTATATATGTAAAATACTAAATAAAATAAATAATAAATGAATAATGGTAATAAATATCATATGGATTAAACCCAGGTAAGTAAATAGATCTCATGTATGAATATTAATTTTTCCAGTTCTGGTGCTTGAATTCAGGCCCTGGAAACTGGTCTGGAATTCTTGTCTTCAAAGACGGTGTTTCCCCTCCCCCACAGTTCCACAGAATTACCCAGACCCTGAGTTCAAATCCCAAGCTGCCAGAAAAATGGTGCAAATTCCAAGCCAGGGTCTTAATTTTTTTTAAAACCAGGAACATGCACTGTCTTGAAAGCATGCTCTGTGCTATGACATCATTCTATTCAAAGCAAATTTCTTAGCAGGGTGCCTTTCTTCATAACGACTCTGGATGTTCACTGATAGAAATACATACATACATACACAGACACATGGGGTTACTGGCTCTTTTTTTTTTTTGGTGCAGGCCCTGAGGTGTGAACTATGAGTCTAGACATTGTCCTTGAGCTCCTTTTGCACAAGGAAGCAATTTATTATGCCTTAATCCATGATACATCATTAAATGGAGGCATAATTTAATACCTAATAATTATCAGGAATATATTAGATGTAATTTAATAATGTATAGACATCTCATATTCTATAAATGCATTTATATATTTAAATATACAGTGGATATACCTCTCTCTCTCTCTCTCTCTCTCTCTCTCTATATATATATATACATATATATATATATTTGCAACAATTTATACATGTATTTATATATTGGCCATTCCTGGGACTAGAACTCAGGTCCTGGGAACTGCTTGGCAATGAATTTTTTTGAGGCTGCTCTGCTTACACTGACCCCTTGGTGAATTGGGCATTCCAGGCCCTGAGTTCAAATCCCAGCATTGCTGAAGGCAATACATGAGGAAAGAAACCAATGTTGACCTGTTTTCCTCTCTGTGGAAATATTGTGTCCTAGGTACAATATGTAATATCTATGCAAATACATATATTATATACATTATACATGTATATAAATATTATTTTTGCAAGTTCTGGGGCTAGAATTCACACCCTGGGAAATGCTCCTGAATTTTTTTCTTCCAGGAGGTTAGCTTCCACTTCACCCAGAGCACAATAGAGTTACCCAATTCATGAGTTCAAATACCAGGTATGGCAGAAAAAATGGCCCAAATTCCTAGCCAGTATCTTAACTTTTTGGGGGGGCAGGCACGGGGCTTGAACTCAGGTCATCACAACTTTGTTTCAGCCTTGATTACCCTAGGCTGGGGTGCAGCTTTTACACCCACAGATGATCCAGCTATCCTAGTACACAATTTCAACTCCTAGCTCTGGCAAAAAAAAAACAAACCAACCAAGATGGTGGAGGAAAAACCTGAAAGTTTTACACAACTGTTTTACATTTGTTTGCTTTGTACTGTGACCATACTGGGTCTCAATGACTAGGCTTAAAAATTGTACGTGACCTTTCATGGCCGAAGGCTCTCGGGCTATCAGTGAAGCCTGAGCCCAACCCAGACACCTAGGCCCTGAGTTCGATGCTGCGACTGCCACCTACACATGGCTGAAGATTCTAGAGAACTCGTTCCTATCTATAGGAACACTAATAGAATGTTTGACACGTACCAACTGAATTACTAATTAGCTAGTCATTCTAGTATAAGATTGTATGCAATAAATATAGGTCATTGATGAATACTTTATTAAGTCTCGTACCGTGATTAATTAATAGATGCATAATTTTAGACCAAATAATTGGTAGTAATAGAATATATAAAAATAAGATATAGACATCACTCTTTATATAGAGTTATATAGTAGAATCTACATGAACTTCTATCAGTCTCTATAAATTTATTCATAGATGCATAGTCATATGTTTATATATTGGCCACACCTATGGCTTGATCTCAAGTCCTCAAACACAAGTCCCCCACATTTGCCTGACAACTTAATTTGCATCAGATTGGTTTGCTAACATTGACCTATTCATGAAGTGGGCCTTCTAGGCCTGGAGTTCAAATCACAGAACTGCCAAAATCTTAATCCTGGTGGAAGAAGCCAATTGTCCCACTTGTTTTCCTTATCAGCGAAAGTCCTGGGTCTCAGAATTGATGTATAATACGTAGGCAAATCTATATCCTATGTAATAGAATGTAAAAAATGTTATACATGTAATCATACTCTCTATATAATCAATAAATGAAACACAAAATAAAATGAATAACTACAGTAACTGCAATATGCAGTAATCATGTGTATATAAATATAAATCATGTATTTAAAACGTATACGAATATTATTTTTTCGAGTGCTAGAGCTTGAATTCAGCCCCTGGGAAAAAGCCTGATTTTCTTGTCTTCTAGCACGGTGAGCTTCCCCTTCCCCCACAGAGCTGCAGTTTTACCCGGACCCTGAGTTCAAATCCCAGGCCTATTAGAAAAAATGGCGTGAATTCCAAGCCAAGAAGCCTCATTGGTTTTTAAACATTTTGAATGTATGTATGTATGTATGTATGAATTTATTTTTATTTTGTCAAGAACAGGGCTTGAGTTCAGGTCATTGCAACTCTGCTTCAGTTTTGATCATGCTAGGCTGTGGTGCAGCCACTGAGCCCACAGCTGAACCTGGGTTCCTTGGCCCCAAAGACTGACCGGAATAAAAATAAATAAAAAGACACAGATAAAAATCTGGCTACCTGCAGATGGATGTCGGTTTTACATTTGTTTTCTTTTCAAGGTGACCATCCTTGGTCTGAATGACACGACTGAAAACTGTTGGTAACCTGGCAATGGTGAAGGCTGATGGCTTCCAGGGAAGCCACAGGCCAAAACGGCAACCTAGGCCCTGTGTTCAAAGCCCAGTCCTGACCCCTACCAATGGAGGGAGATGCTAAGAGTCTCGTTCCTATTCATAGGAATAAGGATAGAAGTATATGAATATCAAGGTTGAATTAGTTGTTCCTGAGTGATTCTACTATAAAATTAGAGATTGATTTTAGGAGGCCAATGGATTTTAATGAATATTTTTGGACACATTAAACAAATATTATTAATTACATGGACACAATAGTTTGGACAGTGGTTGATTTAATTAATAATTCATTAAGGATGAAAACAATAATGTTAATTACATGGAGGAGGCAGAATAAATACCCAAGAATTGGTAGGAATGTAGCCTATATAACTGCATAATGTATAGATATCTCTGGCACTCTATAAAGATCTGTATTTATTTGTGTACTACAATCTGCATGTCAATCTGTTCTTGTTTTGTCAACCCCTATGGCTCGTTCTCAGGTGTGGGAAATGCTTGTCAACTCCATATGCCCCAGGCTGGCATGCTGACACTCACCCACTCATGAATTGGGCCTTGTAAGATGTGAGTTCAGATGCCAGCACTCACAAAAATTGAATCGTGCAGTAAGAAGCCCATGGTGACACGTGTTTTCCTTTTCTGTGAATGTCCTGGGTGTCAGGTATGAAGTTTCATACATAGGCAAATCTATATCCTACGTAATAAATGTAGTAAATATTCCATGTGTAATAGCAGTCAATAAAATAAGTGGTAAATGATAAAACAAAAAAAAATGAATAACTACACTAAGTGCAATTTGAAGTCAACATACGGGGCGGGCTCAACCTCAAGGCCTGTGCACTGCATGGCAGCTGAATTGGCTAGAGGCTGCTGTGCTGGCTGTCACCCATTCATGAATTGAGCCTTCTAGGCCCTGAGTTTAGATCCTAACACTGCCAAAAATGTAATCGTGGAGTGAGAAGCCAAGAGTGACACATGTTTTCCTTTTCTGTGAAAATGCTCAGTGTCAGGTAGGATATATAATTCAAGTGCAAATCTATACGCTATGTAATAGGATTTTATAAAGGTAAGAAATGTAATAGGTGGAAGAATTGTCACTACAATCAATGATAAACAGATTGAATTAGTAGTGAAGCATTCTAGCGTAAAATTAGATGCAATAAGTATAGGATGTTCATTAAGTTTAATTAATATTTTATTAAGCATTAAGAGAATAAAAAGTACGTGGAGACATAATTAAATACCTAATAATTGGTAGTAACACATGATGCATAATTTAATAATATATACACATTGGTCTCATTCTATGAAATATATAATTATATGTATGGATATATGTACATATATGATAAACAATAACAGGATATTGAGTAATTATTAATGCTTTATTAATAGTTAACTGGGACACATCAATAAATGGAGACATAATTTAATAACTATAGTTGGTAGTAATATTATCTATATTTTAATAATATGCAGACATCTCTTTTTGTGTATATAATATTTATATACAGCAATCTCTCTCTATTTTTACCTCATTCACTTCTGTGGATCGGTGGTTGAGTGCTCACCTAGTAAGCATGAAACCCAGGGTTAGATAACTTAGTGCCACATAAACAGAAAACCCGGAAATTCTGCTGTCTTTCAATCAATTGAGTGTTAGCCTTGAACACAAACACTTAGGGACAGTGTCTAAGTTCTTACTCAAGCCCCAAGAATGCCGCCAAAAAAAGGGAGGATGTTCTAACTGCAATTATAGAAGTACTGAACTTCAAATACCTCATTACAGAGCAAGCTAGGAGTCTGATGCTGATAGCTGACACCTAACCAGACTTAGCCATATGTAAACTACTGCAACCCAGCTCCACGAGTTATTCATGTCATCCTGGCTTACACCAGGCATCCTAGCTTCTCAGGGGCTTTAAAACCCAGTCCTGGCAGGAAGTTTGTTAGACTCTTTGAAATGTGGCTCCAATGGTAGAGCTCTAGCCTTAAGCAAATGTTATTAGAACAATATCCCCATGCTTTGAGTTCAAACCCCATGGCCAACCCCTCCTCCCCAAAAACAAACCCCACTAAACCATTAGATGTGAACTTTAATGGTTTGTAAAATTTACTTCAAAGAATGATGATACTGATTAAAGCACCCTAATTCTAATGACAGCTTGTGGAATAGAGCTATGTGCTGAGTCCTCCATAGGGTGCTCCATTCTGATTACTGCACAGGTTGCTATGTGCTGAGTCCTTCACAGGTTGCAGTGTGCTGAGTCCTGTACTGGGTGCTGGGTGCTGAGTCTTTCACAGGATGCTCTGTGCTGAGTCATGTAAAGAGTGCCATGTGCTGTGTACTTACCGATTGCATTCTTATATCTTGTCCTTGTAAGAGCTCCACAACTGAGATGATTATGCAGACAAGAATATTGAGGCCTTTTGGGCATTTACACAAAAGTTTACAAACAAGACCACACTAAAGCTACCAGCACAACTATGTTTATTGCAGCATTATTTACCATAGCTAAGATATGGAACCAACTCAAATGCCCCTCAGTAGATGAAAGGATCAAGAAAATGCGGTATATATACACAATGGAATTCTATGCTTCCATCAGAAAGAATGACATTTCCCCATTTGTTAGGAAATGGAAAGGCTTGGAAAAAATTATATTAAGTGAAGTAAGCCAAGCCCAAAGAAACATAGTTCCCATGGTTTCCCTTATTTGCAATATCTAGTATATATATGAATCAAGCAGAAAAGGTCAGATAATGTGATGTTAGGAAAATGAACCCTTAGATATGTATTTTAATGCTTTTTTATTTCATGCATTTTTTTCTAATGCACTTATAAGATTATCTCTTTGTTGCTTTGTATGTCCCTCCCCCACAGTATAACCCCTGCTTTCACTATATTTGATGTCGGCATAATTTGTGGAGGAGATGGGGAAAACAAGTCGTTTAAGGATACAGGTGGACCCGTTGCAACTATGAGAAGTACAAGTTGTCATGTCGAAAACGAACTTTACAACTTTGGTGCGGGGGGGGGGGGGGACGGGGGGGGGGCTGGGTGGGGGAGCGGGGGCAGGCTGGGAAGGGATGTGAAGGGTAAACAAAGGAAGAGGCTGCAATGCTTGATAAGAAATGTACTCATTATCTTGCCTATGTAATTGTAACCCCTCTGTAAAGTATGTTCACAAAAAATAAAAATTAAACAACAACAACAAAAAGAATATTGAAGCTCAGATAGGTCCCCATAGCAGGGATGAAATTATGTATTACTGAAAACTAGTGAGTTGTCTCCTGTAGACAATTGTTTTGTTTTGTTTTTTCTCAGTCATCAACCTTGAACTCGAGGCCTAGGCTCTGACCTTACCTCTTGGGCTCATGGCTAGCACTCAATCATGTGGAGCCATGGACGCCCTTGCAGCGGAGGCCATGACCAAGGGGTTGGTAGTTGAGGTCTGTCATCCTGCCTTTTCAGGATGCTGAGATCTGAGGAATTGGGTTCCAAACTATCCCAGACACAAAAGGTCCCATGAGACTATTATCTCCAATAAACCACCAAGAACCTGAGGTAGAAGTTTGGTGCTTGTGGCTCATGCTGGTCATCCTGGCTATTCAGGAGGATGAGATCTGAGAATCATGGTTCAAAGGTACCCTGGGCAGGGAAGTCCTTGAGACACTTAGCTCTAATAGACCACCAGAAAACCTGAAGTGGCACTGTGGCTCAAGTGGCGAGCACAAGACTTGAGCTGAAGAGCTCAGGGACAGCACCCAGGCCCAGACTTCAACTCCTACAACCGACAACAACAATAAAAAAAAGACAGAAATGAGCTAACAAACCTGATGTAGAGGGCTGGGAATGTGCCTTAGGGGTAGAGTGCTGTGCATCTATGAAACCCTGGGCTTGATTTCTCAGGACCACATCACTAGAAAAAAGCTTGAAGTGGCTCTGTGGCTCAAGTAGGAGAGAGCTATCTTTCCACAAGAGAAACTAGGAACAGTGCTCAGGTCCTGAGTTCAAGCTCCAGGACTCATGCATGTGTGTGCGCACATGCATGTGTGTGTGTGTGTGTGCACGCACACACACACACACATCAGAAGTTGTTTACACAAAATAATAAAGCACTATGCTTCTGCACTGAGCTCCTGGTCAGTACCCAGACCCTGTGTTCAACCCCAAAACCTACCCATCCAGAGCCTAAATAGGAAAGGTCAAAGTTTCCAAAACCTGATGAGCTTCACCAGCCCTAGGTGACAGGAAGTTTTGTGATATCAGATTTGTGCTTGGATTTCCCAAGCTGGCAGAAACCTAGGAGAGGCATCATAATCCCATCATTGCAGGCAATGAAACATTTCATTAGGTTGAGTTCCCTAGTTGTCTGCCAGAAGGACTCCTGAATAATATTGAGCACTGTATCTGAACACCGGAATATAGTCTCACAAAGGCAGGATAAGTGCCCAGAACTTGGTCTGCCATGGGAGTTGCACAAATGAATCCTTCCTCTTAAAACAGAGCAATGGGGAGAGAGTTAGCTTGGTGTAAAAACAAGTCTTTTTCTCCTGACCTTCAGAGCTCATTCACACTCATCCTCACTAACTGGCCTGGATGGAGTTGTTTGTTACCCAGCTGTACTGTACTGAGGCCTTTTGTCTGACTGACCAGACAGTGAGAGAGACTTCTTCCAGCAGACCTGGGATGCAGAGAAACCCTTAGATTACACTGGTAACAGTGAGATGAGACCCAGAACATGCACTGCAATCAAAACACTCTCTGTTATGAAATCATTGTATTGAATACAAATTTCCTAGCTTGTTGCCACTCATCAGAGCTACTTGGGAGCTTCACCTATAGGAATACATCCATATATACACAAGGACATGGAGATACAGGCTCTTTTTGAGTGGGCAGGTCCTGAGGTTGCACTATGAGCCTAGACGTTGTCCCTGAGCTCCTTTTGCGAAAAGGTAGTACATTAATCTTGATTCACAGCCTCATTTCTCTTAGAAATAACAGTGTCATGGACTTTCCTACACTGACTGGATTCAAACTCAGATTCTCTACATCTTATCCTCCTGAGGAGCAGGGATTACAGTCAGCATCCACTGACACCTTCTTTCTTTTCTTCTTCATTTTTTTTTTCTTCTTCTTCATTTGTTAATCTGGACAATATGACTTCTTAACAGGGTCATTCCAATGGTTTGAATTTATAAGTAAACTACCCAATGTTTGTTATAGCTGCTTTTTTGAGAAGGATTTTCTCTCCTCATCTTACCCTGGGATTGGTCACAGGTTTGAAGCCAAAAGTGAGAAATGAGTGTCAGATGATTTGGGAGCAAATATCCATAGGACATGCCAGTTCTGTCACTTAGCATTGAGCTGCAGTTAATTTACTGTCTCAGGATGAGAGGACCAAAATCTGGAACGATCCTCATACTGTCTGCATTTCTCCTTTTGCCTATAAACTGATCTAATAATTATGAGTGTTTTGTGTCTCCAACATTAAGTATCTAGAACACATTAGTAGCATCTTCATGTTTCCATTTTTCTCTAGTACCTGTAGAGATTTAGACTAAGGGTGTGGAGCGGCTCCTCGGGGAATACCTGAGGAATGCCACTTGAACCCTTCGCAGGAGATCGCCATTCAAAGCCAACTGAGCAGGAAAGTCTGTGAGACTCTTATCTCCAATAAACCACCAGAGAACCAGAAGAGGAGCAGTGGCGGAGAGGGTAGAGCTCCAACTTTGAGAGAGAAAGCTGAACAGGAGATCCAAGCCACACCAGGCAGGAAAGCCTGGGAGTTGCTCTTGTCCAATTAATGACCAAATGGCTGTAAGTGGAGCTGTGGTGATGGTAGAGCCTCACCCTTGAGCAAAATAGCTCAGGAATACATCGGGCTCTGAGGTTAAGCCCTGGGATGGCCACAAAAATATTCAAAAAGAGAATGCCAGGTTTATGTATCAATGTCCTACCTAGTTGTGAGGGGTAGCAAAGATGGCCCTGAGAGGAAGTTGACTGGGCAGAGCCGGATTTGTTCAGGTTCAGTGTGTAAACAACTCTTGGAAGCTTAGGTGCATATTAAGGTGTGGCCTTTCAGTGATTGGTTGATCCCATTTCCTCTCCTCCCACGCAGTCTTTTGCTTTAAAAAGGGGATGCTCCCTGTTAATAAACGAGTTCCTGCTTGGTTTGACTCCCCGCTGCGTCTGATTATCTCCTGGGCTAAGGAAGGCTCGGGAACGGGCAAGTGGCCACACTTCACAATTACCTCTGCTCGGACCCCATCCGTCCAAAGACAGACGAAGACCCAACATCTAGTGCCCAACGTGGGGCACGAAAGGAAATGATACCGGCCAAGGCTAAGCAGTCTTTCGGGGTAAGTGAAACCCTAAATATGGGTAATGTTATATCACAGAAGATGATAGGAGGAGGAGAAAACATTAGGCCTAGAAAGAGTACAGGAAGACTTGGAAAGTGAAAAAGGAAAAGGAAAAGGTCAAACTCAACCGGGAACGCACTATCTGTGCATGCAGGGGCAAAGGCAGCTACTCAGGTGCCCCGGACAGTCCTAGGCCCCCTCCCCATGCCCCCGATTGGAAGGGAGGTACGGCGTCCTATGAGACCTGCGAGAGGAACTTCCAAGTCCCAGACCCCCTACCAACTGGAGGGGCTGAGGGCTGGGGAAGTAACCTACTAGGAGACCTCCTCTGGAAAGGAAGGGCCACCCAAGAGCCCAGACTCTAGGCCACATGATCCGCTTCCCAAAGCGTATCCGGTCACTTTGGCACCAGGGGCTAACAGGCCCTTGGAATGGTATCCATGGGAAGCTAAGGATCTTAAAGAGCTCCGCCAGGCGGTGGTGGAGGATGGCCCAAACTCTCCCTGGGCCCAGACCCTATTACAGGACATTGCCTATCATCCGTGTGTCCCTAAGGACTGGATGGATGTGGCCAAAGCTGTTCTTACTAGTGCTCAGTTTATTAAATGGTGTGCCTTCTTTAAGGAGGAATGCAGAGTGCGAGCGGAGAGTAACCAGCAGGCTCAACCCGCAATACCTATTACTTATACCATGTTAGCAGGGATGGGAGAAGCCTATTCTACCGGCGACCAACAGGCCGCAATACCTGGCCGTACTGTGACCAGGTAAGGCAGGCAGGATTTGCTGCGTGGTACAAACTAGATGATGGGCCTACTGAGTCCCCCATGGCAGGAGTGAGACAAAAACTGGGTGAGCCTCTACCTGATTTCATAGACCGAGTCCAACAGAGTGTTCACCGCAAGCTGCCGGCAGGGAACCTCTGAGATCAGTTTGTAAAGCTGCTGCTCTGGGAAGGGATGAATGCAGACCACAAAATGGCCTGCGCGGGACTGAGAGAGAGTTCCCTGAGCAGATGGGTGGTGGCCTCACAGGATGTGGGAACACAACAGCTCCAGTCCCAATCACTAGCTTTAGATTTACAGTCTCAGACATCTACATTAACTGAGGCTATTACTGAGGCACTGGCAGCCCAGGGCTGAGGAACTCCAAGACCAATGGGGAGAGGGACTTGTTTTAAATGTGGGCAGGAGGGGCACTTTAAGAGGGACTCTACATGACAATCCCCCGCCAACTGGCCCTGGGGGGCCAAACTGCCCCCTACACCCTGCCCCAGGTGCAGGAAGGGATATCATTGGAAAAAGGATTGCCGATCCAAGTTTGATTTAGATGGGAAACCTTTAAACTAGGAGAGGGGCATCCTCCAGCCCCGTTAACTCAAGGAGGAACCTCCTCTGCTGTGAAGCCCAGGCAGCCTCCTGGCAGGACGGCCCAGGTCCATTGGACAGTCTCCCTGGTGGAAGGACTCCACCCTAAAATAAGTATCCTCATAGGCGGAAAGAGGTTTCACTGCTTAATTGACACCAGGGCAGACCAAACCATACTCAGGGAGGAGGAAGTACCCTTGGACTGGAAGCTTGCACCTGGGCCCCCGATATTGGGGGTAGGGGGTAACTCCCCATCCAAAGAAACGGCTACCCTTATGACTAGCCCAGATGGAGAACAGGGAAAGATACGCCCTTTAGTGGCAAAGAACCTCACTGCCAAAGAACCTCACTGCCAATTTACTAGGGCAAGACATGCTAAGACAAATGGATGTTGTGGTCACTACAGACCATTGAGCATGCTATGATGATATCCTGGATGGGGAAGAAGCACAAAGGCGTAATCAGGATCCAGAGGGAGTTAAGGAAAGGGATTTTTTTAACTTTCATAATCACAGAGAAGAACAAAAGGGACCCGCTCAGGTGCACCCCCAATCCTAAAGGTCACTGCCCCCCAAGTACCTCCCATTAGGTGGAAGCCCAATCTGGGTAGAGCAGTGGCCATTGACCAAAACTAAACTTGTAGCCCTCCACCTTCTGGTGGAGGAACAGATAAACCTTGGGCATATTCGCCCTTCTATAAGTCCTTGGAACACACCTGTATTTGTTATTCAAAAAACCTCTGGGACCTGGCATATGCTCCTATGTAAGGTAAATGAAAGGATGGAGCTAGTAGGAATGCCCCTAAGAGGCATGCCCTGGACTCCTGCTATACCTTCAGAATATACCTTGGTTGTGATTTATATTAAAAACTGTTTTTTTTTCTATCCCCCTGCATCTAGATTACTGCGAGAAGTTTGCTTTCTGTATACCTTCTCTTAATTTTTCCCAGCCTGATCGGAGGTTTGAATGGATGGTGCTGCCACAGGGAATGGCCAATAGCCCGTCCTTTTGCCAACAATACCTGGCCACACTTTTAGGGCCTGTGCTGGGTTCAGATACCACCCTTGCCTATGTCTACATGGATGATATAATTCTGGGGCACCAAGACCCAAGCTGCCTGGAGGGCCTTCTGGCCCAGGTTCTCGGCATATTAAAAAAAAAGGGGGTTTTACCATATCGCTTAATAAAATTCAAAAGGTAGCCCCTTTTAAGGTGCTCGGGACCCACCTTACCTTGACTCAGGCCAGCCCCCTTAAGCTTTTGCTGGATATTCCAGCCTCTCTAACCTTAACCCAACTTCAGAGTCTTTTAGGGGAAATCAATTGGCTGTTGCCATGGGTTTCTGTCCCTAAAGATAGTCTTGTGCCCTTATTTGCCCTGCTAAAAGACAGGACACCACAAGAAGTTATTACAATTACAGACAGCCATAGGGCAATATTTTTGCAGTTCCAAAAAGCCATCGATGAAGTTTCTCTAAAGAGGTATTCTAATTGTGAGCCCATTTCTCTTTGGTTGTTTGCAGGTGTCAAGTTAATTTCTGCAGTTTTAACTCAAAATGGGGAGCCATTAGAGTGGGTTCACACTCCACTGGGTTGCATGCCTCGGGCGTACTCTCAAGCAGACCAACTCACGGATGTTATTGTCAAGGGAAGGACCCAAGCCCAAAGGTTTTATGGCTTGACCCTCACTCCATTGTTTTTCCTTTTCGGATGGCAGATGTTAAGTGGCTCTCTCAGCCAACGCTCGTCTTGCTCTCTCCTTGGAGGGGTTTCTAGGCCAAATTGAATGCCATTATGGGCAATCCAAATGGACTGTCATGTTATGGAGACTTTCCTTCAAAATGCCATCTCTATTTTCTTCTACACCTATTCCTGACGCCCTCCATGTTTTCACTGATGGAAGTAAAGCAGGCTCTGCGTATGCAGCCTTTGAGGAGCAACAAAAGACCCCAAGCCAACAAAGATTTCAACCTTGTCAAGGGTCAGCACAATATAAAGAAATGCTGGCCGTAATTATGGTCTTTCAGGACATTCAAAAACCCTTTAATTTGTATTCGGATAGCCTATATATGATTAACGTGCTCCCTCATATTCCCCAGGCACATATCAAGCTGGATGAAAACCCTATTTCCCCTCTTATGGTTACCCTTAAGGGCCTATTAGAAGGGCTGGGAGCCCTTCATATTCAACATTTGATAGGGCATTAAAAACTTCCTAGATTTTTTTCCCTAGGCAATAAGTGTGTGGACCAGTTAGCTACTGGCCCGCAGGCATTAACGTTACAAGAGGCTACCTGTTTGCATGACTTAACCCACATTTATTGGAGAGGTCTTCAGCATAGATTTCCTCAGATTCCTGTAAAAGACCTCAAAAGGGTGGTACATACCTGTAAAACATGCCAGCCCTTCTTAAAAGTACCCCCTTTACAACCACCAGGGGTAAATCCCAGAGGTCTTAAACCTAATGTCCTCTGGAAAACAGATATTACTCATTTCCTAGCCTTTGGTAAGTTTAAATACATCTTTGTCTCTATAGATACCTACTCAGGAGCATGCTGGGCCACAGCACATACAGGAGAAAGGACTAAACATTCACAAGCACATTTTCTTCATTGCTTTCCCACGTTGGGTCTACCAGCACAAGTTAAAACCGATAATGGACCCTGTTTTGTTAGTAAAGCAATGTCAGAGTTTTTTGACAGATGGCATATTAATCATACTACAGGAATTCCCTATAATCCCCAAGGCCAAGAAATTATAGAAAGAAATCATCAATGTCTTAAGGAGCAATTATTAAAACAAAAAAAGAGGGAGTTAGCCTCCATATGCAGTTACAAATAGCTTTATTTACCATTAACATTTTAAATTTGTCAAAAGGGGCAACTGAATCCAGATTTCAGAAGCACTGGGGACAACTAAACCCTAAGCCCCAAGTGAAAGTCAGGTGGAAGGACCCCCTGACACAACAATGGAGAAGACCTGACCCCCTAGTTACTATGGGCAGGGGATTTGGATGCTTTTTTCCCATAGGGGAGACAGCTCCCATTTGGATTCCTGCCAGGAACCTTAAGTTTTTACCCATTTCCTCTATACAGGAGGATGCCCAAGGATAAACTAACCATCCCCAAGGGCAACCAGCCCTTGAGAAGCTCTTGTGTTCTTTAACAATTGCAGATGGTGATAATCAAGCTGATGGCTGTCCTGACCCTCCCAGTCCCTGCAATGGCTACGGAATCCACATCAACCTCAACGGGTGACCTGGGCAGTGATCAGCACTGGCCATATGGAAATCATCAATAGCACCACAAGAGAAACTGCCCTTTCGACCTGGTGGCCTGACCTTCGTTTTGATCACCACCCTATGTCATTACGTATGGACTGTTTAAAACATATTTTTTAGGAGCTATCTATTTTAATGTTACGTGCTCTAATTTTTCTTTTACTAATTGCTTGTGCAACTACCTTTTGTTATGTGTCCTGTAAATATGTCTAAAACCTGCTCTAGAACAAGCCCCACCTCTGGACTCTAAAGTGGCAAAGACTGCTATCCCATCCCTAAAGTTAAAGGGCTGACATTGCTTGACCTGGGAATGCTTTTGCTGATGCTTTTTGTATGACTTCCTTGCATTATACGTGCAATGCAAAACTTTTATGAGCCAGCCAGTTACATAAGATCAAGCTCCAAGTAAATAAATTTCCCTGAGAGGAACCGCAGCCAGAGACGGGTAAGAGGGGGTGCCAGTCTTACCAACCTAAGACAGGGCCTTCAGCTTTGCTCTGAAGAAGTTCCCGATGACGGGTAAGACAGACAAGGCGATCTACCCAACCTAAGACAGGTGGGTTCTCTTCTTTAGACAAAGACGACGGGGTGTTGGGAGCTGACAGTAAAGCTTAAAGGTCATCTTGACCCCTTGAAGGCACGTACAAGGAACTGGCTTACTTGAAAGACATCAGGTGCCCAGGATTGCTTTGCTATTTCTACACAGTTTGTTTGAAATTTTACTGCTTGGGACATTTCTAGCTGTGGTGGGGCTAATGTTTATTATTGTGCTAGGTGGGGATGAGAGGTAACTGGGAGAGGCTCTTATGCATAAGGGCCCTCCTTCTCCCCAGCCTTGCCTCCAACCCCCTGCATGGCCAAATATAATCCTGTTAAAATAACCTTTACAGAGGAGGGGAAAAAGATAACTAACTGGGAGGTGGATCTGCCATTAAAACAAAAAGGTTGAATATGTGGGGGGTAGCAAAGATGGCCCTGAGAGGAAGTTGAGTGGGCAGAGCCGGAATTGTTCAGGTTCAGTGTGTAAACAACTCATGGAAGCTTAGGTGCATGCAGTCTTTTGCTTTAAAAGGGGGATGCTCCCTGTTAACGAGTTCCTGCTTGGTTTGACTCCCTGCTGCATCTGATTTTCTCCTGGGCTAAGGAAGGGTGGGGAATGGGCGACCAGCCACACTTTGTACTCTCCTCGGACCCTGTCCGTCCAAAGACGGACGAAGACCCAACACCTAGTTATGTGTTTATATATATTATCTCCCCAAGTGCAAACAGACCTATGCAATGCTTCTGCTTTTATTTACAGGTTTATTTTTCAGATTTGCTAGTTGGGCATACTGCATCATTCTCTTCATTTCAGGCCCATCACTTTTCTCTTCCAGGTTTCCAGGCCTGTGTCCCTAAATGATGCACACTTAAGCTCTCAGCAGCCTTCATTTATATTTCATTATGAGGCCAAAGCAGAAACAGTCACAAATCAGGCAGGAAAGAGAAAATGAGGGTTCGGAGAAGTAACCGGTGTTCAGAAACGTAAACTTGGGAAAATAAAATGGTAGCATTTTATGCAAAAACTACCTTTAAGAGTAAGATGAAGGGGCAGGGAATGTGGATTAGTGACAGAGTGCTTGCCTAGCATTCAGGAAGACTGGGTTCGATTTCTGAGGAGCACATACACAGACAAAGCCAGATTTGGTGCTGTGGCTCAAGTAGCAGAGTGCTAGAGACAGTGCCCAGGGTATGAGTTCAACCCAACAAGTGGCAAAGATATAGCTAGGTAAGTAGGTATGTAGGTAGGTAGGGGTAGGTAGGTAGACAGATAGATGATAGAAACATGATAGACGAGTCAGGTTTTGGGTATCAGAAGGAAAGAAGGGAACACTTCCCAGTCATGAGGTCTTCTGCATTGTGCAAGGACACCAGCATCGCCTTCACACAACCACAGAACAGGAAGACTGTCTGTCTCAACTCTCAGGCAGCAAAGAGCTCCAGAGTATAGACGGCATAGCCAGGTTCTAACTCAGGTGCTTGGAAACAGAACAGAAATGTCTCTGCTTCTCCTTGGACTGGGGATTTGCAATAATGATGTGGAGAATGAAGGAAGGAGAATGGACTGGTAGAGATAGAAGAAGGGCCTTCGAACCTGACAGATGGAGAGTCAAAACCCCACTCCCTAAGACCACAGAGCAGGGTTTTTCTCCTCTGTTACTCCTCTCTCCCCCACTTAACTGGCTCTCTATTGGTAACCTAAAGATAGCTTTAGGCTCCCTTCCCCTGAGGGAGGAAGGTTAATTAGTCAATGTTTGAAGAGGCTGAGAAAAGCCTGACCATGGTGTAACTCTAATAAATGTTTCAGGTTTCCCTCCATTGCTGGCTGTGCCTGGAATGAATGAAGTGGTTTTGCAGCTCACTTCCCTGATGAGAGTGTATGTTCTGCCTCCTACTCCTGCAGGTCTAGGTCTCTGCCCCTAGCCTGGCTTTTGAAACTGTTTTCTTTCCTTCAAATACAGGGTTACACTGGAGTTCTTCCTGCTAACAGGGCTAGGGCTTGGATCCTGAGAACTTCATTTGAACCCAGGATGTGTCAATAATATTTCTTTCCTTCTTCTAAAGCTTGAGAACTCTATGAACATTTAGAGTGCAAGTAACATCTCATCATCAAGAGAAACACAGGAAGCTCTTGAACATCTAACCTTTCAGAAGTGGAAGTCAGAGTGTGATAGACTTTCCTGCCCTGGCTGGCTTCACCCTGTGATCCTGACACCTCAGCCTCCTGAGCAGGGGTGATGGGCATGAGCTATTGGTTCTCTGCTAGGTTCAGAACTGTAATGACATTGACAATACAAGTCAACTACTTATCATAAAGGGCTTGGGGAGCATATTAAGCCTTTCAACAGTGGACCTTTCAGAACCCTGTAGGACACAAAGTTATAATGTTAGAGTCTGAGAGGCTGGGCATATGGATGTGATACACTTGAACTTTGACCTCTGATTCCAACTCTGGGGTACACCAGCGTTCATTTTCCAGAAAATATTCTCATAATTAGCATATAGGAAAAGTACTTTGATTAGCCTTCACTCTTTTAAACAGTTGTGTGTCTCAAACCGAAGCCTGGGCATTGTCCCTGAGCCCTTCACTTCAAGGCAAACACTTTACCACTTGAGCCACAATGCCACATGTGGTCTTTTGGTGGTTCATTGGAGGTAAGAGTCTAACAGGCTTTCCTCTCCTAGGCTGTCTTCAAACTGTGGTCTTCAGATCTCAGCCTCCTGAGAAGCTAGGTTTCCTGGTGTGACCCACCGGCATCTGCATCTGGCCTATTGTTTTTGACAGACCTGGGGCTTAAACTTAGGGCCTTGGTACTGTCTCTGAGTTCCTTTTTCTCAAGCCTAGTGCTCTACCACTTGAGCCTCTCCACATCTTCTGGCTTTTTCTGAGTATGTGGCACTGAGGTTTCAAATCCTGGCATTCATGCATGCTGAGCATGATCTCTACCAGTAAGCTACATTCCTAGCCCCAACCTCACAATTTTATTCCTCAACTTGCTTATCCTCAAGAAAAGGTTTCTGTGTATAAATCATCTAAAGAAATCCCTATAGGAAGTTGTCCGAAGGTAAATAAGACAAAGCACATACTGTGGACAGACTCTAAACATGTGATGTCTGTGACAAATGCCTCTACTTAATTAAGTACCATGTTTCAGCACTTAATAAAGTATTAATGAAAAATGAGTCAATGTCCTAAATTATTGTGTATAATTATATAATAGATGTACAAAACATAATAAATATTATGTGTATAATAATAAATACAATAAACAATAAAATGAATAAAATAAAAATTAACTGAATACAAAATCAATAATAATAATAATATGAAATAAATGTACAGACGTACATATATATCATATATTACATATGTATATACGTATTTTTCCATTGCAGGCTCTGGGAACTCTAACTTGAATTTATTTTCCTTAAGGACAGTGAGCTTCACATTCACAAATGGTAAAAGAGTTGCCCGAACGGTGTGCTCAAATTCCATCAATGGCAAAAATACTGGCCCCAGTTCCAAGTCAGTGATTTAATATTTGTTTTGGAAATTGTTATGTTTATTCAGTTCCATACTGACCATTATAAAAAACATCAGTGTAGAATTTTTTACAGCTATTCAGACATCCTTCCCTTACCCCCACAGTGCTTATCTGAGCAATATATTATTTCTTGTACATTTTTTATTGTAAAAATATTGTACAGAGGGATCACAGTTACATGAGCACAGTAATGAGTACATTTCCTGAGCATTGTTGCCTCCTCCTTTTTTTCCCCCACTTCCTTCCCATATCCACGACAACCTTTCCCTGTCAAGGCCAGTGACTTTATTTATTTCTGGCTTGGCATGGGGTTTGAAATCAAGAAGTGGCAACTCTGCACCTTCCCTCATATTGGTATAGATTTACCAAGACACTGAGTTCAAATCCCATTCTAGGAAAGAAAACTGGTAGAAATTCCAATCCAAGGAGCTTTATTTTTTTATTTAGTTAATTAATTAATTAATTTTGCCAACCACAGGGCTTGATCTCAGGTCATGGCAACTCTGCCTCAGCTTCGATCTCCCTAGGCTGGAGTTCAGCCTCAGGACCCATAGCGAATCCTGGGACCCTAGGCCCAGAGGGCTTGCAGGAAGAAAAAAAGTGGGACAGCACAAAAAGTGGTGAACTGCAGAGGGCTGGAGGCTTTTACAATTTTTTTCTTTTTATGGTGACCATCTGGATCTGAATGACACGGTTGCAAAGTGCACCTGACCTGCCATTGCTGATGGCTGGCAGGCTGTCAGGGAAGCCATAAGCCAACATGTCAACATAGGCCCTGGGTTCAAATCCTGATCCTTACACCTACCAATTGCAGGAGATCACAAAAGACTTGTTCCTATGCATAAGAATACCGATTGAAAGAGTAGTTCATGCATTTGTCTACTCTAAAATTGGATGCAATAATCCTAGGATGCTGATTGATCTTAATTAATAGTTTATTGAGCATGAAAAGAATAATGTTATTTCAATGTCGATATAATAAATACCTAAGAGTTGGAAGGAATGTAGCAGATGTCATTCAATCATAGATAGACGGCACTGGCATTCTTTACCAATATATATATTTATTTCTATACCACCATTTGCCTATCCATGTATTGCTGTTTTGGCCAAACTTGGGGCTTGATCTCAGCGCCTGGGAGCCACCTGACAGCTTCATTGGCTAGAGGCTGTTGTGCTCCTACTCACCCATTCATGAATTGGGCCTGCTAGACCCTGAGTTCAGATCCCATCACTGCCAAAAAATTTAATCTTGGATTAAGAAGCCTAGTGTGAAACATGTTTTCCTTTTCTGGGAGAGTCCTGGGTGTGAGGCATGATGGAGAACACATCTACAAATCTAGATGCTATGTGACAGGAGGTAAACAATGTAGTGAATGGTATAGGTGTCATCAGAATCAATAAAATAATTGGTAAATAAAAATAAAACATGAAATAAAATGAACAACCACACCAAGCATACTATGTACTGAACATCTGTATGGAAGTATAAATCCTACCACACCAAACACGATATGTCCTGAACATCTGTATGGAAGTATAAATCTTATCTTTAAAATGTATTTAAGGAGTATGTTTTCCATGCCTGAGGCTTGAATTCAGCCCCTCTATGAGAAGGCAATGGCTGGAAATCCTGAGGTACTGGTTTCTGGACCAGGAAAAGTCATAGAATGGCATTGATCTCATCCTTGAATGAGTAGTTCGTGCATGATATAAGTAGGAAATGATAGGCAAGACTCATGTGGTATCGCTTATTTGTAAAGAAGTGTTGATTAAGTGTGGCAATAATCATCACAGTCATGAAACGGAGGCATCTGGAAAGATCCAAGAATCAGTAAACACATTGGAGATTGGATTTTATCACAGGTTACCATCTCTCCTAATCTATACAAATATGTACTTATTTGCTTACTACCTTCAACTTACGAATGGATGACTGCTGTGTGCCCACCCCTGGCGCCACACTTGGGGGCTCCATCTCAGGTACTGGGAAAGACCTTGCTCCTTAGTGGCTCACAGGCTGGTGTGCTCACATGGACCTATATAACAATGGGGCCTGGTAGGTCCCGAGTTCAGATCCCAGCCCTGCCAAAAAAGTCATCCTGATGTCAGAAGCCAATCGTTGCATCTGTTTTCCAGTGCAAGTCCTGGGTGTCAGCTAGGATGGAGAATGCATGGGCCACCCTGTGGCCATGGGAATAGATTGTTATCCATGTCAGCCCAGTTATACCTATCATCATATACTCAAGAAAATATATAAAACTTTCATGAATACCATACAAAACAGAATAACTACACTAAATGCACAATGCAGTCCACACACAGATGAATGTACATCCTATGTTTAAATGATGCATTCAGGACTATTTTGATCTCCCTGGGGCTCAATCTCTGTTCCTGGGAATGACCCAGCTCGTTAGTGGCTAACAGGCTGGTGTGCTCATATGTACTCATTGGGCAATTGGGCCTCCTAGGCCCAAAGTTTGAATCCCAGCACGGCCAAAAATTCACCCGGATGTGAGAAGCCAGTTGTTGCACCTGTTTTCCTGTGCTATACAAGTACTGGGTCTCAGCTAGGATGGAGAATGCATAGGCAACTCTATGCTCATGGGAATAGGTTGTCATCTAGGTCACCACAGTTATATCTGTTATCCTATACTCAAGAAAATACACAACACATCAATGAGTAAGACACAAAATAAAGAGAATGACTACACAGAACACAAGATGCTGCCCACCCATGTATATAAACATAGATCATCTGTTTAAATGATGAATTTATGACTATATTGGCCCAAACCAGGGCTCTGTCTCAGGTCCTGGGAATGGCCTAGCTCCTTAGTGTCTTACAGGCTGGTGTGTTCCCCATGATTCATTTACCAATTGGGTCTGCTAGGCCTTGAGTTCCAATCCCAGAACTGCCAAAAGATTCACCTAGATGTGAGAAGCCAATCAATCCACCTGTTTTCCTGTCCTGTGAAAGTCCTGGGTATCAGCGAGGATGGAGAATTCTACATAGGCAACTCTATAGCCATGGGAATAAGTTGTCATTCATGTCAGCACAGTTATAGCAATCACCATATTCAATAAAATACACAATATATCCATGAATAATATACAAAATAAAAAGAATAACTATACTGAATGCAAGATGCATAACACAACTGTAGGTAAAGAGAGATCCTATGTTTTAAAAAGGTGGGCTTGCTATTTTGTCCTGTAAGTTAGGTATATCAGAAACCGTTCTAGGGAACTATTTTTGGTTATTGAAGAACTAGTTATCAACTATGATTATTCCTCATTGCCTTTAGTATTCTAAATCTCTTAAGCTAGTTCTTAATCTCTGTGTGAGAAATGTGTCGCCTTCTATGCGGTTCTTTCATACCTGATCTTCGTTGCTTTCTAAAAATCTGTCTTTCTCTATTTCTCTATGAACATTTCCTGATACTAAATACACCTACCCAGATAGAAAAGGATGCTAATGTAAGGGTCCCATAGCTCATGAGTCATTAATGTAACAAAATGGAAAAGGAGGACATATTACTACCTCAATTATTCTGAAAAGCTTCAATGTCACATCATTTGATATAGATTTCCATTCTTTGTCTACTTCGTGTCAAAAACTGCACTAAATGCAAATATGAGCCAAGTATTGGTGGCTCATGCCTGTAATCATAGCTACTCAGGAGGTTGAGACCAGAGGATTGTGGTTCAAAGCCAGCCTGGTCAGGAAAGTCCATGACACCCTTATCTTCAATTAGCCACCAGAAACCCAGAAGTGGTGCCATAGCTAAAGTGGTAGAGTACTCAACTTGAGCTGAAGAGCTGAGGGACAGTGCCCAGGATCAGAGTTCAAGCCCCACAACCAACAAAAAAGTGTAAACATGACTTCATTTCCAAAAAGGAATGATGAAGTCACTAGTAATCTTCGAAAGCAGAGAAAATAATTCCAAAATGATTCAGTGCACCTACTTTTGCTGGGTTAATTTATGGCTTCTTTGCTGGACATATTCTCTTCTTTTAAAAATTGTCAAATATTAGTTTTATGATAAATTTCATCTAATATTTCTTGGTTCAAAAGAGAATTCCATACAATTGATGGCATTGGGATTTATTACTATCTTAGTTCACAGCAAACACAGGCAGGAGAGTCTGTCAAACTCTTATGTGTAATTAAACACCAAAAAACCAGAAGTGGATTTTTGGCTCAAGCAGTAGAGTATTTAGATTTTAGCAGGTGGGCAGGAAAGACAACTGTACAGGGACAGGGTCCAGCCTCTGAGTTCAAGCCCCAGAACCAGCACAAACTAAACAAACAAGCAAACAAATCAAACTCCAGGAATTTCTTGGGACCCTCCTAAAAGGAGCACTTGTCTGAGAAGAGGCTGCTTTTGCTGATCATACACATACTCCTCTGTTTTTGGAATCCTTATTGCTATGGAAAACTCAGGACCAGAACAAAGAAATGGATAACAGACTTCTGCAATAGGAAAATCATCTCAGGAGAGATGCAATAGACACATAAAAATCTCCATGTCTTTGTTTCTTTGCAGTAGAACACTGTTAAAACAAAGTTATTTCCTTTTGTTCTATGCTGGCCTTGAAATGGCACGTTGTTTTCTTTTGTAATACTCTCAACTAGAAGTTTACAGACAAGTTTTACAGGAGTAAAGAATACACTCAAAAAAGTCAGGGACAGAGTTTCCTTCAAGCCTTAGATTATTTTCTTGTACGGTAAGAAGGAAAGCAAAAGTTAACTTGAACTTTGTCATTCCTCTATGTTCAATTCCTCTCCTGGTTTCAGTTTCCACATCCAGTAATAGTTACTTCCACTTACTTCCAGTAACAATCTATGGTGCTGCTCCAGATAAAATGAATGTTTTCTGGTTTCATTGAAATAGCATAAGGACACCTTTGTACATGAGGTAACACGTGTTTCAGAGACAACTTAGGAAAGAGAAAATATGAAATTTAAATTGCTTATAAATACATTATCCATGAGTACATTGAATTCAAACTTCTTAAGTGCTCTGTAAATTAAGGTGAATGTTAAATGGGAAGAAGGTTCTCAGATCATTTTTTTGTGAGTGTATCTGCTGTGCACTACTTCCCAAGTGTACATGAGTTAACAGGAAGAGAAACAATTGTCATAATAGGAGATAGAGAAGTTCTGTATTTAAGTATAAGGTTTCAATACAATATAGAAGACTTTACAAATAAGACAACATTGAAACAATAAAGCCAAGTCCAATATGGAGATGTATGGGAGTGATATAGAGCATGGACTTAAATAGAAAAAATAGTCCATCTTGAGAGAACAGGGATTATACTATCAATGAACCTGGTGGCTAAGACCACATTTCTTTTTCTTTCCTTTTCTTATGTTCTTTTTTGTTGTTTTGGCACTTGAACTCAGACTGGATGCTGTCCCTCTGCTACTCAGCTCAAGGCTAGTGCTCTACCACTTGAGCCACAATGCTAATTCCAGTATTCTGTTAGTTGTTGGAGAAAAGAGTCTCCAGGATTTTCCTACCCGGGCTGGCTTTGAACCCCAATTCTCAGATCTCACAACCACTCGGCTCACGATCACATTTCTAACAGTGTTCACTCAGGACATGTAATGTGTATGTTCATCCATTTTTATATGAATGCTTGAGTTAAAAATCTGGGCTACAGGTTAGACTTTACACTCACAAAAATGTTTGTAGTTTAAAAGTTGATACTCCTGGAAAAATAAAACCTAAGAATGTAAAGGAGTCTGGGAAGTTCAGTTTGCATCCAGCTTGGGCAGAACAGGCTTTGAGACACTACCTATAATTAACCAGCCAAAAGCTGGAATACCTGTCATGAGCAAGTTTGCTGAATAAGAGCTTGAGGCCTTTGCATACACACATAAAAACACATGCATACACATAGAGGCACTTATATGTGCACACAAATACACAAATGAAACAACTCTCAGAATATGTAGAAACATTAGAAAACAATAGAAAATATGTCCTGAGTAAGACTAGAATCAAGTCATAATATTTAATATTAGAAAACTTTCAAGTGAACTTTCTTAAAAAAAGTTGAGAATATTACATAGGTAGGGACCAGAGATAGTAAGAGAGTCAAGTAATCATTATTAATGGGATCGGATCCATGGAGGAATGAATAAGAGACCCCTGCACGTGCATCTGAAAATGTTCATATCCTGTGTCAAATTTTAGAACATCTTTGAAAATAGTACATAAACAATCTGAGCAGTCAGTTTAGTGGAGAAGATCATCGGAGAAGTTCTGAATTGCTACTGTGTTTCTATATTAAATAAACCAACAAACTATGGCAAGACAATGTGATACAAGCCTGGAATTCTAGCACTCAGACTAAGACAGGAGGTTAGAGAGTGGAATTACATAGCGATACCTTCCCCGGACCAGGTAGTATAATTTTGTTTTGATAAAACAAACCAAACAACAAGAAAGGAATACACAGATGGAATTTTGGGCTAATTTTGCCACTAGTTTTGAGAAGTCAAGTTTCCTATTGAAATGCAACTCATATATAATCCTCAGTTGTGTTTTAAATGTTCTCTTCATTACAGAACATTCATAGATGCAAAATGGCTCATGATTCTTATCGAAAAATTTGAAAAAGTAAGTAAGCATCATTCTGTTGGATTCCAAAGCAATGATGAAGGATTACAAAAGCTTAAGCCTGGAGAAATAGCAAAGTTCATCTAATGTAGAATTTTGTAGACCTTGCTAAATTAGAATTTAGATTTAAAATAAATACTTTGGTTTTCTTTGTAATTCCATATTCTATAGGATATTACAAAATTCTTTTTAAGTAGAGGGTTTAATTGACAAATTCACAAATGATTTTGGCATTCTATTCCCCTTGAATATTCTTTTAAAAGAGTTATAATTAGAACTTAATAGATAATTCCAATAGTTCGTGTATACCATGATAATGTGAATAATCTAGACGGAGTTGCCAACAAATTTATAAATTTCTAAAAATTTATAAATTTAGATAAACAGCAATTTTTTGAGGGTTTGGTATAAAATGGTATGAAGAGAGTAATTGTATGACATCTTCTTTCTTCTATCTATATGTAACACAGGAAGCGATTTCCTTAATTACATGCCTCTGTATACATTGAGAGAAAAGCTAGGTTTGGAGTTTGTTTTCTTTGTTTTTATTGTTTTTTCCTAGAGTTTGAACCCTAGGCCTGGACACTGTCTCTGAGCCTGTTTATGCTCAAGGCTCGAGCCCTACACTTCAACCTCAATGGCATTTGTGTCTGGCTGTTGATGAAAAGTTTATTGGAGATAAGATTCTAAGATACCTTCCTGGGTGGGCTTTGAACTGTAATCTTCTGATATTAGCATCCTGAATATCTAAGATAGTTAAAGTATAAATATAAATAATATTTGCAAGTATTCTGATCTCAACAATAGCAGTTGGGGAAAAATTCATGCGGTTTTTTGTGGTGTTCTTTCCAGAACAAGGAGCGCATCATTAGCAGTGGTGTACTATTTTATCATATAGAGTAAGCTATTCGTGATGTGAATTAAGGAATTTTAAGGTGCACCTTACAAGTTGGAAACTGTTCTAGGGTCTAGGGTGATTTTATGGCATAAATCTTGGGATTGATGGTCATAGAAATAATAGTTTACTCTGATGAACAATTGGCTACGCTTGAAGAAGTAATTATCACAGATGCTGCATAGTTTTTTTGTTTTTGTTTTTGTTTTTTTTGGACACTGTCACCCCTTGCCTCTCTTTTCTTTTTTTTAAATTTTATTTTATTTTATTTGAGAACATACTGTACGGAGGGGTTACAATTACATGGGCAGGATAATGCATACATTTCTTACCAAGCATTGCAGCCTCCTCCTTTGTTTACCCTTCACCTCCCTTCCCAGCCTCCCCCCTCCCTCCAACCCAATCCTTCCCCCCTCCCCCCCACACCGACATTGTAAAGCTCGTTTTTGACATGACATTTTGTACTTCTCATTGTTGCAACAGGTCCACCTGAATCCTTAAACGACTTGTTTTTCCCCATCTCCTCCACAAGTTAAACTGACATCAAATATAGTGAAAGCGGGGGTTACACTGTGGGGGAGGGACATACAAAGCAACAAAGAAATAATCTTATAAATGCGTTAGAAACACATGCATGAAAGAAAAAAAAACATTAAAATACATATTTAAGGGTTCGTTTTCCTAACATCACATTATCTGACCTTTTCTGCTTGACTCATACATATACTAGATATTGCAAATAAGGGAAACCATGGGACCTATGTTTCTTTGGGCCTGGCTTACTTCACTTAATATAATTTTTTCCAAGCCTTTCCATTTCCTAACAAATGGGGAAATGTCATTCTTTCTGATGGAGGCATAGAATTCCATTGTCTATATATACCACATTTTCTTGATCCATTCATCTACTGAGGGGCATCTGGGTTGGTTCCATATCTTAGCTATGGTAAATAATGCTGCAATAAACATAGCTGTGCTGGTCGCTTTAGTGTGGTCTTGTTTGTAAACATTTGGGTAAATGCCCCAAAGTGGGATTGCGGGGTCATTGGGGAGTTCTATGTGAAGTCTTTTGAGGAACCTCCATACTGCTTTCCAAAGTGGTTGAACAAGTTTACATTCCCACCAACAATGAAGTAAGGTTCCTTTCTGTCCACATCCCCTCCAGATGCCTCATAGTTTTATCCTCTACCAGAATGTGGCAATTTTTCGGCTGATTTCTCAATCTATAACACCCCATTGGAAACTGCATCTATTGCAGAATTTCATAACATGCAAACAGGTACTGTTTTGAATCTCTCAAGTATAGAATGTTGAGAAATTAAAAATGAGTAGTTATTAGTGATGGGAATTTTGAATAACACATATATTCTGTCCTCTTAAAAACTTATTTACTTTTAAAAGTTATGGGTTTCCATAGAATTAAACTATTTTCGGTTTTAGTATGAGAAAGTAATAAATTTATTCTTTTTTTAAAATATTGGCAATATATTGTTAAAATATTGTCTAGTTGGATAACATTCAAGTTGATGAACCTCTAGTAAAGAAGGGGTAATTAATTCAAATTAGATGCCAAATACTATTGATTTTTAAAAAGTTACAACAAAGAGAATAATATTTACTATACCAATACAGTGAAATTATATTTTATGCAGATTATTTTTTTAATTTTATTATCAAAGTGAGATTTAATGATAGCAAAGGACTACTAATACATCTTGACTTCTCATTAAGCACTTTCAATCATAGAAACCACATGAAGCCAATAGACACGCCTACTTTTGTAGATGAAAACAAGTGTCTTAAAAAAACAGGAATTTAAGTAGTCATACAAAGGACTCTATTTTACTACTGCATTGTACATTTTTTTCCTAATGTTGGGTAACAATAAATAATGAATCTATTAAAAAGCTCTTGAAGCTCATACGTCCAATTGTGAGTTCTCTTATACTATATCATGGTATTTTTTTGTGTATGGTCTTAAGAAGAAATTTAAATTACTAACTTGAAGTTTTGACAGGACAATTTCATCACTGTACAACTTGTTACTATACTCTCAGTTTTAAATTACTATTTAATTATGCGCATTAGATAAGTATAGAGGACGAAGTAGAAGCCACACTGGTGGCTCATGTCATTAATCCTCGCTAATTAGAAAGATGAAGTCTGAGGATTGTGGTTTGAAACCAAACCAAACAACAAAAATAGTCCATTAGATTCTGATTTGAAAGAAAACAACAAAAGCTAGAAATGGAGCTGTGGTACAAGCAGTAAAATGCTAGCCTTCGGAAAACTAAAACAAAAAGATAACAAATTCTGGGACAGAGCCAGGCCCTGAGTTCAAGCCCTATTATTAGCATCAAACAAATGAATGAATGAATTAGTTAACTAATTAATTAAAAATAAATTAAGTGGTCACATGTTGATAGGCATGGTGAATAGATTGTGCATTATTTGGTAGTAAGGCAAATAATCATTTGTACTAATCACTAATATTTAATTTGAACGTTTTTGTACAATAAACCCTGAATTTAGCATGCATGTATATGTGTGTACATGTGTGCACATGTGTGTATGTGTATATGTGTGCATGTGCTGTTGCAATGTTGCTTGCCCATATCGACAGGGTGAGGTTGAAAAGAGCTAACTGTGTTGCAATGTTTTTATTTATCACTGTTCTGTCATGTCATTTCAGTTGGACAACCTTTCTGTACATTTTATTTGTCAAATAATAACATCATCAGAATCAAAGCATTTATAACATTAAGATAGATAAAAGAGACTGCTTACAACTCTTTTATATGTTAGGTGAGGAGATACAGACATAATTAGGTGCTAAGTTATTGCCGTAAGATGACTGTCAGTACAAAATATGTATTTGATCTCTTAAATTGGTTATAATTTTAAGATATGCTCATGGAGTGAGTTTGCCCGACTTGACCAAACAGGTATTACTCTCTGGTTATTCCATGAAACACAAGGTGGATAAACTCTTTCTTGCTTTCTGTTGAAAATAACTGTCTTCGTAAGGTCATATCTATTCTCACTAAGAGATAATCAACCCAATAATTTTGCGTTTGAATATCTCATTATAATAACTGCAAATAAGTATTGTGGATATGCTTGTTAGATATTACTTTCAAAAACAAACAAACAAACAAAAAAAGCATATTTCGTCTCCAGAGTGTGAATGTATTAGAAGTTGTTTTGAACATGCAAAGGGATCTTCACTAATGGTTCTTTTGTGGGAGTAACTACAGGAACTTAACAAATAAGGCTTTTTCAATATCTTTTCCAATGTAAATAACATCACAGAGTGAGTCTTGCAATTTCTGAAAAGCCTTTGAATATTTTAGTATTATTTCAGCTCATTGACTATAGAGCTAAAGACATTTCTGAAATAAATATTGTTAGGTCTGAAAATGTGAGTGGGTATATAGGCTTTTATATGCATCGTTTTATGAAAATCAAGTTTTTATAAAACTAAATGAAATAGAATAAAAGAATGCAAGTGAATTTGTTAAGCTAATTAATTATTAATATAACTTTTTTTCTATTAACACAGTTTTTTGAATGAAGATGATGCAGTTAAATTATTTCCGTTGTGTCTCTTTACTTCAGTTACTTTTAGAATCTTTAGTTATAAGAGTGAATTTGTAGTATAAATAAAGGTTTTAAAATGATTAGGAAAAAAATAAAAAATAATAAAATGATTAGGAATAATCTTGTGTTTTGTGTCCTAATCCAAAGAAAATGAGTTATTTTCACGTGTAAATAATTTATAATTGAATCTTCAGTATCATAAGAATTTTTTTTAAATGCAGTAGTATTGATGACTTTTTAAACCAATTGTATTCACAAGTTGGAGAGTCTTTAATTCATACTTAGGTCTTGGTGTCTATGATTTTTAACCTCTCGTTCCTAATATTAATGGTAGGTCACACTGCATTTTTGGTATATGAAAGGTAAAATATTTATCAAAGGTGATTTTTATATCATTCTTGCTTTAATAGTATTTTAAAGTAGTACATTTCTCTCAAAATTTTGGTCATAAAAAGCAATCAAAATACTTCTCATAGTAAACAACTTACGTGAGCTACAATGTGGAAATGATTGGTCCATAAGACATGCAGTCTGTTTCCATCCGGAATTAGGCAGGTCATTCTTTCAGTAAGACTGTGTTAAACAGAGATGGGGTCCCCAAACAGTGCAGTGTTGAGTCATGGGATAGAATATGATTTCTACTATTTTGAGCTAGAAATCAAGAATGTTATACTTTTGCAGTTCCTTTCACCAGGGAGGTATAAATTGATTATGAACTTGGAGCTTTCATATTAAAGCTACCTATTTTCTAACAAAGATAAAGTGAAATATTATTAGAGTGTGCACAATAATTCTGGGAAAATTTCCTAGAATTAGTAGACTAAGTGCTGGTATATTAGTCATAAAATAAAATGAGGTATTTTGATACAGTGGGAGATGGGCCACAGGCTAACTCTTACCATGTGTGCAATGCGGTACTAGTAATTCCAACTCTGAAGACTTCCATATCATCATCTGAGAATTAAAAATAGAAGTAGTTCCACTTTATGGGATTATTGTGAGGATTAAATTAGATACCATAGGTAAAGTACTTGGAAAAATAATCAGTTAGCATTTGATACTTTCTACCTGTTATTTTATCATTTGATGAATTCTAACACTTTTACTGTGATTTTTATATTGTGTCTATTTAGAATATACAATGTGATGTATTGCTATTCATTGCACTGGTCACTTTTCTGTTATTATGAGGAAAATACCTGCAAAGAATATTTCTGAGGAGGAAACTATTATATTGACTCATGGTTTAAGAGAACGCAGTTTAAGTTTAGATGTCTCCATTGTTTTTAATTATATTTTTATTAAATAGTTGCTCAAAAGAATTTCCATTCCACAAATCAGTTTATAAGTACAATGGATCTTTACATAACTTTCCACAACCTTCTAAACCTCACCTCACTTTCATTTTTTCTACTTACACACTATCTGCATTGAATATTATGCCTTCACTCTCTTCCTCCATAACTCTCTTTATTCCTTCCCTTTTACTTCCACTCACATCTTCCAAGTGATAGTTTCCTGGTATTCATTTTGTTGGATTAAAAGTTCAATTTTATAAGAAATTACTCCTTTTAAATACTCCTCTGCAAATAGCATGCTTTGGTTAATACTATTATGTAATTGTAACCACTCTGTAGGTATTTTCACAGTAAAAATATTCTCAGTTGTATGGTCAATAGATTTTGAAAAGGATTCCATGACTTTATGAAATAAAAACAGAATCTTAAATGGGTGTACTGGCACTATTGCCTCCCTAGATTTAAAATAAGATCTTAGACTATTACCTCAAACCTTATACAAAGATAAAAAAAAGATTATCTAACTAAATGTGAGATGTAAAAACCTATAAAACATAAGTGTAAAAATTCATGACATTGGATCAGTAAAGGTTTGTAAAAAATGATAAGGAGAGCATTAGTGGGTAAAGAAAAGCAAGAATAAACTGGATAATATCAACTGAAAACTTTTCATAATTCGAAGGACAATATAATAGAAGTGAAAAAATATCCAACAGATAGAGGGCACGTATTTGTTAATGCTACACTGTTAATGCTACAATGATTTTGAGTGTAAGTATTTTTATATTTTCTAATTCTAAATAACTTTTTTCCCGAATAGGTTATTTCTTTAAAGAACATATGCAAATTAGTAGTCAATAGGAGAAGCATGTGAAATAAGTTCTCTTTAGTATCTAAGAAAAAATCGAAAGAAAACTCACTAGTATGACCATAATATAAATAGATTACCCAAAATATAGTAATGCATTTGTGGAGAAATTGATATACTCCACATAGCAAATCAATTTGTATAATACTGCAATCATTATAGCAAGCAAGTTTTCAAATGTTCAAAGAGAATTGTATAGGATCTTCCACCTTAGCTTATAAATAAGGAGTCAAATTCAGTTTGTTGGTATGAATTTACAAATAGTTTCATGCAGAAATAAAAATAAAAATAAATTTTAACTACTGGCTCTACGGTCTGTGTCCTTTTAAGGTAACTATAGATATGTAAGTAGAATTATGTAAATTGGGTCATGTGTTTACAGCTGTACTGAAGAAATACTCTTAATATATCATTGGAAACTTTGGTTATTGAATACTATCGATATGAGAATGTTATTGAACTAATCACACTTGGTTGAAAACTATAGCTTAGTCCATCAAAATGTGGAAATTAATAATTTTATTTATAAGAAAAAAGGCTGAGAAGTTGGCTTAGTGGTTGAAATTCATATTGATAAAATTTTGAGATATGAATGTGAAGCCATGAAATTCTGGATCCATGAATTCAACAGATCCTGTTGATTTTAAATGCTGGGAACAAATGCTTTTATCCTGAACTTAGAAGAATTATACAGATATAACTCTCATGAACTTTACTTAGAAGTATTCTGTGAATATTTTTGAAGATTATTTTAGCCAGGTGATTAAAGATTGAACTACAGCATAGACAAGCCTAATTTATCCTTCGGTTCCAATGAGTGACACACGTATCCACATCAGTTTGGAACTTTATTGAAATATCTTTATATATGTTTGGATATCTTATCAGCCTAATCATTATAAATGTAGGACAAGTAACACCAAGTATTAGGTTGAACATACATCTTTACTGATGTGACTGAAGACTCCTCGAATTGATTCTTCTTTTGAATAGAAAATGCCTCATTAACCATTGACAAATCGTAACTGACATATGTTCTATTCAAATCTAATTTTTGTTAGGGATATCTCCATGCTGTAATAACCCTGTCAATCAACCTGCCACAAATTCTTATATATAGGAAGTGCTCTTATAAACTTCAAGCTTTTATTGAATGGAAGAGTTCAGACATTACCCTCACCAGTAGGATTAAAAGCCTAAAAATATCAGACATTTTGTGTTACTGCCTTTCTTTCATTTTTTCATACACATTGGCAAGTAGGGAAAGATTCTGATGTAACAATAATACAATTTTGACTTGTATTAACACAACATCTAGGAACTAGTGTTAATTGGTTACTTACCAATTAGCTCCAAATTTTCTGGATATTTATATTTCTCCTAGGAAAACTAATGAGCTCCAAGCAAATGTCCCTAGGGAGCCTTACACTTTTAATATCACTGTTTGTCTCAAAATGATTTAAATTTAAATTCTACACCCTCTAATGTGGGCATAGTGTTATACTGTGGAACTTTTCTCCTCAGAGAGTGAGTACTACCCTATTGCTTAACATAGACAAAGTACCTTCATACATAGACTGTCATGTGCAAAGAAGAAGTAGTAGGTGAACAATGTTCTCAGCAATTTGTAAAGATGAAATGGAAATAGAGCAACCATGAACTCAAAAGGAATGTGTAAAAAAGCGAAAGGCACAAAGTAGAATGTGCCAAGGAAATGCTGAAGTATAATTTCAAATTATGTGCTCAGGTGTGAGGATGTGTTCAAAGTATTGATTCAGAGAATTTAGTTGGATATCTTGGGGAAAAAACTGCTTTAAACTATTCTGGGATAATTGTACAATAGAAGCCCCTAACTCTGACTCTAATCAGCCACAACATCATCAATTTAGGGACTATTTTTCCAAGTGCAAAGTGAGAAAAAGAGGGCTAATCACAGTTAGTGTTCAGGTTGAAGTAATGGAAATCACCTAAATTTTCTTATAAAATCTACATTTATTTTGGAGCATTAAATTAGAGAAAAGCCAAGTAAATATTATGCATGTTCCTAAATTAAGAGGTACTTATTATATTGTTCTCTTTTTTAACTTGGAAGTTATAGATTATATCTTTTTATACTCTAACTTGGTTCAATGATCTGCTGTCTGTTATTTCTTCTCTTCCCCTTCTTTTGCCCATCTACTTACATAATTTTTATTTAAAGAGACAAACTTGAGCTTGCATTTCTAAATTCTCCTAAATTATCTGAATTTCTTCATACTTCTGGCAGCCTCCTTAATCTATCTCAAGGGAATATTTTGTCACTACCATTTTTATCCTATATGATATCTTCCTGCCTAATTCAGTGCAAAATATACATTAGACTCATCCAGATATCTCAACACTTGTACCAACATAAAAGACTATGTTACTTAGAAATCATTATTTTAGTATACCTGTGGAGGTGGCATCTGTAATTTTTGAATGACCCTAACTGATACTTACATGCAATCATGTTTTAAACCAATATACCACTCAGAAGAATGAATCACTAAAATGTGGTACGCACACACACACACACACACACACACACACACACACACACACACACACACACACACGTTGGAATTCTATGCTTCTAATTCATAAGGAAATGGAAAGACTTGGAAAAATCCTACTAAGTAAAATAAGCAAGATATAAAGAAAAAGATTCCATGGTTTCCCTCATGTGTAATGAGTAGGAAGTGTCTAGTGTAGTCTTAGCAGATGAGCAGAATGGCTCAATACCTATGTATATGTGACCATATAAGTGGATGATGAGCAAAATGAACTCCTAGTGTTCCCCTATGGTTTATCCCCTGCTGTATTTAATTTCAGTATCCTGTGTATTGTATACATATTTATCTTAATGTTGCAAAGGAAGAGGAACAACAAAATGGCGACACAAAAGACAAAGGGCAAACCAATGCAATAGCAATACTCAGAAGACAACATTTTGGAAATTTACATTACTACTTATGAGGGGTATTGTGAATGAAAATTGTGATTAAAATGAGAGGGAGGGGATAAAAAGTTCGACATGTTATGTATTCTCTACCTTTCAATTACAGCAACCCCTTTTATATATTAAATGGACAATAAAATTAAATTTAAAAACAAGCTACATAAAATATAATTTTATTGTATTGGCATAGTAAATATTATTCTATGTGTATTACCTTTTTAAAAAAATGAACAATATTTGGCTTCTAATTTGAATTAATTGTCCCTCTCTTTATCAGAGGGTCATCAACTTGAATGTTATCAAACTATACAAAATTTTCAGAATATACTTGTCATTATTTTGAAAAAAACATTATTTTAGTATTGTCTCATACTACATAGAAAATAGTTCAATTCTCTGGAAACTCCTAACTTTTAAAACTAAATATTTGTTGATAGGACAGAGTATATGTGACCTTCAAAATTCCTATGACTACTAACGACTCATTTTCAAATCCTGAACATGCCATACCAGAGATATTTAAAACAGTGCCTGTATGCATTTTATTTAATTCCGCAAAAAATGCAGTTTCCAATGGGGCGTTACATAGTTAAAAGTCAACAGAAAAACTAGCCACATTCTGGTAGAAGATAAAACTATGAAGTATCTATAATAATTAATTCCTCTAGAGTAAACATTTGTTCATCAGAGTAAGCTATTATTTTTATGACAATCAATCCCAACATTTTATGCAGTGAAGTCATTCTAGCCCAACACTTTCCAAATTGTAAGGTGCTCCTTAAAATTCCCTAAGTTCACAGCATGACTAGCTTATCATTATAGTGAAAAAATTCTACACATCTGATAATGAAATGCCCTTTCGATTGCTGAAAAAACACTACATTAACTTTGCTGCATCGTTTTACCTCAAGTGGTATTCTTGAGATCAGAAAACTTGCAAATATTATTTCTACTCATCTTTTTATCTATCATAGATATTCAGGAGGCTAAGATCTGAATATTATGGTTCAAAACCCACCCAGGCAGGAAGGTTCCTTAGATTCTTATCTCCAATAAACTGCTCAGGAAAAGCCAGACACAAGTGTTACTGAGTTTCGAGTGGTAGATCAGTAGCCTTGACCAAAAACAGGCTCAGGGACAGTGCCCAGGCCCAGCGGTTAAGCCCTAGGACAAACAAAACAAAAAAAACAAAATGAAAACAAACCCCAAACCTAGCATTTTTCTCATTGCATGCAGAGGTACGTAATTAAGGAAATGTCTTCCTGTGTTATGTATAGGTAGAAGAAAAAAGATGTTGCACAATAACTCTCTTCATACCATGTTACACCAAAGCCTCAAAACATTGCTCTTTTTCTAAATTTATAAATTAATATCATCCATTTGTTGGTAACTGTTTCTAGCATTACCATGTTATACATGAACTGTTGGAATTATCTATTAACTAAGTCTTTTAACTCGCTTGAAAGAATATTCTAGACAAATAGAATGCCAGAATAATTTGTAAATTTGTAAATTAAAACTTCTACTTAAAAAGAATTTTGTAGTATCCTGTAGAATATAAAATTACAAACAAAACATGTTTATTTTAAATTTAAATTCTCATTTAGCCAGGTTTACATAGTCCTACATTAGAAAATTTTGCTATTTCTCCAGGATTAAGCTTTTGTAATCCTTCATCATTTCTGTGGAAACCAACAGAATGATGCTTACTTTTTTAAATTTTTGGTTTGGAATCATGAGCTATTTTGCATCTAGGAATGTTCTGTAATGAAGAGAGCATTTAAAACATGACTGAGGATGATATATGGGTTGCATTTCAATAGGAAACTTGACTTCTCAAAACATAATGACAAAATTAGCCCTAACTTCCAACTGTGAATTCCTGTCTTGTTTTTTGGTTTGTTTTATTAAGCAAAATTATACTAACTAGTTACGGGAAGGTATCACTATGTAATCTACTCTCTAATCTCCTGTCTTAATCTGAATGCTAGAATTTCAGGCTTGTATCACATTGTCCTACCATAGTTTGATGGTTTATTTAACCTAGAAGCATCCTAGTAATTCTGAACTTCTCCGATGATCTTATCCACTAGACTGACTGCTCAAAGTGTTTCTGTACAATTTTCAAAGATGTTTTAACATTTGACACAGGGTATGAACATTTTCAGATGCACCTGCAGGGGTCTCTGATTCATTCCTCCATGGATCCTCCATGATGATTACTTGCCTCTCTTACTGTGTCTGGTCCCTACCTATGTAATATTCTCAAGCTTTTTGGGGGAAAGTTCACTTGAGGAGTTTCTAATATTGAAAATTATGACTTGATTATAGTCTTACTCAGGACATATTTTCTAACTTTTCTACACATTCTGAGAGTTGTTTCATATGTGTGTTTGCACATGTAAGTGCTTCTGTGTGTATGTGAATGTTTGTATGTATGTATGCAAAATCCTCAAGCTCTTATTCAGCAATCTTGCTCATGACTAGTATTACATCACTTGAGCCATTCTTCTAGTGTAACTTTTGGCTGGTTAATTACAGGTAGTGTTGCAAAGACTGTTCTGCCCAGGCTGGATTCAAACTTAACTTCCCAGACTCTTTTACATTCTTAGTTTTTATTTTTTCCAGGAGTATCATGTTTTAAACTAGAAACACTTTCGTGAATGTAAAGTCTAACCTGTAGCCCAGATTTTTAACTCAAGAATTCATACAAAGGTAGATGAACATACACATTATATATCCTGAGTGTACACTGCTAGAAATGTGATCTTGAGCCGGGTACTGGTGGCTCATGCCTATAATCCTAGCTACTCAGGAGGTTGAGATCTGAGTATTGCAGTTCAAATCCAGCACCAGTAGGAACGTTTTCTGAGTCACTTATCTCAAATTAACCACCAGAAAACTGGAATTGACACTGTGGCTCAAGTGGTAGAACTCTAGCCTTGGGTTTAAGACCCACAACCATCAAAAAAACAAAGAAAGAAAAAGAAATGTGATCTTAGCCACCAGTTCATTGCTAGTATAATTCCTGCTCTCTCAACATGGCCTTTTTTTTCCAGTTAAGTCCATGCTTTTTTATCTGACTTGCTTTGTGAACAGAATTATTCTTCCATACTATGTTATTACAAATTTGCATGATTAGCTACCATGATTTAGATCTAGTAGAAAACAAGAGGGCCTCATCCTTCATGTTCCACTTAGTAGTAATTCTTTCTCTATATCACTCCCATAGATCTACTTACTGGCTTTGAATTTATTGTTTCAATGTTGTCTTATTTGTAGAGTCTTCTGTAGTGTATTGAACTATTAAACTTAAGCACAAAACTTCTTTTTCTTGTTTTATTCCTATTGTTTCTCCTACTGTTAACTTATGTACACTTGGGAAATAATGCACAACACACACACTCACAAAGAAATGTTTCTGAGAACCTTCTTCCCACTTAAAATTGGTCTTAATTACAGTGCAATTAGGAAATTTGAACTTAAACTACTCCAGGAAGTTTTTTTCATTTTTTTTGTTGTAAAAATGGTGTAAATAGTGGTTAGAGTTACATAAATAAGTAAATGAGTACATAATCTATCAAGCACTGTTACCTCCTCTTTTGTTTTTCTCCTGCCATCCCTTTCCTCCCCACCGTCCCAACTCCCTTCTCCCCACTTCAAGTAGTAAAGTTCATTTTCGACATAGTGCCTTGTACAACTCATTGATACAATGGGTCATACTGTATCCTTGTTTCAGCATTTTGTTATTTCCCTTCCCTTCTCCACATTAATAAAATGTATATGCAAGATACAAAAAAAATACGTACTACATGTTAAATACATTAAAAACAATAGCAAGAGAGAAAAATCAAGTTGTGTCACTATCTTGGGGTACATTCATTTAACACCATCTTATATGGCCATGTGTACATGGATAATGTTTTATAAGCGATTTAAATTCCATATTTTCTCTTTAAAAAGTTATTTCTGAAACACAAGTTACCTCATGTCCAAAGATGTACTTGTGCTATTTAAATGAAACCAGAAAATATTAATTTTACTTGGAGCAGCATCATAGATTGTTACTGAAGGTAAGTGGAAGGAACTGCTACTGGAAGTGGAAACTGATCCCAAGAGAGGAATTGAACATAGAGAAATGAAAAAGTTCAAGTTAATTTGTGCTGTCCTTTTTATGGTACAAGAAAAGAATCCAAAGCCTGAAGGAAACTCTGTCCCTTACCTTTTCGAGTGTGTTCTTTACTCATATAAAACTTGTCTGTAAGCTTCCAGTTGGGAGTATTACAAAAGGAAACAATATTCCATTTCAAGGCCAACATAGAATAAAAGGAAATAACTTTGTTTTAAAAGTGTTCTACTGCAAAGAAACAAAGACATGGAGATTTTAAAGTGTCTTATGCACGGATATTTCTCTCCTGAGATGATTCTCCTATTGTAGAAGTCAGTTATCCATTTCTTTATTCTGGTCCTGGGTCCTCCACAGCAATAAGGATTCCAAAAAGTAGGATCCAGTGAGTATAATCAGCAAAAGGAGCCTCTTCTCAAACCAGTGCTTTAAGGATGGTCCTAAAGAAATATGTGGGTTTTTCATTTTCTTGTTTGTTTGTTTACTTTGTGCTGGTTCTGGGGCTTGAACCAGAAGGTGGACCCTGTCCCTATACAGTTGTCTTTCCTGCCCACCTACCCCCTAAACTACTACTCTACTGCTTGAGCTAAAACTCAAATTCTGCCTGTTTTAGTGCTTAATTACAGATAAGAGTTTAACAGGCTGTCCTGCCTAGGTTGACTTTGAACTGAGATAGTAAGAAAACCAAGTGACATCAACTGTATGGACTTCTCTTTTGAAACAAGAATTATTAGATGAAGTTTATAATAAAGTTAATATTTGATAATTTTTAAAAGAAGAGAATATGTCAAGCAAAGAAGCCATAACTTAAATAACTCAGCCAAAGTAGATGCACTGAATCATTTTGGAATTATTTTTTCTGTTTGGGAAGATTACAATTGACTTCATTGTTCCTTTTGGGGAAACTTGAAGTCATATTTGCAGTTTTTGGTGGTCATGGGGCTTTAACTCTGATGCTGGGCCCTGTCCCTCAGCTTTTCCGCTCAAGTTGAGTGCTCTGCCACTTTAGGTACAGCACCACTTCTGGATTTCTGGTGGTTAATTAAAGATAAGAGACTCATGGATTTTCCTGGCCAGTCTGGCTTTGAACCACAATCCTCTAGTCTCAACTTCTTCAGTAGGTAGGATTATAGGCATGAGTGACCAGCATCCGGCTTATATTTGCATTTATGTGCACTTAATGACACTATGTAGATAAACAATGGAAATTTGAATCAATGATGACATTGCAGCTTTTCAGAAAAATTGAGGTAGCAATAAAAATATCCTCCTTTTCCATGTTGTTACATTAATGACTCGTGTTATGGGACTCTTACATTAGCATCCTCTGTTGTCTGCGTATGTGGACTTAGTATCAGAAATGACTGAAGATTTTAGAAAGCAAAGGAGTTCAGGAATGAAAGAACAGCATAGAAGGATATACCATTTATCACACAGAGATTAAGAACTAGCCTAAGGAATTAGAATGCTAAAGACAATGAGGAATAAGCCTAGTTGATAACTAGTTCTTCAATAACCAAAAATGGTTCCCTAGAACAGATTGTGGTATAACTTAGTTATTATCATTTATTCCTTCCATGTGAAGTTATTCCTTCTCTTTTCTCAAAACTATTAATTAGTCTATTCCTTTTTGATGCTATAACTTACCAAAAAGATTTCCAAATCTCACATAGACTACCCTTCTCATTGTGATTAGAAATGACGGCTCAAAACCTGGAATCTTTGAATTTCCAGGATTAATCTCCACCCGATATCTAAGCACATTCTTGGCATTAAATTGCCATGACCTATTAACAGAACATTGTTTTTTGTTTTTTTTTTTGTTTTTTGGTGGGGGGTGTCTGGACGCGGAGCCTGAACTCTGGGCTTGGGTGCTGTCCATCAGCTCTTCAGCTCAAGTCTAGCGCTCTACCACTTGAGCCACAGCGTCACTTCTGGCTTTTTTCTTTTTGCTTATGTGGTGCTGAGGAATCGAACACAGGGCCTCATGAGTGCAAGGCAATCTATACCACTGAGCCACCTTCCCAGCCCTTTTGTTAAATAATAGTAATCTAATATAGGTAAAATAAATTACGGACTATTGTTAGGCATCAGTTGGAAAGATCAATTGTATATTCCAAGTATGGGTTATTTATTTTGCATTTACTAGCTAAATGACTTTTTGCCAATCTTGGGACTTGAACTCAGGGACAGGGAACTTTTTTTGTGTGTGTGTGTTTGTTTGTTTGTTTTGGCTCCAGGCTAGCACTTTACCACTTGTGGCACAGCTCCACTTTCAGTGTTTCTTTTTCTATTTATGTGGTACTGAGGAATCAAACCTAGGGTTTGATGCATGCTAAGCAATAACTGTTCCATTAAGCCACATTCCCAGAGCCCTAAAAAAATTCTTTTCGTTTTTATATTAATAAGTTTTTTTTATTGTGAAAATACCACATAGGGGGGTTATAATTTTATGAGCAAGGTAATGAGTACATTTCATAGCAATCATTGTTGCCCCCCTCTTCCCCTTACCATCCCTGCCATCGATTCTCCCCCTCCCACCCCCGCCAAAGTTGTAAAGTTTGTTTTTCAACATAACCTCTCATACATCTCATTTTCGCAATTAGACTTGATTAAGATGGCATTACTTTTTCATTTCGTTACTATGTATTATAATTTAGGCCAGGTGGTAGAAAAAGAAGTGGAAAACAATACTAAGTCCAGTAAGGCTGACATTCCTATCACATCACTAAGTAAGTACAGTGTTAAGGCCAGCAGGACTCATAGGGCTGATGCATGTGACATTATTATGTAAAACACTATTGGTCATCATCTCCGACATCCATAACATTCTGCTTCCACTTTCAAGATAAAGAGGCAAATATCTAAGCCTTTTTAATTGACAGAGTGTGTTTCCTAGGAAAGAAGAAGGAGGATGTGGAAAGTGATGGTGGAAAAATATGTATATTGGCTCTCTGTCCACATTTTTTGCATTTTTAAAAAGTGCTATTGATGAACTCCCTCTTACATGTAATTGACTATACTGTCTGCACAAGATGCAGAGAAATGAAACATTTATTCTGGTGGATAGTAACATATATTAACAAAATCCATTTCTGGTTAAAAAGATACTAGGTAAGAAAGTATAAAGTATTGTCTATGAAATGGTTTCTTTTCTTGGAGTATAAATGGTAGTATTGAAATTCTCACTCCAGCTTTCTTGGAAATTTTATGCTGTCTCAGTATCAAAATGTTCTCTAATTCCTGTAACATCCAAGCATAAAAGACATGATTTGAAGATCTCAGTAGTTTTAAAAATAAAGGTACATAATAGCTTCCTTCTTGTAGAGATTTGTGATAGTGAGTATGATTGATTGTATTATAGTTCTCTTTTTCCCCCCCTCTTTATCTCAAGTGTTGTATATATGGTCATATTACTCTATGTCCTGCATCAGCGTCCTGTTGGTGAGATTTACCTGTACTTTGCAATGTCAAGCTGGGTCATGTGACTTACATCAGCTTACAAAAATGAACCAGAAGTAGTGAAAGGCTATTTCTAGGGGAAGATTTCTGTCTCATTGTCTGTGTCTAATAGCTGAATTGTTTTCCCTTAGCTATAAAAATAGCATAGTTTCAAAATGAGTCTTCTTTCAACTTATATACTGGAAGAATATATCATGTGAAATTGAGGCAAAACTCAAATACAGCCTCACCATATAACAAAAGCAGAATTAAGCTAATGTTAGAATATGATATTAAGATGTTAGTTTTTTATATTTTATACCTTTATGTTAGTTGACTATAGCATACTAGAATTTAATAAATACCAAACAAGAACTAAACAAATAGATAAGATTTCCTGTTGGACATTATTACAATTTTTTTATAAATAAACATTCTCCATGTGATCATTTATGGGATTATCTATTTTCTATAGATGGGTTTAATCATTTTAGATCATTGTATCTAATATCCATAATCATTATCCAGACCTTGTGATTGAGGTGAGGAAGAACAAAATATCTAGATTTCTCCTTCTCTTTTCCTCTTCTCCTTTTTGTAGTGTGAATTCTAATCTTTTCTCCAAATTCTCCTATTAATAAAGGAAGAATGACACGTTGTGGATATCAAGAAAAAGGCTTCAAATCAAGAATTTCATACTTTCCTGGAGGAGGATGGGAAGGGATGGGAAGGAGAAAAAAAGGAGGAGCTTCAATGCTTGATAAGAAATGTACTCATTATCTTGCCCATGTAATTGTAATCCCTCTGTACAGTATTTTCACAATAAAAAAATAGATGAGAAAGGGTACCAAGATGGTGACAGGGCAGTATGGAAACGCCACAGCTCTCCCCAACCCAAAAGAGAGTTCAAGTTCCGATGCTTAATCTCCCCAAGAGACTGACAACAACAAAAAGATGAACACCCAGAGAAAAACAGAAGGTGGAAAATAACAAAAAAGAAAGAGAGAAAAAGAAGAATTTCAGAACAGAGGAGCAGGAAGACTCCTCCCTCAACCTTTACTGGCAGCGCAGCAGCGCACCAAGCCATGGCCAGACCACCCAGCAGGGGCTGTCCAAGTCCCAGAGATACAGGAGTTTGTGTGCAGATAACCTGCGCAGAAGCAGCCTGAGGTACTAGTGTCAGACCCACTGATCGTGATGAACGGAGAAACCTCCTAGCCGGGAGCTTGAACAAAGATCCCACCCCTCACTCTCCATCTGAGCAGAGAGGCTCCATCCCACCAAAGCCCCTCAACCCCATGGCAGGAACCCCAGAACTACATGGGACTCCCACCGAACACCAGAGCAGAAGACATGCAAGGAACTGGTGCTGATCCGGAGAGTGCAAATGCAGACAAACCCCAGTTCTCAGAACCTGCACGGAGGACCCTCCCCCACCCCTCGGGCAGAGGTTAGAGGCCCATCTAATGGTGCAGACCCAAACAGCATCAAATTAGGCAGAGACAGAAGAGAATCACACAGAGCTACCACCGCCCAGCCCAGCCTCAACTGAACTCTGATTGGAAATGCAACCAATGACCTACATCACACAGAAACAACTAGTTCCAGGGTGAGTACCCCGCAGGGGACTCTGTATCCCTCAAGAGAGACCAGGGCTGGTGGGAATCCCCAGACCATGAGCCAGACCTCCTACCCCAACACTTGTACCACAGGACCCACTAAAACTGGGAACTGTTGGAGAGCTCCACCAAACCGTGTAGCACACTCAGCTGACCAGGCTACAGCAAGAGCGCCCCTGGAAGGGAGCTTAAACGCCCAAGCCAGGAACAGCGCCCCTGGGTCAAGATACCCAACAGTGGAAGAAATTTGAACTGTGTACCCCAGGCTGTGTAACCTAGGTGGGATACACAGCAGCACATCTCCAACCCGCGTTCCCCAGGCCTTGGGCCGGGACCAGGCCTGGGGATCCAGTGCCTGAGCAACACAACCAACCTTTCCCAACTGAAGTCAGAAGCTGAGCATAAGCCTCAGCAGAGGGGAGAAAACAAGGAACTGCACCCACTGGGAAGCACGCCTGTGAGAGCAAAAGACCAGGGGGGCTCAGGACAAGAGAAGCCCAAACCCCACCAGAACCCGACCCATATATTCTAGGTTATTAGACAACACAGGGCACCAGAACCTGATAATAGGCAGGAGCTCAGGCTGGTAAGGTGGCTCAGCAGTAGAGTGCTTGTGTTGGGTGCATGAGGTCTTGGATCTGATTCCTCAGCACCACATAAGCACAAAGGGTCAGAAGTGGTGCTGTGGTTCAAATGGTAGGATGCCATCCTTGAGCTTAAGATCTGAGGGACAGTGCCCAAGCCCAGAGTTCAAGCCCAAAACCAGCCTTTCCTCCACAAAAAAAAACCCATCAGGAGCCCATAGCAGACTCCAGCATCTGAGAGAGTTCATCCAGCACATCCAATCTTGCCAAGAGCACCCGTAGGAGCAAACAGGAGCAGTCTAGGCTGCTCAACCCTTCCAATGACGAAAGCTGCCAGTGATCTACAGCAAAGAGCTGAGAACCCTATGTGGGTCAGACCAGCAGCTGGAGGTCGGCCCCCAACAGAACCGAAATCAGGTACAAACTCTCTCTACCAACACAGAAACAACAACCAAGCAAAATCAGACACATATTGACCAAAACAAAATTTCAGATTTGTCTCCAATAATCCTGGACCCACATGGGAAAATCACAGAGAAAAATTACAAGATTTATTAATAGCCAGGATAGCAAGGTATCCCCAATAGCCAGCAGCCACACAGGGGAGAGCCCCAGTGGGTGCAAAGCAGGAATGAAAGACAAAAGCTACATCCAAGGGATGCTGGAGACAATGACTCAAAAAATAAAGCGAGAAATAGACCAGAAATTAAAGAACATGGGGACAAACTATCGAAAGAAATGCAGGATCTCAAACACGAGGTACACACAAAAGTAGAGGAAGTACATACCTCACTCAGAAGTGAGAAAAATGCCAAAATAGAGGCAATACATACCTTATTAAGAGGTGAGATCAGTACTTTGAGAACCAACACCAAATCCATAAATGAGTCCATTTCTTCCTTGCAAACCACAATGGAAGCCACAGTTAACAGAGTGAACGAAATGGAATGTAGAGTGTCAGATACAGAAGACAGAATACACCAACTGGACCAAACAATGACAGATATGGAAACATCACTAAAATTATGCCCAAGGGAAATTCAAGAGCAAGCAGATAGTGCCAAGAAATTTAACCTTTGTATAATTGGAGTGGACGAAGGTGAGGAATATCAAAGCAAGGGAATGCAACACCTATTCAACAAGATAATCAGTGAAATTTTCCCCATCTCAAAAAAGAACATCTTACCTACATAACAGAAGCATATAGAACACCTAACAAGCAAGACACCAGGAGAAACACTTCTAGACACATTATAGTAAAAATGATAGACCTGAATAAAAAGGAAACCATCTTGCATGCAGCAAAAATGAAGAAGGAGCTATAATAAATGGGAAAAAATTAGAATCACTGCAGATCTCTCCACACAAATACTGAATGCAAGAAAGGCCTGGGAAAGTACCATACAAGCCCTGAGAGCCAATAACTGTCAACCCAGACTGATATACTCGGAAAAGCTAGCATTTACATTCGATGGAGAGCTGAAAATTTTTAATAGCAAATAAAAACTAAATGAATACATAAACATTAAGCCAGCATTACAAAGAATACTAAGAGTGGGAACACAACCTGAAGAAAGCAACCAGGAACAGGGACATGTACCCAGACAGTAATTAATAGAAATCTAACTGAGCAAGCACAGGAGGAAAGGAAAGAAGAAAAACTGAGGGAAATTGGGAATGACAGGGATCAAAATGCATCTCTCTATACTATCTCTTAATATTAACGGGCTTAATTTGCCAATCAAAAGAAAAAGAACTGCGGATTGGATTAGAAAACATGACCGACCTATCCATATGTTGCCTTCAGGAGACACACCTCTCAGCCAAACATACAAACAAACTCAGAGTAAAGAGTTGGAAAAGGATCTACCAATCAAATGCCCCCAGTAAGAAAGCAAGTGTAGCAAGCCTGATATCTCAGAAGATAAACTTTTCATTATAATCAATACAAAAAGACAAGGCTGGACACTACATATTAATACAGGGAACAACCCAAGAGGAGGACAGTTCCCTCTTATATTACCAACTTATATTCCCCAAACATTGGTGCACCCAGATATGTTAAGCAAATACTCTCAAACTTACAGAATAAAATAGATCCCAATATGATAATACTAGTAGACTTTAACACCCCACTCTCGCCAAAGGACAGGTCTACCAAACAGAGGATTGGAAAAGAAGCTACTGAATTAAGTGAGGCCATACTTCAACGGAATTAACTGACATCTACCGAGTATTTCACCCTAAAACAACAGAGTACACATTCTTCTTAGTAGCTCATGGAACTTTCTCCAAAATAGACCATATCATAGTTCATGCAAGGAACTTAAGCAAATACAAGGGGATCGACTTAATCCCCTCTATCCTATCTGACCCCAGTGGAATCAAGCTAGTTCTCAATAACAAAGCATACAGCAGAAATTATTCTAATACATGGAAATTGAACAGCACACTTCTAAGCAATGGCTAGGTAACAGAAGAGATCAAAGAAGAAATAATTTCCTACAACTCAATGAAAATGAAAACACCGCACAAAGAAACTTGTAGGACACATCAAAAGCAGTCCTGAGGGGAAAATTTATTGCCCTCAGTGCCCACATCAAGAAAATAGAGACAGACCAAGTAAATTATCTCATGTTGCAATTAAAATAGCTAGAAAAACATGAAAAAAAATGCAACCTAAATTTACTAGAAGGAGCCAGATAACCAAACTAAGACTGGAGATTAATGAATTAGAAAATTGTAGAACCATAGCCAGAATTACCCATAGAAAAAACTGGTTCTTTGAAAAAATAAATAAAATTGATGGACTGTTGGCAAGATTAATTAAAAAGAAGAGAGGAAACCCATATTAACAGGATTAGGGATGCCATAGGAAAATTCACAATACATACACAAAATATCTAAAACAATCTTATCGGACTACTTTCAAAAGTTATACTCTCTAAAGTAAGAAAACCTGGCAGAAATGGATGCATTCTTAGAGAAATACAAGTTGCCCAAACTAAGCAAAGAAGAAGTAAATCATTAAATAAGCCAATATCCTACAACGAGATACAGAAACAATCAGAAGTCTTCCAACAAAAAAAGCCCAAGACCAGATGGATTCACAGCAGAATTCTATAAGACCTTTAAAGAAGAACTAATGGCCATAATCCTCAAGCTCTTCAGAGAAACAGAGAAGGAGGGAGCTATCCCAAACTCATTCTACGAAGCCAATATCACACTCATCCTCAAACCAGGCAAAGACCCAAACAAAAAAGAGAATTACAGGCCAATTTCTTTGATGAACACAGATGCAAAGATCCTTAACAGGATTCTAGCTAACAGAATCCAGAAACATAAAAAAAAAAAAAAAATCATACACTATGATCAGATAGGCTTCATCCCAGAGATGCAGGGATGGTTTAACATACATAAGTCAATAAATGTAATCCTACACATCAACAGAGCCAAGGTCAAGAACCACATGATTATCTCCACAGATACTGGAAAGGCCTTTGATAAAATTCAACATTCATTCATGGAAAAGCTCTGGAGAAAATAAGAATAGAAGGAACATTTCTTAAAACAATAAAAGCCATTTATGACAGACCAATAGCCAATATTATACTTAATGGGGAAATGCTAAAACCAATTCTCTTAAAATCAGGAACAAGGCAAGGATGCCCACTGTCTCCACTCCTCTTCAAAATAGTCCTGGAACCCTTACCCAGGTAAATAAGGTAAGAAAAAGACATTAAAGGGATCCGCATAGGAAAAGAAGAAGTTAAACTATCCCTTTTTACAGATGACAAAATACTATACCTTCACGATCACAAAAACTCCATTCCCAAACTCTTAGAAATCATAAATCACTTCAGCAAAGTAGCAGGATACAAAATCAACCCATAAAATCAGTTGCCTTCCTGTACACTGACAATGTACAAGCAGAAAGGGAGCTACCCCATTCACAATAACCTCCCCCAAAATAAAATATTTAAGAATTAACCTAACCAAAGATGTAAAAGAACTATTTAATGAAAACTATAAAAATGTGGTATATATACACAATGGAATTCTGTGCCTCCATCAGAAAGAATGACATTGCCCCATTTGTTAGGAAATGGAAAGACTTGGAAAAATTATATTAAGTGAAGTAACCCAGGCCCAAAGAAACTTAGGTCCCATGATTTCCCTTATTTGCTAAAACTAGTATATTCTGAGTCAAGCAGAAAGGTCAGATAAGTTGATGTTAGAGAAATGAACCCTAAGATAAGCATTCAAATGTATTTTTTTCTTTCAGGTGATTGTTTCTAACACATTTATAAGATTAGTTCTTTGTTGCTTTGTATGTTCCTGCCCCATGGTGTAACCCCAGCTTTCACTGTATTTGATGTTGATATAATTTGTGGAGGGGAAGAGAAAAAAACAAATTATTTAAATAGGGATACAGGTGGATCTATTGTAATAATGAGATATACAACTCATTATGTCGAATACAAACTTTACAACTTTGGTGGGGGGAAGAAGTTTGGGTTGGGGGGGGCGGGAGGAGCATGGGAAGAGATGGGAAGGGGAAACAAAGGAGGAGTCTACAATGATTGATAAGAAATGTACTCATTATGTTGCCCATGTAATTATAAACCCTCTTTACACTATTTTCACAATAAAAAAATAAATAAAACTATAAAAAGTTAAAGAAACAAATTACACAAGATACTAGGAAATGGAAAGACCTCCCATGCTCTTGGATAGGCAGACTTAATATAGTGAAAATGGCAATACTGCTTTCAAGTATTTTCATTGGCTATTTTCATTATTGCCTTTGTTCTGGTTTTTTTTTATCAGGAACACAGGGTTACACAAAAAGATCTTCCTAAGATATAGGATCTTAGGCAGAAAAAAAATAAATGTATAATTAAAGATTTTCATCTCTTAAGAGAATAAAAATGTCAGAAGACATTTTGTTATTACTTGCATGGTTCAGATGACTTGACTGTTTTGGTTGTTAAACTAAGTGGAATACATGTAAAATGTTACAGTTGTTCCAAACGATGATACTTTTCTGCTCCAATAAGATGAAAGCTCTGACAAGGTTAGAGGGCATATCGATTTTGGGGGAGAAGTCTTAATTTTAGAATGCCAAGGTAGATACCTAAAACAGCACTGTCTATCACATATCTGCTAATTTTATACTATGACCTATAAGTTTATAAAACTACACATATGAATTGAATGAGAAATGTTTGATTTACACAATTGACTCAAAAACAACTAAAACCAGAAAACACTTCTATATATTTATATAAACTAATATATCCAGTGAGGATTTAAAAATTTTTAGAATATATATTTAACATTTATGTCAAAATATTGTTTATTTGTAAATGTTTATTTTTAATTGTTGTCAGTCGTGGGACTTGAAATCTGGACCTGGACACTGCCCCTCAGCTCTTCAGCTCAAGATTAGTGCTCTACCACTTGAGCAACTAACAGTTTTCTTTTGTCTCATTTGAGGTAAGAGTCTCATGGACTTTCCTGCCTAGGCTAGCTTTGAACCATGATTCTCAGCTCTCAGCCACTTTAGTAGCTAGAGTTACAATCATGAGCCACTGGCGCCTAGCTACAATACAGTAGATGGAAAGAAATCATTAAAATTACACCAGAATTAAACGAATTAGAATCCAAAAATAAAAATTGTAAGAACCAAAAACCAAAGAGTTGATACTTTGAAAAATTAAAAAAATTGACAGATCCTTAGCAAATCTTATGAGAAAAAGAAGAGAACACACTCAAATAAATAAACTCAGGTATGAGAATGGAAACATCACCACAGTAACAACCAAGATTCAGAACAATATAAGAGAATACTTCTCAAAATATTATGCTAATAAGTTAGAGTGCCTGGCAGAAATAGACGTTTTCCAAGCCAATATCGAAATGCTGAAACAAACCAAGGTGAGTTAAACCATCTTAACTGGCTCATATCAAACACTGAAATAGAAACAGTAATAAGAGACCTCCCATCTCAGAAAAGCAGCTTTACAGCGGAATTCTATAAGGCCTTCATGGCAGAGCTCACACCAATACTTTTCCAACTCTTCAATGGAATTGAAATAGAAAGTTCATAACCGAACTCATTCTATGAAGTCATCATAACCCTCATCCCAATACAAGGCAGGGACTCATCAAAGTAAGAGAACTATAGACCCATTTCTTTGATGAACATTAATGCAAAACTTCTCAACAAAATTCTGGCCAATCAATTTCAACAATTCATCCAAAAACTCATACACCACCATCAAACAAGATTCATTTCAGGGATGCAAAGCTGGTTCAATATACACAAATCAATTAACATAATTCATCACATCAACAGGAGCAAGGATAAGAACCACATGATTATCTCAATAGATGCAGAAAAAAGCATTTGACAAGATCCAACAATCCTTTGTGATGAGGGTTCTGGAAAAATTAGGAATCCAGGGAACATTCCTCAATACAATAAAGGCTGTATATGACAAACAGCCAGAATTTTACTTAATGGTGAAAAACTAAAGCCATTTCATCTTAACTCAGGAACGAGACAAGGATGTCCACTCTCTCCACTTCAATTTAGTAATAGAATGACTAGCTACAGCAATAAGAAAAGAGGCAATAAAGGGATCCAAACAGGGAAAGATTAAATAAAACTCTCCCTCTTTGCAGATGACATTAGCTTGTGTTTAATGAATCCCACGGACTCCAGACCCAAATGACTCAAGCTGATTCTAAATTTTGGCAAAGTAATGGGGTATAAAATTAACCCTCAAAAATCAATGGCTTTTCTGTATGGCAGCAATGAGAAAAGTGTGTCTGAAATCAGGAAAGCAACTCCATTTGTAATAGTCCCACAATCAATAATACCTAGGAATTAACTTAACCAAAGAAGTGAAGGACCTTTATAATGAAAAATTTAAAAAACGTGGAAAAAAGAAAAATTTAAAAACGTGAAAAGGGAAATCAAACAGAAATTAGAAAGTGGAAAAACCTCTCATGTTCCTGGATTGGAAGGATTTACATCGTGATAATGGCAATAATCCCCAAGGCTATCTACTAATTCAATGTGATGCCTTTCAATGTTCCCACGGCATTCTTCAAGGAAAAAAAGAGGCAATCCAAAAATTTACATGGAACTATTAAAGGCCCCAAATAGCAAAACAATCCTTAACAGAAAGAACAGTGCTGGAGGAATATCAATACCAAATTTCAAACTCTACTATAAATCCATAGTAATCAAAAGAGCTTGGTACGTGCACAAGAACAGACCTCAGCACCAATGGAATAGAGCTGAAAACCCAGAAAGGAACCTACAGACATATAAGCCATCTAATCTTTGATAAGGGAGTTAAAAAATTAGAATAGAGGAAAGACAGCCTCTTCAGTAAATGGTGCTGGCAAAACTGGTTAACTACTTGTAGAAAACTAAAGCTCGATCCTTATATAACACCCTGTACCAGAATCAACTCCAAATGGATCAAAGACCTCAGAGTCAAAGCAGACATTCTGAAAACATTACAGGATGGAATAGCAGAAATCATAGGTCTCCTTGGTACAGGCCTAAAATTTCTTAATAGAAACATAGAAACACAACAAATCAAAGAGAGGTTGGACAAATGGGATTGCATGAAATTGCTGAGCTTCTTCATGGCAAAGGGTATAGCTAACAAGATCAACAGAAAGCCCACACATTGGGAAATCTTCACTAGCCATACAATGGACAAGGGTCTCATATCTAAAATATACCTAGGATAGAATTGAAAACCCAGAAATGAACCCACAGACCTATAGCACTGTAATCTTCAATAAGGGAGCTAAAAACTAGAATGGAAGAAAGACACCCTCTTCAGTAAATAGTGTTGGAAAAATTGGTTAATCATTTGTAGAAAACTAAAGATGGATCCTTATATATCACCCTGCACCAGAATCATCTCCACATTGATCAGATACCTCGGAGTCAAAGCAGACACTCTGAAATCTTTAAAGGATGGAATTAGAGAAACCCTAGGTCTCCTTTTCACAGGTCAATATTTTCTTAATAGAGACCTGGAAACTCAACAAATCAAAGAAAGGTTGGAAAAATGGGATTGCATGGAATTGCAGAACTTCTGCATGGCTAACACATAGCTAGCAAGATCAAGGGTCTCATATCTAAAATATACCTGGAACTCAAAAAATTAAATTCCCCAACAACAAATTTTCAATGAAACAACTGGGCAATAAATAAGTGGGCTAAAGGCCCACTGAAGAGGAAAGAAGGAAGGGCAATAGATACATGAGGAAATGCTCAACCTCCCTAGCCATAAGAGAAATACAAATCAAAACAACATTGTGATATCACCTCACCCCAGTTCCAATGGCTAAATCAAGAAATATAATTGCAAAAGATGCTGGAGGGGATGTGGACAGAAGGGAACCTTACTGCATTGTTGGTAGGAGTGTAAACTTGTTCAACCACTTTCGAAATTAGTATGGAGGTTCCTCAAAGACGACACATAGAGCTGTCCAATGACCCAGCAATCCCACTTTTGGGCTTTTACCCAAATGATCACAAATAAGACCTTACTAAAGCTACCAGTACAACCATGTTTATTGCAGCATTATTTACCATGGCTAAGATATGGAACCAACACAGATGCCCCTTAGTAGATGAATGGATCAAGAAAATGTGGTATATATACACAATGGAATTCTATGCCTCCATCAGAAAGAATGACATTGCTCCATTTGTTAGGAAATGGGAAGAATTGGAAAAAATATATTAAGTAAAGCAAGACAGCCCCAAAGAAACATAGTTCTCATGGTTTCCCTTACTTGCAATCCCTAGTATATGTCTGAGACAGCAGAAACGTTCAGATAAGTAGATGTTTGATGAAATGAACCCTAAGGTAAGGATTCAAATGTTTTTTTTTTCTTATTATTGTTTCTAACATATTTATAAGATGATTTGTTTCTTGCATTTTATGTCCCTTCCCCAAGGTATAACCCCTGCTTTCACTGTAGTTTATGTTAATATAATTTGTGGAGGCGAAAGGGAATAACAAATTGTTTATATATGGATACAGGTGGACGTGTTGCAACAATGAGATGTACAAGACTTTATATGGAAAAACGAACATTACAACTTTGGCTGGGGGGCAGGGATTAAAGAGGAGAGGGACCAGGGTGGTGAGAAGGGGAGGGATGGGAAGGGGAAACAAAGGAGGTGGCAAAAATGCTTGGTAAGAAATATACTCATTTCCTTGCCCATGTAATTGCATCCTCTGTTTACAGTATTTTCACACTAAAAAATTATCTGAAAAAATTTGCATCAGTTGATAGTGCATATGATTTTATTTCTATTACAAACATAGAATGTAGTAAAAATTTTCATTGCAATTACACTGCACTAGGATGTGGGCAGATTCTAATGTAAATAATAGACTGTGCTTATGTAGAGAATTTGAGCATCCAGAATTTTAATATGCCTGTGATCATAAAACTGATACCTTACTGATATTGAGTGACAAATACAACTTCCGATAAGTACAGAAGTTTTCCTTGTATGTTTTTAATACATATTTTTATTGTAAATGTCCTGTGCAGAGTGTTTACAGTTACATATGTAAGGTAATGAGTACATTTCTTATTGAGCATTTTTACTCCCTCCTTGGTTTTTCCCCTACCATCCCTTCCCTTCACGCCTCCCAACTCTTCCCTCCAAACCCCTCCCCCGATAGAGTGTCTTGTACATCTCATTGTTGCAATTGGTCAACCTGTATCCTTTCCTTGTATCTTAAATGAAGAAATGCTGATTGATTTGTGCTGATTCTACTTGTGTAGACACACCTAAGATCACTCGCCAAGTCCAAGAGCACGTAATTCACATGCACATCATTTTTTGTCATTTTGGTATAATTGTGTTCTACACATTTATTGACAGGTTACAAATTATTCTCAAATTTTAATACATTAAAATACTTTCCTTTTGTCTTATTTTCTTGACCATGAAATCAGCAAGACCTCAGTCAGCATTTCTCACATAGGACTTTTCACATGAGTTTGTTAAATGTTGACCTGAGCTCCATTCTTCTGAGGACTCACTCATCTGCTTAAGAATTGATGCTGGCTGTTGGAAAAGAACTCAAGGAAGAATGCCATTTAAAGCCTTATAACTTTATTCTGTACCAGGGTATTTTCCTGCTACTTTGGTTTTTGAGAGTGTCTACAAGAACTAGCATTCCCTGGGGAGCAAGGAGACGCCATATGACGTTTACTTACTGAGATTTCCGATTGACTTGCTATCACTTGTACTGCATTTTGAAAGTCGAATGTGTCAAAACCTACCCATTTGAAGAGATAAGAGGAGATGCTGGGAAGATGGCTCAGTGGTAGAGTTCTTGCTTTGCATGCATGAGGCCTGGGTTCAATTCTTCAGCACCACATAAAAAGAAAAAGCTGGAAGTGGTGCTGTGGCTCCAGTGGTAGAGCACTAGCCTTGAGATGAAGAGCTGAGGGACAGCGCCTAAGCCCAGAGTTCAAGGTCTACACTGGAGTGGAGCTTGTATTGAGTACATAACAAACTGCTTCATGTATTTGGCAAGTTACCTGTCTCCAGTGTGCCGTAAGAATAGGACTATCATATAAATTAATAAATTACTTTAAAAAAAGAGATAGGAGTGGTAAAAGAATTTTTAGAGACAAATACATCTTCAACATATTTGATTCCAAACATTATGTCTAAGGCATATTCAACAAGTAGTGAAACTTGTGTTGTCTGTAACTATGTGTCTTTCTCCATGTGTGCATGTGTACATGTGTGTATGTATGTATTTTTGTGTATAGTAACATGCATGTATACATATATAAGGGCATATACACACATATATGCATTTAAAAATAAATATACATATACAAATATATGTGTATATATTTATATCAGTTGTTCAATGATTTAATCTATAGTTCCCAGCACATTGTCATTCTCACAAAGTGTACATGATAAACTGCTCTGAGGTTCCGTGCTCTATGATGGGCATCCTTTGTAATCACTTCCCCCATTACCTTGTTTTTCATCCCTGAATATATTAGGTCTACTTTCCACAGGAAAGCGTTGTTTTCATTACATGTATTTACTTATAATAAAAGAAAAAGGTCGTTTGTAAAAGAAAAAAGAAAACGAACTTTTAGGTCAGAGGTTAAAAGTATCCTATCCGTTTCAATGATTCCTATGAGATAAAATTTATAACAGTAGTAAAAGTGAAAAGGAATTCCTAGATCTGTTGTTTTGCCATTTAGAATAGAAATGAATAACATCACGTCACTGTTATAACTCTTAAAGAATGCAAGGGTAACTGATGGTCGCTATCATGTTCCCACAAAACCAGTGGATTCTGAAGGAATTAATAGTAGACCAGCAGAAATTCTTTTTTTTTTTTTTATTGTGAAAATACTGTACAGAGGGTTTATAATTACATGGGCAAGACGGTGAGTACATTTCTTATCAAGCATTGTAGCCTCCTCCTTTGTTTACCCTTCCTATCTCTTCCCATCTTTCCTCCCACCCCTCCTCCCCCCCCCCCCAAGTTGTAAAGTTCGATTTTGACATGACAACTTGTACTTCTCATTGTTGCAACAGGTCCACCTGTATCCTTATTTAAACGACTTGTTTTTCCACTTCCCCTCCACAAATTATACCGACATCAAATATAGTGAAAGCAGGGGTTATACTGTAGGGGAGGGACATATTAGGGTGAGGTGGTATGACAATGTTGTTTTGATTTGCATTTTTTTATGGCTAGGGAGGTTGAGCATTTTTTCATGTGTCTATTGGCCATCCTTCTTTCTTCTTCAGAGAAGTTTCTCTTTAAGTCATTAGCCTACTTATTTATTTGGCAGTTGTTTCTTTGAGGATTTATTGTTGGGGGATTTAATTTTTTGAGTTCCAAGTATATTTTAGATATGAGACCCTTGTCCGTTTTATGGCTAGTGAAGATCTTCTCCCAATCTGTGGGCTTTCTATTGATCTTGCTAGCTATGTCCTTTGCCATGCAGAAGCTCTGCAACTTCATGCAATCCCATTTGTCCAACCTTTCTTTGATTTGTTGTGTTTCCGGGTCTCTATTCAGAAAATTTCAGCCAGAGCCAAGGAGACCTAGGGTTTCTCCTATTCCATCCTGTAATGTTTTCAGAGTGTCTGCTTTGACTCCGTGGTCTTTGATCCATTTGGAGTTGATTCTGGTGCAGGGTGATATATAAGGATCTAGCTTTAGTTTTCTACAAGTAGTTAAGCAATTTTGACAGCACCATTTACTGAAGAGGCTGTCTTTCTTCCATTCTATTTTTTTAGCTCCCTTATCAAAGATTAGATGACTATAGGTCTTTAGGTTCATTTCTGGGTTTTCAATTCTATGCCATTTGTCCTGAAGTCTGTTCTTGTGCCAGTACCAAGCTATTTTGATTACTATGGCTTTATAGTAGAGTTTGAAATTTGGTATTGATATTCCTCCAGCAGTGTTCTTTCTATTGAGGAGCGTTTTTGTTATTCGGGGTCTTTTATTATTCCATATGAATTTTTGGATTGCCTCTTCTATTTCCTTGAAGAATGAGGTTGGAATTTTGATAGGTATTGCATTAAATTTGTAGATAGCCTTGGGAAGTATTGCCATTTTCACGATGTTAATCTTTCCAATCCAGGAGCATGGGAGTTTTTCCCATTTTCTAAGTTCTGTTTTGATTTCCTTTTTCAAGTTTTTAAAGTTTTCACCATAGAAGAGCAGCAGACATGGAGCATGAAAGAGAAAGAGAGGAAATGGGAGAGTGAAAGAGAAAGAGAAATATCACAATACTGAAAGTGCATAACAGATAAACAAGAGCAGTATGAGAATATTCATACTGCTGTCTTTAGACTCTACATATATATTTGAAGGTATTTGATGTATGATAACCCATCAAAATGAAATATAAAGTTATTTTGTTAAAAATAAAAATGTCTCAGGAGAAATTTTAAATGTAAAAACAATCTTCATGGAAGCAAACTCTGAGCTATTTCATGACTTTGAAAAGTATGACAATTCACAATGATATAAAAAGGTATTCATATATTTAATAACATAACCCAAAGCAGAAAGCAAATGTTGGATAATTGATTTTTTAAAAAACATTCTGTCAGGTGCTTGGAAGGTGGCTCAGTGTTAGAGTGCTTGCCTTGCATGCATGAGGCCCTAGATTTGATTTCTCAGCACCACATAAGCAGAAAAAGATGGAAGTGGTGTTGTGGCTCAAGTGGTAGCACTAGCCTTGAGCTGAGGGACAGCACCTAGGACCCAGAGTTCAAGCCCCATTACGAGCAAAATCAAAATATAAAACAAAACTAAACACAGTCTCTCACTTTTGTGGCCTCAACTCTTTAAAATCACTGCTTCAGCCTCTGGGTAAGATTTTAGGTGTGGACATTTATCAACATTCCTGATTCAGACTCTACTTCATAACTTTTTAAATAAATATTTTGTTCTTAATTTTCCTCTTCATAAATTCACATGCACCTATAAAAAATGGTTTGGCCATCCCAGTAACCTTCTCCAAGTACTTCATAATGATGACTTACAAAAAGTTGTATTATATTACAACAAGGAAAACAATGCTACAAATAAGAAAAACCAATAATTAAATATTAATGATTAATAAAATGAAAAACAAAACAATTACCAGTGTTTTCAGTATTTGAAGGGTACTACGTATTAGATTTTACTATTTTCTCATATTCCTGTACATTTAAAACTGCCTAAGATTATGATGTTCAACAAGAGTTTTAAAGGCTATGAGCAGTCTTTAAAGTTACCCATTAAGATTACTATTTATGGCTCATCTCATCATTTGTATATGGCTTATATCATTATTTGTTCCTCACTAACATCTAAAAAAAGGAAGCCCTATATTTTTAATAGAAACTATGTAGTTAAAAGTCTTAACTCTTTATTTTGCTCCTTTACACAAAGACTTTGCAACTTCTCATTAGTAAAATTTCTATAAACTCTGAAATGTACATACTTAGTAGCATATGTCTGCTACCATAAATCTTAAATACTTTATCAAAAAGTTTTATGACCTGGGGCTGGGTAGGTGGCTTCGTGGTAGAGTGCTTGCCTTGCATGCATGAAGCCCTGGGTTCGATTCCTTAGCACCACATAAGCAAAAAGAAAAAAGTTGGAACTGGCACGTTGGTTCAAGTGGTAGAGCAGTAGCTTTGAGCTGAAGAGCTGAGGGACAGCGCCCAGTCCCAGAGTTCAGGCCCCACTCGCAGACTCCCACCCCAAAAAAAATTTATGTTCTGCCAAACAGTCCTAGTTTTGGCATATATAAGCAAATTCCCAAAATTAAATATGTTTAAAACATTAAAACTTAAAAAAAACCTTAACACTTGCTTCAGTGTTCATTATGACAGGTGCCTTGTATAAAATAATTGAATTCCTCCTCTTACACATCTCTTGAACAACAAATATCTGGAATTACTTTGTTTTTGACATGTCAGTCTTTATTCTTAAATGTGTGCTTATGTAAGAAGTACATGGTTCTAAAATTTCATGGCAATTCTTTTGAGCTTACTTTTTGTTGAAGTGTCTAGTTTAAGAAAATAAATTACACTTTATATATAAAAAATGTTCTATGCTCAATTCAGCATCAAGTACTCTAACATTGGAACAATACAGAGAAGATTAGAATGGCCCCTGAGAAAGGATGACAGGCAAATTCCTGAACCATTCCATACTTTTACAACAACAGATGCTGGAGGGGATGTAGCCACAAGAGAACTGTACTGCCTTCTTGGTGGGAGTGTAAACTTATTCAACCCTTTGGAAAGTACTATGGAGGTTCCTCAAAAGACTCCACATAGAGCTCCCCTATGACCCAGGAATCCCACTTTTGTACATTTACCCAGATGATCACAAATAAGACCACACTAAAGCTACCAGCACAACTATGTTTACTGCAGCATTATTTACCATCGCTAAGATCTGAAACCAACCCAGATGCCCCTCAGTAGATGAATGGATCAAGAAAATGTGGTATTTATATCAATGGAATTCTATTTCTCCATCAGAAAGAATGGCATCGCCCAATTTGTTAGAAAATGGAAAGACTTGGAAAAAAATATTAAGTGATGTAAGCCAGATCCAGAGAAACATAGGCCTTATGTTTTCCTTAATTTTTAATAACTATTTTATGTCTGAGATAAGCAGAAAAGGTTAAAAGCTTTGCACATATGACCAGATTAGGCAAATCAAACCCAAGATAGGAACACACGTGTGTTTTTCTCTTGCTTGTTATTGATTCTAACGTACTTATAACAGGTGATGTGTTTTTTTTTGTTTCTTTATATGTTCCTCCCCCATGCTATAACCCGTTTACACTGTATTTGAAGTTAGTGCGCCCACATCTTGTATATACGTTCCTCTAATTTGGGGAGGGAAAGGAAAAAAAACAAGATGCTTAAATAGGGATACAGGTTGACCCATTATAACAATGAGATGCACAAGACACTATGATGAAAAATGAACTTTACAATTTAGGCAGGGGAAGTGTACTTAGGGAGGGGAGTGTGCTTGTAGAGGTGGGAGGGAAGGGATGGTAGGGGAACATAAAGGAGGAGGTAACAACGCATGTTAGGAAATGTACTCATTACCTTGCTCATGGAAATGTGACCCCTGTGTACAGAATTTTACAATAGAAAACATATAACATGTTCTGAGATGGAAGAGTTTATTTCCTTTATTTTACTCATATAATATTGTTAACAAAGAAATTAATGCAAAACACTAATATGAAGGTATTTTGAATGCGTGTGTGTGTGTGTGTGTGTGCAAGAGCGTGTGTTCTCATCCAATTGCATGTATGTTGGTGTGCTCAGAGTTTGAAATCAGGGCTTCAAAGTCTTGCTAGGCCTTTCCTCTCTAGATTGGTGAGCTATTATATGAGCTACATCTCCATTCCTGGCCTGTTGCTAATTCATTGAAATTTTTGAAAAATAATCCTATGAATTTATTTTTTCCTCATTGGTTTCCAACTGTTATCCACAGATCTCTAGCTTCAGTGTTGATATGGCGAATAGTTAGGTTTACAGATGTGACCAACCAGCGCAAGTCTTTTAGAATAATTTTAAAAGTAGAAGAAAGTTTACTTCACGGGGTCCTGTTTTATCATTAATTTTTAAAGCGTTTTGGAGTGATTATATGCAATTTTTTTTCGTTTTTTTGGATTCTTAACACAATAAGTGAAAATATTTAAAAGTTTTAGTACTTTTTAAAAAGGAAACAGGAACTATGGGACTGAAGAAATTTTTCTCTTATAAGCTCAGCTCTGTGCATGATAACCCAATGTCACCAACACAATCTGTGTTGAAGACCAAATGTAACAGAAAACTATCACCATGAGCAATAATTGCTATGCTATTATTTCTTGGAAATATGAATATTGAATTGAGAGTGTAAGAGAATGGAGAGATTTTACCTACCTTTTGTGTATTGCTGAAAGACTTTTGGAAACTTTGACTCATTTCTTTGCTCAAAGTGTGTGTTTGAGCCATGCACTTACTGCCTTTAATTACAATTTTTCCAAACACTAAAATGGTAATAACATTAGCTTTATAGAAAATGTTATCTTAAGAATTAAGGGAAATAAAACTTGTGAAATACTTAACACAAACGTCTATGAATGAGTTTGAGTTTAGCCAGAAGTTTTTAAAATACTAAAAAGAATGCGATAAGTATTACAGAAACCATTACATGTAGTGAGCAATCAGAAGTAATGTTATCTATTGACCATGCTCTGCTTCCAAGGAAGCCAGGTGGATAACTTCTCATGCTGTAAATCAAACTGGTTATCTTATGTCTTGTGTGTGTAAAAATATCAGGGACAGAATGATGAAGGAATGTTGTAGACTGAGGTGAAGTCCATATGAAAATGTGCAAAACTGATAAAACATAAAAGTATCTTAGTAGTAAATTGTGTTTTACATTATTTAAATTACATCACAAAGTTAAGAAAGACCTAGAAAAATGAATTCTCTTTTTGATGTCCTATCATAGGTCCTTGGATCAACTCTTTCCTCATTCTTGTAGAGGTATCATCAGATGAGATGAACTATATTATTTTTTTGTTTGCTTCCTTCCATTTATTCTTCATTTGACACCTCAACTAATTGAGACTGAAAGAAACCAAGGGAAATTAGACACACAGGCTTTGGAAAGAACAATCAATGTCAAATAAATAAAACACATACAGCCTTGGAAAAAGTCTGACTAAATTGAGTTATATAGTCTCAAGCGTCAACAGAAAATGATTAAGAAATATCATGCTATTGATAATTGAAAATGATAGGAGTTGCTTAATATTTTTCCTTTCTACTACTTTGAATTAATTATTGATTTTGTATAGAGAGATTAAAGATGAGATTAACAAGAAACTAGATTAAAAATGGACAAAAGATCTGAATAGACATATTCTTCTTAAAGCCCTGAAAAATCGCCAGTAAGTTTACAAAGTTGTTTAATACAACTCCTATGCTGGCTTAATGTTTTGTGAGCAGAAGTCATTAGAGAAATGTAATTCAAAATTACTATGATACTACTTCATAACTACTATAACTTTTATCAAAAAGATCAAAGGAATCAGGTGTGGTGGCAAAAGATTTTAATTCTAAGCATTTAGGAGGTTGGATAAGTCTAAGGCCAGTCTGGGGTACTGCACATAGCAAAAACCGGCACTTTATTACCTTTTAACAAAGGTAATAATGTTGGTGAGAGTGTGGAGAAAAGGAGATTTTCTACACTCTTCTTCAAAATACAGATTAGTGTTCTCCTTGCAGAAAGTAATATGCAGTTTTCTATAGAACTCCAAAATTAAAATATCATCTGCCCCACCAATCATGTGATTATTTCTCTCTGGGTAACTCAAATATATCTGTAGTTCATTGTTATTCACATCATTCACAACAACAGCCAATATATAAATCAAAGTTCAGTGTTCAACTACAGACTAATAAAGCAACCGTGATACATGCACAAATATCTTTCTCTGTTTCATTCTTAAAATAGCAAGATGCTTATGCCATAAGCCACAACTTACAATGACCTGAAGGATGAATTCTAAATGAAGAAAAATAATGTACTCTGATCTTTGTAACACACACACACACACACACACACACACACACACACACACACACACACACACACAAACCAACCTCAAACATTAAGAGAGAAATTTTTTAAAAAGTAAAATAAAGTGGAATTACTGTGGCACTTAGGTCACAATGTAGAAGATAGTAGATATACTGGTTGAACCGGTATAGAGTCGTAATGTACAACATGAGGATACAGGGGACAACACTGGCCTTACATAGGAATGAAGCTAAATTAGTACGAGTTGTTTTTCCGAGTAGGGGTTGCTCTTTTATTTGTTCTTCCTTCAGTAATGGATAAGATGAACGTAATTCTTTAAATATTCCTGCCTATTTGTAGAAATAATAACAAACAATATAGCAATAATGTTGCATGCTCAACATAGAACAAAATGTCAAATTAAACTACATGAGATTATCCTTGATGTAAACTAATTATTACAAATAAAAGAAACCATGGGACCTATGTTTCTTTAAGTCTGGCTTACTTCACTTAATATGATTTATTTCCAAGATCTTCCATTTCCTCAAAAATGAGATGGTAGCTTTCTTTCTGATGGAAATATAGGATTTTGTGTGTGTATGTGTGTGTGTGTGTGTGTGTGTGTGTGTGTGTGTGTGTGTGTGTGTGTGTGTGTGTGTCCAGTCGTGGGGCCTGAACTCTGGGCCTGGGCACTTTCCCTCAGCTCTTCAGCTCAAGGTTAGCACTCTACCACTTGAGCCACAGCGCCACTTCCGGCTTTTTTTCTTTTTGCTTATGTGGTGCAGAGGAATCGAATCCAGGGACACAGGAATGCAAGGCAAGTGCTCTACCACTGAGCCACTTCCCCAGCCCTGGAAGCATAGTAGTGCATGTATGTATATCTCTCTGTTGTGTGTGTGTGTGTGTGTCATTTTCTTGATCCATTCAGCTACTGAGGGGCATCTGAGTTGATTCCATATCTTAGCTAGGGTAAATACTACTGTAAGAAACATAATTGTGCTGGTAGCTTTAGTGTAGCCTTGTTTGTGGTCACGTTGTTAAATGCCCAGAAGTGAGATTACTGGGTAATAGGGGAGCATTATTGTGTACATCAAGGATAACCATAGTAGATGAACAGATTAGCTCAAAGCTATGTACATATGACACTATAAGGTGATTCCAAGTGAAATAAACTCCAATACATGTTCTTTGTTGTTGTTCTTAATGTACTATGGGATTTGTTTTTATTTTTGTTTTATTTGTGTTTTCCCCACCTATGGTTTATCGCCTGAAGTCACTGTATTGGATTTTGATGCCCTATGTATTGTAATTATGTTGATCTGAACTTGGGAAAGGAAATAGAAAAAACAAAATGGTGAGACAAAGGACAAATGGGTAACCTAAACAACTGTGATACTCACAAAACAAAATGTTGGAAATAATCTTGGGGGGGCGGCATTGGGTTGGAGGGAGAAACATTGGAGAAGGGGTAACAAGTTATAAAAGAAATGAATTCATTACCTTACTTATGTAACTAACCCCCCTCCCCGTACTTTATCTTGACAATACAATTTAAATAAAAAATAAAATAAAATATATGTGAGCAGCAATACAGGAGATATGAGTGGGGGCAACAGCTGTGGAGATCAGTAATTTTACTTTTACATAAGAAGTAATAACCTAGCATACAGATTTTCAGCCTCATGTCAGCCATTAAAAAGGGAAAACAAAATGCACAATCAGCAAACCAGTAGAGATGAAATAGAAAACTAACCGAGGTGAAGAGATGACTTGGGCCAGTAATAACAAATGACACAATTAGGAAACAAATAACAAGCCGCTGAGTTTAAAAAATATTACCCTTAATTCTATTAAATGTTGTTTTCAACACAATTTGTTAACACTATAATTTAAATCACAATTTAATAATATATCATTTTAATAATAAGTTACTCATTTTTTATTTCTTAATATTGAATGTTTAATATGTAATATGTAATGTTTAAATAGCCAGCTATAGAAAAGAAGAAAGTGAAACTAATTTTAATAATATATTTCATGAATTGTAAAATTGAATAGCATTAGAATCTAAACAAATAACATATCATTATTGTTTCTTTTCTGTGAATTAATGTAATAATTCAAATTGTATTCTACACTTAGCACTCATCTTAACATGAAATAAATTATTGCACATGACTCTTGGTATTAGGTGGAAGGGTTCAGCACTGTGGTAAAATTCACACCACACAATACATGAGGATATTACTCCTCTCATCTAGCTTAAATTGTGGAAAATTGATTTCTAAATGCATGTTAAATTCCTGTGTAGGTGACATCTATACAATTATACACAATTATTGTCACGAGGAGTATTTCAGATGACAAAAGTCATATTCATTAATAAAATATTTATTATTTTGTACCAAATAAATATTTATAGAGCGACTGAATTTCTGAGTAGATGCTGGTTTATATGTGCCAGATTATATGTATTGAGGCTTATTTTATATTCCTGACATTGTTTCTACAGTTGGAGTTAATTTTCCATAAGGGGTTAATTGTATTATATTGGATATATGAAAGTAAACTGAATGTTTATTCCATTAATACTTTGACACTTGTCTAATCCCAATATAAATAATCCATGTGTTTGAAGTAATGAAAATAACAAAAAATATAAGCCAGATAAGTCATTCTGTAGTAGAAAAGAATTTTCACCTTTGTTTTGATAGTTGGTCCTCTTTACACTACAGAATATTCTTGGGAAAATGTGTTCCAGACTGGTCACAACTGTAGAAATATTATGGTTTGATTTATCAAAAGAGAAGGAAGGAAGGGGAACCTTCCTTCCAAAAGTTTGCCCCCAGGGATGTGATCTGCTTTATGGTGGTGACTTGGAAATGAACATTTTTCACAGTCAACCTTGAAAAGCCATCTAGATAGACCATTTCTGTAAGTGGATTATTACAGTTATTCTGATATTATGAAATACATTGTACTTCTATTATCTCAGCTTTTCCTTTTTTCCTAGAACCTGAAATAAGTTCATCTTTAATTAACATTTAATACATTTCTTTTTTTTTACTGACAGCAAGTCTGGGTGTAATTTTGATTTTTTATCTTTCCAATATAATATAAATTATGTTTTGACCAGTCACTTTGGAAAAATGAGTGATGTTCATGCACACTATTTTGGTGGCTTTAAGTAAATTGAGAGTTAATGTGGTATGGTAGTTCTTTTGCCTAATTGACTGAAGCATTAGATTATTCATGCATAAACCTGAGCATTGAACTTTTAAAATTTTATATATAAAAGAGTCCCCAAAGATTTACTTTAAACTGATAATGGAGAGGGGGTTGTCTTCATGTCTAAACTTTATATTTATTTTTATAAAAGTAATGATGTTCACTGGAGAAATATAAAAGATGCGAACATATTCCAAAAGAGAAAAGATTTATTTATTAAAAAATAGAAAAGAGTAAAATAGTCACATTTCTTGCTTGAGACTGCATAAATTTCATATTAATATAGCTCAAGATGAGACTCAGAGATAAATTCATATTTATATTACTGAGAGTTAAATCACAATATAAGCTACATAGGTATTTTAAGAAATTGGTGATTCAAAGCCCTACATACCTAATGGATGAAGAATAGAATTGAAAATAGCAGAGGAAAACAAATCAACATGCAGGTGTTATGATATTATAATAAAGAAATGAAAGAAATGAAGCTTTTGCCTGCTGAAGGAGAAAGTTTAGCCTGTAATTTCAATGTAAGGCATCAGTTGTAATGAGTTTAAAGTCTTTTTCCTACAAGATATCCAAGAGTACTATATTCATCCTCTGAAGAGTAAAGAAGTAATTATTTTCATTAGCTTTGCTTAAAATTAATTTAATTGTAGCAAGTAGGTTAAAACGTCTGCCGATGTAATAACATACATTTCATATTATTACTGTCTCTTCATACAAGCCTGAAATCACTATTTTATAGTAACACAAGCAGAAAAAAGAAAATAACCTGGTACAACCATCACATACCCTAAATTAGGTGAAAAACTCCACAATAAAAACTGAACCTGAGGAAGTGGAAAAACAATGGCAGAATAACAACAGAAAATTACCCTAGCTCTATCTAATGAAACAGAGATTTAGAGTCCTATACAAAGTCTACTTCTAGTGGATCAAACCAAGCCAAGCCAGCTATAATTATATATAGATATGCAATTCAAAAGAAGTTTTTTATACTGTCTTCACAAGAAAACAACTATTTATGAAAATTACCCAGCCATTCATGTGACTACTGTGACTGTGTTAGGCAACATGTTCAAAAGCAGAGATGCAGTGTGGAAATAAAAGGGCCACATGGGAAAAAAGCAGGAACAGTGACAGCCACATCCAAACACAGACATAATTCACCTTACCACTGGACAGTTCAAACTGTCATTGGAACCACATTTATTTTTTTTTTTGGGTCCCGTCCAGGGGCATGAACTCTGGGCCTGGGTGTTGTCCCTCAGCGCTTCAGCTCAAGGCTAGCGCTGTACCACTTCCGGCTTTTTTCTTTTTGCTTATGTGGTGCTGAGGAATCAAACCTAGGGCCTCAGGCATGCAAGGCAAGCGCTCTACCACTGAACCACCTTCCCAGCAAGAACCACAAGTATTTATTAACATGACAACATCTCACCACAACTGCTGTCTATAAAAACCTAATTCCAGAAAACAAAGGAAAATAGAAGACCAAACCAAGACCTGGCAAATCAACAAGAACATAGATAGTCACCTTTTAAGATCATAGATCTCCCAAATGAAAGCCAAGACATCCTTCAAGTGGACAGAACCAATCAGAAATTTAAAAAATGGATGTCAAGATAATATAATTCACACATTAAATAAGCAGGCCTTACAACAGGCAATCAAGGACCTAGAAGATACTTTCCAAATTATATTTCAAATACTGCTGAAAAATGTGATTAACGAAAAGATACAAAACATCTACAAGGAAATTTGTGAACAAGATGAGACCAACCAAAGATTAGCAAAATAATTCATGGAGTCTACAAACAGAAAGATAAATAATTTCTGAGAAGTCAAAGGAGTATAAGGGAAAAAACGATGCCTAGTTAAAAGATATGAAAGAAGACACAGCTAAAAAAAGTCCCCTAACACTCTTACCCAAAGAAAAGATGTAAAGAAAGTCCACACAAAACATAAAACAAAGTTTTAATAAAGAGAGAAGCCCTAAAATATGAGCAATGAGAAAACAGGGAAATCAAAAAGAAAGTAGAAAGTCTCCACAACGAATAGATGACATAGAAGATAATCTCAGGTCTCCACAGCGAATAGATGACATAGAAAATAATCTCAGGTCTCAAAGACAGAATAGGTCTAATAGGAAAGAGGAGATAATCATTTAGAACCAAACCAAGAAATAAGAAACGATCTTGCTGGAAGTTCAAGACAGTTAGAAGATCAAACTTGGGGAAACAGGTATCAAGAAGGAGAAGAGCAGGAAACAAAGTGGATGGGAAACATATTACAGAATTCTAGCAGAGAAAATGTCAAACATCCAAAGAGATAAGCTCATTCAGAGAAGAGAAGCCTTTAGAACACCAAACGGAGAATACCAGAACAGAACAACCCACCACCACATTATAATCCATTAGAGGATCATTAGAGATCAAGGAAAGGATGCTTAAAGCTCTCATCAGAAAAGACTGATTATATAAAAAAGATACATAGTCAGAATAATTACAGATTTCTTAGCTGATATGGTCAAAAGGAGAGCCTGGGATGATAAATGGCAAACATTAAAGGTAAACAAATACCAAGCGTAAATAGGGTCCCAAACCAAACACTCCTTTACATTTAAAGGATATATAAAAATATTTTTGACAAAGAGAACTTGGAACAATGAATCTCCAACGTGAAAGTAGAAGAATATTGAACAGGAACTGAGGGAAGAGAATCAGAATATGTCTACAGTGTAAAATACTGGATGTGTGTTGCAGATACAAAATCATCTTCTATAGGTTCATTTAGTGAAACTTGTCATCCTCTATTGAAAGCAAAATTTCCATATACAGATTTCCAGTTACTTTGCTTACCTATCATTTCTGATCACAAATCCTCTTATGAAATTTTATATTATCTTTGAAAAAAATAAAATGATTTGCATATACTTATCATCTGAAGCAAATACAGTCTGTTTTTACATCTTTCATTCTGTGACAAACCCTTATTTTTTTGTTTCCCGGATTGCTGAAAAATGTATTCTTGGAAATAGGATATTGACAGTAAATCTGAGTGTAATTTTCATTTTTTAGCTTTCAAATATAATATAACCTTTGTTTTGACTAGTCATTTTCTAATTCATGAACAATAATATTTTGGTGCCTTTAAGACTTATTGTGGTATTGTAGTTGTTATGTCTAATTGACTGAACCATTAGAGTATTCATGTATAAACCTGAGCATTGAACTTTTTAATTTTTATATCTAAAAGAGTCTCAAAAGGTTTACTTTAAAGAAATAATGGAGGGGGCTTGTCTCCATGTTCAAAACTTTAAATGTATTTCTATAAAAGTACAGGAAATACATCATGTTCACTGGAGCAATATAAAAGGTGAGAAAAAACAGAAAAAAAAGAAAAAAGAAAAAAGAAAAAATCAACACTAAAAGGTGAGAACATATTGCTGAAGAGAAAAGATTTATTGATTAGATTAAATAACAGAAAAGAGTAAAATAGTCAGTTTCCTTGCTTGAGACTGCATACATTTCACATGAATGTAGGTAAAGATGAGACTCAGACAAAAATTCATATTTATTTTACTGAGATTCAAAAAATAATATAAGCAATATAGGTATTTTAAAGAACTGGTCATTCAAAGACCTGGATTCCTAATGGATGAAGAATGGAATTGAAAATAGCAGACGAAAACAAATCAACATTCAGGTATTATGATATTGTAACACTATTATGAAAGAAATGAAAAGAAAGAAAGTTTAGCCTGTAATTTCAATGTAAGGCATCAGTTGTAATGAGTCCAATTTCTTTTCCTACAAGATATCCAAGAGTACTATACTCATCCTCTGAAGAGTAAAGAAGTAATCATTTTTATTAGCTTTGCTTAATATTAATGCATTTATAGCAAATAGGTTAAAATGTCTGCTCCCTTTCATTCGATGTAATAACTTACAATTCATATTATTACTGTCTCTTCATACAAGGCTGAAATCACTATTTCAAAGTAACACAAACATAAAAAAAGAAAATAACCTGGTACAACCATCGCATACCCAAAATTAGGTGAAAAACTCCACAATAAAAACTGAACCTGAGGAAGTGGAAAAATAATGGCAGAGAAACAACAGAAAATTACCCTAGCTCTATCTAATGAAACAGAGATTTAGAGTCCTAGCAGGTACTCCACTTCTAGAAGGTCAAAGCAAGTCAGCTATAATTATATATAGATCCACAATACATAAAAAGATTTTATATTATCATCACAAAAACACACAAATCTATGAAAAGTTACCCAGCTAGTCAGGTGACTGCTGTGACTGTGGTGGGGGAACATGTTCAAAAGCAGAGCTGCAGGTGGAAATAAAAGGGCCACATGAGAAAAAAATCAGGGACAGAGACAGCCACATCCAAACACAGACACACTTCACCTTACCACTGGACAGCTCAAACTGTCATTGGAACCAAAAGTATTAACATGACAACATCTCACCACAACTGATCTCTCCTCCTACACTTAATGGGCTAGACAAAAACTTAATTCCAGAAAATCATAAGAGAAGTCTATACCAACACCTGGCAAATCAACCAAGAACATAGAGAGTCAAATATTAAGATCATAGATGCTCTAAATGAAAGCCACGACATCCTTCAAATGTACAGAACCAATCAGAAAAATACACAAAAAAAGTGATGTCAAGGTAGTGTAATTCACACAGTAAATAAGCAGGCATTACAACAGGCAATCAAGGACATAGAAGGTAGTTTTCAAAATACATTACAAATAGTGCTGAAAAATGTGATTACCGAAAAGATACAAAACCTCTACAAGGAAATTTGTGAACAAGATGAGACCAACCAAATATTAGCAAAATAATTCAGGGAGACTACAAAGAGAAAGATAAGTAAATTCTGAGAAGGCAAGGGAGTCCTAGGAAAAAATAGATGTCTAGTTAAAACTTATGAGAGAAGACACAGTTAAAAGACCAACTCCCAACCCCCCTATTCAAAGAAAAGATGTAAAGAAAGTCCACACAAGCCCCAAAACAAAACCTTAATAAAGATAAAAGCCATATAAAGTGACCGTTTTGAAGACAGATAAATAAAAATCTATGAAGAATATCTCCACAGAGAATAGATTACATAGAAGATAATCTCAAGCATCAAAGACTGAATAGGTCTAACAGGAAAGAAGAGATAATCATTTAGAACCAATCAAAGAAATAAGAAACGATCTTGCAGGAACTTCAAGATTCAGTTAGAAGATAAAACATGGGGGAGATAGGTATCAAGGAGAAGAGCAGGAAACAAAATGGATAGGAAACATATTACAGAATTCTAGCAGAGGATACCCTAAACAGGCTGAAGTAGAATTACTAACATAAAATAAAATAGAATTCAAATTAAAATTAGTTAGAAGAGACATTACATACTGATAATGGCAGCTCTACATTAGTAGGATATGTAGAGTCTAAATATCAAAACCCTGAATCCTGGAGCATACCACTTCATCAACCAAATATTACTTAACCTAAAAACACATCTCAACAAATCATTGTCATCCAAGGAAAAACTCAACCAAGAAACTGCAGACCTAAATAACTACATTGACCACCTAGTCCTAACAGACATGTATAGAATATACATTCAGCGTCAGTATATACATTCTTCACAGCAGCTCATGGAAGATTTTCCAAAATAGAACATATCCTATGTCACACGGATATTCTGTCCAAAGAAAAATTAATTGAATTCCCATATCTTGTCAGATCATAAGAGAACTTAGAATTAAATGGCTAAAGCAAATAAAAAATTGTCGAACCCATGAAGCTTGAACAACATGTTGCTGAATGAACAATGGGACACTGAAGGTATTAGAAAAGAAATCTGAGGGGCTGAGAAGGTGGCTTAGTGTTAGAGTGCTTGCCTTGCATGCATGAGGCCCTGAGTTCGATTCCTCAGCACCACATAAGCACAAAGAAAAAAAGCCGGGAGTGGCACTGTGGCTCAAGTGGTAGAGTGCTAGCCTTGAGCTGAAGAGCTGAGGGACAGCACCCAGGCTCAGATTTCAGGCCCCACAACCGGACCGCCCCCCCCCCCAAAAAAAGAAATCTGAAAGTTTCTGGAATTTAACAAAAATGAACACACAAATTACCAGCTCCTCTGGTATTTGCAGTATTTCAAGGAAAATACATAGCTCTGAGGATGTCCATCAAGCAATTGGGGAAATCTCAATTGAATATTTTAATTATGCACCTCAAGCTCCTTGAAAACAGGAACAAACTCAGACACAAAGCAGTACACAGAAACAAATTAAAAAATCAGAAATAACTAAATAAAGACAAAATAAAACATGGAAAGAATCAAAAAATCAGGGTTGGTTTTTTAAATAAATTAACAGACTTGAGAGACCCTTACCAAATCTGACTAAGAAGAGAACTTATATAGGTATATAGATAAAAAGCCAGCAGATTGTGAGATCTTTACTTTCTCTACAACACACAATGGCCTCATATCTCAAATATATTTAGAGCCCCAAAAGTTAACCCCCCCAAAAAAACAAATTCTCAAAGAACCAACAACCCTCTTAATAAGTGGGCTAAAGATTTAAAGAGAGACTTCTCTGAAGAAGAAATATGCATGGCCAATAGACACATGAAGAAATATGCAACATCTATCCATAAAAGAAATGCAAATCAAAGAAACATTGAGAATTCACTTCACCCCAGTTAGAATGACCATTATGAAGAAAACTAATAATAACATACTGGGCTTGTGGGGATGTGGCCAAAAAGGAACATTATTACACTACTGATGGAAATGTAAATTTGTTCAAATATTCTGTAAAGAAATATAGAGGTTCCTCAATAGAGCTCCCCATGACCCAGCAATGATGGATCAAGAAAATGTCGTATATATTCACAACAAAACACTATTCATCAGAATGAATGACATTGCCCCATTTGTAAGGAAATGGAACTACTTGGAAAACATAATAAATCAAACAAGCCAGACCCAAAGAATCATAGGCTACAGGTTTTCACTCATTTGGAAAAACTAGAATATGTCTAGGCTATTTACAATAGCTCAATAGCAATATGAATATCACCATATAAAAATGATGCTTATTGAAAGGAGCTCCAAAAAATGGATAAAAGATGATTGTATACTTAACTCTTTTTACTTATTTCTATTTAGTTTTCACCCTTTGGTTTACTCTCTGTAGTAACTGTTTTTGTTTTCTCAACCCTTTGTCTTATACATGTTAATCTGATTTGGGGAAGGGAAGGGAAATCACAGAAATGGTGGGACAAAGATCAACCAAAGCACCAGTGATATACAGTAGACACTATGTTAGAAATGAACTTCACTACATTGGGGGAGGGGGATGTTAGGGTTGGGGGAAGCAGGAAAAACTGAGGGAGGGATAGCACTGTTAAAAATATACTCATTACTTATGTAAATGTAACCCATCTCTCTATATATCACCTTCATAATATAAAATCCCACCAAAAACAATAAGAGAACTCACCCAAAGAGAGAAAATTAGAGGTAAAAATAAGACAACACAACAGATATAAGCAAAATTGAGAATGTTATAAGAGTACTTTGAAAACCTTATGCCAATCGCCTGGAGAATCCTGGAGAAATTGATGCTTTCCTATACACAATCTGAACCAAGTAGTTACACCTAAGAAGTAATGAAAATGAAATGCAATAAACCACTATCCATTCCAGAAAAATCTAGGACTGAATTAATTTACCATGAAATTAAGGCCTGAAAAGAACTTACAATACTCAGACCTATCTCTTCAATGGAATAGGACGGAAAATGGAATTATCAAACACATTCTTTGAAGCTAGAATTAGACTCTTCCCCAAATCACATAGGGACTCACCAAAGAAAGAGAACTATTAATCCAACTCTTTGGTAAGCATTGATGCTTTTTAATAAAATTCTCACCTAACAATTTCAGCAATTAACAAAAAAAAATCATATGGTACGATCAAATAGGATTCATCCTAGGATAAAATTGGATTCAATATACTTGTCAATAAACATAATACAAACCATCAGCAGAAGCAAGGACAAGAAATACATAATCGTCTATATGGATGTAGAAATAGCTTTTAAGAACCTCCAATAGCCCTTTATGATTAAAAGGTCTGAGAAACTAGGAATACATGGAACATACCTCAGTATGTATGTGACAGAGATAATTAGCATTTACCAAATGGTGGAAGCATGAAGACATTAAAATCAGGAATGAGACAAGGATGTCCACTCTCTCTACTACTCTTTAAAATGGTTGTGGACTTTCTAGCAAGAACAATAGGCAAGAGAAAAACATAAAGGAGATCCAAATAGGGGAAGTAAAACTATCCCTTTTCTCATATGTAATGATCCTGTATTTAAAGGACCCTATAGCTTCCTCCCTCAAGTTAGTAAAGGTGATGTTAACTTTCAGTAATGTAGCAGGGTATAAAAACCACAAGAATCAGTATTATTTCTGTGTTACCAACAATGGGAAGATCCAGGCTGAAATCCAAAAAAACAACCTCATATGTATTAGTCTCAAAATAAAATCAAATCTAAACAAAACAACAACAATAACAACAAAACAAGGAATTAATTAATTTACCTAAAAATGTGAAGGGCCTCTACTGTGAAAATTTTAAAAATATAAAAAGGGAAATTGAAGGAGATTCAAGGAAATGGAAAGTCTTTCAATGCTCCAGGTTGGAAGAGTTAACATGGAGAAAAATGCAATATTGTCCCCAAATAATTGCCAATGCAATACACATGAAAATCCCAACAATATATTTCAATGCATTAGAGAAAGTAACCAAAATTTAATATGGAATTACAAAATTACACATAAAACAGAAGGCTTACAAATAAACTCATGGGCCTATAGTCATCATACACACACACACACACACACACACACACACACACACACACACACACACACACACTGGAATTCCACTCCCCCATGAGAAAGGATGACTTTTCACCAGTATTAAGGAAACTGAAAGGCTTGAAAAAATTATACTAAAAGAAAAGAGAAAGGAATGCAGGCTCAGAACAATATAGGTTTCATGGATTCATTCATTTATGATAGCTAGAAGGTGCCCACAATTCTACAAGTAAACAAGACAGATTCTACCTCATCCCAGTTAGAATGGCCATTATCAAGAAAACAAACAATAGCAAATGCTGGCATGGATGTAGCCAATTGGGAACTCTATTACACTGTTGGTGGAAATTAAACTTGTTCAACCACTCTGGAATGCAGTATGGAATTTCCCGAAAAGACTAAATGTAGATCTCCCTTAAGATCCAGTAATTCCCTCAACGGCAGTAATCCAAAAAATAACAACAAGCTCGCATGAAAGCTACCAGCATACCCATGTTCAGGGCCCAGACCCAGAGTTCAAGGACTGGAAAAAAAGTTACTATTAATGGTATTTGCTTCCTCAAATATGAATCTTTTGACAAAAGATACCAAATCATTTTATTTTCAGTATCTAGGTTAGGGCTTAAAGGTAGTGGGTGATAAAATGGCTTATTTGTTGAATGTTAGGATAAAATATAGGCAGTCCAAGAAAGGGGGGATTTTTGTAGTTGTGGTCGAGTGGCTTGAAACCTGGCCTTGGGCACTGTCCCTCAGCTATTCAACTCAAGTTGAGTGCTCTACCTCTCCAGCAACAGTGCCACTTCTGGTTTTCTGGTGGTTAAAAGAGATAAGAGTCTCAGGGATATTCCTGCCCAGGCTGGCTTTGAACCACCATCCTCAGATCTCAACTTCCTCAGCAGCTAGGATTACAGCTGTGAGCCACTGGCACCAGACTAAAAATGGGAGATTTTTAGAAAAGAAAATCCACCTCTTCATCTGTGTCTAAATCTCAGATATCCCTATTACAACACTTTCAACTCAATTCATCAGACTTTTGTAAATTTCTTCTTTTCCTTCATGTGGGAATACTGCAGTCAATATCAACTCAGCTGTGGGACTGGATCAATTGAATGGTAATTGCTAGCACCTAAATCAAGAACTGTTACAGCAAAACAAACGAATCCCTCAGTTGGAATAATTGTTTTCCCTTTTTCTTACAAATTTGTGCTTGATTAATTCATATTGTGATACTGGAACTCCTAACAGAGTGGTGACATTTTCTTTCTCTTCAACCATCTCCCACATGTGGTCAAATATTTAAGAATTCAAAGATTTCTATTGATAATTGATTAAGATGACCTCTAAGAAAATACGCATTTCTGGAATTTGGTCTTCTGTCTTGTTTTTGTTTTTAAAATTTATATTTTTTATTGTGAAAATACTGTACAGAGGAGTTACAATTACATGGGAAAGATAATGAGTATATTTCTTATCAAGCATTGTAGCCTCCTCCTTTGTTTCCCCTTCCAATCCTTTCCCAGCCTCACCCCATCCCCCCAATACCCCCCCCACAAAGTTGTAAAGTTCGTTTTTGACATGACAATTTGTACATCTCATTGTTGCAACGGATCCACCTGTATCCTTATTGAAATGACTTGTTTTTCCCCTTCCCCTCCACAAATTATACCGGCATCCAATACAGTGAAAGCAGGGGTTATACTGTGGGGGAGAGACATACAAAGCAACAAAGAAATAATCTTATAAATGTGTTAGCACCAAAGGCATGACAGAAAAAAAATCTGAATACATATCTTAGGGTTCATTTTCCTAACATAACCTTATCTGACCTTTTCTGCTTGACTCAGACATATACTAGATACTGCAAATAAGGGAAACCATGGGACCTATGTTTCTTTGGGCTTGGCTTAATTCCCTTAATCTAATTTTTCCAAGCCTTTCCATTTCCTAACAAATGGGGCAATGTCATTCTTTCTGATAGAGGCACAGAATTACATTGTGTATATATACCACATTTTCTTGATCCATTCATCTACTGAGGGGAATCTAGGTTGGTTCCAGATCTTAGCTATGGTAAATAATGCTGCAATAAACATAGTTGTGTTGGTCGCTTTAGTGTGGTCTTGTTTGTAAACATTTGGGTAAATGCCCAAAAGTGGGATTGCTGGGCCATAGGGGAGCTCTATGTGGAGTCTTTTGAGGAACCTCCATACTACTTTTCAAAGTGGTTGAACAAGTTTACACTCCTACCCACAATGAAGTAATGTTCCCTTCTGTACACATCCCCTCCAGGATCTGTTGTTATTAGAATTCTTGATTTTTGCCATTCTAACTGGGGTGAGGTGGTATTTTAATGTTGTTTTGATTTGCATTTCTTTTAGGGCTAGGGAGGCTGAGCATTTCTTCGTGTGTCTATTTGCCATCCTTCTTTCTTCTTCAGAGAAGTTTCTCTTTAAGTCTTTAGCCCACTTATTTATTGGGCAGTTGTTTCTTTGAAGATTTGTTGTTTGGGGAATTAATATTTTTAGTTCCAAGTATATTTTAGATATGAGACCCTTGTCCGTTGTATGGCTAGTGAAGATCTTCTCCCAATCCGTGGGCTTTCTATTGAACTTGCTAGCTATGTCCTTTGCCATGCAGAATCTCTGCAACTTCATGTAATCCCATTTGTCCAACCTTTCTTTGATTTGTTTTGTTTCCGGGTCTCTATTAAGAAAATTTTGGCCTGTGCCTAGGAGACCTAGGGTTTCTCCTATTCCATCCTGTAATGTTTTCAGAGTGTCTTCTTTGACTCTGAGGTCTTTGATCCATTTGGAGTTGATTTCTGTCTTGTTTTTACATGCATAAGCTTTCTATGATTTATTTGTTCTACAAGGAATTCTACTTTCCAATCTTTGTGTGACCAATTTTAGTTCTCTCTGATCAGTCTTTCTGACTCTCTCTCTCTCTGGAGTCTCATTTCAGTCTGCCTCATCAAAAATATGTTAGTTATCAGCTAAATGGCTCTCACCTTCTGTTTTTTGCCTGCCTTCATGTAGGCCGTTATATCAGCCCTCACTGGCTGTGCTAACTGGAGGTTTTTTTGTTTGGTTGATTTGTGTGTGTGTGTGTGTGTGTGTGTGTGTGTGTGTGTGTTGTTTTAAAGGTCTAGGATTACTATTCAACGTGGTAGGTTCTCTGGGCCCCAGTCATCCCTTGGCCTAACTAACTAAATTCCTATTTTAATTCTCTCAAAATGAAACAATCTGGCATCCTTGCAAAGACATCAATAGTCCTCTGTAATAATCCACTTACAGAAATGGTCTATCAGATGGTTTTTCAAGGCTTACTGTAAAAAAATGTTCATTTCCAAGTCACTACCATAAAGCAGATCACATCCCTGAGAGCAGACTTTTGGAAGGAAGTTTGCCCTTCCTTCTTTCTCTTATGATAGATCAAACCATAATATTCTGCAGTTGTGGCCAGCCTGGAGCATATTTTCACAAGCATATTCTGTAGTGTAAAAGAGGACCAACTATCAAAACAAAGGTGAAAATACTTGTCTACTTCAGACTGATTTATCTTGCTTATATTTGTTGTTATTCTCATTACTTCAAACACATGGATAAATTATATTGGAATTAGACATGTCGCAAAGTATTAATGGAATAAATATACAGTTTACTTTCATATATCCAATATAATACATTTAACCCATTATGGAAATTAAATCCAATTATAGAAACAATGTCAGGAATATAAAATAAGCCTCAATACATATAATCTGGCACTCATACACCATCATCTACTCATAAATTCAGTCTGTCTATAAATATTTATTTTGTACAAAATAATAAAAATTTATTTAATGAATATGACTTTTAAGTATCATCTGAAATATTCCTCATGTATATAATTATATATATTTATATAGATACCATCTAGACAGGAATTTAACATGTATGTAAAAATAAAATTTCCACAATTTAAGCTAGTTGAGAGGAGTCATACCCTCTTGTATTGTGTGGTGTGAATTTTTCCACAATGCTGAACCCTTCTACCTAATACCAAGAGTTATTATGTGCAATAAATTATTATGAGAAATAATTTATTATTTGATGTTAAATGAGTGCTAGGTGTAGAATACACTTTGAATTATTACATTAATTCACAGAAATGAAACAATAATGATATATTATTTGTTTAAATTCTAAAGCTTCTCAAATTTACAATTCATGAAATATATCATTAAAGTTAGTTTCAAATTATTCTTTTGTTAAAATTTTATATTAAACATTCAATATTAAGAAATCAATAGTAAGTAACTTACTATTAATATGATATACTATTAAACTGTGATTTGAATTATAGTTCTAACTAATTGTGATGTAAACAACATTTAATAGAATTATGGGTAATATTTTTTAAACTTACCAGTTTGTTATTTGTTTCCTAATTGTGTCATTTGTTATTCTTGGTCCAAGTCATCTCTTCACCTTGCTTAGTATTCTATTTTATCTCTATGGGTTTGCTGATTTTGCATTCTGTTTTCCTTTTTAGTGACTGACATGAGGCTGAAAATCTGTATGCTAGTTTATTACTTGCTATGTTAATATAAAATTACTGCTCTCCAAACTGTTCTACTCTACTCTACTACATACAGTATTTCCCCTCTCCCATCTCCTGTGTTGCTGCTTTCATATATTTTATTTTATTTATATTTATATTTTATTGTCAAGGTAATGTACAGTGGGGCTTTAGCTATAAAAGTAAGTTAATGAACTCATTTCTTTTCAAACTTGTTATCCCTTCTCCAATTTTTCTCCCTCTTCACTCCAAACACCCTCAAGATTATTTCTAACATATTGTCTTGTGAATACCACTGTTGCATAGGTTCCCCCTCTGTCCTTTGTCTCACCATTTTGTTTTTTCCCTTACCATTCCATAGTTCATATCAACATATTTACAATACCCAGGGTATTAAAATCAAAATACAGTGACTACAGGGGATAATGCATAGGTGGGAAAACACAAAGGATAAAAAGAATTCACCTAGAACATTAAGAACACCAACAAAGAACATGTCTTGTAGTTCATTTCACATGGAATCACCTTATATGCTGATATGTACTTAGCTATTGAGCTATTCTGCTCATCTACAAAGATTATACTTGATGTACACAATAATGCTCCCCTATTACCCAGTAATCCCACTTCTGGGCATTTAACTAGGAGACCCAAAACAAGGCCACACTAAAGCTACCAGAACAATTATCTTTATCACAGTAGTATTCACCAGAGATAAGATAAGGAATCAACCCAGATGGCCCTTAGTAGATGAATGGATCAAGAAAATGGGACACACACACAGATACACACACATGGAATACTATGTTTATATTAGAAAGAAAGATATCACTTCATTTGTAAGGAAATGGAAGATCTTGGAAAAAATCATATTAAGTGAAGTAAGCCAGACTTAAAGAAACATAGGTCCTATGGTTTCCTTTATTTGTAATAATTAGTTTACATCAAGGATAATCTCATGCATTTTAATTTGACATTTTGTTCTATGTTGAGCATGCATCATTATTGCTATATTGTTTGTTATAATTTCTGCAAACAAGCAGGTATTTAAAGAATTACATTCATCCAAACCATTACTGAAGGAAAAACAACTAAAAAAGCAATCCCTACTAGGAAGAACAACTCCTACTTACTTAGCTTCATTCCTATGTAAAGCCAGTGTTGTCCCCTGTATCCTCATACGGTACATCACAACTCTATACCTGGTCATCCTGTATATCTACTATCTTCTACATTGTGACCTAAATGCCCAGCAATTCCACTTTGCTTTACTTTTTAAAAAGATTTCTCTCTTAATATTTGAGGTTTTTAAGAGAGAGAGAGAGAGAGAGAGTGTGTGTGTGTGTGTGTGTTTACAAAGAGCAGAGGATAACATTATTCTTCAATTAGAATACATCTTTCAGGTTATTGTAAGTTGTGGCTAATGCGAGAAGTCTTTTGCTATTTTAAGGATGAAACAGAAAAACATGATTGTGCATGTACCACAGTTGCTTTATTAGTGTATAGTTGAACACTGAACTTCGATTTATATCTTGGCTATTGTGAATAATGTGAATGACAATGAACTACAGAATATTTACGAGTCACCCAGAGAGAAATAATCACATGATTGGTGGGTCAGATGATATTTCAACTTTGCATTTATTTTTCTTTTTTTTCTTTTTCTTTCTTTCTTTTTTTTTTTTTTTTTTGTCGGTCGTGGAGCTTAAACTCTGGGACTGGGCGATGTCCCTCAGTTTCTCAGCTCAAGGCTAGTGCTCTACCACTTGAGCCACAGCATCACTTCTGGTTTTCTGAGTGTTTATTGGAGGTAAGATTTTCACAGACTTTCCTGCCGGGGCTGGCTTTGAACCACAATCATCAGATCACAGCCTCTTTGGAAAACTGCATACTATTTTCAACTATTTTCTACTAACCTCTATTTTGACCAAGAGTGTAGAAAATTTCCTTTTCTCCACACTCTCATCAACATTCTTAGCTTTTGTTCAAAAGGTAATAAAGGGCAGATTTTCACTCTCTGCAATACCCCCCAGTGTTGCTTTAGACTTAAATCCAACCTCCTAAACGCTTGGAATTACAAGTCTTTACCACCACACCTGGTTCCTTTGATTTTTTTTCGATGAGTTATAATAGTTATGAAGTAGTATCATAGTAATTTTTTAATTTTTATTTTTTATTGTGAAAGTACTGTACAGAGGGGTTACAATTATATGGGCAAGATAATGAGTACATTTATTTTCAAGCATTGTACCCTCCTCCTTTGTTTCCCCTTCCCATCCCATTACATCCTCCCCCCTCACCCCCCACCCAATCTTCCACATACACACCCACCAAAGTTGTAAAGTTCTTTTTCGACATAACGACTTGTACTTCTCATTGTGGCTTTGGGTCCACCTGTATCCCTATTTAACCGACTGGTTTTTCCCCTTCCCCTCCACAAATTATACTGACATCAAATACAGTGAAAGCAGGGGTTATACTGTGGGAGAGGAGCATACAAAGCAACAAAGAAATAATCTTATAAATGTGTTAGGAACAATATCATGAAAGAAAAAAAAACAGTTGAATACATATCTTAGGGTTCATTTCCCTAACATCACCTTATCTGACCTTTTCTGCTTGACTCAGACATATACTAGATATTGCAGATAAAGGAAACCAAGGGACCTATATTTCTTTGTGCCTGTCTTGCTTCACTAAATATAATTTTTTCCAAGCCTTTCCATTTCCTAACAAATGGGGCAATGTCATTCTTTCTGATGGAGGCATAGAATTACATTGTGTATATATACCACATTTTCTTGATCCATTCATCTACTGAGGGGAATCTGGATTGGTTCCCTATCTTAGCTGTAGTAAATAATGCTGCAATAAACATAGTTGTGCTGGTAGCTTTAGTGTGGTCTTGTTTGTAAACATTTGGGTAAATGCTCCAAAGTGGGATTGCTGGGCCATAGGGGAGATCTATGTGGAGTCTTTTGAGGAACCTCCATACTACTTTCCAAAGTGGTTGAACAAGTTTACACTCCCACCCAAAATGAAGTAAGTTCCCTTCTGTCCACATCCCCTCCAGCATCTGTTGTTAATAGAGTTCTTTATTTTAGCAATTCTAACTGGTGTGAGGTGTTATATCAATGTTGTTTTGATTTGCATTTCTTTTAATGCTAGGGAGGTTGAGCTTTTCTTCATGTGTCTATTTGCCATTCTTCCTTCCTCTTCAGAGAAGTTTCTCTTTAAATATTTAGCCCACTTATATATCGGGCAATTGTTTCTTTGAGGATTTGTTGTTGGAGGATTTAATTTTTTTAATTCCAAGTATATTTTAGATATGAGACCCTTGTCTGTTGTATTGCTAGTGAAGATCTTCTCCTAATTTGTGGGCTTTCTATTGATCTTGCTAGCTATGTCATTTGCCATGCAGAAACTCTGCAACTTCATGAAATCCCATTTGTCCAACGTTTATTTGATTTGTTGTGTTTCTGGGTCTCTATTAAAAGAAAATTTCGGCCTGCGCCAAGGAGACCTACGGTTTCTCCTATTTCATCCTTTAAAGTTTTCAGAGTGTCTGCTTTGACCCTGAGGTCTTTGATCCATTTGGAGTTGATTCTGGTGTTGGGTGATGTGTAAGGATCTTGGTTTAGTTTTCTCCAAATTGTTAACCAATTTTGCCAGCACCATTTACTGAAGAGGTTGTCTTTCTTCCATTCTATTTTTTTAGCTCCCTTATCAAAAATTAGACGGCTATATGTCTGTAGGTTCATTTCTGGGTTTTCAATTCTATTCCGTTGGTCCTGAAGTCTGTTCTTGTGCCAGTACCAAGCTGTTTTGATTACTATGGCTTTATAGTAGAGTTTGAAATTTGGTATTGATATTCCTCCAGCAGTGTTCTCTCTGTTGAGGATCATTTTTGCTATTTTTGGTCTTTTATTGTTCCATATGAATTTTTGGATTGCCTCTTCTATTTCCTTGAGGAATGAGTTTTGAATTTTGATGGGTATCGCATTGAATTTGTAGATAGCCTTGGGAAGTATTGCCATTTTCACGATGCTGATCATTACAGTCCAGGAGCATGGGAGTTTTTGCCACTTTCTAAGTTCTGTTTTGATATCCTTTTTCAAGTTTTTAAAGTTTTCATCATAGAGGTCCTTCACTTCTTTGCTTAAGTTAATTCCTATGTATTTTATGTTTTGTGGGGCTATTACGAATGGAGTTGCTTTCCTACATTCAGCCACACTTTCCTCATTTTTGGCATTCAGAAAAGCCATTTATTTTTGAGGGTTAATTTTATACCCTGCTACTTTGCCAAATTTTGAATCAGCCTGAGTAATTTGGGAGTGGAGTCTGTGGGATTCTTGAAATACAAGATCATGTCATTTACAAAGAGGGAGTATTTTACTTCTTCTTAGGCTGTTTGGATCCCTTTTATGTTTGCATCTTATCTTGTTGCTGTAGCTAGGCATTCTAATACTAGGTTGAAGAGAAGTGGAGAGAGTGGACGTCCTTGTCTTGTATCTCAGTTAAGAGGAAATGGCTTTAGTTTTCAATATTAAGTGTAATGCTGTATTAAGGAATTATTATTGTAATAAGGAATGTTCATGGATTCCTAATTTTTCCAAAATCTTCATCATAAAGGGGTGCTGGATCTTCTCAAATGCTTTTTCTGCATCGATTGAGATAACCATGTGGTTCTTAACCTTGCTCCTATTGATGTGATGAATTATGTTAATTGATTTGCGTATTTTGAAGCAGCTTTGCATCCCTGAAATGAATCCTGTTTGATCATGGTGTATGATTTTTTGGATGAACTGTTGAAGTGGATAGGCCAAAATTTTGTTGAGAAGTTTTACATCAATGTTAATCAAAGAAATGTGTCTGTAGTCCTCTTTCTTGATGAGTCCCTGACTGGATTTGGGATGAGGGATATGATGGCTTCATAGAATGTGTTTGGTAGTGAACTTTCTCTTTCAATTTCATTGGAGAACTGGAGGAGTATTGGTGTGAGCTCTGCTTTGAAGGCCTGGTAGAATTCTGCTGTAAAACCATCTGGTCCTGGACTTTTCTTAGATGGGAGGTCTCTTATTGCTGTTTCTATTTCAATGGTGGTCCGGAACTTTAAGGATGGTTTCACTCATCTTGGTTAAGTTTTGGCATGTCAATATTTGCTAGGAAAAGGTCCCCATTTCTGCCAAGTTCTCAAACTTATTAGCATAAATTTTTGAGAAGTATTCCCTTTTAATTTTCTTATTTAATAATTTTTAAAAAGAGATTTCTTGTTTCTTCTTTATTTATTTATTTATTTTTTATTTATTTTATTTTATTTTATTTGTGAAAATACTACAGTGGGGTTACAATTACATGGGCATGATAATGCACACATTTCTTACCAGTTATTGCAGCCTCCTCCTTTGTTTACCCTTCACCTCCCTTCCCAGCCTCCTCCCTCCACCCCCCACCGACATTGTAAAGCTCGTTATTGACATGACAATTTGTACTTCTCATTGTTGCAACAGGTCCACCTGAATCCTTAAACGGCTTCTTTTTCCCCATCTCCTCCACAAGTTATACTGACATCAAATATATTGAAAACGGGGATTATACTGTGGGGGAGAGACATACAAAGCAACAAAGAAATAATATTATAAATGCGTTAGAAACACATGCATGAAAGAAAAAAAAACATTAAAATACCTATCTAAGGGTTCATTTTCTTTTCTTTTTTTTTTTTGTGTTCTGTTTCATTTTTTTTTTTTAATTTAATTTAATTTTATTTGTGAACATATTGTACAGAGGAGTTACAGTTACATGGGCAGGATAATGCGTACATTTCTTACCAAGCATTGTAGCCTCCTCCTTTGTTTATCCTTCACATCCCTTCCCGGCCTCCCCTCTCCCCTCCTAATCCCAATCCTTCTCCTTCCCCCCCCCCCCCCCCCCCGCACCAACGTTGTAAAGCTCGTTTTGGACATGACAACTTGTACTTCTCATTGTTGCAACAGGTCCACCTGTATCCTTAAACAACTGGTTTTTCCCCATCTCCTCCACAAGTTATACTGACATCAAATATAGTGAAAGAAGGGGTTATACTGTGCAGGAGGGACATACAAAGCAACAAAGAGATAATCTTATAAATGTGTTAGAAACACATGCATGAAAGAAAAAAAACATTAAAATACACATCTAAGGGTTCATTTTCCTGACATCACATTATCTGACCTTTTCCGCTTGACTCATACATATACTAGATATTACAAATAAGGGAAACCTTGGGAACTACGTATCTTTGCACCTGGCTTACTTCACTTAATATAATTTTTTCCAAGTTTTTCCATTTCCTAACAAATGGGGCAATGTCATTCTTTCTGATGGAGGCATAGAATTCCATTGTGTATATATACCACATTTTCTTGATCCATTCATCTACTGAGGGGCATCTGGGTTGGTTCCATATCTTAGCTATGGTAAATAATGCTGCAATAAACATAGTTGTGCTGGTAGCGTTAGTGTGGTCTTGTTTGTAAACATTAGGGTAAATGCCCAAAAGTGGGATTGCTGGGTCATAGGGGAGCTCTATGTGAAGTCTTTTGAGGAACCTCCATACTGCTTTCCAAAGTGGTTGAACAAGTTTACATTCCCACCAACAATGAAGTAAGGTTCCTTTCTGTCCACATCCCCTCCAGCATCTGTTGTTGTTAGAGTTCTTGATTTTTGCCGTTCTAACTGGAGTGAGGTGATATCTCAATGTTGTTTTGATTTGCATTTCTTTTATGGCTAGGGATGTTGAACATTTCTTCATCTGACTATTGGCCATCCTTCTTTCTTCTTCAGAGAAGCTTCTCTTTAAGTCTTTCGCCCACTTACTTATTGGGCAGTTGTTTCTTTGAGGATTTTTTGTTGGGTGGTTTAATTTTTTGAGTTCCAAGTATATTTTAGATATGAGACCCTTGTCCGTTGTATGGCTAGTAAAGATCTTCTCCCAATCCGTGGGCTTTCTATTGATCTTGCTAGCTATGTCATTTGCCCTGCAGAAGCTCTGCAACCTTATACAATCCCATTTGTCCAAACTTTCTTTGATTTGTTGTGTTTCCGGGTCTCTATTCAGAAAATTTCGGCCTGAGCCAAGGAGACCCAGGGTTTCTCCTATTCCATCCTGTAATGTTTTCAGAGTGTCTGCTTTGAGTTCAAGGTCTTTGATCCATTTGGAGTTGATTCTGGTGCAGGGTGATATATAAGGATCTAGCTTTATTTTTCTACATGTAGTTAACCAGTTTTGCCAGCACCATTTACTGAAGAGGCTGTCTGTCTTCCATTCTTTTGTTTTAGCTCCCTTATCGAAGATTAGATGGCTAAAGAACATACAACCATCCAAGACAAGTCCAAGAAGTATGATAGATCTATCCAACACCTGGAAGACACCATCAGAAGGCCTAAACTAAGGGTTCATTTTCCTAACATCACATTATCTGACTTTTTCCGCTTAACTCATACATATACTAGATATTGCAAATAAGGGAAACCATGGGACCTATGTTTCTTTGGGCCTGGCTTACTTCATTTAATATAATTTTTTCCAAGTTTTTCCATTTCCTAACAAATGGAGCAATGTCATTCTTTCTGATGGAGGCATAGAATTCCATTGTGTATATATATCACATTTTCTTGATCCATTCATCTACTGAAGGGCATCTGGGTTGGTTACACATCTTAGCTATGGTAAATAATGCTGCAATAAACATAGTTGTGCTGGTCGCTTTAGTGTGGTCTTGTTTGTAAACATTTGGGTAAATGCCCAAAAGTGGGATTGCTGGGTCATAGGGGAGCTCTATGTGAAGTCTTTTGAGGAACCTCCATACTGCTTTCCAAAGTGGTTGAACAAGTTTACATTCCCACCAACAATGAAGTAAGGTTCCCTTTTGTCCACTTCCCCTCCAGCATCTGTTGTTGTAAGAGTTCTTGATTTTTGCCATTCTAACTGGAGTGAGGTAGTATCTCAAAGTTGCTTTGATTTGCATTTCTTTTATGGCCAGGGATGTTGAGCATTTCTTCATGTGTCTATTGGCCATCCTTCTTTCTTCTTCAGAGAAGTTTCTCTTTAAATCTTTAGCCCACTTATTTATTGGGCAGTTGTTTCTTTGAGGATTTGTTGTTGGGGGGTTTAATTTTTTGAGTTCCTAGTATATTTTAGATATGAGACCCTTGTCCGTTATATGGCTAGTAAAAATCTTCTCCCAATCCATGGGCTTTCTATTAATCTTGCTAGCTATGTCCTCTGCCATGCAGAAGCTGTGCAACTTTATGCAATCCCATTGGTCCAATCTTTCTTTGATTTGTTGTGTTTCCGGGTCTGTATTCAGAAAATTTCGGCCTGAGCCAAGGAGACCTAGAGTTTCTCCTATTCCATCCTGTAATGTTTTCAGAGTGTCTGCTTTGACTTCGAGGTCTTTGATCCATTTGGAGTTGATTCTTGTGCAGGGTGATATATAAGGATCTAGCTTTAGTTTTCTACATCTAGTTAACCAATTTTGCCAACACCATTTATTGAAGAGGCTGTCTTTCTTCCATTCTATTTTTTTTAGCTCCCTTATCAAAAATTGGATGGCTGTAGGTCTGTGGGTTCATTTCTGGGTTTTCAATTCTATTCCATTGGTCCTGAGGTCTGTTTCTTATGCCAATACCAGGCTGTTTTGATTACTATGGCTTTATAGTAGAGTTTGAAATTTGGTATTGATATTCCTCCAGCAGTGTTCTTTCCGTTGAGGAGCGTTTTTGCTATTCGTGGGTCTTTTGTTGTTCCACATGAATTTTTGGATTGCCTCTTCTATTTCCTTGAAGAATGAGGGTGGAATATTGATAGGTATTGCGTTGAATTTGTAGATAGCCTTGGTAAGTATTGCCATTTTCACGATGTTAATCTTTCCAATCCAGAAGCATGGGAGGTTTTGCCATTTCTTAAGTTCTTTGTTGATTTCCTTTTTCAAGATTTTAAAGTTTTCATCATAGAGATCCTTCACTTCTTTAGTTAATTCCTAGGTATTTTATTTGTTGTGGGGCTATTACAAATGGAGTTGCTTTACTAATTTCAGCCACACTTTTCTCATTGTTGGCATACAGAAAAGCCATTGATTTTTGGGGGTTAATTTTATAACCTGCTACTTTGCAAAGTTTTGAATCAGCTTGAGTAATTTGGGAGTGTAGTCTATGGGATTCTTTAAATAAAAGATCATGTCATCTGCCAAGAGGGAGAGTTGTATTTCTTCTTTCCCTATTTGGATCCCCTTTATGTCTGCATCTTGTCTTATTGCTGTAGCTAGGCATTCTAATACTAGATTGAGGAGAAGTGGAGAGAATGGACATCCTTGTCTTGTTCCTGAGTTAAGAGGAAATGGTTTTATTTTTACACCATTAAGTATAAGGCTGGCTGTAGGTTTGTCATATATAGCCTTTATTGTATTGAGGAATGATCCATGGATGCCTAATTTTTCCAAAACTTTCATCATGAAGGGGTGTTGGATCTTGTCAAATGCTTTTTCTGCATCTATTGAGATAACCATATGCATCAATGTTCATCAAAGAAATGGGTCTATAGTTCTCTTTCTTTGATGAGTCCCTGCCTGGTTTTGGGATGAGGGTTATGATGGCTTCATAGAATGTGTTCGGTAGTGAGCTTTCTCTTTCAATTTCATTGACAAGTTGGAGGAGTATTGGTGTGAGCTCTGCTTTGAAGGCCTTGTAAAATTCTGCTGTAAAACCATCTGGTCCTGGACTTTTCTTAGCTGGGAGGTCTCTTATTGCTGTTTCTATTTCAATGCTTGATATGGGCCTGTTAAGATGGTTTAACTCATCTTGGTTTAGTTTTGGCATGTCAATATTGCTAGGGAAAGGTCCATTTCTGTCAAGTTCTCAAACTTATTAGCATAAAGTTTTGAGAAGTATTCCCTTATAATGTTCTGAATCCTGGTTGTTTCTGTGGTGATGTTTCCATTCTCATCTCTGAGTTTATTAATTTGGGTGTGTTCTCTTCTTATTCTGATAAGATTTGCTAAGGGTCTGTCAATTTTGTTAAGTTTTTCGAAGAACCAACTCTTTGTTTTGTTGATTTTTTCTATAGTTTTTTTGGATTCTAATTCATTTAATTCTGATTTAATTTTAATTATTTCTTTCCGCCTACTGGATTGGGGTTTATCTTGTTGCTCTTTTTCAAGGAGGTTTAGATGTGTCATTAACTTGTTTGTTTCAGATCTCTCCAATTTGTTGATGTAGGAGCTCAGAGCTATAAACTTGCCTCTGAGTACTGCCTTTGCTCTGTCCCAGAGGAGCTGGTAGTTAGTGTGTTCATTTTTTTTTGAATAGCATGAACATTTGAATTTCCTTTCTAATCTCTTCCATGACCCACTCATGATTCAGCAGTGTGTTGTTCAGCCTCCATGTGATACCAGAATTTCTTTGGTGGCTTTTGGTGTTGAGTTCTAATTTTATTCCCTTGTGGTCAGAGAGAATGTAAGGTATAACTTCAATGTTTCTGAATTTAGACAAGTTTGCTTTGTGGCCTAAAATGTGGTCTATTTTAGAATACATTCCATGTGCTGCTGAGAAAAACATGTATTCTGATGCTGCTGGGTGAAATGTTTGGTAGATGTCTGTTAAGTCTAGTTGATCTATGCAGCTGTTTAGATCTGCTGTCTCTCTGTTGAGTTTTCCCGAGTTGATCTATCTAGTGGGTTGAGTGGTGTGTTAAAATACTCAAAAATTAATGTCTTTGGATCTATATGGGATTTGAGGGAAAGTAGTGTTTCTTTGATAAATTTGGGTGCTTCAATGTTTGTCGAGTAGATATTCAAAATTGTAATATCCTCCTGAAAGAGAGATCCCTTAATTAGTATGTAGCCACCTTCTTTATCTCTTCTCACGAATTTTAATTTGAAGTCTATTTAATCTGATATTAGGATTCCAACTCCCACCTGTTTATGGGGGCCGTTTGCTTGGTAGATTTTGTTCCAACCTTTAACATTGAAAATGTGTTTGTTTTTATGGGCAAGATGTGACTCCTGAAGGCAGCAGATAGAAGAGTCTTGTTTTTTTTTTATCCAACTAGACAGTCTATGTCGCTTAATTGGAGAGTTCAGTCCTTTAACGTTAAGAGAAAGGACTGAGAGGTATTTGGGAGTTCCTGCCATGTTATCCACCTTCTTGGGGGCAGCGAAACTGGGTTCTTCCTATGGTTCTTTGTTTCTCATTTTGGTTGCAGTTTCTTGGCCTTTATTGTGGTCTTGTTGGTTTTGTATGTGTAGGACATCTTTAAGAATGTTTTGTAGGGCTGGTTTGGTGGAGATGTATTGTTTCATTTTTTCTTTGCTATGGAAGGTTTTTATTTGGCCTTCAGTTATGAAGGAGAGTTTAGCTGGGTACAGTATTCTTGGTTGATAGTTGTTTGGTTTTAGGGCATGGCATACATCATTCCAGGCTCTTTTTGCTTTGATTGTCTCTGCTGAGAAATCTGAGGTGATTCTAATTGGTTTCCCTTTATAGGTGATTAACCTTTTCTCCCTGACAGCTTTAAGGATCTTTTCCTTGGTCTGAGTTGATCCTATGTGGATTATAATGTGATGGTGGGATGTCAGATTCTGGTCTGGTCTATTTGGGGTTCTAAAAGCTTCTTGTATCTGAATAGGCCTATCTGTTTGTATGTTTGGGATGTTCTCTGCTAGGATCCTGTTAAACAAATTTCCTAGACCATTAACTTCTGTTTCTAGGTGCTCCTCTACACCCATTATCCTTAGATTAGGCCTTCTGATGGTGTCTTCCAAGTGTTGGATTGATCTATCATATTTCTTGGACTTGTCTTGGATGGTTGTATGTTCTTTCTCTATAATATCTAGGCTGTCTTCAATCCCTGAGATTCGATCTTCTGCATGGTCTAACCTGCTCTCAAGGCTTGCTACTTGGTTTTTCATTTCTTTTCCTTCTAATTGGTCAGCTTTGATGGCTTCAAATTCTTCGTTGAAGCTTTGTTTTAGATCTTGTATGGACTTCTTTACTTCCTTAATTTGGTGTTCAGTGTTTATTCTCAAATCACTTAGGTGATTGTTTATGGTTTCCTTGGTCTCCCTGACATCCTTCAGCTCTTCCTTAATGGATTCCATGAATCCCTTTAGTGATCTTTGTGTATTCTCCATCCTGCTCTCTCAATTCCTTTATTACTCTTTGCTTAGCTTCCTCACTTTCATGCCATTCGTGAAGTTCTCTTTGTGTGTTCTCAGCCTGCTCACGCTATTTCTGCCTTTCTCTTTGAGTGTTCTCATGCTGCTCATGCAATTCCTGTATCAGTTTTAGAGTAACTTCCTCGCGCTCATGATATTCCGGTATTAACCTTTGGTTTTCCTCCTCTCTCTCCTTATCATGCTCAGATAGATTCCTTTGTATGTTTTCAATCTTTTCCAGTATTGACCTTTCGTTTGCCTCCTCTCTCTCTCTATCACGCTCATACAGAGTCCTTTTGTATGTTTTCCATCTTTTCATTTACCATGTTTGCCAGTAGTGTTTGTAGAGCTATTTGGGAACTCTTCTCTGGATTATTCATTATCTGTCCTGTCCCATGATTGTCATGAGTGGGATTTGAGCTACCCGGACTTGCCATTTTTCTTGTGTTTTTTCGGCTTAGTCTGCCCATTTGGGATGAAAGTAACACCAGTTTTGTGCTAGAACACTATCTTAAGGCAAGCATCAACCAAAGTCTGTAGATCCACAATCAAAAGTCTGCAGATACAGTGAAGTTCAACAGATATACCTATTCAACATCAAAAAACTACATAATAATGGGCTACAAACCACAAAGTAGAATTTGGAAAACCAGAAATTATTAGTTTTAGGGAGACATGTGGGTAAAAATAGGAAAAGAGAAATATGGGAAGGAACAGGGAGAGTTTACTTAACTAAGTCCTAATCACAAAGTGGGAAAGAGGTTGGATAGGATAAAAGTAGAGAGAGAAAAAAAAGAAGAAAGAGAAAGAGAAAAAAGAGACAAGAAAAAATAGAAAAGCAAAAATTAAAAAATAAAAAGTGTAATGATTAAAAATATGCAGATTGAAAATGAAATATTCAGAGAAGAACGTGGGTATAATGAGAGAACGGGAGGGATATAAAGGAGACATGAAAACCTTAAAAATAAAAATACTTAAAATATTATATAGGTATAAAGAGGTAATACTGCTAGGAATTTAAGTCTAAGAGGCTTTGAATTGAGTAATAAATTTGTGGATTAAATGTGTACACAATGGGGGATAAAGTCTAATAATCGACTATAGGTATATCTGAGGATGTGCAGAACAACAATTAAGTCACACAAAGAAGAGGAAAAGAGCAGAAAAGATGAAAAAATGAGCAAAAAAGAAAAAAAATTAGACATTCAGTAGCGCTAAACAAAAAACAAAAATATTTTTTGAAAAGAAAGAATAAAAAAGGAAGAAAAACACACACACACATATACCCCTAAAATAAAAATTATAAGAGGAAGAGAAAAAAGTTACTAGTATAGAATTTTTTTTTCAAAATGGTAAAAATTAAAAAAAAAAAGTTTTAGAAGAAAAATATTTTTATAAAAGGAACCAAAAAAAGAAGAAGAAGAAGAAGAAGAAGAAGAAGAAACAGAGAAAAAACAAGTTCTTTGATTTTTTGGGGAGTGGTGGGAAGATCTTTTGTATCCCTTGTGTCCATAACCAGCCTCTTGTTGGAGTCTCTGGTCTGATTGTGGTATTTGATTTTCCTGTGGCTTAGTTGGTTTCTTAAGCAGTTTGTTTGAACAGGCAGAAAAATGCTATGCTGTAAAAAATATTTTGTGATCCTCTCCCCTGGCTAGTTCAATGGGAGGGAGATCTGCTTTGAGTATCACAAAAGAGGGAGATGGCTTTTTCCTCATGTTTGTAGATGCTCTGATGAGGCTAGGTTCTGGGTAGAGTTGAGGCCTTTCAGCAAACAGTAGCTTTTCCCTGAGGAGACTTTGTGAGAGACTCACAGAGCCCAGCCTCGAGCCACTCTCAGGGTTTATGTTTACTGAATTTCAGTGGATTGTCCATGCTGCTAAAGAGAGCGGTAGCCTCTGGCTCTGATTACCCAGTGAAGAAACCCACTCATGGGGCTGGCGGCCCGAGCTGGGTGACTTTTCCCTGGATGGAGCTGAGTTTGCCATGTCACTTTAGGATCTTGTGACCTGCTAAATGACTCTAGTTTTCTTCCAAGGCCTGTGTTTGAGCTAGCAGGTCAGCCAAGCTTTGTCAGTATCAAACATGGAGATCTCCTGTAATGGCGGGGAGGGGTGGCCTTCCCTCCTCTGCTCCCTGAGAAGGAGTGAGGATGTTAGGCTTCTACTCACACCGCATTTTGGTTCCTGGGTCATCTCTGGTCTGTGAACTGCAGGATGAAGATGTCTGCTCCTTGTCGGTTCTTGTTGGTGTTCAGTAGAATACACTCGCGTGCCATGTCTGGCTCCTTTGTCCTGGACTCTATGTGTTGCAGGTATGGCGGCTATTGCCACCTCCACCACCACTGTAGCCCGCAGTGGCGGCTGCTAGCAAGTGCTCAGATCTGTCTCCTTGCCTGGATTTTCCCTCTCTGGCCTAACTCTCTGAACTGTGATGGTACACTTGGTGTGATTCTCTGGCTTAAGTCTGTTCGCTGGAACTCTAAAACTCCTTTCTCTCTCTGGCCTGACTCTCTGTCCTGTGATGGCACACTTGGTGTGATTCTCTGGCTTAGGAATGTTCACTGGAACTCTAAAACTGCTTTCTATGCGAGAGCTTGTTTAGATTCCAGCTTCTCCTTCGCCATCTTCCCAGAAAGAAAGGTTGGACAAATGGGATTGTATGAAGTTGGAGAACTTCTGCATGGCAAAGGACATAGCTAGCAAGATCAACAGAAAGCGTACAGATTGGGAGAGATCTTCACTAGCCATACAACAGACAAGGGTCTCATATCTAAAATATACTTGGAACTCAAAAAATTAAATCCCCCAACAACAAATCCTCAAAGAAACAACTGCCCAATAAATAAGTGGGCTAAAGACTTGAAGAGAAACTTCTCTGAAGAAGAATGAAGGATGGCCAATTGACACAGGAAGAAAAATGCTCAATCTCCCTAGCCATAAAAGAAATGCAAATCAAAACAACATTGAGATACCACCTCATCCCAGTTAGAATGGCTATAATCAAGAACTCTAACAACAACAGATGTAGGAGGGGATGTGGACAGAAGGGAACCTTACTGCATTGTTGGTGGGAGTGTAAACTTGGAAAGCAGTATGAAGGTTCGTGAAAAGACTTCACATAGACCTCCCCTATGACCCAGCAATGCCACTTTTGAGCATTTACCCAAATGTTTAAAAACAAGACCACACTAAAGCGACCAGCACAACTATGTTTATTGCAGCATTATTTACCATAGCCAAGATATGGAACCAACCCAGATGCCCCTCAGTAGATGAATGGATCAAGAAAATGTGGTATATATACACAATGGAATTCTATGCCTCCATCAGATAGAACGACATTGCCCCATTTGTTAGGAAATGGAAAAACTTGGAAAAAATTATATTAAGTGAAGTAAGCCAGGCCCAATGAAACATAGGTCCCACGGTTTCCCTTATTTGCAATATCTAGTATATGTATGAGTCAAGCGGAAAAGGTCAGATAATGTGATGTTAGGAAAATGAACCCTTAGATAGGTATTTTAATGTTTTTTTATTTCATGCATTTGTTTCTAATGCATTTATAAGATTAACTCTTTGTTGCTTTGTATGTCCCTCCCCCACAGTATAACCCCTGCTTTCACTATATTTTATGTCAGTATAACTTGTGGAGGAGATGGGGAAAAACAAGTCGTTTAAGGATACAGGTGGACCTGTTGCAACAATGAGAAGTACAAGTTGTCATGTAGAAAACGAGCTTTACAACGTTGGTGTGGGGGGGAGGGGGGAGGATTGGGTGGGGGGTAGGGGGGAGACTGGGAAGGGATGTGAAGGGTAAACAAAGGAGGAGGCTGCAATGCTTGATAAGAAATGTACGCATTATCCTGCCCATGTAATTGTAACCCCTCTGTACAGTATGTTCACCAAAAAACATTAAATTTGAAAAAAATAAAATAAAACTCCTTTCTCTGCGAGAGCTTGTTTAGCCTCCAGCTTCTCCTCCGCCATCTTCCCGGAACTCCTTATCATATTAATTTTGAATTACATTTCTCTAATGATTTCAGTTCACAAACCATTAAGCCAGCATAGAAGTTGTATTAAACACAACTTTGTTAGCCCACTGGCGATTTTCAGGGCTTTATGGAAAAGATGTCTATTCAGAACTTTTGTCCAATTTTAATCAAGTTTCTTGTTAATCTCATCTTTAATCTCTCTATACAAAATCAGTAATTAATTCAAGGTAGTAGATAGAAAAATATTAAGCCACTCCTAACATTTTTCAATTTTCAATAAAATGATATTGCTTAAATCATTTTCTGTTAATGCTTGAGACCTTATAATTCAATTTAGTTAGACCTTTAACAAGGCTATGTGCATTTTATTTATTTTACGTTAATTGTTCTTTCCAAAGTCTATGTGTCTAATTTCCCTTGCTCTCTTTCAGTCTCAAGTAGTTCAGATTTCAAACTGAAGAATAAATGGAAGGAAGCAAACAAAAAAAATACAGTTCCTCTCATCTGATGATGCCTCTACAAGAAGGAAGAAAGAGTTCCTACTTCTAAGGACCTATGCTAGGATATCAAAAAGAGAATTCATTCTTCTAGGTCTTCCTTAAAATGTAAACCACAACATATCGCGAAGGTACTTTTATGTTTTATCAGCTTTTCACATTTTCATATGGACTTCACCTCAGTCTACAACATTCATTCATTATTATTTCCCTGATACTTTTACACTACCAAGACGTAAGATATAAGATAACCAGTTTGATTTACAGAATAAGAAGTTATCACCCTGGTTTCCTTGGAAGCAGAACATGGTCAATAGATAACATTACTTCTGGTTTCTCACTACATGTAATGGTTTTTGTAATGCTTATTGCATTCTATTTAGTATTTAAAAAAAAACTGCTGGCTAAACTCAAAGCTCCTTCACAGAAGTTTAGGTTAAGTACTTCACAAGTTTATTTCACTTAATTCTTAAGATAATATTTGTTATAATGCTAATGTTATTACCATTTTAGTGTTGGGAAAAATTGTAATTAAATGCCTTAAGTAGATGACCCAAAGACATACAGTGAGAAAGGAAATGAGGCAAAGTTTCCAAAAGCCTTTTAGCAGTACACAAAATGTAGGTAAAATCTCTCCATTCTCTTACATTCTCAATTCAATATTCATATTGTCCAAGAAATAATAGCATAGCAATTAATGTCCATGGTGATTGTTTTCTGTTACATTTTGTCTTCAACACAGACTGTGTTGGTGAGATTGGGTTATCATGTAGAGAGTTGAGCTTATCAATTGAGGAAACTTCCAGTTTCCTTTTTAAAAAGTACTAAAGAAGTGAAGGACCTCTATGATGAAAACTTTAAAATCTTGAAAAAGGAAATCAACACAGAACTTAAAAAATGGCAAAACCTCCCATGCTCCTGGATTGGAAAGATTAACATCGTGAAAATGGCAATACTGCCCAAGGCTATCTACAAATTCAACGCAATACCTATCAAAATTCCACCCTCATTCTTCAAGGAAATAGAAGAGGCAATCCAAAAATTCATATGGAACAATAAAAGACCCCGAATAGCAAAAACGCTCCTCAACGGAAAGAATACTGCTGGAGGAATATCAATACCAAATTTCAAACTCTACTATAAAGCCATAGTAATCAAAACAGCTTGGTATTGGCATAAGAACAGACCTCAGGACCAATGGAATAGAATTGAAAACCCAGAAATGAACCTACAGACCTATAGCCATCTAATCTTCGATAAGGGAGCTAAAACAATAGAATGGAAGACAGACAGCCTCTTCAGTAAATGGTGCTGGCAAAACTGGTTAACTACATGTAGAAAACTAAAGCTAGATCCTTATATATCACCCTGCACCAGAATCAACTCCAAATGGATCAAAGACCTTGAACTCAAAGCAGACACTCTGAAAACATTACAGGATGGAATAGGAGAAACCCTGGGTCTCCTTGGCTCAGGCCGAAATTTTCTGAATAGAAACCCGGAAACACAACAAATCAAAGAAAGGCTGGACAAATGGGATTGTATAAGGTTGCAGAGCTTCTGCAGGGCAAATGACATAGCTAGCAAGATCAATAGAAAGCCCACGGACTGGGAGAAGATCTTTACTAGCCATACAACGGACAAGGGTCTCATATCTAAAATATACTTGGAACTCAAAAAATTAAACCACCCAACAACAAATCCTCAAAGAAACAACTGCCCAATAAGTAAGTGGGCGAAAGACTTAAAGAGAAGCTTCTCTGAAGAAGAAAGAAGGATGGCCAATAGACACATGAAGAAATGTTCAACATCCCTAGCCATAAAAGAAATGCAAATCAAAACAACATTGAGATATCACCTCACTCCAGTTAGAACAGCAAAAATCAAGAACTCTAACAACAACAGATGCTGGAGGGGATGTGGACAGAAAGGAACCTTACTTCATTGTTGGTGGGAATGTAAACTTGTTCAACCACTTTGGAAAGCAGTATGGAGGTTCCTCAAAAGACTCCACATAGAGCTCCCCAACGACCCAGCAATCCCACTTTTGGGCATTTACCCAAATGATCACAAACAAGGCCACACTAAAGCTACCAGCACAACTATGTTTATTGCAGCATTATTTACCATAGCTAAGACATGGAACCAACCCAGATGCCCCTCAGTAGATGAATGGATCAAGAAGATGTGGTATATATACACAATGGAATTCTATGCCTCCATCAGAAAGAATGACATTTCCCCATTTGTTAGGAAATGGAAAGGCTTGGAAAAAATTATATTAAGTGAAGTAAGCCAGGCCCAAAGAAACATAGGTCCCATGGTTTCCCTTATTTGCAATATCTAGTATAGGTATGAGTCAAGCAGAAAAAGTCAGATAATGTGATGTTAGGAAAACAAAACCTCAAATATGTATTTTAATGTTTTTGTTTCTTTCATGCATGTGTTTCTAATGCATTTATAAGATTATTTCTTTGTTGCTTTGTATGTCCCTCCCCCACAGTGTAACCCCTGCTTTCACTATATTTGATGTCAGTATAACATGTGGAGGAGACGGGGACAAACAAGTCGTTTAAGGATTCAGGTGGACCTGTTGCAACAATGAGAAGTACAAAATGTAATGTCAAAACCAGCTTTACAATGTCGGTGGGGGGGGGGGAGGGGGGGTATGATTGGATGGGAGGGAGGGGGGAGGCTGGGAAGGGAGGTGAAGGGTAAACAAAGGAGGAGGATGCAATGCTTGGTAAGAAATGTATGCATTATCCTGCCCATGTAATTGTAACCCCTCTGTACAGTATGTTCTCAAATAAAATAAAATAAAATTTAAAAAAAAAAAAAAAAAAAAAAAGAATCTCATGGTCTTTCCTGCCCAGATTGGCTTTTAAAACATAATCCTTAGATCTCAGTCTACAAAAAAAAAAAAAAAAAAAAAAAAAAAAAAAAGTACTAAAACTTTTAAATATTATCATTAACTGACTTTTAAGAATAAAAAACCTAAAAAATTCATATACAATCACCCAAAATGCTTTCAAAGTAGGAGATGATAAAACAGGACCCTGTGAAGTAAATTTTCTTCTACTTTTGAAATTATTCTGAAAACCTTGTGCTGGATGGTCGCACCTGTAATCCTAACTCCTCCGGACATCTACTCAGGAGCCCGAGATCTGTGGATAACAGTTGGAACCCAATCAGGGCAAAATAAATTCATGAGATAATTTTTCAAAAAATTATTGAACTAGCATAGGGCCAAGAATGAAGATGTAGCTTATATAGTAGCTCACCAATCTAGAGAGAAAAGGCCTAGCAAGACCTTGAAGCCGCGATTTCAAATTCTGAGCATGCCAACAGAAATGCAATTTCCTGTACACGCATGCTACTTGCGCGCGTGCGTGCACACACACACATACACACATACATCCATTCTAAATATCTTCATATCAGTGTTTTGCATTAATTTCTTTGTTAACGATATTATATAAGCAAAATAAAGGAAATAAACTCCTCCCTCTTAGAAAAGTTTTATACTTTTTATTGTAAAAATACTGTACACAGGTGTCATATTTACATGAGCTAGGTAATGAGAACAATTCCTAACAAGCATTGTTACCTCCTCCTTTATTTTTCCCCTACCATTCCTTCCCTCGCACCTCCACAAGTGCACTCCCCTCCCCCCTTCCCCTGCCTAAATTGTAACGTTCATTTTTCAGCATAGTGTTTTGTGCATCTCATTGTTACAATGGGTAAACCTGTATCCCTATTTAGGCATTTTGTTTTTTTCCTTCCTCTGCCCAAATTAGAAGAGCATATATACAAGATATAGGCGCATCAACTTCAAATACAGTGAAAACAGTTGTTATAGCATGGGGAGGAACCTATAAAAAGACACAAAAAATCACATTGCACATTATAAGTACATTAGAAACAATAGCAAAAAAGAGAAAAATTCTTGTATCCCTATCTTGGGTTTCATTTCCCGGAACATCATGTTATGTGGTCATATGGACATACCTTTTGACCTTTTCTGCTTATACTATACATATATTAGTTATTGAAAATTAAGGAAACCATGGGACCTGTGTTCTTTTGGATTTGGCTTACTTCACTTAATATTTTTTCCATATCTTTCCAATTTCTAACTAATTGGATGATGCCATTCTTTCTGATGGAGGCATAGAATTCCATTGTTTATATAAAACACATCCTCTTGATCCATTCTTCTGCTGAGGAGCATCGGGGTTGGTTCCATATCTTAGTTATCTTAAATAATGCTGCAATAAATGTAGTTGTGCTGGTAGTTTTAGTATGGTCTTGTTTGTGATCATTTGGGTAAATGCCCCAAAGTGGGATTTCTGGATCATAGGGGAGATCTATGTGGAGTCATTTGAGGAACCTCCATACTAATTTCCAAAATGGTTGAAAAAGTTTACACTCCCACCAAGAATGCAGTAAGGTTCCCTTCTGTCCACATCCCCTCCAGGATCTATTGTTGTAAAACTATGGAATGCTTCAGGAAATTGCCTGTCATCCTTGCGCAGGGGCCATGCTAATCTTCTCAGTATCATTACAATGTTAGTTTATGTGATGCTGAATTGAGCACAGAATATTTTTTATATATAAAGTGTAATTGATTTTCTTAAACTAGGCAATTCAACAAAAAGTAAGTTTAGAAGAATTGTGAAATTTTAGAACCATGTACTTCTTACATAAGCACACATTTAAGAATAATGTCAAGATGGACATGTCAAAAACAAAATAATTCCAGATATTTGTGGTTCAAGAGATGTGTAGGGGAAATAATTCAATTGTTCTATACAAGGCACATGTCATAATGAACACAGCAGCAAGTGTTAAGGGTTGTCAAAAATTTTAGTGTTTTATATCTATTTAATTTTAAGATTATATGCCAAAATTAGGACTGTTTGGCAGGTATAAAATTTTCTATAATGTATTTAAGATTTATGTTAGCAGACATATAGTACTAAGTATGTACATTTCAGAATTTATAGAAACTTTGTTAATGAGAAGTTGCAAAGTCTTTGTGTGAAGAAGCAGAATGAAGGATTAAGACTTGCTTACTACACAGTTCTTGTTAAAATTTAGGGATTCCTTACTTTATATTTTAGCAAGGAACAAGAGATGATATAAGCCATAAACAAATAATGAGATGAGCCATAAATAATAACCTTAGTGTGTAACTTTGAAGACTATTCATAGCCTATAAAAATCTTGTTGAACATCATAATCTTAGGCGGTTTAAAATGTACAGGAATATGAGAAAATAGAAAATCTAATATGTAGTGCACTTCAAATACTAAAAACACTGGTAATTTTTTTGTTTTTTATTTCATTAATCATTATTTAATTATTGGTTTTCTTTGTAGCATTGTTTTACTTGTTATATAATACAACTTTTTGTTAGTCATCATTAGGAGGTACTTTGAGAAGGTTACTGGGGTGGTCAAACCACTTTTTTTATAGGTGCATGTGAATTTACAACTAGGAAAATTAAGAACAAAATATTTATTAAAAAATGATCAAGTAGAGTCTGAATCAGGAGAGTTGATACATGTCCACAACTAAAATCTTAGCCCTAGGTTGAAGCAACAGTATTACAGAGTTGAGGCCACAAATGTGAGAGACTGTGTTTTGTTTTGTTTTGTTTTATTTTGACTTTGTTGGTCATGGGGCTTGCACTCTGGGGCCTGAGTGCTGTTCCTCAGGCAAGGCTAGCGCTAACACTTGAGGCAGAGCACCATTTCCATCATTTTCTACTTATGTGGTGCTGAGGAATCAAACTCAGGGCCTCATGCATAAAAGGCAAGCACTCTACCACTGAGCCAACTTCCTAGCACTTGAGAGACTGTGTTTTTAAAAAAATCATCTAAACAACATTTTCCTTTTGCTTTGGGTTATATAAGGAAATATATAAATAGCTTTTTCTATTTTTGTGAATTGTTGTACTTCTAAATTTATAGTAACTTCAGCCACTTTATCCTTTTCAAAGTCATGAAATATCTCTGAGAGTTTGCTGCTGTGAAGATCGTTTTTGCATTTATAATTTCTTCTGAGTCACTTTTATTTTTATCAACATAACTTTATATTTCATGTTGATGGATTACAAATATCAAATACCTGCAAATGAACACATAGAGTCTAAAGATAGCAGTATGAATATTCTCATACAGCTCTTGTTTATCTATTATTCACTTTCAATATTATGATATTTCTCTCTCTCTTTCACTCTGTCTCATTTCCTCTCTTTCTCTTCCATGCCCCATGTCTGCTACTTAGAATTTCTGCTGGGCTACTATTATGCTTCAGGATCTGCTAGTTTTGTGGGAACATGAAAGCAACCATCGGTTAACCTTGCATTCTTTAAGAGTTATGACAGTGACATGATATTATTCTTTGCCATTCTAAATGGTAAAATAACATATCTAGGAGTTCCTTTTCACTTTTACTTCTACTATAAATTTTATCTCATAGGAATCATTGGAATGGATAAGATATTTTAACCTGTGACCTAAAATTATTTTTCTTTTATTTTTTTAATCTTCTACAAGATTACTTTATATATTTTTAAAAATTTTGTTCTTTTTATTATTTTTTCTTTTTTATTTTGAAAATACTGTACAGAGGGGTTGTAATTACATGGACAAGATAATGAGTACATTTCTTATCAAGCATTGTAGCGTCCTCCTTTGTTTCTCCTTCCCAGAACTTCCAATCCTCCCTGTCCCCCATATCAAATACTCCCCCCAACCAAAGTAGTAAAGTTCGTTTTTCGACATAAGTACTTGTACATATTAGTGTTGCAATGGGTCCACCCGTATCCTTATTTAAACGAATTGTTTCCCCCCCCCCACAAATTATATCAACATCAAATACAGTGAAAGCAGGGGTTATACCGTGGGGGAGGGACATCCAAAGCAACAAAGAAATATTCTTTAAATATGTTAGAAAAAATCGCATTAAAAACATTTGAATACATATCTTAGGGTTCATGTCCCTAACATCAACCTATCTGAACTTTTCTGCTTGACTCAGACATATACTAGTTGTTGCAAATAAGTTTAACCATGAAACCTATGTTTCTTTGGGCTTGGCTTACTTCACTTAATAGAATTTTCCCTAGCCTTTCCATTTCCTAACAAATGGGGCAATGTCATTTTTTCTGATGGAGGCATAGAATTCCATTGTGTATATATACCACATTCTCTTGATCCATTCATCTACTGAGGGGCATCTGGGTTGGTTTCATGTCTTAGCTATGGTAAATAATGCTGCAATAAACATAGTTGTGCTGGTAGCTTTAGTGTGGTCTTATTTGTGATCATTTGGTGAAACGCACAAAAGTGGGATTGCTGGGTCATAGGGGAGATCTATGTAGAGTCTTTTGAGGAACCTCCATACTGCTTTTCAACATGGTTGAACAAGTTTACTCTCCCACCAACAATTCAGTAAGGTTCCCTTCTGTCCACATCTCCTCCAACATCTAACAGCCTCTTCAGTAGATGGTGCTGGAAAAATTGGTTAACTACTTGCAGAAAAATAGCTAGATCCTTATATATCACTCTGCACCAGAATCAACTCCATATTGATCAAATACCTTGGAGTCAAATCAGACACTCTGAAAACATTACAGGATGGAAAAGGAGAAACCCTAGGTCTAATTGGCACAAGCCAAAATTTCCTTAATAGAGTCCCAGAAACACAACAAATCAAAGAAAATTTGGGCAAATGGGATTGCATGAAATTGCAGAGCTTCTGCATGGCAAAGGACATAGCTAGCAAGATCAATAGAATGTCCACGGATTGGAAGAAAATCTTCACTAGCCATACAACAGACAAGGGTCTCATATCTAAAGTCTACCTGGATATCAACAAATTAAATCCCCCAACAACAAATCTTCAAAGAAACAACTACCCAATAAATAAGTGGGCTAAAAACTTACAGAGAAACTTCTCTGAAGGTGAAAGAAGGATGGCCAATAGTCACATGAATAAATGCTCAACCTCTCTAGCCATAAAGGAAATGCAAATCAAAGCAACATTGAGATACCACCTCACCCCAGGTAGAATGGCTATAATCAAGAATTTTTTTTTCCTTTTACAAGCAACCTTTTTTCTTTTATTATCAGTTAATAACTACCTGTAATGAAAAAAAGCTATCCTATGGAAAGTAGACCGAAGTTGTTCACAAGGATGGTCAAAAACTAATGGGGGAAGTGAGTACAAAGGATATCCATAATAGATCACAGATCTGCAGAGCAATTTATCATGTACATTTTGTGAGAATGACAATGTGCTAGGAACTATAGATTAAATCACTGAACATCTGATATACATATATATGCACATATATTTATATTTGTATATATATTTATATATGCATATATGTGTGTATATGCCCTTATGTAGGTTCACTTGAACGTTAGCATACACACAAATACACTCATACATATACACATGTAAACGTGCACACATAGAGAAAGATACATAATTATAGCCAACACAAGTTTCACTAGTTGTTGAATATGCCTTAGACGGAATGCTTGGAACCATTTCAAATTTGATAATTGCAATTCGAAGCTATTCCAAGTAGATAAACCTAGGAGATTCTTTTCTCCACTCTTGGTAAAAGGAAGAAGTGAAAGTGTGGCTCAGGTCTATAGATTAAACATAGAGAATTAAAGCCCAGGTAGAGCTCAAGGCCAGGAGTTCAAATCCCAGTACCTGCACAATATAAAAAAAAGAGTCCTTTGTCTTTGAAAAGGGATATTTTTCCAAAAATGAATACCCAGGACAATTTTCAAGTTCCAAAACTCTTCGAAAGGCTCTTTCACATCTTAAACTGATTCCTCTCCTTGATTCACATTACGGAAAATAGGAGTCACACTTCACATTAAAAAGTATATGCATTGTTGAACAGTTCTTACCATTTTTAATGTAAAAGAAGCATGAGAGAGGAATTCACCTCACTTGGGTGAGTTAGGTTTGACTCACTGACAGACTTTTGTAAGTAAATGAGGGTCTGTTTACATGTAAAAAGTCTATACAGATGGTTCCCTAGGAGAGAGAACAAGCTAGCTGTTGTCCAAGTTTGAATCAGAGTAATTTATTCCTATGATATGGAATATCATAGGAAGCTCATCTCATAGAACACTATACAGACAGTAATTTCAAAAGGATGAAAAACCCATTTCTATATTGTAAACAGCCAGGTTTTCACAAGCAAAAAACAGTTTCCTGAGCCAAGAAAATATAAGTTAGAGAAAAAGGGACTGTGTTAAATAAAGGTAATGGCTAAGTGACAGGTGTAAAACTGTTCTGTAATCACAAATAAACTATAAATTTTTTATCATGTCCCTAACAAGAATCTCCAAGATAGGCCTTGTTAAATCTGTCATAGAGGACTGGGTTTATGCAATTGTCAGTTTTGTTAGGGTCCAATATCTTCTACATTCGCTTGGGTTGCAATCCGCTCAAACCACATGCAGTGAATGGAAAAACATGCTGCCTTGCAAGGCATCTAAGGGATTTTTGTGCCACTGTGAATATTTATAGTATTTCTTCTTGTAATGATACCTGTCAGTGTGAAGTCCTTTCCTGATAAGAATAATAGTTTCTGTACCCTTTGTTTCACTAACAAATCTCAGATATATAAATTTAACTGTGCGCCCATGGCTCAAGCCTATAATCTTAGCTACTCAGGAGGCTGAGATCTGAGGATCATAGTTTAATGCCTGCCCAGACAGGAAATTCCATGAAATATTTCTCTCCAGTAAACCACCAGAAAACTGGAAGTGGCGCTATGTCTCCAGCAGTAGAGTTCTTACATTGAGCTGAAGAGTACAGGGACAGCACCCAAGCCCAGATTTCAAGCCCCAGGACTGACCAAAAAAAAGGAAAAATGTATATATGTAGATATGCATATATGATGGGATAAATTACATTTATATATAAATCAATACTTATGATGCACATTTAAAATATAACTAAATAATTGACATATTTATAATATATACATATATTTACATATATAAGCTCATATTATATCTGTATGTTGATAAATATATTTGTAATTAATATCCAAAGAGTACATCTGAAGTTTTTGGGGAAAATGTAGTGTCTAAAGGCTAACTACTGACCCATCATACTTTCAATTATTTTTTTTCCAATTAATACAATGTCTGAAGTACTAAGACTGAATGATTATGAAAGAGTTGTTGTTTTATTCCTTATGATTTTTGATTAGAAACATCTACTTACTTGGTATGAAACCTACCAAAATGTGATCTTGAAATCACACTCCACAAACTGGACAGATATATCAATTTAGCAACTTACAGGTCTCAAATTTTTATTTGAATCCTGTATCTCACAAAAATTCAGTTTCCTTCGAGTCAACTACATATACAAACATGCCTAGATTTTCATGCTCACATACATCCCCATACTCACATGACATACTAAATGTAACACTGTAGTAAAAAATAATATAGATACTGAAAAAGAACACCTTTGCCAATGTAAGTAAATTTTATTTTTTTAATTCAATGCATTATCTAATACTGATGAAAGAGCAGCTAAGAAGATGTTTTAAATACAAGAGTGTCTGCTTAAAGAGCATGTTTCTCATTCCAAACATCATTATTTCCACCTTTCCTTCTCCCACATAAAAAATATAAGTAACTACAGAATTAACCTACATGTTTCTTAATCACTCATTGAAGAAAGAAAGTGTAATATATATACATACATATATACATATATACACAATGATATACTATTTAGCTACAAAGAATAGTGAAATCGTATCATCTTCAAGAAAATAGATAGAACTGGAAACCTTCATATTAACGCAATAAGTCTTATTGTGAAAAACAAATACTAGATTTCTCATATGCAGACTCTAGTCCAAGAAAGAAAAATGAATGACCCAGATGTAAAAGATGGAAACTGATTAAATTTGGAAAAAAATGTAAGAGAGGAGATGAAGAGAAACATTGTGGGGTAAATATGTTCAAATATTTCCTAGGTTAGTATAATGACATAATAAAACATAAGTAGAAAAATAGGATAATGAAATTTATAAAAGGAAAAAATTTAGCAAGGTACATTATATGGATGTATGTGTATAACACAATAAAATACTTTGTGAAATTAACATTTGCTAATAAAAAGTCAAAAATACATTGGAGTTGTTGTACAGTCATATGTTATTTTCAATTTTTTGTTCACATATTTCCCTGATAGAGTAAAAGGAGAAATAGGTTTTGCTCATTTAGAAAGACAATCTTGTCCAATTAGCATAAAGATACTCTAGATAATTAATGTCAATATGAAATTGTTAAATTAATTATTGTATTAGAATAATTCCAATGCACTGTTCAAATAATACCCTATAGGTATATACTTTTTACTATTTATTGAATAAGTAGTCTACTTAATTACTATATGCCATTTTCTGAATGTAGTTTGGTATATGCAACTAGGATATTTTATACCTGAACAGGAAATCAATTATTCAAACAGTTTTATCAAAAATGCCTCTAACGAAAAAAAGACGTAAACCCAAATTATGTATATTTGAAAACAATACTTGCTTAGTCCTCTTCTCACATTCCCGATTCCCTTCTTGAGAATGCTACACATTGTAGGGAATTTGTTAACATGTTTTAGAGACATAGGTTGACTTTAAAACAATGAGTTAGTTTATGCTGCATTTTTGTTTACTTTATATCCAGAAAAGCTAAATTCTTACCTTATCATTTTCCTTAGAGTTTATACTCAGGTTTCATCTCTGATGGGTGAAAGATAGAGATATAAACATTTTTTAACAGTGGCTAAATTTAGGCTGAGGAATCTATGTACAACTATACTCATGCAGATAGACCTCATCAGTCACGTGACCACAATATCAAAATGTTAACCTATGCTTCCTGAAATCATGCTTATGAGATCTTGTGTATTATAAACAGTGGTTATTAGCATTTGTTTTCAAAAACCTCATTTCATGGGTTAGGAACTAAAGTGAGATATTTTACTCAAAATTTAAGGAGGCATCCAAATTTAGTTACCAAGATATACAGCATTTAACACAATGTTTGAAAAATGCAAGATAAAGGAAATAATTTATAAAAAAAAACAACGTTTAAAATAAATAGAGAATCAGTATGACTGATTTTTCTTTTACCCCAGCTGCGATATGGCTTGCATGATGACTTTTCTGGTTGTATGTTTAGTTAGGTCTGATATTTAGTTGGAGAAGTTATGTTCTTTGATATATTAATTTGTCAGATTATAGAGGAAATTAATTCCATGCCAGAGTCAACATCCATAATAATGTTACAGTTGTATTCTACTATTTTGCCAAAGTTTTAAATCAGCTTGAGTAACTTGGGTCTTTTTTGAATCTAACTAAATAGGTATGAAATTTTGTCAGTACTAGATTTTGACCACCATTTATTAAAATATTATTTTCAATTCTCTCTTTTCATGAGATTTTTAATTTCATTTATATAATGTGCTGATTTTTCCTTTAGATAACACATATTCAGTCTTCTAAAAGCAGTGTAATTTGGAGTAGTTTTAAATTATGTACTTCATGTACACTGCTCAGATTCTTTGCATATTTTGTTCTTGATAAGTCAGTAGTATTTAGTTCTCATTATGGATATTTTGGACTTAGTAATTGCATTTCTGAAATTTTTAAGTATGTCATGATTTTTGTGATTTGATACTGTAGCAATTTTTCTTTTAAATATGTACAGATCTTGCTTCACATACAGTTACATTTGTTTTAAACAATTTGATTCATTCAAGGGACTTGCTATATTAGGTTCATCCAGATGAATTTAATTACAAATTAGCACAACCTTATTTCTGAGAGACATTTATCCTTATAGTTCTACTCAAATTAACATGTATTTGAAGGTTTTGTACTTAAAAAAATAAAGTGGGCACAATATCTTTTTGTTCCTGGTGAAGTTCCAATTTGGTGGTTGTTTTCCAGCTGTGATGACTTCAACATATGTGTGTATTTTATTTCAATTGTTTTGTGTCTATATTTTGTTTCATATAATAGAAAATACAAAAAAATCAATGATATAGAAGTTTTCCAAATAGAATTCTAAGAGATACTTCAATTTTTGTGACAACTGGGAATAGGGAGATCTTCTTAGTGGAGGGATTAGCAAAATAACAGAGACGTTGTTTGACGTGATTTGAATTTTGCCTCCTCTTGCCTAACTATTTTCAATGGTAATACTTCAAATTCTTTAGTGGAAAGAAAATAATTTTATGTGGATGAACTCAGAATTTTTGGTTTAATTGGGACACACTAAACATTCATATTTGTTTTTTTTGCATTTCTTTTTTTTATTGTGAAAATACTGTACAGAGGGGTTGCAATTACATGGGCAAGATTATGAGTACATTTCTTATCAAGTATTGTAGCCTCCTCCTTTGTTTCCCCTTCCCATCCCTTCCCATTCATATTTTATTTTTAACTCTAAATTTTTTCCTTAGTTAAAACCACAGATGTGAATTTGTAATGTTAAAATGGCACCTAAAATTTATATGAAATTGTCGAAATTATTTTCACTTCACACTATATGCAATATAGAATGTAATAAAAATAGTGTGTGAGATAGTATGTAATAATTGACTTTGGTGAAAATCCATTACAGTGGATTTTTGTGAAATACAGAGTAATGGTAAGAATTATATTTGATTCTATTAAAAAATTCACAGTTACATCTAAAAGTAACTCATAGTTATAAACTAATACTGAAAAAATAAGATTGTTTATTGGAAAAAGCCAGAAGCTTCAATAAGCTTGCTTTTTAAAAAATTGACTTGGATTTGAGCTTTGGTGACTGTAATCCTAGCTACTCAGGATTCTGAGATCTGAGGATCGTGGTTCAAAGCCAGCCTGAGCAGAAAAGTCTGTGAGATTCTTATCTCCAATAAACCACCTAAAAACAAGAAATGGCACTGTGGCCCAAGGATGGACAATTCCCAGGCCCAGAATTCAAGCCTCATGACCGACAAAAATATTGACATGGATTTTCACTTTATTATTTTATGATTTTTTATGAGTGGTTGTTCAGTGAAAAATGTCATTGGTGTTTATATATTGTGTTGGCATAAAATGAGCCTGCTATTATCTTAATTTAGCCACAAAAAACTCTGATCCTAGGACAGCATAAATTTTATGGGAAATGGTTAAGACAAGGATGACTTTCTGAAAAAAATATATATACCCCCCCTAAAAAAACAAGAAAAAAGAAAACATGTGCCAGGACTAATAGTCTGTCAGTTTGTTTTAACTTTTAATCAAAAATTAAACTAATACTTGATAATATTTTATTAACTCAATTAAATTTTCTTCATCTTTCTCATTTAAGATTCACTTTAAAAAGAAATTCAAAAGGTGACAGTGTTTTTTCCTTACTTTTCCACAGACATGATTATTTCATCATTATACTGTATAGCCCAATATACCCAGAAAGTATTTGATAAGGAAAAAAATAATTCCAATTCTTTGGTTTGCTTCAGTCTGTATTTAAAGCTGCATACCACATCTTATCCACCATATTGTCAGTCTTCTCATTTGATACATTTCAATAAGTTTCTATCAGCCAGCAAAGTTTTACAAACAACGTGCTTTCATTCATTGTGCTTTCCAAAATATATCTCATAAATGTCAACTACGAAGCACAACCTGAAATATCTGTGGATTTTTCTACTTAGGGTGTAATCACATTCCACTACTTAGAACCTGCTGTTCATAGGCATTAATTGCTCTGTCACTTCCATGCTTTAGAACAGCAGCATTTGTTAGTGGCATACATTTTTATTTGTTTACCACATCTCGTTTATTTTCACCAAGAACTGTCTTCATGGAAGTTGGTAATAGATGAGGTTTTCAATCATGTGGTTTAATAGGCCTCTGTGGATATAGAATACCCATTTATGTGACTAAATATTTAAATTAATACCATAATTATTTCCTTTAATTTTCTGGATAATGTTCTAAAATCTAGGTATTTTTAAAAGAAATATTGTACATTGTTTCCTTGATGACAACATAATTATAAGACTTTAAATGCTCATATACCATGGCCATCTTAAATGAGGTGGATGTACTAGGGTTTGCATGAAAAACTTTTGGGACAGCATTGATGTTTGAATCTTGGATGGGATTTGATTGGGATTGTGGCAGGCTTTCAAGGTTTGAGAAGAAAAACAAAAGGCCATACTAATACTTTTATCCTCTACATTGTTGTATTCGTTTATTCATACACACATACAAACACACAGATAAACACATATGTTGTATGAAGACTGCAAGAAAATATTTTAATAGGAATTCCATAAAATATTTAGTCTACTGAGATCTGATTAGAATTTATAGAAATATCTAGTTGCTTCCACCCCTAGACAAGTCATTATCAATGGTGAAGATATGGCCATTTGCTTTTAGAATGCCCCAGAAAGACCTACGTGTTAAAGAAAAATGACTTTCTATTTCCTCCCAGACTGTGGAGAATACCTGAATAGTTCTTCTGGAGATTAAATTCTTTAGAGTGAAACACATGAGAACTAGATTCTCATCTACTTTCTTCTTTTATCTTCTAATCATTCTAGGTCAAAACATTTCTCTTTGACATACTCCCCACCTTGACATTGTCTTGTCACAGGCCCCAAAATCAATAAAACCAACTGAACATACACTGAAACCTTCAAAGTTCTAAATCTGAGTAAGCCTTCCTGCTTAATAAATGAACAATAACACTTATTGTGGTAGGTTATAAAGCTAACACAGAAGTTTAGTCTTTCTAACACTGAAGAGTACATTAGAGTATGCTTCATTATAAAATATCTAACTCTATGTTGTATTTTGTGTTTTTGTTTCTGTTGATCCCAGGGCTTAAACTCAGGGCCTGGATGGTGCTTTTATGTTGAAGGCCAGTGCTCTACATACCATTTGACCTAGAAATCCATTTCCCTTGTTGGTTAATTGGAATTAAGTATGGAATGATCGTTCCTACTCCAAGCTGTCTTCACACTGTAATCTTCAGATCTCAATCTCTTACCTAGCTAAGATTACATCCTTGAACAACCCTTACCTAACAATGTTTCATATTTTGTAGAATTCCAATTCTCATTGTATATTTTGTAGAATTCTAATTCTCAGCATTGTATAGATGCTCCTACTACAACATAAAAATTAAGACATACTAAAGATATTTGCAAATTATATAATGGAGGTCTGCTCATTTTGTGACAATATCTGTGCTCATTCTCATCATTCCTTTATTTACTACACCATCAGCCTTCTAAAATCAGCTTCATTTCCTGGAGAAGATTACCAATCAAGTCCAGCCAATATCCACCCAGAGGGTTTTAAAGCAAGCTTTAAGGAAGGAAGATAACATGAAGTGGCGACTACAGAATTTCTATGGAGAACTAGAAGGTTATCAAATTATATCTAACATCTTTCACATTTCTACCTTCCTTCTCATAATTAGGAAAACATTGACTAACACTATAAATGTATTGCATTTAGAACTTAAGGATCAATTTTTTTCCAACCTGAAGCCTTCTTTTCCATGATTTTTGAAATAAACTTTTGGGAGATTTTTTTTATTGTGATGTGATTCCATCCAAAACAAAGCCATGTATATCAAGAAAGCCAATGTTTTCAGCTCAAGAGTACTAAACTTAAGAGGGAGAAAATTAAGGTTAACTATATATGTTAAGCACAAATATAGGCAATATCAAGACATTTTGAAATTGAATAGCTTAGTGGATAAAGTGGCTCAAACCTGTAATGTTATCTACTTGGGCATCAACAATTAGAGAATTCCAGTTCCAGGGAAGCCTAGACAAAAAAAGAAGTTTCAGAAACTAACCATTTGCTGGGTCCAATGTTTTATGCTTGTTTTAGTAGGACTGCAGTCCAATCAGGCCCAGGCATAGTGATACTACCTCAAAATAAGCAATCCATCTACAATCTGCAGGTATGGCAGTAATGGAGATGCTATTTCACAAGTATAGTGTTTTGGGTTCAATACTCCAATTCCACTAGGAATTTAAGTGTGTGCCACCAGACAGGGGAAAAGAATTTCAACATGTGTATCTGGAAGGAGTTACATCATCCAATACTCTTTGAAACTTTTTCTTTAATTCAGTGTGATATATCATGTGGATATTATTTCATAGAAGATAATAACTTAAGGACAAGCTTATAACATGTGAATTATGTGAATGAATAATTATACTGATGGCAAAGTGAAGTAAGATTGTTTAGTGGCTCTTGAATCACATCACAGGTAACCATGTAAACATGGTACAGCCTTTTGAAGGCCCTTATGAAGTATTTGAACAATCTCTGATGAGTTAATTGCTTTCAGAAATATTCGTTTGAGCCAACAAATACAGATCTCCTTTGATTTTAATTACGGTTTGCTAGTAGACTCTCACAGACGAAAAAATCAGAGGATGCTAATTTCTCTGATAAAATAAAAAATAAAAATTTTATAATTAATATAACATGAAGACTGTAATATTAAATGAATATCAATAATAATAAATTAATAAATATTAATAGCACTCATTACTAGTACTCATATTCTATAATATATTGACATCCTTTGGTTACCTCAAATTTTTGAATATTTATAACTAAATGTAAATTGTTTGCAAATAGTTATTTGATGATGTTAAAAATGAGAAAAAGATTTGTATACATATTTACTATAGATGCAAACAGATTCACCTGGTTATTTCTGATCCTTCTTTTGTTGGTTTCATTCATGCATGCGGAACAGGCAGAGAAAGGAAAATTGCAAACTTGCATTTACTAGGGTTAATTTCATGAAGTTTATTTTGGGCTAAATAGCAGATTTTATAGATTAAATTATTTTTGTCCCTTCCTTCCTCCCTTCCTTCCTTTGTTCCTTCATTCCTTCCTTTTTTCCTTCCTTCCTTCTTTCTTCTTTTCTTCCTCGTTCCCTCCATCCGTACCTATCTCTCTTTCTCTCTTTTCTTTCTTTCTCTTGTTTCTTTCTCTTTTTCTTTCTTTCATTTTCTTCTATTCTTCCTTTCTTTTTTTACTCAGAATATTTCTTTTTTTTGGGGGGAGGTCTGGTCGTGGGGCCTGAACTCTGGGCCTGGGCGCTGTCCCTCAGCTCTTCAGCTCAAGGCTAGCGCTCTACCACTTGAGCCACAGCGCCACTTCTGGCTTTTTTTTTTCTTATGTGGTGCTGAGGAATTGAACCCAGGGCCTCAGGCATGCAAGGCAAGCACTCTACCACTGAGCCACCTTCCCAGCCGCCCCTCAGAATATTTCTATGGCTACAGAAAAAATACCAACTCTTGTACAACAAGATGTTATGAGTAATTATAAATATACTTTATTAATTTTAATTTTAATAACCTATGTTTAATCTAAGAAAAATTTTACTAAAAGCAACTCACCAAAGTTGCAGGATATGTAAAAAATACTACTGTTCATGATATTGTTTATTTCTTGAAACTAAAATAAGAATTTAAACATAATATTTTGTGTGTGAGTGTGTGTGTGTTGTTCTTGTGATTTGAACTCAAGACCTATCCCTGGGCTGGGAAGGTGGTTCAGTGCTAGAATGCATGCCTTCCACACATGAGGCCCTGGGTACGATTCCTCAGCACCACATAAGCAGAAAAATTTGGAAGTGGCTCACGTGATAGAGTGCTAGCCTTGAGATGAAAAGCTGAGGGACAGCACCCAGGACCAGATTTCAGGCCCCACAACCGACAAAAAAAACCAAGACCTATCCCTTAGTTGTTTTTTTCCCCCCTCAAGGATATTGCTCTAATATTTGAGTCACAACTCCACTTCTGGCTTTGTGTGTGTGTTGTGATGAGTGTTTATGATTAATTAAGATGCGTCTCACAAACTTTCTTTCCAAGGCTGGCTTTTAAAAAATTATTTTTAATTAAATAATTATTTTTATTGTGAAAATACCGTAGAGAGGGGTTACAATTACATGGGCAAAGTAATGAGTACGTTTTTTATCAAGCATTGTTGCCTTCTCCTTTGTTTCCTCTTCCAACCCATCCCGTTTCACACCGCCCCCCATCCCCCCGGGGCTAAAGTTTGTAAAGTTTGTTTTTTGACATAACGACTTTTACATCTCATTGTTGCAATGGGTCGACCTATATCCCTATTTAAACGGTTTATTTTTGCTCTTCCCCTCCTCATCATCAAATACAGTGAAAGCAGGGGATATACCGTGGGGGCGGGACATGTCTGAAACAAGCAGAAAAGGTCAGATATGTTGATGTTAGGTGAAATGAACTTCAAGATAAGTATTCAAATGTTTTTTTTTCTTTCTTGTGATTGTTTCTAACATATTTATAAGATATTTTCTTTGTTGCCAAGTCTGACTTTGAACCCCAGCTTCCTGAATAGTGAGGATTACAAGCTTGAGATATTCATATTCAGCACACATATAATACATTTAACAATAAAATAAATTTCTTATTCTTTGAATTCTAGAGGCTCAATTTAAGAAATTAACATTTAGATATTTATTTAGTTATTAAACCTGAACCTGCAGTGTGAAAAATAGTTTTCATTTTTATGAAAAAATATATACTCGAAGATTTAAATGACAGAATCTTTGCACAAATTGAAGTACTCTAAATTCAAAAGCAACAAAGGGATCGTTAAACAAATTTCTCATGTAAACTAAAAGCAATAGGCTCTGTCAGGGTGAATTAAGCAATTTTTCATTAAGGATTATCTACTGTGGTCACATGATTTTCTCTTCTTTTAAACTTAATCTTTTTGAAATAAAATATAGATCCATAGTTTTTTGAATATATAAAAATCTTAGTTACTGCTCATGTGTTTCTGAGGTTTGATTACCAAGACATTTCAGCGAAACACTGAATTTCGTGTATTTTATGTTAACAGTGATTTTTAGACATTGAATCAATCTCAATATGAGATAAAGCAAGATATTCCATGACTTATCTGTTTATTCTATAGACTTGAATATAACTTATTTTTGAATGTTAGGAAATTCATATTATACCTACTCTATAAAATAATTAAGAAATTAATGATTGTAATAGTATTTATTTTTCCTTCAACTAGAAAGAACTTCATTAGATGACAAAATCTTGAATGAAAATGTCATAAAATTATGAAAAATTCAAGTCATTATGAGTTAGATGAAGTAGTCACTTTTGTAGGTCATAAAATGAAATATCTTGAAGCTTCCTTATCTGTTAAATGTATTTGCACTCAAAATATCACTCCAGCAATTTTATAACCAAAACACCTCCATGCCAAATACCTTCTCTGATTAATTCAAGTAAATATTTAGGAACAGAAGTTATCACAATGTATAGGAATATCTACTCACCACTCTAGAAATTAAATCAGAAATCTTAAAGGATTGAGATTAATAATTAGCTTTCACTATGTTGCCATAAAGAGGTGAACCCTTTCAAGTCAGCATAGTGGTAGAGATTTGGTCACCGAGAACTTGTAGTCAAAAAGTATGTTAAGGTCAAGTCCTTTCCTCCTCTTCCTTCTTTTTCTTCTCTGTCTCCTTTTCCTTCTCCTTTTCCTTCTCCCTCTCCCTCTTTCCATCCTTTAGTTTCTCCCTCTCCCACTTCTATGTCACTTCTTCTTTACTTCCTGGATTCCATGAATACTCATACTCCATCACGTGTTCCTGACATGTGGTACTGTGCCACCACCAACCCAAAACAATTAAGAAACATAAACTGAAATGTATAAAATCAGAAGCCAAGATTAATCTTTCCCCCTTTTAAGTGAATTTTATAAAGTATTTTGTCATGTTAATAGGAGACTATCACAGCATGCTCTCATTTATTATAAGTGATAAGATTTACTAGAAAAAAAATTTGACCAACATCTCCCTAATGAAATGATTGATTAAATTAATATTATATTAGGAAAAATCTACTTTAAAATATCAGATATACTTCAATAAGTGGCAAAAAAAATCACATCTACGGTTTGCTATGAAAAAACAGCAGAATTCAATCTGTTCCTCAAGGAAATTGACCTATAATTGGCAGTATTGTCAATTTCATAAATGATGTTAGAAGACTATAGAAAAAATTTCAACTCAAACTGCATGATATAAAATTTACTTTGTCCCCTGTATACTATTTCTAGTTCCCAAAATGACTTGTATTTTATCACATTTTTAATTAACTTTAAGTAGTCTTACGGGAGTTATTGCTGTTTGACAAAGCAGTTTATGAATAGTGTTTAGTGAGGTTTTTGTTTGTTTGTTTGTTTACTTTTTTGTCTTCAGAGTTTTGAACGCTGGGCTGGGAGCTGTCCCTGAACTCCTTTGGATGAATGCTAGAACTCTATCACTTGAGACACAGCAGCACTTTCAAATGTTTCTGAGATTTAATTGGTGATAATAATCTCACAGTCTTTCCTGCCTGGGCCGTAATCAAACCTCAATCCTCAGCCTCCTGATTATCTAGAATTATAGGCGTGAGCCACTAGTGCCCGGCTTAATACAAAGGAACATTTTTTTGGCTAGTCCCGGGGCTTGAACTCAGGGCCTTGTCAATGTTCTTAAGCTTCTTTTCCTCACGCTAGTACTCTGATTTGTGTCATAGTGCCAATTCCAGCTTATTTTGTTTATGTAGTACTGAGGAATCAAACACCGGGCTTCACACATTCAAGGCAAGAAGTTTATCATTAAGACAAATTCCATGGTCAATACAAGCATATTGATCATCATTATCACTCATCCTTCTCAATCCTATCTCATCCCTCAATTTACATAATTTTGTAGAATATTCACTGACTCGCAATGTCATGTATGGTCACTAAGAGAATATATCACAGATCATATTTTATTGATAATCATATTCATCAACGCACTAAAGTTATGCATTATATAATTCTGTGATTTTAAATTGTAAATTTTTACACAGATTCACCGACTACTGTTCTAAAATTTTTCCTAAGTATAATGCAAATGCAATCTGTGATCCTTCGATAAAGTACAATGATTCTTAGAATGTTAAAGATTTGGAGTAAGAACATCACTTTCAGTTCTAGAACATTTTATCATCACTATCCTCTCAAAATACTCCAATATTTATTAGTAAACACTTCCTGTCATTATTTCAACCTACCCTCCCTTTAGCAGATATTATTTCATATTCAACCTCTACAGATGTGTCAATTTTAAAAAGCTCATATAATTAGAAAATGCAGTCTAGTTTATCTATTTCTCCCATGTAATGTTACTATTTCAAAAGTAAGTCCATCTAAATTTTTCTCATAGATAGAGCATATTGTTTTGTATGCATGTATATAATGGTATTATATCCTCAATGAGCATTTAAATATTTTATTATATGTTATTGTAAAAGGTTTTGCTATGTATATTCTTGTACATGTGTCTCATTGGACATATGTTGAAATATATTTTGTATATAAAATTATGATTGAAAATGCTATATCATAGAGACAACTCTACGTGTAATATCTTAAAGTTTGCCAGTATGTTTAACAAACTGAAAATATCATTTTAAATGCCAAGCACCAATGTATAAGGATTCCAATTTCTACATAATGGTTGTGCAAGGGTATCTTATTGTTTCTATTTCCACTAATCTCTATATGTATGCAATGTCGTGGTATGTTATGATACTTCGATATATTCCTTGGTTGTTGTTATATTACTGTAGAGATATGTATTTGGATTTTTGATAAATTATTCAGGATGGTTAAAGTTTTTCATTGGCATTAATATGCTCTTAATATATTTCTGATTCGTCTCTTTAAATAAATGTATATGTACACACTATGTCTGTATATATACAAATACCTATATATATGTATACATATTTAAGAATATAAAGATGTGTACATACATGTACATAAACATATTTGTATATTATTATTTTCATTTGTCTGTAAGTTATCATTTTACTTTATTTATCAAATATGTCCTTTATTGATTTTATTTTATTGTTACAATGTTGCACAGAGAAGACGGGCGCCGGTGGCTCATGCCTGTAATCCTAACTACTCAGGAGGCTGAGAACTAAGGATGGTGGTTCAAAGCCAGCCTGTGCAGTAAATGTCCATGAGACTCTTATCTCCAATAAACCACCAGAAAATGAGAAGTGGCACTATGGCTTAAGTGGTAGAGATCTAGCCTTGAGCTGAAGAGCTGAGGGAGACTTTAGGCCCATGACTACCACCACCAACAACAATAAAAAGTATACTGACTCAAAAAGCAATAGTATTAAGTAGTCTTAAAGATGGGCTCAAGTCTAACATTTTAGTATTATCTTAGATAACAGCAGCCTTCTAGTTCAATGAGCCATGAGCCTTCAAACTGTTGACCGAATTTCTTAGTTTATTTAGACAATCACTATAAGTATGTATTTTCTCAACTCTCTTTCTTTCATTTCACCACAGAAATCTGAATTTTTCCTTTATGTCATACTTGAATACCAAAGTCTTTGGAAGATATTTATTAATTGGTTTATATTAATTGTGCAAAAAATCTTATTGAAATATTTTACACTCTCACATATTAATGAAGGCGTTGATTAACCCGTTTCTGTCTTTCTCCATTCCCATTGCCCTTTATTTTTCAACTGTTTTTTGTGAATTTCTTTGTGCTATTTTCACACATCGTCAAAATGTATTAAATTGAAAATTATAAAATGCTGAATATAAAAGCAAAAATTTAAATAAATTGAGACTTATCTTTTTTGTGGGTTGGAGGATACAATTCAGCAAAGATATAAATTGTCTCCTCCCCTTTTTTTTGTTCATTCATGAGGCTTGAAATCTAGTCCTGGGCGCTGTCCCTCTGTTCTTCAGTTCAAAGTGAATAATCTACTCATTGAGCAACTGTGCCACTTCTGGTTTTCTGGTGATTATTTATACATGAGAGTCTTATGGACATTCCCGTTCCAGCTGGCTCTGAACTGAAATCCTCAGATCTCAGCCTCCTAGACAGCTAGAATTACAAGTATGAGCCAACAGCGCTCAGCTTCACAGTTTTATTTAAGTTTATGACAATTTCTAAAAACACCTGACCAGCACTCTGAGTCATTGAAAAAGAATAATAAACTGGAATATATTGCTCTTTGTAATATTAAAGCTGTTAGTGTAAATTTGTTATATTTGTAGAGGAAATAATACACACCTTAATAGGTCTGTAGGGCACCAGATTAGATCCACATAAATATTATTAAGGAATATTTAATAAGGGGTAAAACCAAACATTTGTGGAATGACATTCTCTTTAATAAGGGGGATAGATTAGACAGTATTTGGGAGAATTAAAAAGTGAACATTTAGTTAAACATAACAATTTATTCAAGCAGGATTTATTTATTTATTATCTTCAAACAGGATTAAAACGTGGTATATAAAACAAAAAGAGTTTTTTAAATGTAAAGCAAAGGAAGATTTCTTGGCAATTTTGGAGATGAAATATTCTAAAATTTGGCATTAAAATTGTAAGAAAGGAAAATGATATAGTTCAACTCAATAAAAGTGTAAAACAATTTAGTCTGTGAAAGCTCATATACAAATAGTGAATAGAAGTTGGGAGCAGGTGGTTGATGTATCTCATCCTAGCTACTTGGGAGGCTGTGATTTGAGTATTGCAGTTTGAAGCCAGCCCACAAAATAAAGTTCCTGAGAATCTTATCTCTGGGTGATCAGCAAAAAATGTCAGAAGTGAGGCATGACTGAAATGGTAAATTATTAACAAATTGTAACAAATCTCAGGGATGCTGAGTTCAAGCCCCAAGATGATACATACATGTACAAAAGTAATAATAGTAATACTATGATGATGATGATGATGATTATGATGATGATGATGATGATGAAGAGTACCCATAGTCAAGGATAAAATATTTGCAACTCCTATACCTGAAGAATGCCTCAAATCTAGACTCTACATATAACTCTTAAAAACCTAATGTTAAAAAGAACATAAATTAGAAACAAGCAAAATACATCTTGTGAAACATATGCACAAGAAAATCATCATCAGTCCTCAAGTAAATGCATATTGAAACTAAAATGACATCATAAAACATGTACGAGAATTACTTCACATAATACAATAATGACCATTATAAATGGTATCAAGAAACACAGAAACTGGATGTTCACAGGAATTTCAAATGGGAAAGCCACTTCTGAAAATATTTTGACAGGTCCCTAGAATAGAAATATGCAACCACCCACAGAATAGTACAGGAATTGAGCTCTTTAGGCTTTGTCTCATAGAAATAAAATGTAACATTCACCCAAAGGCCAAAACACAGAGGATTATAGAAGCATTATTTCCTCTAGTCTAAGAAATGGAAATCAATTCAGGCTTTCTTCAGGTGAATGGGAAACGAATTGTGCTACATTCTCTAATAACAGAACCAAAAGGCAATTAGAGTGAACACAATACCATATTAAGACATACAATAACTGGGAATAATCTACCATAGATTTGAAGGCAATCTTAAAAACTTAATTATTGCATGATGTAGAAGTTAGAGAAAAAATGTGTTGGTTGGCAGGATGAAACAGGTTTGGGATGGGAAAAAGAGAAGTAGTGGGTTTAAGTATAAAAGGGAAACATGATACAGACTTATTTTTGGTAAAGTAATGTACCTGTAAATATTGTATATTCATATAGAGTTGATAAAATTATATTGGAATTAATATGTGCACAAAGTAATTAAAGTAACTAAAGTTTGCATAAGGTACTTGTTAAATATTGTCCTACTTGTGATGAATACTAGTAATATTTAAATAAGTTGGAAAAAGTTTTCAAGTGGTTTATCTGTGTTCTTACATCTTAAAGATCCATACTAACCTCAATAGAATTTAATCATATCTAGAAAACAGAAGGTAATATTGAATGTTTGCATTGAAAACTAGTTTGAGTTCAAGCTTGAGATGAAGTATACCTTGCTAATTAGAAGATTTGGAAGACTGATATCAGGGGAAATTTTGACAAAAAAATTCGTGAGTAACTACAAAAACAAAGAAAGGTAGATATAGTGTAATTTTCCTGATATTTTGTTTGTGGAAGCCATAGGTAAGAGATCATTGCTCAAGGGAGGCTTGGCCTGAAAAATAATCTAAAATGGTTAGAGCCTTAGTAACTTCAAGCACCATATTGCCAAAGAAAAAAAGAAGAAAACAAAAAAGTTTTATGTCATTGGATACAAGAATTGAAAGTATTTTTTTTACTGTTTTAGTATTCAGGCCTCTCTAATATAAAAGCATTTATTTCAAGTAATTATTGTATTACCACTATTTATTAACTTATTATTAGACCTTCTTGGATATTGAATCCATGGCTTTTTATATATTAGTCTAGTTCCACAACTGAGCTGTACCCCAGCTCTCTTGTACAGTTTTGTAAATTGTCTAAGAATTCTTCAATAGTTAGCTATTCTACTTTCCATCTTATCTTTTCTCTCCCACATTTTCCCCTATGTATTTTAGTTTATGTGTTGAAAACTTTCCTCAATTTTATCTTCTAAACTTAGAATTTTGCTTTTGAGTTTATAGATAAGGTGGTTATTTTTATGACATCTTTAAAAATTATATACAGATATATGTATTTCATACATATGATTGATTCTTAGAGTTCATTGCACTAAGCAGCATTTATCTGGTCAGATACATATAGCTATTGAGCCATTGTGATCCTATCCTAAGAATAGCTTTCCTTGTTCTTGCCATGGGAATGCTTAGAGTGCTATTAATCATATCCAAGTGTAATTATTTGTCTTTTACAATCTATTGGATTAATTTGTAGATTTATGGACATATCTTCTTATTAGAAATTAGGAAAACTATGCAGCATATATTTAATTGGATCTAGCTTATTTCACTTAATACCATTTTTCCCCAGTCTTTCCATTTCTTCAGGCATGGAGTAATGCCATTCTTTCCAGTGGAAGCACAGAATTACATCAATATAACAGAATTGAAGACCCAGAAATGAATCCACTCCTATAGGCACATAATATTTGATAATGGAGCCAGAAACACAGGATGGAAGAAAAACAGCCTTCAAAAAATTGTGCTGGTAGAATTGGCTGTACACAGAAAACTGAAATTAGATCCTTATATATCCCCCTGCACCAGAATTGATTCCAAATGGATCAAAGACCTCAATGTAAGTCCAGATGCCTTAGGAATCTTACAGTTAGGGGAAACATGAGGGCTCCTTGGCACAGGTTAAAACTTCCAAAGTAAGTCTGGAAAACATTTGTCAGACTCAAAAGCCATGAAAAAAAGAGATAGTGTAAAACAGATATCTTAGGTAGCAAACTTACAGACGAGAGCCTCAGCCAATGCTAAACCCTTCCTCCTTTTTCTAGCTAGGTTATTTATAGTGGGTTTACATGACTATAAGGGTTTTCTGGTAGGGATTAGTAAGAAAACAACTAATGCTAAGACAGAGATAGTATGTGAAATGTGTTGTAGCTGGAAAAAGGGAGGGATTAAGGCTGGGGGTCTAGTTCAAAGCCTTGGCTTGGTGCCAGCTAAGTAAGGTATAGCTGCACCAGGGAAGGTGGGTAAAACAGGAGTGGTTATAAACAAAATCACTGGTCTGAAGCCTCAAAATAAGGACCCTAGTCTGTGTGGACCAAACAGTCTCTAACATGAGGTTTTTAATCTCAGTTAGCCAGCACGATTTTAGATTTTTGCAGAGTGGGATGTTGCATAGTCACAGGCAATGTCTCCTATGTCAGGTAATCCAATCTACTCTTTCACATGTTACCCAATAGCCAGGTTTTATACAAATGACTACAATGTGATTGTACAAATGTGATTGCGACTTTTCCCTCTCACGAATCAAAACTATCAAATGATTTCTGTCTTCCAGATGTTTACATATTTCTCATGATCTTTTCTACCATTTTGTCTTCATTATTGATGTTCATAGTACTTTTTGTTGTTGCCTTGTGTGTATATGCCATTTTTAGGGCTTGAACTCAATGTTTAATGGTCTCTCTTGTAATTTTTACTCATGGTGGATGACACTCTATCCTTGAGCCGCATCCTCACCTTCTGCTTCTTGCTTGATAATTGGAGATAATTTTTCACATTTTTGTCTGTTTGGACTGACATTGAACTAAAATGATCAGGTCTCAGCCTCCTGAGTTCTAGGATTGTACACATGAATGGCTAACACCAATCTTTGCTTTACTATTATTTTAATTATGTGATAAAGGAAAGTAGAAGTATATTTGTGTTAAGGGAGCAATTTTTAAATAAAAGTTTGAATCAACTTGATATAATATAACTTATCACTTTTAACAGTTAAATCAATGAATATTACATATTCCCAAAGAAATTTAATTGAAAACAAAAGGCATAACTGTTTTCTTAAAGCAATTAATGGAACCATGAATTACTTTCACTTTACAATTCATGTTTTATATAACTTTAATTAGCAGACTTCCATGACTAAAAGTAAATATATTAATTGTATACCACAAGAAGGAAAGTGATTACAGTTAAGGACAGATATATCATTACAGCCAGAAGATACATTTTTGAGCATTCTCACTACAAGGAATGTTACATGCAGAAAAAAATGGATATGATGTTTTTTATCATTACACAACATATATATGAATGGGATTGCTACTCAATAATTTATAAATAATTATGTAGGTAGGAGCCAGTGACTCATGCTTGTAGCCCTAGCTACTAAGGAGGCTGAGGACTGAGAATTATGTTCAAAACCAGCCTAAGCAGGAAAGTCCGTGAGACCCTTATGTGGCTCAAGTGGTAGAGCACTAGTCTTGAGATGAAGAGCTGAGGGAGTGTGTCCAGGCCTAGATTTCAAGCCCTACGACAGACAAAAATTAAAAATAAACAAATATTTTGACTTAAATGTTAAAGTATATATTCCAAAAAATTTTAAATCCTCACTAGGTATACTAGTTTATATAAATATAGAGAAGTATTTTCTGGATTTAGTTGTGATTTAATCAATTTGTAAATCACATATTTCTCACTCAATTCATATTTGTATATTTCTATACTAATATAATTAACTGTTACATGATAGGCAATGCTGTTTTAGGAATCTTTTTAAATTTCTTTTATTTTATTTTTATTTATTAATTTATTTTTATTGTGAAAATACTGCACAGAACAGTTTCAATAACATGGGCAAGGAAATGAGAATATTTCTTAGCAAGCATTGTAGTCTCCTCCTTTGTTTCCCCTACCCATCCCTTCCCATCCTCCACCTGTTCTTCCCACCCAATCCTCCTCCCCACATCCCCCCCACACCAAAGTTGTAAAGTTCTTTTCGACATAACAACTTGTACATCTCCTTGTTGCAATGGGTCCACCAGTAACCCTATTTAAACGATTTGTTTTTTCCCTTCCCCTCCACAAATTATATCGACATCAAATACAGTGAAAGCAGGGGTTATACCGTGAGGGAGGGACATACAGAGCAACAAAATAAAATCTTATAAATGTGTTAGAAACAATTGCATGAAAAAAAACATTGAAATACATATCTTAGGGTTTATTTCCCTAACATCAACTTATCTGACCTTTTCTGCTTGACTCAGACATATACTAGTTATTGCAATGAGGGAAACCATGGGACCTATGTTTCTTTGGGCCTTGTTTACTTCACTTAGTATAACTTTTTTCAAGTCTTTCCATTTCCTAACAAATGGAGCAATGTCATTCTTTCTGATGGAGGCATAGAATTCCACTGTGTATATATACCACATTTTCTTGATCCATTCATCTACTGAGGGGCATCTGGGTTGGTTCCATATCTTAGCTATGGTAAATAATACTGCAATAAACATAGTGATGCTCATAACTTAAATGCGGTCTTGTTTGGGATCATTTGGGTAAATGCCCAAAAGTGGGATTGCTGGGTCGTAGGGGAGCTCTATGTGGAGTGTTTGGAGGAACCGTCATAAAGCTTTCAAAAGTGGTCGAGCAAATTTACACTCCCACCAACAATGAAGTAAGGTTCACTTCTGTCCACAACCCCTCCAGCATCTATTGTTATGAGAGTTCTTGATTATAGCCATTCTAACAGGGGTGAGGTGGTATCTCAATATTGTTTTGATTTGCATTTCTTTTATGGCTAGGGAGGTTGAGCATTTCTATATGTGTCTATTGGCCATCCTTCTTTCTTCTTCAGAGAAGTTATTCTTTATGTCTTTAGCTTACTTATTTATTGGGCAGTTGTTTCATGGAAGATTTTTTTGGGGGAAATTTAATTTTTTTAAGTTCCAGATATATTTTAGATATGAGACCTTTGTCTTTTGCATGGCTACTGAAGATCTTCTCCCAATCCGTGGCCTTTCTATCGATCTTGTTAGCTATGTCCTTTGCCATGCAGAAGCTCTGCAATTACATGCAATCCGATTTGTACAACCTTCTTTGATTTGTTGTGTTTCTGGGTCTCCATTAAGGAAATTTCTGCCTGTGCCAAGGAGACCTAGGATTTCTTCTATTCCATTCTGTAATGTTTTCAGAGAGTCTGCTTTGAATCCGAGGTCTTTGATCCATTTGGAGTTGATTCTGGTGCAGGATGATATATAAGGATCTAGCTTTAGTTTTCTACAAGTAGTTAACTAATTTTGCCAGCAGCATTTACTGAAGAGTCTGTCTTCTTCCATTCTATTTTTTAGCTGCCTTACCGAAGATTAGATGGCTGTAAGTCTTTAGATTCATTTCTGGGTTTTCAATTCTTTTCCATTGGTCCTGGGATCTCTTCTTGTGCCAGTACCAAGCTGTTTTGATTGCTATGGCTTTCTAGTAGAGTTTGAAATTTGTTATTGATATTTCTCCAGCACTGTTCTTTCAGTTAAGGATCATTTTTGCTATTCAGGGTCTTTTATTATTCCATATGAATTTTTGTACTACCATTCCTATTTCCTTGAAGGATGAGGTTGGACTATTGATAGGTATATCACATTGAATTTGTAGATAGCCTTGGGAAGTATTGCCATTTTCAGGATTTTGATCTTTCCAATCCAGTAGCATGGGAGTTATTGCCACTTTCTTAGTTCTGTTTTGGTTTCCTTTTTCATGCTTTTAAAGTTTTCATCTTAGAGGTCCTTCACTTTTTGGTTAATTCCTAGGTATCTTATTTTTTTGTGAGACTATTCTGAATGGAGTTGCTTTCCTCATTTCAGCTACACTTTTCTCATAGTTGGCATACAGAAAAGCTATTTATTTTTGATGGTTAATTTTATCCCCTGCTACTTTGCCAAAGTTTTGAATCACCTTGAGTAATTTGGGAGTGAAGTCTGTGGGATTCTTTAAATTCAAGATCAAGTCATCTGCAAAGAGGGAGAGTTTTACTTCTTCTTTCCCTATTTTCATCGCCTTCATGTTTACATCTTGTCTTACTGCTGTAGCTAAGCATTCTAATACTACATTTAAGAGCAGTGGGGAGATTGGATATCCTTATCTCCTTCCTGAGTATAGAGGAAATTGCTTTAGTTTTTCACCATTGAATATAATATTGGCTGTAGGTTTGACATATACAACCTTTATTGTATTGAGGACGGTTCCATGGATTCCTAATTTTTCCAGAACATTCATCATAAAGGCATGTTGGATCTTGTCAAATGCTTTTTCTGCATCGATTGAGATAACCATGTGGTTCTTATCCTTGCTCTTGTTGATGTGATGAATTATGTTAATTGATTTGCATATATTGAACCAGCTTTGCATCCCTGAAATGAATCCTGTTTGATGGTGGTGTACGATTTTTTGATTGAATTGGTGAAGTCGATAGGGTAAAATTCTGTTGAGAAGTTTTGCATCAATATTCATCAAAGATATTGGTCTATAGTTCCCTTTATTTGATGAGTCCCTGCCTGGTTTTGGGATGAAGGTAATTATAGCTTCATAGAATGAATTTGGTAGTGAATTTTCTCTTTCAATTTCATTGAAGAGTTAAAGGAGTATTGGTGTAAGTTCTGCTTTGAAAGCCTTGTACAATTCTGCTCTAAAACAATCTGGTCCTGGGTTTTTCTTAGATGGGAGGTTACTTATTGCTGTTTCTATTTCATTGCTTGATATGGGCCTGTTAAGATGGTTTAACTCATCTAGATTTAGTTTCTGCATGTTGATATTTGCTAGGAAGAGGTCCATTTCTTCCAGGTTCTCAAACTTATTAGCATAAAGTTTTGAGAAGTATTCCCTTATAATGTTCTGAATCTTGGTTGTTTCTGTGGTGATGTTTGCATTCTCTTCTCTGAGTTTATTTATTTGGGTGTGCCCTCTTCTTTTTCTGATAAGAATTGCTAAGGTTCTGTGAATTTTGTTAATATTTTCGAAGAACAAACTCTTTGTTTTGTTCATTCTTTTTATGGTTTTTCTATTCTAATTCATTCAATTTTAATTATTTCTTTCTGTCTACTGGATTGTGGTTTATCTTGCTGCTCTTTTTCAAGGAGGCTCAGCTGTCTCATTAAATTGTTAGATCTCTCTAATTTGTTGATAGAGGAACTCAGAGCTATAAACTTGCCTCAGAGTACTGCCTTTGCTGTGTCCCAGAGGAGCTGGTAGTTTGTGTGATCATCTTGGTTGAATATCATGAACACTTGAATTTCGTTTCTAATCTCTTCCATGACCAACTGGTGGTTTAACAGTGTGCTGTTCAGACTCCATGTGTTACTGGACTTTCTTTGGTGGCTTTTGCTGTTGAGTTCTAATATAATTCCATTGTGGTCTGAGAGAATGCAAGGTACAACTTCAATGTTTCTGAATTTGGACAAGTTTGCTTTGTGACCTAAAATGTAGTCTATTTTGGAATGTGTTCCATGTGCTGCTGAGAAATACGTGTATTATGATGTTGCTGGGTAAAATATTTGGTAAATGTCTGTTAAATCTAGTTGATCTATACAGTTGTTTAGGTCTGTGGTTTCTCTATTGAGTTTTTGCCAAGTGGATAGTGGTGTGTTAAAATCCCCAACAATTAATATCTGTGGATTTATAAGAGATTTGAAAGAAAATATTGTTCCCTGGAAAAATTTGTGTGCTCCGTTGCTTGGCGAATAGAGATTTAGAATTGCAATATCCTCCTGAAGGAGAGATCCCTTAATAAGTATGTAGCGACCTTCTTTATCTTTTCTAACTAATTTTAATTTGAAGTCCATTTCATCTGATATTATTATTGCAAATCTTGCCTGTTTATGGGGGCCATTTTCTTGGTAGATTTTGTTCCAGCCTTTTACTTTCAAAATGTGTTTGTTTTTATGGGAAAGTTGTGACTCCTGAAGGCAGCAGAATGAATGATCTTGGTTTTTAATCCAAATTGAGAGTCTATGTATTTTAATTGGATATTTAAGCCCTTTAAAGTTAAGAGATAGGACGGAGAGATATTTGGGTATTCCTGCCATTTTATCCACCTTTTTGGGGGCTCAGCAACTGAGTTCTTCCTATCGTTCTTGGATTCTCAGTTTGTGTGCACTTTCTTGGCCTTTGTTGTGGTCTTGTTGGTTTTCTATGTGTAGGAAATCTTTAAGTATCTTTTTAGGGCTGTTTTGGTAGAGATATATTTTTTCAATTTGTCTTTGCTATGGAAGGTTTTTATTTGACCTTTGGTTTTGAAGGAGGGTTAAGCTGGGTACGGTATTCTTGGTTAATACTTGCTTGTCTTTAGGGCATGGCATACATCATTCCAGGCGTTTCTTGCTTTAATTGTCTCTGCTGAGAAATCTTAGGTGATTCTAATTGGTTTCCCTTTATAGGTGATTGATCTTTTCTCCTTGACAGCTTTCAGGATCTTTTCCTTGGTCTGAATTGATCCTATGCAGATTATAATGTGACATTGTGATGTCCTGTTGTGGTCTGGTCTATTTGGGGTTCTAAAAGCTTCTTGTATCTGAATAGGCCTATCTTTTTGTATGTTTGGGAAGTTCTCTGCTAGGATCTTGTTAAACAAATTTCCTAGACCATTAACTTCTGTTTCTAGGTGCTCCTCTACACCCATTACCCTCAGATTAGGCCATCCGATGGTGTCTTTCAAGTGTTGAATAGATTTTTCACATTTCTTGGATTTGTCTTGGATGGTTGTATGTTTGTTCTCTATTATATCTAGGCTGTCTTCAGTCCCCGAGATTCGATCTTCTGCATGGTCCAACCTACTGTCAAGACTTTCTACTTTTTTTTTAAACTTATTTTCATTCTAATTGGTCGGCTTTGATGGCTTCAAATTCTTTGTTGGTACTTTGTTCTAGATCTTGTAAGAACTTCCTTATTTCCTTAATTTGGTGTTTTGTGTTTATTCTCAAATCACTTAGTTGATTGGTTATGGTTTCCTTGTACTGCCATTCCTTCTGTTGTGCTCCATTCAGCATTCCCTTTGTAGTCTCCCTGATTTCTTTCCACCATCTGGTTATGGATTCCATGAATGCCTCCATTGATCTTTGTCTATTCTCAGTTCAATTATTTCACTTTGATTTGCTTCCTCACGTTCATGCAATTTATCTAGTTCTCTTTGAGTGTTCTCTGCCTGCTCACACCATTCCTGACTATGTTCTCTTTGTCTTTTCTCAGCCAGTTCATGCAATTCCTATCTTTTTGACTGATCTCAACCTGCTCATGCAATTCCTTTCTTTCTCTTTGAGTGTTCTCAATCTGCTCATGATATTCCCGTAACAATCTGAATAGCTTCTTCACGTTCATGAGACTCCTGTATTGATCTTTGGTTTGCCTCCTCTCTCTCCCTATCATGCTCACACTGAGATCTGTGCAGCTTTTCACTTTTTTCATTTACACTATCTATCTATAGAGTTTGTAGAGCTTTTGGGGAACTCTCCTCTGCATTATTCATTATGATTTCTGTCCCCTGATTGTCATTAGTGGGAGTTGAGATCCCCAGACTTGCCATTTTTCTTGTGTTTTTCTGGCTTGTTCTGCCCATTTGGGATGAGAATAACACCAGTTTTGTGGTGGAACACTATTTTAAGGTTAGCATCAACCAAAGCCCATAATTGCACAATCAAAAATCTGCAGATACAATCTAGTTCAAGAGATACAATCTATTCAACATCACACAACCATGTCTTAATGGCCTAAGAACAGGAAAGGAGAATTTGGCAAACAGAAATTATTATGTTTAGGAAGAATGTGGGGTAAAATAGGCTTAGAGGAATGTGGGAAGGTGAGGGAGAGTGGAATTAACCAAGTACTAATCTCAAAGAGGGAAATATATTGGGCAGAATGATAGCAGAGAGAGAAAATAGAAAAAAGAAAAAGTAAAAAAAGAATAAGAAGAAGAAAGAAGAAAAATAAAAAAGACAAGAAAAAAAGGAAAAACAAAAATTAAAAATTAAACACTGAAACCCTTAAAAATTGCAAGTTTGAAGATGTAATATCCACAGAAGAATGGGGATTGGATGAGAGGAGGGGAGGGATAGAAAGGAGACATGAAACACTAGAAAAATAAAAATGTTTAAAATATTATGTGGGTATAAGTAGGTAATACTGTTATTAAGGAATTGAAGTCTAAGAGGTTTTGAATTGAATAATAAATTTCTGGTTTAAGTGTGTACACGTTGGGGGATAAGATCTAATAATTGATGACGGGTATATCTGAGGATGAGCAGAACAGCAATTAAGTCATGCAGAAAAGGACAAAAGAGAAGAAGTGAAAAGAATGAGAAAAGAAAGAAAGAAAAAAAAGGATCAAATGGTTAGTAGAGATAATAAAAAAAGCACACATAGATATATACCTAAAATAAAAATTATATGAGGAAGAAAAGAAAAAATAATAGAAAACAAAAATTTAAGAAAAGAATTAAAAGTTAAATATAAAAAAATTAAAAATAAGGTACAAAAAAAAGAAAGTTCTTTGATTTTTATTTTTGGGGGGGGAATGGGAAGATTCTGTATCTCCCTTGTGTCCATAAACAGTCTCGTGGTGGAGAGTCTGATCTTCTTGTGGTGCTTGGTTTTCCTGTTGCTTGATTGGTTACTTAAGTCAGTTTGTTTGTGCAAGCAGAATAATGTTCTGCTTTACCTAGGATTTTTTGATCCTCCTGCCAGCCTACTTCAGTGGGAGGGAGATCAGTTTTGAGGTTCACAAAAGAGGGAGTTGGCTGTTTCCTCTAGTTTGGAGATGATGTGATGAGGCTAGGTTCTGGGTTGAGTTGAGGCCTTTCAGCAAACACTAGCTTTTCCCTGGGTGGCTAGCTTCTGAGACACTCACAAAGGCCAACCTGGAGCCATTCTCAGGGTTTATGTTTACTGAATTTCAGTTGATTGTCTAGGCTGCTGTATGGACTGGCAGTCTCTGGCTCAGTTTACCCATTGAAGAAAACCACTCCTGGGGGCGTATTTTGCTCTGCCTTTGCTGGGTGAGTTTTCTCTGTTGAGCCCTGTTGAGTTGAGCCTGACAGGTCTGGGCAGATTCCTGTGACATACTAAATGACCCTTTTGTTATCTTCCAAAGCCTGAGTTGGAGATAGCAGCTCAGCCCGGCATTTGTCAATATCAAAAAATGGAGATCTGTGGTAGATGGGGGTGAATGGGTGGCCTTCCCTCCTCTCTTCCCTGACAAGGAGTGAGGATGTCAGGCTTCCATTCATGCTGCCGGAATGTTGGTTCCTGGGTCATCTCTGGTCTGCGATCTGCAGGATGAAGATATCTGCTCCTTGTCAGTTCTTGCTGGTGTTGAGTAGAATGTGTTGGCCTGCTATGTCTGGCGCCTTTGTCCCGGAGTCTCTGTGTTGCAGGTATGGCAGCTATGGCCGCCTCTGCCGCTGCCACCGCTTCAGCCATGGCTGCAGGCAAGTGCTCAGATCTGTCTCCTTGCCTGGATTTTCCCTCTCTGGCCAAACTCTCTGTACTGAGATGCCACACTTGATGTATTTCTCTAGCCTAGGACTGTCCACTGGAACACTAAAACTGCTTTCTATGCGAGAGCTTGTCCTCTGCAGTCTTCCTGCCACTCTGTTTTAGGAATCTTCCTTGGCTTTCTAACGTTAACCCTTCTACCCTAAAATTGATATGCCCTCCAACCTTGTCAGAGGTTGCATCTCATTGGAGCAGAAAAGTATAAGCCATAATCATTGTTTGGAACAACTGTAACATTTTACATACATGTCACTTAATTTAAGAACCAAAACATTGAAGTCATATTAATAGCAAATGTCTTCTGAGCTTATCAGTCTCTTAATAGATGATAATATTTAATGATACATCTATTTTTTTTCTTCCTAACATCTTATATCTTAGGTAAATCTTTTTGGGTAACCCTGTGTTTCCTGATTAAAAGACTGGAACAAAGGCAATAATGAAAATACCTAAGGAAAATACTTCAAAACAATTAAAAAAGCAATCACAGTCACTCCTGGTTTCACCGGTTCGAACAAGAATATACCTTAATGTATCACGTTTTTGTTGTATTTAAATAGCAATAATTAAAAAAATTAAAAGAGCAATAATTAAACCTTAGTTAGCAGTGAAGAAGGGAACAGAAAACTTTATTTGAAGACACCTTGACTTTGAAGAATTCAATATAAGTATAATGGATTTATCTTGTTTTTCTATGTAGTTGCCAAAATAATAGCTAGCAACACCCAAAGGCAGGAAAACACCTAAGCCAAAGCAGTAAACTTTTGGCTGTAAAACAATTGTGAGCGTCTTACACTTTCAAAGTCAGGCTTGCAAAGAGGAAAGTGTATTTGCTTTGGTATGAACAATAGAAAATATGAAAATCTTGTATTAATGTTTTACTTATCTTGACTAGGACTTCTCAGGTTGGAGAAGAGAAAAAGTATGAAAAAGTTCAAGATTGACTATTCCCCAATATCATTCTTATTTATCAGTTATAGTGATGGAAGTAACCTGGGTTACTCTTAGTATCATGCTTGTTTACATTTTGAAGCACTATTTTTTCTGGGTTATAAACTGCAAATCCTTGAGTACTAATAAAGGGTCATTTCCTACGAAAGGATTGTTGTTGGGTAAACAAACAAAATATCAAAAACTTAGCAGAGTGGAAACTATTTTCTAGCTATACCACAATTTGTAGGTGCAGATTTTGTTTTAAATTGTTCCAGGGGACCCATTTTTGTTATCTTCTTTTTCAACATGTAGTGCTCCTATAATATCATACACCATCCTGGGATGACTATATCTTTACTGGATTCTCTAATTTCTGTTGGAAAGTTAGGAAGGTTAGAAAATTGAGTTTCTGTTTCTATTTTACCTTAATTTTTATTGCTTTAGAAAATGTGACTCAAAATGATATAAATTATCTTTATAATATAAGGAGACAGATTCGATTTCCATAATCTTACCCTAGCCTTGTACATAGCTTTGGAACTTAGTGTTCCCTAAATGTGAAAATAAAGATAGGGAGCTTCTTATTTAAATATTATTTAGAATTTCGAGTCTTCCTTTATGTAAGGCCCTTAGTGGTATGTACATATCACACATGTGCACAAAGCCAGTGGCAAAATTTTCTTATTCTCAGAAACTAGGAAATGTAGTAATGTGGTGTCCCTGTAGTTGCATCAGGAAAAGGTTGTAGTTGAATTAGTTTACTAAACCAAATCTGCTGTAAAAAATTTCTACAAGTTAATTGGCTTGAATAATCCGTATTTATCATTTTACAGTTCTAAAGGACAGAAATCCAAAAGAAGTCTCACTCGATTAAATTTGAGCCAACTACAGAGTTAAAGTATTTTTCAAATGATTTAGTGGAAAGGGCATTTGCTTCCTGTTCTGCTTTTCAGAAATTCAGAATCTGGGTTGTCGTCTTTTCCTTTATCTTCTATCTTTACATCTTTCTGATGGTACTTACCTAATCATTTCCCTTTTCAACTACAGCTGGGACTTTTAAGTACCCATTTGTGTTACTTTCCCCATCTGATAATTATTCAAATTTGTGTTCCTTGGGTAATGAAAGGTGATTATTTTACATATATATATATATATATATATATATGTATGTATGTATAAAGAAAATCTACATTTGATGGATTAGGTATGTGGGGAAAACAGATATATTGGGAAGGTTTTGGTTTTAGAATGAGTGTAGTATTCTTTCTACTATAAGCTGTTTTCCTTTCATTAATTTTGAACAACATGTTTTTTCAATGAAATATAACTAGAAAAAATTTAGTCCTTGAAAGCAATTAATCCTGATTAAAATATTGTCAAGTACTAGAAATACTAAATGCCAGAGAGCAGCTCCTGAAGCAGTTCTGGCACTATCACTTTTTATACATTCTGCTTACAATCTTCACTTTTCAAGACCATTTGATTATTATTATTTTGGAATTATAGTAAATATTTATTTGACTGCTATTTTTAAAGAATGCACCAAACAAAACTGGTTCTCTTCTTCTAACTTTTTTCGTTCTAATGTATTTCTGAAAGAAACACAGCCATTTGAATTACATGAACTGCTTATTGAAATTGAATTGGAGTGGAGAGGAAAAGAAGAATAAAGATGTCTCTGTGCTGGTGGCTCACGCCTGTAATCCTAGCTACTCAGGAGGCTGAGATCTGAGGATCGCGGTTCAAAGCCATCCCAGGCAAGAAAGACCGTGAGATTCCTATCTCCAATAAACCACCAGAAAACCGGAAGTGGCGCTGTAGCTCAAGTGGTAGAGCGCTCGCCTTGAGCTGAAGAGCTGAGGCCCAGAGTTCAAGCCCCACAACCTACAAAAAAAAAAAAAAAAAAAAAAGAAATGTATCTAAAAGCTATTTATCTTAAAATCATCTATTTTTCATTATGTTTAGATTCTGATAAAATTTAGCCTCTAAACTCACACAGTGTTAATGTAGTCTTATTTAATGCCTCCCAAAAGCAAACAACAAATTACTATTTATTTAAAAATTATTTTTAAAAATTTAAAAAAATATCAATTATTTTAAAAACTATATGTTAAAAAATTAGTCAAGGCAAATGGTTTATTAGATATTTTAGAATCATGTTCAGATTCTATGATGGAAGCCAGAAAGGGAAAATAAAATCATGTGTTTATTCTTCCTCTTGCCACTCTGATATACTTCATATATTTCTGAAAGAATGAAATTCTGGCTTTGAAGCCTTTTGCTTGATATCCACAATGTGTCATTCTTCCTTTATAAATAGGAGAATTTGGTGAAAGGATGAGAATTCACAGTAGAAAAAGTAGAAGAGGAAAAGAGAAGGAGAAATCTAGATATTTTGTTCTTCCTTATCTCAATCACAAGGTCTGGATAATGATTGTGGATATTAGATACAGTGCTCTAGAGTGATTAAACACATTTATAGAAAAAGTTAGCCCACAAGTGATCAAGTAAAGAATGCTTATTTATTAAAAAATGTAATAACATCAAACAGAAAGTGTTCTCTATTTGTTTAGTACATGTTTAGTATTTGTTAAATTCTGGTATGCTATAGTCAACTATCATAAAGGTATACAAGAATGGTAAGAAACTAGTATTTTATTATCATATTCTAATATTAGCTTAATTCTTAATATTTTTGAGTTTTGCCACAATTTCACAAGCTATATTCTCCCAGTATATAAGTTGAAAGAAGATTCCCTCTCTATATATTCTATTTTTATAGCTAAGGGAAAAGAAGTTTACTCTTAGACACAGACAATGGGATAGAAATCTTCCCCTAGTAATAACCTTTGAACATTTGTGGTTCATTTTTGTAAGCTGAAGTAAGTCACATGACCCATCTTGACATTGCGGAGTAGAGGTAAATCTCACCTATTGGAAGCTGATGCAGGAAAGAGTAATATGTCAAGATATGCAAAACTTGGGATAAAGAGGGAAAAGAAGAGAACTATAATAAAATCAATCATACTTGCAATCATCACATGTCTCTGCAGGAAGGAAACTATTATGTACCTTTGTTTCTAAAACTACTGAGATCTTCAAATCATGTCTTTTATGCTTGGATATTACTGGAATTAGAGAACATTTTGATACTGAGACAGCATAAAATCTCAAAGAAAGCTGGGGTAATCATTCAATACTACCTTTTGTACTACAAAGAAAAGAAACCATTTTATATACAATAATGTATACTTTCTTACCTAGAATCTTTTTTTTCCAGAAATGGTTTTTATTAATATACGTGACTATCCACCGGAATAAATGTCTTCATTTATCTGCATCTTGTGCCGACAATATAGTCAATTAGATGGAAGTGGGAGTTCATCAATAGCACTTTTTAAAAACGCAAAATATGTGGACAGGGAGCCAATATACATATTTTTCGACCATCACTTTCCACAACCTCCTTCTTTCTTCCTTCCTGGGAAACACACCAAATCTATAAAAAGGCTTAGATATTTGGCGCTTGACCTGGAAAATGGAAACAGAATGTTATGGATGTCGGAGATAATGGCTAATAGTGTTTTACATAATAATGTCACATGCAACAGCCCTATGAGTGCTGCAGGTCTTACTACTACCTCTTTAGTGATGTGATATTAATGTCAGCCTTACTGGACTTAGTATTGTTTTACACTTACTTTTCTACCACCTGGCCTAAATTATAATACATATTAATGGAATGAAATGTAATGCCATCTTAAGAAAGTTCCATTTAAACAAGACTCAGAGTCCAGCCTCTGAGTTCAAGCCCCAAAACTAGCACAAACTAAACAAACAAGCAAACAAACAAAAAAAAAACACATATTTCTTTGGGGCCATCCTTAAAGCACTGGTTTGAAAAGAGGCTCCTTTTGCTGATCAGACTCACTGGATACTGCTCTTTGGAATCCTTATTGCTATGGGGAACTCAGGACCAGATTAAAGTTATGGATAACTGACTCCTTCAACAAGAGAATCATGTCAAGAGTGAAATATCCATGTATAAGGCACTTTAAAATCTCCATTTCTTTGTTTCTTTGTAGTAGAATACTTTTAAAACAATGTTATTTCCTTTTTTTCTATACTGGCCTTCAAATGGCGTATTGTTTCCTTTTGTAATACCCTAAGCTAGAAGTTTACAGACAATTTTTACATGAGTAAATAACACACTCGAAAAAATTCAGGGACAGAGTTTCCTTAAAGCCTTGGATTCTGTTCTTGTACAGTAAAAACGACAGCACAATTAACTTGAACTTTGTCATTTCTCTGTTCAATTCTTGTCTTGGAATCAGTTTCCACTTGCAGTAACAGTTCCTTCCACTTGCTTCAAGTAACAATCTATGGTGCTGCTCCAGGTAAAGTGAACATTTTGTGGCTTCATTGAAATAGCATAAGTACATCTTTGTTCATGAGGTACCACGTGTTTCAGAGACAACTTAGTAATGAGAAAATATGGAATTTGCATGCCTTATAAAACATTATCCATGTACATGTAGCCCTATAAGATGTTAACTGAAATGGACCCCAAGATAGGACACAAGTTGTTTTTTTTCCTTGCTATTGTTTTTAATGTACCTAACATGTACTATGTGATTTTTTTTTGTTTCTCTTCTATTTTCTTCCTCTATGGTATAAATCCTGTTTTTACTGTATATGATGTTAATGACTTGCATATCCTTTTTTCTAATGTGGGGAGGGGAAGGGAAATAACAAAATGTTGAAACAAGGATACAGCATGACCCAAGCCTGACCCATTGTAACAATGAGTTGTACAAGACAATATGTAGAAAACGAATTTTACAACGTGGGAAGGGGAGAAAGAATTTGGGGCAGCGAGGAGGAAAGGGATGACGGGGAAAACCAAAAAAGGAGGTCACAATGCTTAATAGATTATGTGCTCATTTACTTGTGTAACTAACCCCTCTATACAGAAGTTTTACAATAAAAAACAGGAGGAGGAGTTGCTTTTACTGTATTACATGTCAGTATAATTTGTGGAGGGGAAAGGGGAAAACAATTCGTTTAAATAGGGATACAAGTGGACCCATTGAATCAATGAGATGTACAAGATGTTATGTCGAAAACGAACTTTACAACTTTGGTTGGGGGAAAGCATTGGGAGGGGGGGCGAGGGGAGGATGGGAAGGGATGGGAAGGGGAAACAAAGGAGGAGGCTACAATGATTGATAAGAAATGTACTCATTATCTTGCCCATGTAATTGTAACCCCTCTGTACAGTATTTTCATAATAAAAAAAACTATATAAAAAAGAAATAAAAGAAATGTAAAACTTTTACCCTGGATTACATTAAGTTCAAATTTCCTACGTGCCCTGTAAATTAAGACCAAGTATAAATGGGAAGGAGGTTCTCAGAAATATTTTTTTTGTTTGTGTTGTGTATTATTTCCCAAGTGTATGTAAGTTAACAGTTGAAGAAACAATACGAATAATAGGAGAAAAAGAAGTTCTGTGCTTAAGTATAATGGTTCAATAGAGTATAGACGACTGCAAATAAGACAACTTTGAAACAATAAAGCCAAGGCCAGTATGTAGATTGATGGAGTGATATAGAGAAAACATTACTACTAAGTGCAACATGAAGGATGAGGCCACTGTTTCTTCTACTAGCTCTAAATCATGGCAGCTAGTCATGCTAATTTGTAGAATGGAAGAATAATTCTATTTCCAAAGAAAGTCAGATTTAATAGCATGGACTTAACTGGAAAAAATGCCATGTTGAGAGAGCAGGAATTATAGTAGCAATGAACTGGTGGCTAAGATCACATTTCTTTTTTTTTTCTTTTCTTTATTTTTATGTTTGTGGGCTTGAACTCTGGACCTGGCACTGTCCCTCTACTACTCAGCTCAAAGCTAGCAGTCTACCACTTGAGCCACAGTGCCACTCCCAGTTTTCTGATGGTAAATTGGACATAAGTGCCTCAGAAACTTTCCTACAGCTTAGACTATACACTCACAAAAATGCTTCTAGTTTAAAAGTTGATACTCCTGGAAAGATAAAACCTAAGAATGTAAAGGAGTCTGGGAATTTCATTTTGCATCTAGCCTCAGCAGAACAGTCTTTGGGACACTAGCTATACTTAACCAGCCAAAAGCTGCATTGGAAGAATGGCTCAAGTGATGGAATACTAGTTATGACCAAGATTGCTGAATAAGAGCTTGAGAATTTTTTTCATACATACATACAAGTATGCACATACACACAGAGGAACTTATAGGTGCAAACACACATATGAAACAATTCTCAGAATGTGTACAAAAGTTAGAAAATAATAGAAAATATATCCTGAGTAATACTAGAAAAAGTGATAATTTTTAATATTAGAAAGTTCCCAAAAAAGCTTGAGAATATTACATAAGTAAGGATCAGAGATAGTAAGAAAGTCAAGTAATCATTATTAAAAGGATTGGATCCATGGAGGAATGAATCTGAGACCCCTGCAGGTGCATCTGAAAATGTTCATATCCTGTGTCAAATGTTAGAACGTCTTTGAAAATTGTACATAAACAGTCTGAGCAGTCAGTCTAGTGGATAAGATCATCGGAGAAGTTCAGAATTGCTAGTCTGTTACTCGAGTAAATAAACAAACAAATTATGGCAGGGCAATGTGATACAAGCCTGGAATTCTAGCACTCAGACTAAGACAGGAGGTTAGAGAGTGGAATTACATAGCGATACCTACCCTGGACCAGATAGTGTAGTTTTGTCTCAATGAAACATACCAAACAAGAAAGGGCTACACAGTTGGAACTTTGGGCTAATTTTGTCATTATGTTTTGAGAAGTCAAGTTTCCTATTGAAATGCAACTCATATATAATCCTCAGTTGTGCTTTAAATGATCTCTTCATTAGAGGACATTCCTAGATGCAAAACAGCTCATGATTCCCAATCAAAAATTTGAAAAAGTAAGCATCATTCTCTTGGATTCAAAAGAAATGATGAAAGATTACAAAAGCATAAGCCTGGAGAAATGGCAAAGTTCATCTAATGTAGGACTTTGTATACCTGGCTAAATCAGAAATTAGATTTAAAATAAATATTTTGTTTATAATTTCATATTCTAACAGATACTACAAAATTGTTTTCAAGTTGAAGATGTAATTTAGAAATTCACAGACAATTCTGGCATTCTATTTGCCTAGAATATTCTTTCAAGTGAGGTATAATTAGAACTTAGTTAATAGCTAATTCCAACAGTTCATGTATGACATAATAATGTAAATAATCTAGACAGAGTTTCCAACAAATGGATGCTATTAATTTATAAATTTAGAAAAAGAGTAATTTTTTGACACTTTGGTGTAACATGGTATGAAGGGAGTAACTGTGTGACATCTTTTTTCTTCTACCAACACATAACACTGGAAGAAATTTCCTTAATTATGTAACTCTGTATACAATGAGAAAAAAAGCTAGGCTTGAGGTTTGTTTTTATTTTGTTTTGCTATTTAGTTTGTCCTGGGGCTTGACTTCTGGGTCTGGACACTGTCCCTGAGCGTGTTTATGCTCAAAGCTACTGCTCTACTACTTGAACTTCAGTGCCACTTGTGTCTGGCTTTTCCTTAGCAGTTTATTGGAGATAAGAATCTAAGGAACCTTCCTGCCAGGGTGGGCTTTGAACCTAATCTTCAGATCTTAATATTCAGATATTCAAATTTCCTGAATATCAATGATAGATAAAATAATAATAATATATACTAAAATAAATATAAAATAAAAATAAAAATAAATAATCTTTGCAAGTGTTCTTATCTCAATAATATTACTATGGGAAAATGATGCAGCAAAGTTTAGTGTAGTGTTCTTTGCACAATTGGGAGGGCATCACAACAGAAGTGTACTATTTTTTCACAATAATGTTAAGCTAGTCATGAGGTGAATTTAGAGAATTTTATGGTGCATCATACATGTTGGAAACTTTTGGGTTAGGATAAATTTACTGCATAAAACCTTGGGAATGATTGTCATAGAAACAATAGCTTACTCTGATGAACAAATGTTTACTCTTCTGGAATTAATTATTATAGATTGTTCATAGGTTTATCCTTACCAGAATGTGGGTCTTTTTCCTGTTGACTTTTAAATATGTAACGTCACATTGGAAACCACATTTATTGCAGAATTAAATAAAATGCAAACAGATACTGTTTTAAATGAATCTGGGATGGCATGTTCAAAATTTGAACATGAGTATTTAGTAGTCAAAGAATTTTGAAGAACACATATATTCTGTCCTCTTAACAATTATTCAGTTTTAAGTTAGGAGTTTCCATAGAATTGAACTGTATTCTGTTTTACTATGAGACATTACTAAAATAATGTGTTTTTCAAAATAATGGCAAGTATATTGTGAAAATATTGATGATGTCTATATTATTATATTAATATAATATAAACTTTAGAGCTATCATTCATGAATTGGGCCTACTAGGCCCTGAGTTCAGATCCTAGCACTGCCAAAAATTTAATCTTGGAGTAAGAAGTCAAGTGTGCCACCAGTTTTCCTTTCATGGGAGAGTCCTGGGTGTCAGGCATGATGGAGAACACACCTAGAAATCTAGATGCTCCCTCCATCGATTTTGTTTGTACACTCAAACAACTACTGATGCCTTTGCTGTTGCTATGGATCAATGGGTACTTTTGCTTTCTTTGTTCATGCATTTTTTATTATAAAATTGATATACAGAGGGTTTACAGTTACTTAAGTCAACTAAAGTGTACAGTTCATTTTATTTTCTAAGTTTCAAATTTTGAACTTATATATTTTCTTTTGATTCCCTAGGGTAATTCTTTTTTCAGAGTGTTGGATTAGCTAATTTAATTTTGCATGATTTTTATACATGTAAATTATTCAGACACATATATTTTGCTTTTAAAATATTTATCATGTGAATATTTAAAAAATATTTTCTAATTTTTTTATGGTTGGTGAATTTAAATAAATTTATTTTCTTATACTTCTAAACATATTTTTCAGGTAATAAATACTTACTCTATTTTCAAGAAGCACATACTTTATTAAGAAGGGCTTCATTACCTGGTCACTTTTTTGTAAATATTTGTACTTGAATTTAAAAAAGTTTGAGCTGGGCATGGTGATTTATGGCTTCCATTTTCTAGCTATGGTAGGAACTGCAAATAGGGTTTGTAATTCAGGAGAGCCTGAGAAACTGAGAGCTTATTATAAAAATATGTAGAGTGAAATGATTAGACATATAGCCATCCATAGCGAGATATAGAGCACCTGGTTATTATATTCTAAATCTTGAGTTACAACACCAGTAACATCAATCTTTTGTCAAAATAAGGAAATATGTTTCAAAATGTTTATTATTGAAAACTTGTTTGCAAAGGTTCTCATGTCTTCTATTACTTAATTTTCAATTTAATCTCTAAGAATCCAAGTATATTGTGACTATTTTATTTCTACTAAACTTTTACATAGTAAGAACAATATTACGATTTCGTATATTAACTTACTTTTATTATTTGTGATAATTTCCTCTGTTTAATATGATAATATCAATATTCCAAATGTGTGTATGTAGTATGTGTGTGTGTGTGTGTGTGTGTGTGTGTGTGTTTATTTGGTTTTGGTGTGTGTGTGCTTTGTGTGTACTTTGTAGTGTTTGGGAGATCACACCATTGTTTCACATATGCTAGGCCAATGTTTTAGCACTGAACTAACCTGTCTAGTTTTAATGTAAATAGTGTTTTATTACTTTTAAATTTTCATTCTTAGTATGTTTTTTGAAAATTATATATGATAAAATGTGATCCATATTCTATCCACTATAGCAATTTTTATTATTTTATTGTTATTTAGAATATTTCCACTGCCTCTCCACTTCCAAATCCATCATTTTCACCTGTGGTCCTTATCTCTAAGGATATCACTAACACAGTTGCCAGCCAGACCTATGGAAGCACTTTAGATTTCTTCTTACCCTTCTACTCCCTTCCATTAGATATGATGAATGATCAAGATTTTCTGAGTTTCTGTCACTAATATGATTTCGATGTACTCCTTTTTATGCCCCTGACACCAGCCTGTTTTCATTTACTCATCACTGTCACCTAGTCCTAAAACAACCATTTCCAAAGTATGCTTTTTCCCTGTATTATTTTCATATTGGTCCTCTCCATAACCAAATTACTCTCTTTCTAAGCACACAGAGTGAAGATCTCAGACATATATTCTAGTATTATTTACTCACTACATTGATTGTTAGTCTGACATTTCTCATTTGTAAATGGATGTAATCTACCAGAAATAATGGAGAATATATTTGTTGACTTCTAGAGCAAGAAAAAAGAAAAGTGAAGAGTCCTTACATTTTCCACCTTACCTTACAAATAAGGAAAGAGTAAAATTCAGTTTGTGTTTTCTATTGATAAAGATTTTACTTTGCTTCTTTTCTCTCTTCATTCTTTTTGCCTTGAGTGTTTACCTATTCGTTCTCTTATTTCTTTGGAAATTAATTATCATATTACTATTACAATCTCTTTACATTGTAACAGTCTATAAAGTGCTTTATTTTCTATTTTATTTTTTCCCATCTTCTCTGTCTCTCAGTGCACAGTATTAGGTAGATTAAAAAGAAATGGTTCAGGAAACTTTGATTATTTTCCTCCTTCTCTTCTCTGAAGTCTCTCTGATTTTTGAAACACAATACCAATGACATACAGATACTATATGGTCCCTCATTCTATTCTATCCCTTCTCATTCTCCTCTGTTGTACAGCTCAAGTCGTTATCACTCAGCTTTATTATGCTATAATGTTCCTAAATTTTAACTCATTCCTAAATTAAATTTAGCTGTTTCAAGCATTATCTAAAGACAGTTTTTTTCTATATATATATATATATATATATATATATATATATATATCTGGGGTCTTTTGTTTTCACAAGGTGCAAAATATGAGTGACTATCAAACATCTAGATATCTCTGTAGAAAATTGTTCCACCTACTCAATAAACTCATATGTAAATTCAAGGAATACAGGTCAGCCAGAAAAATTTTTTAAAATCGTATAGCTTGAGCCCTCATACTAGATTTGAATCTTATTACCATGTTTAGTAGTGAAGACAACATAGCTCTGCTATAAGAACAGACACATAGAAGAATGTAACAGATTTATCAAAAATATATTTTTAGTTTTATGGTCAATAGATTTTGAAAAGGATGCCATTACTTTGTTGGTATAAAGTCACAAATAGTTTCATGCAGAAATAAAAATAAATTTTACCTCTTGGCTCTAAGGCCTATGTCTTTTTAAGGTAACTGCAGATATGTAAGTGGTATTATGTAAATTGTGTAATGTGCTTACAGCTGTATTGAAGAACATACTCAATATATCATTGGAAAACATTGGTTATTGAAAAGCATCTATATGAGAAAGTTTTTTAACTAATCACACTAAGTTGAAAACTACATCTTTGTCCATCAAAATGTGGAAATAAACGATTTTATTTATAAACAAACAATGCTACCAAGAAAAATGAGTGTACAAGAAAGAGACTACCAGATGCCTGTGGCTCACAACTGAAATCTTAGCTTCTTAGGAGGCTGAGATTCAAAGACAGCCTAGGCAAGGAAAGCCTGTTACTCTTATCTCGAATGAACCAACAAAAAAATGTGGCGCTGTGGCTCAAGTGGTAGAGTGTTAGCCTTGAGTTGAATTACACAGGGACAATGCCCAGGCTTGATACAAGTCACACAACTGGAAAAAAGGAAGGGTTAATCAAAGTACTTTTCCTATTTTATAATTATGAGAACATTCTTTAGAAAATGAACCCTGATGTACACCAGAATTGGAGTCAGAGCTTACGGATCAAGTGTAGCACATCCATATGCCCAGCCTCTCAGACTCTACCATTACAACCTGTGTGCTAAAGGGATCTGAAAGGTCCAATGTTCAAAGGCTTAATATGCTCCCCAAGCCCTTTGTGATAAGCAGTTGACTTGTATTGTCAATGTCATTACAGTTCTGAAACTAGCATAGCACCAGTAGCTCACACCCATCACCCTAGCTCAGGAGGCTGAGGTCTCAGGATCACAGTGTGAAGGCAACCAGAGCAGGAAAGTCTACGACACACTGGCTTCTACTTCTAAAAGATCAGATGATCAAGAGCTTCCTGTGTTTCCCTTGGTGATGAGAAGTTACTTGCACTCTCAATGTTCTTAGAGTTCTCTAGCTATAGAAGAAGGAAAGAAAGATCATTGACCCACCCTGGGTTCAAATGAGGTTCTCAGGATCCAAGCCCTAGCACTGTTGGCAGGAAGGAATCCAGTATAACACTGTATTTGAAGGCAGAAAACAGTTGCAAAAGCCAGGTTGGGTGAAGACACAAAGGCCTGCAGGATTAGGAGGCACAATGTACACACTCAACAGGGAAGTGAGCTGCAAAACCACTTCATTCATTCCAGGCACAGTCAGCGATGGGGGGAAACCTGAGAAATTTGTTAGAGTTACACCAGGGTCAGGCTTTTCTCGGCCTCTTCAAACAATGACTAATAACCTTCTTCCCTCAGGTGAAGGGAGCCTCAGGCTATCTTTAAGTAACCAATAGAGAGCCAGTTTAGTGAGAGAGAGAGGGGAAGAAGAGAGTAGAAAAACCCTGCTCTCTGGTCTTAGGGAATGGGTTTTTGAGTTTCCATCTGTCAGATTTGAAGGCCCTTCTTTTACCTCTGCCAGTCCATTCTCTTTCCTTCATTCTCCACAACATTAATGCAAATCCCCAGTCCAAGAAGAGTCAGGGCACTTTTTCTTCTGTCTCCCAGCAGCTGAGTTAGAACCTGTCTCTGCCCTCTTGAATCTGGGGTCTCTGGCTGCCTGAGAAGTGGGAAAGTGATAGTCTTCCTGCTCTGTGGTTGTGTGAGGGAAATGGTGGTAGCCTGGCAAACTGCAAAAGGCCTCATGACTGGGAATTGTACCAAGCTAGGAAATATGTATTCAATACAATGAGTTTATAGCACAGAGACTGCTTTTATGACATTGCATGTTCCAGGGCTCCCCTCACTGATCCCAGGGTAGCGAGAGGGTTTCTCTGCATGCCAGGCCTGCTGGAAGAAGTCTCTCTCATTGTCTGGATAGGCAGGCAAAAGGCCTCACTCCTGTACAGCTCTGTAACAGATAACTCCATCTGGGCCAATTTGTGAGGAGGAGTGTGGGCGAGCTCTGAAGGTCAAGAGAAAAAGGCCTCTCTTACCCCAAGCTCTCTCTCTTCCCAGTGCAATGTTCTGACAGGAAGCCTTCATTTGTGCCACCTACCATGGCAAGCCATGTTCTGTGCTCTTATCCTGCCTTTACGAGACTATATTCCGGTGTTAAATGCTCAATATTATTCAGGAGTCCTTCTGAGAGACAACTAGGGCACTGAACCTAATCAAATGTTTCAATCACAGCGATAATGGGCCTATGAAAGCTCTCATAGGTTTCCAGAAGCTTGGGAAATCCAAGCACATGTTGGATATCACAAAGTTTCCTTTCATCTAGGGCTGGTGAATCTCGTCAGGTTTTGAAACCTTTGACCTCTCCTATTTGGGCCCTGGGTGGCTAGGTTTTGTGGTTGAACACAGGGCCTGCGTGATGACCATAGCTCAGAGCAGAAGTCTAATGCTTTCCCATTTTGTGTCACAGCTTCACTTCTGCTTTCTCTATGTGTGTGTGTGCATGTGTGTGTGTGTGTATGTGTGTGTGTGTGTGTGTGTGTGTGTGCGCGCGCGCATACACGAGTACTGGAGCTTGAACTGAGGACATGAGTACTGTACCTAGTTTCTCTTGTACAAGGATTGCCCTCTACTACTTGAACCACAAAGGCACTTCGGGCTTTTTCCTAGTGATGTGGTACTGAGAAATCAAGCCCAGGGTTTTGTATATGGAAAGCACTCTACCACTAAGGCATATTCTCAGCTCTCTACTTCAGGTTTGTTAGTTTCTTTCTTTTTTGTTGTTGTCGGTTGTAGGAGTTGAAGTCTAGGCCTGGCTGATGTCCCTGAGCAATTCAGCTCAAATCTTATGGTCTACCACTTGAGCCACACCACCACTTCTGGTTTCCTGGTGGTTCATTGGAGCTAAGTGTTTCAAGGACTTTCCTGCCCAGGCTAGTTTTGAACCATGGTCTTCAGATCTCATCTTCCTGAGTAGCTAGGATGACCGGCATGAGCCACAAGCACCCAGCTTCCACTTCAGGTTTCTTAGTGGTGAATTGGAGATAATAGTCTCATGGGACATTTTGTCTGCGATATTTTGGAACCCAGATCCTCAGATCTCAGCTTCCTGAGAAGGCAGGATGGCAGACCTCGGCTATAGAACCCTAGGCCCTGGCACACTGCTGCAAGGGGGTCCTTGGCTCCACATGGTGGAGTGCTAGCATGAGCCCAAGAAGTAAGGGTCAGTGCTAGGCTCTGAGTTCAAGGTTCATGACAGAGGAAAAAAAACCAAACAATTGTCTTCAGTAGGCAACTCATGAGTCTTCAGTAATACATAATTTTGTCCCTGCCATGTGGACATATCTGAACCTCAATATTCTTGTCTGCATAATCATCTCAGTTGTGGAGCTCTTACAAGAATAAGATGAAAGAATGCAGCTTTTGAAGGACAAAACAAATATCACTCTTTACAGGACTCAGTACAAGGCATCCTGTGAAAGTCTTAGCACCCAGCACCCAATGCAGGACTCAGCACACTGCACCCTGTGAAGGACTCAGCACATAGCATTCTGTACAGGACTCAGCACACAGCACCCCGTGAAGTACTCAGCACCTTAGGAAGGACTCATCACATAGTTATATCCCACAAAGCTGTCATTAGTATTAGGGTGCTTTCATCAGTATCACCATTCTTTCAGAAACACATCACAAACTGCACAAAGTTAACATCTAATGATTCAGAGGAATGTTTTTTGGAGGGGAGTAGTCAGCCACAGGGATTGCACTAAAATGTTGGGAGTACTGTCCTAAGATCTTTTGCTCGAGGCTAGAGCTCTACCACTTTGACCCACATCTCAGACTTTCACATATCTTCTGCTAGGACTGGGTTTTAAAACCATCAGTGTCAGATCTCAGCCCTTGAGTATCTTGGATGACAGGGGTGAGCAAGCCAGCAGCATCTGGTTCCGTGGAGCTGGGTTGCAGTGATATACCTCTGGCTAAGTCAGGTTAGATGGCAGCTGTCAGCACCAGACTCCTGGCTTGCTCTGTGATGAGGTATTTGAAGTCCTATCCATAGAGAGTTGCTTTCACAACATTCAATATTTTTTGGTACCTATCCTGGGTCTTGAGTAAGGGTCTAGACACAGTCCCTAAGGTTTTATGCTAAAAGCTAGTGCCTGACTTCTTGAGCGACAGCACGACTTCCTGATTTTTATGTGCATCTGGTAGTGAGGAATCGAATCCAGGGTTTGGATGTACTAGCCATCACTATACCATTGAGCCCCATTAGTGACAAGTGTATAAACACATAAAGGTGTAGATTGGCATATATATATATATATATATAACAAGAGAAACATGTCTGTGTATTATGAAATTACATATATTACTACCAATTATTGACAATCAAATTATTCCTTCCATTTTTAAATATCATGGTTGAATACATAATAAAGTATTAATTGAACATTAGTCAATGTAGTGTAATTGTTGTGTATAATTTTATATTATACTCATACACTAAGTACTAATTTAATTGTTACTTTTGTAACATTTGTATGGATGCATATTGCAATGCATTTCTTAGAATCTCCCACCAATCCTTAGTGGCAGTCCCGGGACTCAACCTCCAGGTCTAATTTGAAGTTTCAGCTATTGCTTCCCTAATAGCCAGCCAAACATCAGCATGAAAGGTCATGTGCACTTTTCGGCCTTCTTATTTAGACCCAGGATGGTCACAATGCAAGGGGAAAAAATGTAAAACCACCTTCCTGAAGTTCTCTGTTTTAACCTTCTCCTTTTTATTTTTATTTTTGCCAACCCCGAGATTTGAACTTGGATCTTAATAATACAGGGCCAGCTGTGGTAGAGATGCCAAGACCTGAGTTCAAGCCCCATGCTTGGCCAAAAAAATAAATTAAAAATAAATTAAAAGCCCTGGCTTGGAATTTGCAACATTTTTCTGGCAGGCCTGTATTTGAAATCAGGGTCTGGGTAACTCTGTGACACTGTGGGTGAAGAGGAAGCTCACTGTCCTTGAAGACAAGAAATTCAGACCAGTTCCCAGGGCCTGAATTGAAGTGCCAGCACTGGAAACGTGAGTATAGCGTTTATTATCCTTATTTATTTAGTATTATTACACATACAACATTTCATTTATTACATCCTATCACACAGGATATATTTGCATATGGACTATACATCATACTGAGACCCAGGGCTTTTTTTCAGGAAAAAAAATGTTTCAAAAGTGGCTTCTTACTCCATGAATGAGACTGAGATGAGAGGTCATGGGTCAAACTCAGCTCAGGGGAGGAAAGTTAGTGAGACTCTTCATGCCAATGAACTACCAAAAACCAGAAATGGAGCTGTGGGTCAAGTGTTAGAGTGCCAGCCTTGAGGGAAAAAGTTAAGAGATCAGAGATCAGACCCTGAGTTCAAGCCCTGGTACTGGCACAGAAAAAATAAGGAAAACCTTTCAGGAGTACCCAGTCCAATGTGGAGAAAGGCCATTATCAGCTGGGCGCCAGTGGTTCATACCTGGCAGCCTAACTACTCAAGGCTGAGACCTGAAAATCAATCAGGATTCAAAGCTGGCCTGGGCAGACTCATATCTCCAATGAATCACCAAAAAGCTGGGAAGCAGTGCTTCTGTAGTTCATGTGGTAGAACACCAACCTTGAGCAAACAAGCTAAAGGATAGCATCTAGACTTTGAGTTCAAGTCCCGGTAAAAACATAAACACATACACACACTCACATACTCTAACATCCTTATTATGTGCCAGTGGCTCATATCAGCAATCCTAGCTACTCTACGCTGAGATCTTACGATGGCAGCTTGAAGCCAGCCCAGGCAGGAAAGTCCATGAAACACTTATTTCCACTAAACTACTAAAAAAGCTGAAAGTTGAGCTGTGGTTCAAGTGGTAGAATGTTAGCTTGGAGCAAAGGAAGCTCAGGGACAGTGCCTAGGCCCTGAGCTCCAGCTCTAATATTTTTTTTTAGACACCCTTTGCCAGCCCCACAGCTGATAAATCCAGATTTTGGTCATACTAAATCTCACTTCCACTCCTGCCATTTCCACAGCACTGTTACAAGGGGCCGGTGTGTGGTTCCAACACTGGGAGAACATACACAAGGGGGACAGAGCCAGGTCAAGCTAATGCCCCAGAACTTTGAGGTATTGGCCATACCAGTCTCTCATCCCCCAGTTCCCAGGCCCTGGAATCTAAAGTCTGTGCCTCTGTATTCTGGGCATCTGGAATTTTCTAGAAGGACCAGAGAGTCTGTCTCCCACAGGAAGACAGACTTTCCTGTGATAAATTTTGTTTACATTTCCTAGACACTGACCAATACTTCCAAGCCATCTTGGCCTCACCTTCCATGTAGTCCTGGATCCCCTTGCTTGGGTGGTCTTCAGTCAGCTGTCACGCTCGAGTTGGCCAGAACCACCAGCAACCCCCCATTCCCTACTCCACTGCCAGCCTGTTTAGAGGGATGTGCAGTGGACCAGCTGAGGAAAAGGACAGGACATCCTGTGACTGAAACCTCCTTCTGAGGCAGAGGAAACCAGCTAGCACTGTTTGGACAGCCAGACTTGTGCCCCAGAGAAAAGCTGGAACACAGGCCTCTGGCCATTTCGCACTCATTGTAGACCTGGATAGGGGGCTAAAGTCAAGGTTGACGTGGAGGAGGGGCACCATCTCAGGTCAGGAAGAGGCAGACAGGCACCCAGGAAGGGGACAGAGAAAGACAAGGAAAAATTACTCACACACACACACACATACACACACACACACACACACATATGGACATTCCAAGGCCTCAGCAGTTCCTGAGAACAGAACCATGAACTCTGTCCATTAGGATCACATCCGACCCATGAGAAGATGGCACTATCATACACACACCAACTGTAGACACAACATTGAGCCTCTCACATACCTGTAATGTCTCATAACCCAGCATGTAATTTCCTACCGTATACATTGGTATGTGGAAAACTCAGCTACCTCTTTGTTTATTGTTGATCATGGGGTTTGAACTCTGGGCCAGGGTGCTCTCACTCAGCTCTTCAGCTGAAGTTGTGCACTCTACCACTTGAGCCACAGCACCACTTCCTGTTTTCTGATGGTTCATTGGCTATCAATTATCACAGACTTTCCTGCCCAAGCTGGCTTTGAACCGTAGTCTTTACAATTCAACTTTATGAGTATCTAGGACGACAATTGTCAGCCACCAGCAGCTTCAACCACCTTCATATACCCAGAGGAAACTCAATTCATTAGGCCACATACTTCTTGCAACACTTGACTTCAGTCTTTGACATCCAGCATCCAAATCTATCCTTCAATGGAGAGAATACAGACACATCAATCCCACTCCTGAACCATTAGCCCACTCTGCCTGCCACGGGTCTCCTCTTCTTGAGTTCTTCATAAGGCACTGCCCATTCTAATGTGGTTTCAAACTAGGACAAACTTGGGGAGTTCTTAGAAATGTCTGTACAATGAGGCCAGCACCTAGTCTCTCAAACACAGCACCCCTCCACACACCTCCACATCTTTGTAGGCAAAGATGTTTTACTTTCTTTCTTTTCTTTCGGTTGTGAGGCTTTAACTCTGGGCCTGGGTGCTGTCCCTGTGCTCTTCATCTCAATGCAAGCACCCTACTACTTGAGCCACAGCACCACCTCCGGTTTTCTGTTGGTTTGTTGGAGATAAGAGTCTCAGGATCTTTCCTGTCCAGGCTGGCTTTGAACTGTAATCCTCAGATCTCAGCTCTTGAGTACCTAGGAATAACAGCCATGAGTATCCAAAGATATTTTTCCAAGGTTTTGAATCCTATCCCCTCGGAAAACCAAGATCTGAGGACTGCACAGATGGATGCTGCCCTTGGCAGCAAAGTCCATGCGAACTCTTTATTTCCAATTAAACACCCAAAAAAAATCTGGAAGTGGATCTGTGGCTCAAATGGTAGAGTGATATCTTATAGCATAAAATACAAGACCACACCCTAGTTTCAAGCTTTGTCTAGCATAGACCCACCCAAGAAAAGGAAGCAGGTTGGCACACGGAAGCTCAAAGCTCACACATAATACTCAAGCCTCCAAGAACAGATACCATCCTGATCTGATTCACTAGATTCTATGTCCTACATCATGGCAGTCTTAGATGGGACTGACAATGCACCAAGTTAGGACGTTAAAGTACAGTCTCATACTGAGGATCCTCTGACATTATCAAAGACTCAGGATCTCTCACAGTCCTGCCTAACCACTGGGCAGTGAGGTGAGGTCTAGTTATCCAACCACATGATATGGGAACCAAAGGGTTTCTTGGTCAAGGGACGGAGACTGGGGGGGGGGGGGGAGGGAGGCTCTAGGTCCCTCTCTCTTGGGAAGATAAAAAGGGCTGATCTATCCCAGGAATGTTCCTGTGTTGTGAGTATTATTAAAGAAGCAACCCTGCTCAGAGCCCAGTGCTCTGGAACCAGTCCTGGAACCTTCATTGTCTATGACCCCCCAGACCCTGGCACACACTATAATAGTTTGTTAGATAAATAAATGAGCATCTGTCTATGACAATACTACAGAAAAGTCCCATCTGATTCAGGTAAGTATCCTCTGTGGGGGAGGGGAGATGAAGCCTCATATAGCTCTCCCACAGTTCTCCCTCCTCCCTCTTCATGCCTTCCTGGTGACCTTGCACTTAACTGTTTTGACTCTGAGGATATGAGCCACAATATACTCGCTGGATTCTGGGCCTTCTGGGATGCCTATCTTCTCAAAGATCTCTGCCTAGCGGCTGATCAGTTCTGTGGTACTCAATTCCCCACTCAGGTGTGAATGAGGTTGTCATGAGCTGAACGTCTAGCTCAAGGGGCCTCCTCTCCTCCCCCTGCGACCAGCCAGGATGGTCTACCACATCCGGCCCCCAAGTTTCATGCTGCAGATAAAAGATCTTGAGGCAGCCTGGGGCCTCTGAATCTCCCAGCCTCCAGTGTAGGTGCTGGGTATTGTCTCTATTCACAGCTGGCAGGCTGGGGATGGTGAGGTCACAATCTCTGCTCCCCACAATGCCCTCCACTGTGGTGGTCACCCTAAAGAGAGCAGGAAGAGACTCAGCAGCTGATGAAGAAAGGCAGTCAAGGCACAACGTTCAAAGCAGGACACAATATGGCTTGTGAACTCTGCCTGTGCAGCTTTGAATGTCATTGTTTGGTGGCTGAAATGGTCCATCTAATTTGACCCATAATCCCAGGCATTAGTGGAAATTGCCAGCTTAAACAAGAACAACAACAAAAACCCTGGAAAATGTGGCATTTAATTTATCCCAATCAAACTTTAAAGTTTCCAAAGTCAATGGTCCCCTTTCCCTTCCAGACAGCCTACAGCAGGTTACAGAAACTGGCATTCAGTGAGCCCTAGCTAACTGACATGTCCTGATATTGAGTGGGCTCCAGCAGGGGGAATGGACTTGCCTACCACTATCCAGCTGGAAATGGCTCAAGCAGGACACAGATTGGAGTCTGCAGGACTCCAGGGAGGATTGACTACTGGTGCACTGCCATGGGAGGGAATACATGCCACCAATAGGGGCATGGAGCCCCGTGCCCAGATGCCCATAGAGATCATGAATGCCCTAGGTAAGGTTCCCCTCTCATCCTCCGTCATGGTGAACCATCTGCCATGTCACACTGTACGCAAGCCCCCAAAACCTCATAGCTTCAAAGACCCTGCTCTGCCTTCTCTCCCATCTCATTACCTAATTATGTTTGGCAGACACATTCTCAACCCTTGAGTTAGCTCCAACTATACACACGAGAGCAGAGTGTCTGGCTGGAAGATTGTGGCTGTGGTCACACTCGCCTCACCAAACTTCTGGCTGGGGATAGAAAGACAGGTGTCCACTCTAGTCCAGGGTTCACACAGGTCTCCTAGGGGAGGCACATGCAGGCCCAGCATCTACTGTGGGCTATAGGAAAGGGGGAAGAGCGAGGTGGAAAGGGGAGGAAAGGAATATCTACTGAAATTTTCCATAAAGGAGCCATGAAACTGTGAAGGAGAAAACAAAGATTGTGGCTGGGCTCATACTTGGTATTGATGAAAGAAAGAACAAAAACAAATACACACAGAGAGAGAAATAAAATGCTTTTGCTGTTTTTAGACATGATGATGTAAATATATTTTCATTGATCTCATCTCCCTGCTCTCTTAACACACACACACATACGCACACACACACACACACACACACAAATCCAGAACAGTGACAGAAGACTCTTCCATACAGCACCTGCAATTTGCCAAATAATCACTCACCTGAGTACAGTCAGGCTGTACAAGGAGAAAGATGATCTCTCTCTCTCTCTCTGTCTGTCTGTCTCTCTCTCTCTCTCTCTTTCATGGTCTCTCTCTCTCTTTCAGTCTCTCTCTCTCTCTTTCATGGTCTCTCTCTCAGTCTCTCTCTCTCTTTCTCTCTCTCTCTCTCTCACACACACACACACTCACACAGACTCAGAGTAGTGCCTCTCCTAAGTTTGTTGTTTCCTCATGGGGGACAATGTACAAACTGGAGCATGCAGGTTCCGATTCCCCATTCCCTTGTCAGAACCAAGGGCTCCCACCCAAGGGGAGCACCACTCTAATGACACAGCACCACCTCACCTCTCACCTTCTCCAGGGCCAGACCCTTCCCCTTGGGAACAACGGGCCTTAACTCCTCTTTCACCAAAACCCTAGGCCAGGATGTGCGGTGAAGGAATCCTCAGAGAAGTGGTCCTCAGAGGCAGCAATGAAAACAAGCAGGGGGTCATGGGGTCCCCAGGGGGTGTCTAACCTGGAATGGGGCGGTGTTGAGGAAATGGATGGGGTCTTAAAGGCTACATACATGGAAGTACTCCCTACTTCCAGCTTAGGTACTTCTGGGCGACTGTGTGGATTATTGGGGAGGACAAGGAGACCAGATGGACTGGGAGCACCAACAGATGCTGGCAGAGCTGGGAAATGTGATAACCCTATGATTACTGTTGACAGCTGGGGTGGAGGGGTCATGCTGGGTATATGTGTGATGGAGGAGTGTGTTCCTCCCAGATATTCACCTTCTATCTGACCCCCAGTGATCTCACCTCTCTAGTGGGTTTTTCTGGGTCCCTCCTCACGTGAAAGGGAGACTGAGAACAGAGGTCAAGGACTCACACAGCAAGGGGGTCATATCTTCTGCATCCAACACCCCCACCCCAGAAAAAAGGAAAAGACCCAAGAAGGCAGGTGTGGAGCTGCTGCAACCCACCTCTGACTAAAACCACCAGGCTCCCACCAGGGAGAGGAAGGGTGCAGATGTGGGGCTGTGGGTCTCTCACTGCTCCAGGCCAGGGACTCGGTGGTGCCCCTTTCTCACCCAAACCTGCATCTCCTCATTTCCTGGCACTCTGACCACTAGGAATGGGGGTGGAATCCCTGGGTCCACCAACCCCCACCCTTGGGGCACATTTTTGGCAGAGCCAGGGCTGGCCTTCCTGGCACTGAGGAGGCATGGTGGGGATGCGAGCGGGGAGGCTGGAGTAGTGGGTCTGGTTCCACAGTGAGGAGGGGGGTGTTCGGGTAGGACACAAGGTTCGAGCTCTGGGGCGGCCACCCACATGTGCTGCTGGGAGAAGCTGTAGGCTGTGGTACTGGGTGCAGCGGACAACAATGGCAGCATCATGGTGGATGCTCAGGCCCAGAGCAAAGGAATGGGGCCCGGGACTTGGTCAGGGTCCCAAGCCAGCCTGGGGCGCACCATTGCTAGATGACTCCAAGAGGCACCATGGGTCTGAGCCAGCAGTGACATATTTGAAATGCGATGCCTTGGGAGGGCAGAAGAGGGGACTGGGGCAGTGGCAGGCAGGTTGTGGGGCTGAGTGCCCCCCAGCCCCAGCTGAGCTCCCAACACAGGGACCTCAGGCTCAGGGTCTATGTGGCTTCTGAGACTCCCTGGGGCTGTGCAAGGGATATGCCTGCTGTGCTGGCTTTGTGTGCTCTGTGCTCTTTGCCCAGACCCATGTTCCTACAGCAGCAGAGGCCAGCCATTGACGCCGCCTGGCCTGGTGCATGTGTCTGCCCTTCTCTCTCTCTGCCCCCAATTCTCTGCCGTGTTGCCCCGCCCCCACTGCACAAGTGTTCCAGCCTGCCCCTGGCTACAGCAGATATGTGCCCCCTCTGCCATGCCCTATCCTCCCCTCGGTCACGCCCCCTACCCCCTCGGCCAAGCCCTCTATCCCTGGCCTTGTGCTGCCCTGTCTCTGCCCTAAGGCTACCAGGCCATGGAAAAAGCAGCCTCATCTCAGCTCAGGGCTTACCCCCAACCCCAGCAGCTGCCTGGGGGGATCAAATTTCCCCTCAGCCCAACAGCTGGGAGAGACTCTTCTCCATCCACCCCACACACCAAGCAAGTGCATGATGACCCTCTGTGTTTGTGTTTGTGTGTGTGTGTGTGTGTGTGTGTGTGTGTGTGTGTGTGTGTGTGTGTGTGTGTGTGTGTGTGTGTCTGATTGTCAGGGATAACTCCCTCTCAAGGACTCAGATCATAGCACCCTTTGGGATGTCAGCACACAGCACACTTTAAAAAAAATAGCACAAAGAACCCTATGTAATGGACTCAGCATGATGCACCTTTTGAAAGACTCAGCACATAGCAACCTCTGGGATCCTCATGGTAATCTAATGACCAGTAAAATTAGACATGCCATTTTGACATGAATAAACTTAAATATCATACTTTTGTGACATCATATGTCATAGTGACATTGTACACATATTGTGAATGCCTATTCTGTGATTTCATTCTATTTCAAGCAAGCAATATTGGTGGGTATCAGAAATCCATTGTGACCTCAAAACCATTGTAAGAAAAATCCCTTTCTGATATCACAGTGCCATTGTGATAACATTAACCTGTTGTGACATCACAAACCTCTCCTGTCCATTGTGACCTCATCACCAATGTGACATCACAAAGCCATTGTGATATCACATTGCTGTTTTGACATTACAATCTCCTTGAGATCCCCCAAACCCATTATGACATCTTTAGCACCTTTGAAAAACCACATGGCCTTTGTGACACCACAGTCCCTTTGTGTATCCATATCCTCATTGTGAAATGTCAATTGAGATTAGATATGCCATTACAATATCACAAAGCATTTACAATATTATCATAGGTGTGACATCACATTGTCATTATAACAACATCATCTCATTGTGACATCACAATTCTGTAATGAAATCATATTTTCATTGTGGCATCATATATACATTATCAGTGCCTATTATGTGATCTCATTATATTTCAAATGTGGCATGTGGGTTCATATCAAAACCACATTTTGACTTCATAACCATTGTGACATCACAATCCCTTTGTGACATAACATTGCCATTGTGATATCTCTAAACAACTGTGACACATCCAACATGTCCTGTCCTCATAAGTTTTGTGACATGTTGCCACTGTGTTATGTTAGGCCCATGAGAGCTCACTATTTTTGACATCATATTGTTTCAGATATGACATGAAATATTAGAAATATACTGTGACATCATGAGTATTGTGACATCACACTGCTAGATGTAATGACCATTGTGTCACATTGTCACATCACAAATGTGTTCTGACTTCATCACTTTTGTGCCAACAAATGCCTCTGGAATCCTCACAATCCCATTCTAAACTTATATACTCACTCTGAGTTAGGGACAATTGAGGTCTGGAATGATATTGTCACATCACAAACTACTGCGACATCACAAAACTATTTTGAAATCACCACTATTATGGCATCACCAACTAATTGTGACATAACAACATTCTTACATCATAATTTGACATCATATTGCAATTGTTTTTACAAACCTATTATGACCTCATCACATCTTAGAACATTCATGGCCTTTGGGACATCAAGTTCCTTCTTTGAACTTGTATCATTGTGAACTTGTAGCAATTGAAATTTGAAATAAGATGTGATATTACAAACTAGTTTGACATCACTTACCCATTTTTATATCATTAAATTTTTGACAACAGAAACCTCACTGTAAACTAATGGCAATTAAGATCTGACATGCCATTGTGACATCACAAACCCTTTGTGACATCATCACCAGTGTGACATCAAATTGTAGTTATGACAAGCTATAGTGACATCATAGCATTATGACATCGCATTGCCATTTTGCTGTCATAGACACATTGTGAATGTATATCCTGTGATTTCATTCTATTTCAAATGTAGCATATCAGTTGATATCAGAAACACATTGTGATCATAACCATTGTAACATTATGAATCCTGTGTGATGTCTTAACCAGTGTGAAATCACACTGTTGTTATGATATCTTTAGCTAATGGTGACATCACAAAATGACAATGACATTATAGCATTTTCCCTTATGTCACTGTGACATCATAGTCATATTATGAATGCCTAATCTGTGATTTCATAGTATTTGAAATGTGGCATGTGGGTTGATCTCAATTGTCATTAACTCACCATAAGTATATGATTTTGGGAAGGGATTCTGATGTCACCAAAGTATATATAGACAAAGAGTTAAAGAACTAACAAGTCTGAGATGTCACAAAGTGACACCATGGTTATGATGTCCAGTGGTGTGATATCATGATGTTACACTGGATTTTAGATATCTGATATCATATCTGAAATATGAGATCAAACAGAGATTTTCAACTCACATAGGGCCTAAAATATCACAATGGCATATCACAAAAGTTATGAGGACAGGAGAGGTATTTGATGTCACAGTAGGTTAGTGATATAACAAAGGCAATGTGATGTGACAAAGAGATTTTGATGTGACAAAGGTTATGAGTTCACAATGGTTTCCTGATATCAACCCACATGGCACATTTGTAATAGAAATAAATCAAAGAACAGGCATTCGCAATGGGTCTATGACATCAAAGTGACAATGTGTTGTCAAGGCAGCAATGTCTGATAGGATATGTACTCATTACTGTAATCCCTCTGTACACTATACTTACAATAAAAAATGCACAGAAGAAAAAATTGGTATGGTGTCATTGGGGTTTGGTGTTGTCACACTGAGATGATAGTGTCATGATGATGTGATTTCACAGTCATAATTATTGCACAAAGTATTTGTGATGATACGATGCTATGTGTGATCACAATTTTCATTAGTTCACTATGAGGATATGGGTACACAAAGGGTCTGTAATGCCACAGAGGTCGTGTGTTTTGTAAAGGTGCTAAGAGTTCACAATTTCTTTATGATGTCACAATGTGATTGTGAAGGCACAACAACAACGGGGTGTCACAATGGGTTTGTGATGTCACAGTGGTGATGAGGTCACAATGAGTTTGTGATGTCACATGAGTTTTCAATATTACAATGACAGGTCCAATTTCAATTTCTACTAATTCACAATGAGGATACAATTTCAAAGAAAGAATCTTAAGCTCCAAACAATATGATTTTAGTCATAACTTGTGTGATATGCTGACAGTAGGATATTTTAGGCCTTTAGCAAGCTTATATTCTGTTTTCAAACTCATAATAATTCAGGTATGACATATCATATCAGAAATTGACTCTGACATTATGAACATTGTGACATCACATTGATAGACATCAAGACCATGGTGTCACATTGTGAACTCATAAATCTGTTAGAACTTCATCACATTTGTGCCAACACATGACTTTGGAGACAACACAGTCCCTTTGAGAACTCATATCTTCATTGTGAATTAATGACATTTGAGAACTGGCATACCATTGTGACATTTCCAACCAATTGTGACAGCACAAACCTATTGTAGTAGAAACACGTTGTGATCTAATAGCCATTGTGGTAACATAATCCCTTTGCGACCCCACATTTCCATAGTGATATCATTAACCTACTGTGAAATTCCAATCCTTTCATACTCAATCCAGGTATGAAATGTGATACCCGAATCCAGTGTGACATCTAGATCATGGTGACATCACACTGATAGATGTTATGAGCATTTTGTCACATTCTGACAACACACACCTGTTAAGAGTGCATCACTTTTGAGACAACACATGCCTTTAGAGACATCACAGTTCCTTTGTCAGCTAATATACTCATTGTGAGTTGACAATTGAGATCACATGTGTCATTTTGATATCACCAACCCATTGTGACATCACACACCTCTTGTAAACTCATCACCAGTGTGGCATCACCAATTGTGATATCAAAACATTATCAAGTCATCATATTGAAACATCACATTGCCATCGTGATATCACTGTGTCATTGTGTTTTCAAAAACCTGCTATGTCTTCATAGAGTTTTAGAAAATTCCTGGCCTTTTATACTTCAGTCTTCTTCTGTGAACTCATCTCCTCATTGTGAAATAGTAGCAACTGAAATTGGACATGTGATTATGAGATGTGACTTCACAAAACTATTTGATTTCACCACCAATGTGACATCACAAACCTATTGTGAGCTTTCATAGCCATTTGACATCACTATCACATTGTGACATCCCAAACCTATTAGGATCTCTTAGCACCTTTGAAAAAACATATGGCCTTTGTGACATCACAGTCCTTTTGTGTAACTATACCTTCATTATGAATTGACAATTGATATCAGACATGCCATTGTAACATCAAGAAACCTTTATGACATCACCAGTGTGACAACATTCTCATTAGGACAACATCAACTACTTTTGACATCACAAAACTACAACAAGATAGCATTATGAGATCACATTGTCATTGTGATGTTATAGACAGATTGTGAATGCCTGTTTCTAATTTTTTTTTTGGTTGTGGGGCTTGAACTCTGGGTTTGGGTGCTGTCCCTGCTTTTCAGCTCTAGGCGAGCACTCTATCGCTTGAACCACAGCACCACTTCTGGTTTTCTATGAGTTTTTATTGGAGATAAGAGTCTTATGGACTTTCCTGTCTGAGGTGGGTTTGAACTGTGATCCTCAGATCTCAGCCTCCTGAGTAGCTAGGATTACAGGTGTGAGCCACTGGTGCCCAGCTTTTTCATACTAATTCAAATTTGACATGCGTGTTATAAAAGAAACATAATGTGACCTCATAACTATTGTAACATCATAAATCAGCAGTGACATCAAATTGTCATTATGACACCATCAGCTCATTGTGACATCACCAAACAACAATGGCATCACAGCATTATAAATCACAGTGTCATTGTTACTTCATAGACATAACAGTATGAAGGCCTATCTGTGAATTCATTCTATTTCAGAAATCCATTTTGACCATATAATAATTGTGATATCACAATCCTTTGTGACATTACATTACCATTGTGATATCATTAACCTGCTGTGCCATCACAAACCAATCCTGTCCTTATAAGTTTTGTAACATGCTGCCATTGTCACATATTAGGCCCTTTTTGAGCTCATAATCTGTTTTCAATATCATATTTCTGGTATGACATGTGATGTCAGAAATCCCCTGTGACATCATACTGCCCGATGTCATGACCATTGTGTCACATTGTGACTTCACAAATCTGTTAGAATGGCATCATGTTTGTGATAACACATGCCTTTGGAGACAATACAGTCCCTTTTTGAACTCATATATTCATTGCCAATTAATGAAAATTGAGATCTGCCATGCCACTCTGACATCATGAACCCATTGTGACATCGCAAACTTATTGTGACTGAAGTGATCCCCGCGACTCGGGATCCCCCGAAGAGACCACCAGAGACTGCGACCAATGAAATCAGCAAAGAGTCATTTATTGGCAAGCCCAGGCTTGGTTCTCCGTGCACTCGGTAACCGGTGATGCTAAGAGGCCCCGAGGCTTGGGTTACAAAATTTTTATATACTTCTTGAGGTAGGGCAGAGACTTATCACACATAATAACATTTTGTAACAAATCATCACACATGGCGGAAAAATCATAACATTACTTTAGCATATGATTGGCGTATTACAGAGCAGGAAAGTATAAGGGACAGGGGATTGGGTGGTTTAAGAGCCGATGTGCTTTAAACTGATTGGTGGGATATACTAGGTAAACTCCAGTGCTACTTGCTAACCTGCAGGTGCTCTTGACTAAGATAGTGATTTCCAGAGCCCAGAAGGGGCTTTCTGGCATTTCAGATATGCTGATAAGGCACCCTCTGTGCTGATAAGGCACCAGCTGTGATGATAAGACACCAACTGTGTTGATAAGGCACCACCTGTGGTTTTAAGGCACTAACTGTTCTGATAAGGCATCTGTGCTGTTAGGCACCATCTGTGCTGATATCCTGTGTTTGTGTAACAGAACAGAACCATCTGTGGTTCAGAGAATTGCTCCATCAAGTCCTTTTTATCTGCAGTGAGTCGAGGTTCAAGCAACACGAAATTACTTATTTAGCAAAAAGCAAATTACAGAAGCAAAACAAGCAGTTAGTAACTATAATATTAAACTGATCAGTATTGTCCAGTTTTTCATGACCTCATCATGCGAATGGCATCAACAACTAATTGTGGCATTATTTTGACATGATATTGTGTATTGCCGTTGTGATATCACTATCCCATTGTGTTTTTACAAACCTATTATGGCCACATCACATCTTAGAAAATTCATGGCCTTTGAGACTTCAAGCTCTTTCTGTGAACTCGTGTACTTATGACCTCTAAGGCAAGGAGAAAAACGATCGAGACACATTTAATAAAATGAACTAGTTTACACTAGAAAGGGGACTGGGATTACCTTATCCTGGACTGGATACCCAGGTCCAAGAGCAGCCTTGACCACCAAACCTCAGACCTCCAATGGGCAGCCAGACCCTTTCTTAATTGGTCTGCAAACCAACAGCCAAAAAACTATCATCTCCAAAGTGCCAAACCTCAATGGGCAAGGCTTTTTACTTTTCCATTCTTCCCTCCTTTGCTACAGACCTGTCCTTCCTTCCTAGTCTTTCCCTTTTTCCCTTCCACCACTTCCTTCTTCTCTTCAGGCCTTTCCACTCTCCACAGGCCTGCCCTACTCTGCCCCAGTGACCACTTTTCAACTTTCTGCTCTCCCTCAACTTCCTCTCTTCTCGGGTTTTTCCCTTCCTGCTATCTCACCACTTACTTCCATCCTGGTAGCTCCCATTTTTATCTCCCCTTCCAGTGCTCTGAAAATGCAACCTATATGTAGGTTTTATCCCTCCTCACTCCAACGGGTCTTCTGTCTAACCATCACTTCCCAAGCCCAATGCTCAATCACTTCTTGACAGCTCACTATGTGAAGCTTGACACCTCCACATTTGGTGGCATTCCCCACACTCTCTGGTGGGCCAGGCCAAGAATTTACTATGGTTATCGGCTCCCACAGATAATTCTGGCTCTACTGGTTATTACATTATCCTCATAGTGAATTAGAAGCAATTGAAATTGTATATGTCATTGTTATATTACAAACTTGATGAGACATCAATAACCCATTGTGACCTCATCACTGCGGTGATATCACAAACTCATTGTGATATTACATTGCAATTGTGCCACTATGATCACATTGTGACATCCCAATCCTATTATGACCTCAGAAGTTTTGAAAGAAAGCATGGCTTTTGTGACATCACCGGCCCTTTGTGTACCCATATCCTCATATTGAGCTAATGACAATTGAGATCAGACATGCCATTTTAACATCGCATAACCTCTGTGACATCATCACCATTGTAACTTCACATTGTCATTATAACATCAGCCCATCATGACATTATAAAACAGCAATGATATCATAGCATTATGATATCAAATGGTCATTGTGATATCACAGATACACTGGAATGCCTATTCTGTGATTTCATTCTATTTCAAATGTGGCAGGTGGGTTGATATCAGAAAGACATTGTTACAACATAACCATTATGATATCACAATACCTTGATGACACCATATTGCCATTATGATATCACTAACACACTGTGATATGACAAAACTGTCCTATCCTCATAAATGTTTTGACATGCTGCCAGTGTGATCTCTGGCCTCTCTGACCTCATAAATTTTTTAACTCATAATACTTCAGGTATGACATGTGATACCAGAAATGCACTGTGACATCATGACCACTGTGACATCACACTGCCAGATGTCATGACCACTGAGTCACATTGTGACATCACAAACCTGTTAAGACTCAATATAGTTGTGCCAAGTGTAATTTTATCACCACTGGGACATCACAAACCCATTGTGAAATCAGATTGACACAGTGATATTAAGATCACCTTGTGACATCCCAAACCGGTTGTGACTTCTTAGCACCTTTGAAAAAGCACATGGTGTTTGTGACATCACAGTCCTTTGGGTAACCATATCCTCATTGTGAACAAAAGACAACTGACATCAGACACGCCATTGTATCATTACAAATGCTTTGTGACATCATCTCCAGAATGAGATCACATTGTTGTAATGATACTATCGGCCCATTGTGACATCCCAAAATGACAATGACATCATAGCATCATGACATCACATTTTCATTGTGAAGTCATAGAGACAATGTGATTGCCTATTCTGTGATTTCATTCTATCTCAAAAGTGGCATATCGGTTGATTTCAGAAACCCATTGTGCCCACATCACCCTTGTGACATTACAATCCCTTTGTGACCTCATATTGATAATGTGATATCATTAATGCAATGTAACATCACAAATCTGTCTTGTCCTCAGAAATTTTGTAACAAGCGACTACCTTGACCTGGGCTGCATGCCCAGAGCTAATTGCAGCCTCAACCATGAACCCTCAGACATCCAAAGAGCAGCCCAGCCATTTGTTAACTAGTCTTCAAACAACCAACCCACAAAATAATGATCTCTAAAGTTACACACTTCAAAAGACAAGGCTTTTTACTTTCTCTTCATCCTCCTTTTCAGACCTGTCCTATATTTCAGGTCTTTCCATTTTTTCCTGCGACCATTCCTTTCTTTTCTTCAGGCTGCTCTACTCTTGATAGGCCTTCCCTGCCTTATCCAGATGGTCAGATGCCATCCTTCACCTCCTGCTCTCCCTCAATTTCCTCTCCTCCCAGGTCTTTACCCTCCTGCAGTCTCATCACTTCTTTTCTTCCAGGCCTTTCCCCTTTTTCTCTCCCCTTCTGTTGCTCTGAGCATGCAGCCTAAGTATAGGCTGTACCTTTCCCCCACTGCAATATGTTTCTTGCATAACAGTTTTCAATCATCACTTCCCAAATGTCCATGCACAATCACTTCTTGGCAGCCCACCATGTGAGGCTTGACATCCTATCTCCTTCAGCAGCATGTCCTGCCCCCTCCAACGGCATGCACTCCCCTCTCTAGTGGTCCAGACCAGGAGGCCATGATGACTATCTGTTCCCGTGGATTATAGGGGCACTGATGGTTATTACAGTGTCTTCATGGTGCACTAAGAGCAATTGAAATTGAACAAATAATTGTGATATTACAAACTTGTGAAATAACTAACCCATTGTGACCTCATCACCACTGTGACATCACAAACCCATTGTGACATCACATTGCTCTTTTGACACCAGGATCACATTGTGACCTCCCAAATCTATTATGACCTCTTATATCCTTTGAAAAAAATACATAGCTTTGTGACATCACAGTCCCTTTGTGTACCCAAATCCCCACTGTGAACTATTAATTGAGAATCAGACATGACATTTTAACATCAAAAACAGTTTGTGAGATTATCATAATTGTGACATCACATTGTCATTTTGACACTGTGTGCTCATTGTGAAATCACAAAACTAAAATGATATGATGGAATTATAACTTCACATTGTTATTATGACATCATAGACACGTTATGAATGCCTTTTCTGTGATCTCATCATTCTCTTTCAGATGTGGCCCGTACGTTGATATCATAAACAAATCTTGAATTCATAGCCATTGTGACATCACAATCCCTTTGTACATCACATTGCATTGTGATATTACTAACCCACTGTGACATCACAAATCTATCCTGTCATCATAACTTTTGTGACATGCTGCAATTCTGATACGTTAGTCATTTTGTCCTCATAATCTGTTGTCGACCACATTAGATTTCACATATGACATGTGATATAACAAATTCCCAGTGACATCATGACCATGGTGATATCACAATGCCAGATGTCATAACCATTGTGCCAAATTCTGACATCACAAACCTTGTAGGATTTCAATGTATTTGTGCAACACATATTTTTGGAGAAATCACAGACCCTTTTGAACTTACATACTCATTGTAAGTTAAAGACAATTGAGAACCATTATGTCATTTTGAAATGCCCAACATATTGTGACATCACCAATATTTTGTGACATCATCACCAATGTGGCATCATCAACTAATTGTGACACCAAAACAATATTTTGACATGATGTAGTGAGTTGACATTGCCATGGTGATATCACTGTCCCATTGTGTGTTCACAAACCTAATATGACCTCAAACATTAAAAACATTCATGTCCATTAGTATTTCAAACTCCTTCTGTGAACTTGTGTGCTCATTGTGAAATAGTAGCAATTGAATTTGGACATGTGTTTAAGATATTACAAAAGCATCATGACATCAAAAACGCATTGTAACCTCATCACAATTGTGTATCATAAAGCTATCATGACCCCTAAGTATCTTTCAAAACACATATGGCATTTGTGACATCACAATCCCTATGTGTACCCATATCCTCATTGTGAACATATGACAATTGTATTCATATATGCCATTGTAACATCACAAACCCTTTGTGAACCCATCACCAGTGTGACAACACATATTCATTATGACACCATAACCTCCTTGCAACATCACCAATTTACAATGACCTCATATCATTATGACATTATTGTCATTGTGATGTCATAGACACATTGTAAATACCTATTCTCTTATTTCATTCTATTTCAAATGTGGCATGTGGGTTGATATCAGAAAACCATTGTGATCTCATAAATATATGGTCCTTTCTTGTTACATAGTTTCATTTTATTCTCCATTGTTGGTAAATAAAGCCTCCAGATTGGACTTCAGGAGCTGTCCATGATCATTGGTTCATTCCTTTTCTCTGCTCTTCCTTTCCATTTAAATTCATTTTTACTTTTACTTTTTTTCAGAAGCAAAGAGGCAATTAAAAATCTATATGTAATGTTAATTTTTATTCTTTTTTTTGGGGGGGGGCAGTCGTGGGCCTTAACTCCGGGCCTGGGCTCTGTCTCTCAGCTCTTTACCTCAAGGCTAGAGCTCTACAATTTGAGCCACAGCGCCACTTTCGGGCATTTTTCTGCTTATGTGGTGCTGATGAATCGAATCCAGGGCCTCATGCATGCAAGGTAAGCGCTCTACCGCTGAGCCACCTTCCCAACCCATAGTTTTTATTCTTGAATTACTAAAATTCATGCAGAACATGTCAATTCAAGCAGCATAAAATGGCAGATGTCATGAGTTTGATCTCTGTCCCTCTCCTGTGGCTCTCTTGCTCTACCATAGGGTGACCACTCCTACTAGTTAGTTATGTATCCCTGCATCTAAACCAAATGTGCACAAAGGGGAAGCTATTAAAAAGAGAGTCACCCAAGGTCCTCCAAACCTTTCTTACTAAGAGGCCATATTTCCAATTCACACTATGGTGATTCAAACTTCTACATTCAGGTTCAAAGACCTGAACCAAATCTGTGATGGAACCACATGACTGAAGGTGGTAGCTCATTGTTCACTATAGAAGAAGTCTGCAATAGCTGGGAATCAGCCCTCTGCCTTTCCCACTAAGTCACAGTGTCAGGTATGAGAACTAAGGAGTTACAGACTATTTAAAGGTTACTAGACGTTGGGTTTTAACTTTTGTAATTCCAAGATTCACTTCAGATCAAATATTGGGCCTGCACAGCAGCAGCCCAAGAGAAAATGATGTCCAGAACTTGTGTAAGTGTCTCAGACTATTTGAATTTGTTTTTGTTGATCTATCTTTTTTCCTACAATGCACACATGTGGTCAAATGGGGGCTTTCTTACGGTCTTAATGAATTTTGTTATAGCATCACAATGAAATTGAAATACACAGCTATAACTCTTTCTCTAAAGGAATACTGATGGATTTGGCAGTAGGAGAGTTCAAACTCATGACCTCCAATATTCTAGGCAGGGGTTCTATTACATAAGTCCCTTACTCCAACCCTTGTTCTTCACTTTGAGCATATCAACACACTGCCTTACGGATTTCAAGAATGCTGATGTAAACTATCTGTTCAGAAACTATCTTTGGAAAGGATGATACTCTCTTTTCTCTCACTCTTATAGGTGTTAATAACCCGTTTCATGGAGCTGTATGGCATAGGGCATTTTGCTACAATATTAGATGATTCTTTTATTTTTTGGGGGGGGGGGTTCCGGTCATGGGTCCTGAACTCTGGGCCTGGGCGCTGTCCCTCAGCTCTTCAGCTCAAGGCTAGCACTCTAGCACTTAGCCACAGCACCACTTCTGGCTTTTTTGTTTTTGCTTATGTGGTGCTGAGGAATCGAACTCAGGGCCTCAGGCATTCAAGGCAAGCACTCTACAACTGAGCCAACTTCTCAGCCACTATCAGATGATTCTGAAGTAATTCCACTATTCTTTTAACATCAGTCATTCTAGATTAAAAAAAAAAAGACCTTAAATATCCTCAAAAAATTGATGAGGTCTTTAAAATGCAAAAGATAGAGCAGCTTTTCAGATTATGGATGCCATGAAGTATCGTACTGGATTTAATTTTTAAGTGAGAAAACAGCTGCTTTCATGACCCACCTAACTATAAAACTTTCTTGGTCTTAGTTATGTTGGATTTTAAGGTAAATGACAAAAGTGCCAACTTAGTGACTTCATAAGGGACTCAGCATTACATAGTTAAATAGTTGTCAAAATTTACTGAGTTGAGTAGAGAACGTGCTTAATTTATATTAAAGTAGTAATATATTGCCATTAATGCAAGGATGTATTTTATTAGTAAATACTGAAAAGGAAAAAAAAAGTAATTCTATAGGGGATTCATCCTGGCAATAGTGACTTTGCAGTAGGCTGATACTACTTGCATTCTTTCAAACACATGCTATTTTTGAGTGTGTTATTGTTTTAATTCTTCTCAAGAGCTATGCAGTTAATCTTGGATTCCATTAAGAAAACACCAAAGTGCATACTGATATTATAACTTTTTATTTATTTATTTTTTTGTTGGTCATGGGGCTTGAACTCCATGCTTGGGTGCTATCCCTCAGCTCTTCAGCTCAAGGCGAACACTCTAGGGCTTGATCCACAGTGCCACTTCTGGTTTTTTGGTGGTTTATTGGAGAAAAGAGTCTCACGGACTTTCCTGTATGTTTTGGCTTTGAACCGTGATCCTCAGGTGTCAGCCTCCGGAGTAGCTAAGATTACAGGCGTGAGCCACCAGTGCCCTGCTCTGATATTACAATTTTTTAAGACCAAAAAATGATGTATTGTATGTTTCCAACAATAAATCAAGTCCATACCAAATAAAGACTTTAGTATTATTTTAAGCAATTGTGTTTGGGGGTTATAATTCAACAAATACAGACACTTCATATGCCTTAACTACTTCTTTGAATTTTCTCTTTATTGTCAAGTTTAAAAAAATCTGGATCCACTTTAGTGAAAGTTTCCAATTGGACCCTTTGTCATGAACCCTCTGCACCTAGAAATACATAGAAATTCACTTTGTTTTTAAATTGTTGGAGCAAGTTCCAAGACCTGCACATATGTTGAATGGAAGCCACTGGTGTATGTTTGGCTCTTGCACATGGCCAGCGTTCTAACAGGAGCATACATGAGGACATGGATAGTACTGAAGGACAAAATCTTTGGGAGCAAACACTGGGACCTGGCAACCACTGAGGACAGAAGGCATTGGCTGATACCCTTGTAGTTCCTGCAACACTGCCATGGCTGTAGCATGGCATCATTCTGTGCCCCTCGCATACCTGTAGAAACCTTGGCAACTGTCCTACAGGCTCAAGACTAAAAGAGCCAGTGGGTTCATGCCAACCTGTGATTGGTCCATTGCAACCATTGTGAGTGGTCTCTGCAGTCCATTAAAGTGCTGGGAGTTCTTGGTGACCTGCTGGACTCAGTTCTACGTTGAAAATTTTGAGTGTGTGGTAGTTTTTTTTTTTTTTTATTTGGAGGGGGGAGGCTATGTTTTGTTTGGGTTTGGGTATTTCCTTTTGGTTATTGCTCTGGGGTTGTTATTTGCTTAGCTAAGTTTAGGTAGATTTACTTCTTGCCATCCTAGCAAAAGATGGGAGAACACAGTGAATTAGGCTCAAGCTCTTAGGAAAGGGATATTTTCACTGAACAAGACAGTATGAAGGAAATCATTGGCTACGGCAGGAGATTTTCCCTGAACAATACAGTGTGAAGGAGGAGATCATTGACTATGGTAGTATGGATATGTAAAGTTGGCCTAGCACCACCTTATAGACACTAAGGTGGTAGTGAAAATAACCCTAAAGGGAGAGTTCAACAATTGTCAGATCAAAAATGAGATGGACAGGTCGGGACTGTGGCTCAGTGGTAGATGTTTGCCTCACAACCAGGAGGCCCTGGGTTCAATTCCTTATCACCACAAGAACAGAAAAAGCTGGAAGTGGTGCTGTCGCTCAAGTGGTAGAGCACTAGCCTTAAGCTGAGGAGATAAGCCACAGTGCTTACGCCCAGACTACAAGCCCTAGGACCCACAAAAAGTTAAAAAATGAGATGGATATTATTAAGTTTTTCCATCACTGACCCATGATGAGGTCATACCAGGTGAGGGAAAAGGATGAGCAACAATACCTGGCAGTGGAACTGGTCATCCAGAGACCTCCTAACATATATGTGAAAATTATACCACCTATTCAAGAATGAAGTCAGGAGATTGTTCAGATTGTGAGTACTGTGCATTACTTTAACGAATATATAAATGAACAATGAGACCTTAAACCCAATAACATCGTGTTGGATGACAAAGGCAATGTGAAGGTCAATGACTTTAGCATGAGCATAAGGACTTCCCAAGGGTAATTGCTGAAGTTCATATTGGTACCTTAATTTTGTCCCTATAAAATATTCCTGCATGGAAATTACAATGCCTGCAATGTAGACATCTGGTGCTTGGGTGTCCTCGTTTGTATTCTATGGGGATGGCACATTTCCCATTTGAATATATGAAGTTTAGCCAGATAGAGGTAATTGTCTTGAAGGTCACATACATTTCTCTATTCACTTGTCTTCAAAAGAACAAAATATCATCTTGAAACTGTAAACTGCAGACTCAAGGGAGCGTCACAGTATGGAACAAACAATAAAGATTGGCTCAACCAAGTTAAGGAATATTTCCTCTGTCCTGATGAGCTACTATGTAATGAGCTAAAACCTATTATTCTGCACTCATATGTGACATGGGGTATAGCCTGCCTGATAAGCACAAATCTATATTGGACAGGACATTCAATTAAATAATTAAAGTAGAATGACAGCAGTTAAATTAAATCAGTGCCTTCAATTGTTTCAGTGTGCCAATCTTCTGCAGATATATAGCATGTATATATGTATATATTTCACAAATATATTACATATTAAATATGTTATATATAAATATATGCATAAATATACATAATTATGGAGATGGAGTTTCATGGAATTCTCTGCTTTTGCTTCAAGCCAACATTCTCCTCATGTGAGCCTCCTTAGGTGCTAGGATTATAGACTGGGGCCAGGCAAAACATTTCCTAATAAATGCAACAGAGAGCCTGTGTTTAACTTCTAAGAAACATTAAAAACTGAAAGATAGTAGAATGATGAATGTAAAATAAAACACTTAAGTTATTGTAAAATTTCCAAAACTTATTTCATACAAACATTAGGGGACAGTGTTACTAGATTTATCTTTTACAAAAAGATGAATAAAAATTAAACACAGATACAGATCCCAGTTTGAAGTGTGAAAGTAAGTGGAAGGCCCATAAATTCAAGTCCTAGTACTGACCCATAACCATATATAAAATTAATTTTCTACCTGTTTTATTATAAAAATCTGTACAGAGCTGCTACAGTTACATGAGCAAGGTAATGAGTACATGTCCTGTCAAGCATTGTTGCCTCCTCCTTTGTTTTTCCCCTACCATTCCTTCCCTCCCACCTAAACAACTACCCACCCCGAGGTTGTAAAGTTCGTTTTCAAGGTAGTGTCTTGTATATCTTGTACATAAAATTTTTACAATGGGTCAACCTGTATCCTTAATTAAGTATTTTGTGTTTTCCCTTACACTCCCTGAATTAGAGAATTATATATACAAGATGCAGGTTACCAGAATAAAATATAGTGAAAACAGGGGTTATACCATGGGGAAGGAATATATAAAGCAACCTAAAATCACATGGTACCTTATAAATATGTTAGAAACTTTAGCAAGAAAGGAAAAACTACTTGCGTCCCTATCTTGAGGTTTATTTCGCTTAACTTCATCTTATCTGGTCATATGTACATAGTTTTTCACCTTTTCTGCTTGTCCTAGATATGTACTAGTTATTGCAAATAAGGGAAACCATGGGACCTATGTTTCATTGGGTATGCCTTACTTCACTTAATATAGTTTTTCCCAAGACTTTCCATTTCCTAACAAATTGGGCGATGTCATTTTTTTAATGGAGGCATAGAATTCATATATATATATCACATTTTCTTGATCCATTCCTCTACTGAAAGGCATCTGGGTTGGTTCCATATCTTAGCTATGGTAAATAATGTTGCAATAAACATAGTTGGGCTGGTAGCCTTAGTATGGCCTAGTTTGTGATCAATTGGGTAAATGACCGAAAGTGGGATGGCTGGGTCATAGGGGAGCTCTATGTGGAATCTTTTGAGGAACCTCCATATTGTTTTTGAAAGTGGTTGAACAAATTTATACTCCCACCAACAATGCAGTAGAGTTCCGTTTTGGCCACATCCCTTCCAATATCTATTATTAGATTTCTTATTTATAGCTATTCTAACAGGAGAAAGGTGGAATCTCAATGTTGTTTTGATCTGCATTTCTTTTATGGCTAGAGAAGTTGAACATTTCTTCATGTGGCTATTGGCCATTGTTATTTCCTCTTCATAGAATTTTCTTTTTAAGTCTTTAGCCCACTTACTTATCAGGCAGTGTTTATTTGAGGATTTGTTGTTGGGGGATTTAATTTTTTGAGTTCAAAGCATATTTATATATGGGACCCTTGTTTGTTGTATGGCTAATGAAGATTTTCTCCTAATCCACGGGATTCTATTGATTTTGCTAGCTGTGTCCTATGCCATGCACAAGCTCTGCACTTTCATGCAATCCCCATTTGTGCAACCTTTCTTTGATTTGTTCTGTTTCTGGGTCTCTATTAAGAAAATTTCAGCCTGTGCCTAGGAGAACAAGGGTTCTCCTATTCCTTCCAATATAGTTTTCAGGGTGTGTGCTTTGACTCTGAGGTTGACAATTTTGTAGGCCAGAACTTGTTTTTTACCCCATCCTTTGTGTTCATAGAATTGTCTGTATTATGTGTAAACAGGCTGCTCTACAAGGTATCTTTCCATGTCATACAGTAGGTATTACATGGCTCTATATAAGTATTGTATAATGACATAGAACTTTCTAATGACTTAGCTATAAAATCTATTAATGTTAATTAAGTGCCATGAAGAATGCCAAACCTCCATTTTTGTGCCCAACTCCGTCCTTGTCCTCCCTATTGTTTAGCAACTTATATCACACTGAGCATAACTGAAGCTGGCACATGGAACAGACATGAACTCGATGGATCCTATCTGTGAGATGGCCCCAAATACAGCAAATATCAGAATCAAAGAGATCGAAGCAGTTATCCAAGGTTCCTAGTTGTATGAATGACTTCGGCTTCCAATGGTTGTACCTGCCTCTGTCAGAAGCCTGTTGATGGTCTGTCATCATCAAAGCTCACACCGAAGCTTAACTTCTCAATGTAGCAGTGTCAGGAGGTGGAACCTGTAAGAGAGGTTTCAGTCATAAATAGATTAATGCCATCTCACCAAGATCCTCTGTGATATGATGCACATAGGGGGCCTTAGCCCATGTGCTAGGCATGCTATTTAGACATTGCATCTACTATTAATTTTGATTGAAATCGACCTTTTTTCCGTATGAAGTATACAGCTTCAAGGATTTTGTTAAACCATGACAAAATGGACTGAGATGCTATACTTTTTGTCTTTTTCATGGAACTGAGGAATAAACTGAGAGCCTTAACTTACTAGGCGGATATGTTACCATTTGAGCCTGCATTCCCCCAACCATTTTTTTTTCTTTTTCATATGGCTTTTCATATAGTCTTGTGCTAACTTCACTCAAGCCTCCCTCATTACCCCATCCTCCTATACCTCTAACTCTCAATATCTGGGATTAGAGCCTCTGACACCAGTTTACCCCTTCGAATATACTATTCTTTTGGGAAGAGAAATACAGACCCCTGAGAAGAAGCTTATGTGTATTTGTGTGTGTGCTTGTGTGTGTGTGTGTGTGTGTGTGTGTGTGTGTATGTTTGTGTGTGTGTGTGTGTGTATGTGTGTATTCGGGTACTGGTCTTGGTGATTTATTTTGTACTGAGGGTGAATCTTCCTGATGATTCTGCATTCTAATTCTTTTCACTAAAAAAGAAATGCTTCTCTGCGTGCTAGTGGCTCACAACTGTAATCCTAGTTCTTCAGAATGCTGATATTTGGGGATAACACTGTTAAGCAAGGTGAGCCACGAAAAGTCCATGACACGCTTATGTCCATTTAATCACCAAAAATGTCAGAAGAGGAGCTGTGGCTTAAGTAATAGAGTAATATTCTCGAGGAAAAAATAGAAATAGCACCTAGGCTCTTATCAAGGTTAAGGACCAGCACCCATACAAAATCTCCAGATAGCACTTGAGCTATTACAATGAGCTCTTGTGCTTTTTAAAGTCACAATTTTGTCTAATGGATTATCTGTACAGGATAGTTGCAGTAAAAAAAAATCTTGTATTTCTTCATAAGATATGTTCTTTCTGGACCATCTTTATGACACATTTTTGTCTCTTGAATGATGTGTTGATTTTGAAATAGAGGAAAAATTCAGTGATGAATTTGTTCTCTGCATCCTTCCCTCATCCATTATTAATATGTTCTCTCTTTTTATTTTTTGGCAATCCTGGGGCAGGAACTCAGGGCCTAGGCACTGTCACTGAGCTTCTTTTTTGCACAAGGCTAGCACCTTATGACTTGAGCCACATTGTCACTTATGGCTTTTTCTTTTTATGTGTTACTGAGTAATTAAACCGAGAGCTTCATGCATGCTGAGCAAACACTCTACCACTAGATCACATTCCAAGCCACATGATCTCTTTTGAAAATATATCTGTCATGTTTACTTCTGTCCCATTTCTGAAGCCACTGCCACTGTTCTTGAATCTATCCTCAGTTTTACTCCTAACTGCCTTTCATTCCCTTTAACTGCTGAATTGTTTCCCACTCCACCAAAGAAACTATCTTTCCTTTTCTTAAATTTCACACTTCATTTGCTAAAAATGAAGGAATAACTCAATTACCAGTGTCTGAAATTGAGGACACTTAGAATAGTAAATAGCTTTTTCTACTTATTTTTTCAGCCGTGGTGCTGCAACTCTGGGCCTGGGCGCTGTCCATCAGCTCCTCAGCTCAAGGCGAATGCTTCACCACTTGAGCCACAGTGCCATTTCCAGTTTTCTTAGTGCATTATGGGAGATAATAGTCTCTCAGCCTTTCCTGCCTGGGCTGGCTTTGAACCGGCAGCCTCAGATCTCATCCTTCAGAGTAGCTAGGATAACAGGAATGAGCCACGGCTGCCCAGCTAATAAATAGCTTTTTATGTGTATCAGGTGATACACAACAACTCAGAACCTTGGGATATCTTTTGTCTTCCAGTCTGGGAAGGATCTAACCCCACAATATGCCCTGCAAGACAACAAAATTAAAGAGATTCAACAAATGTAATTAGTTCCCACAAGATTTGGGTATGAGTTACTTCCAAGTAGAGAGTGCAAAATAACGCCTTTCTAGAAGTCAGTGCTGCCAACAGGATGAATCAAACAGTAAAGAGAATATGTTTGTCAAGAAAGTATGGAGGTGTCTAGGAGCTGACAAAAGTGGTTGTATGACAGGAGACAAGAAACCAGAAATCACAGTCTCACAACCACAGAACCTAAAGCATACCAGGCATCCCTTAAGCTTGGAAGAGATCCCCACATTCCATGAGAGACTATAGCCTGGTGGCCCCCTGGTAGAAACTGAGCAGCTGCTAGAGACAAACTACACCCAAACTACCAAACTTATGTCCTACTATTGCTGGTATTTAATGGTCAAACAAATAAATTTGTGGTAATTTGCCACATATCATGACTAAATAAATGCATCTCTCAGAGTACTGGTGCCTCACACCTGTAATCCCAGCTACATAGGAAGCTGAGATCTGAGGATCCAGATTCAAATGGATCTCAAGCAGCAATGTCTGTGATATTCATATTGCCAATAAATAGCAAAAATATTGGAAATGGTGGTATGGCTTAAGTAATACGGCACCAGCCTTAAGGGAAAAGCTAAGTAAAACTCAAGACCCTAAATTAAAACTCCAATACCAGTACATACACAAAAAATAATGGAAAAATGAGAGCATTTATTGAAGAGCATCTGGTGTTTTCTCTGCTCTGTGTAAAACTCTAACATCTCTCACAGTTTTGCTTGTGCTTGAAGAAATTTATTAAAATCTATAACACCAGGTTAATGATATCTAACTACACAACTACACAAATGTGTTGGTCACACACTTTTCAATATAGCATATTGTAATTGTTACTGCAAACAAAGTACCTTTCCTACTAATTTAATCTAATTAATCTCAGTAACTGGATTTGTATATTGGTATTTCTCACAATACTTTATCTGAAATCAAACTTAAACTTCGTAACTCATCAAAAGGGAAAACTTATGCTGTATCTTCAGGTACATTCCTTTCTGTCACTTTTCCTACAAATGAAAATTAAAATTAATTGATTCCAACATTTAAAAATCCTACATCCCAAATTAAGAGAAGACTCTGATTAAAACTAAAAACTTTAAAGTGTTTTCAATTTCTGTTTAATTTGGACAAAGTACTTAAAGATATCTTTGGACTTCCATAGAGATATCATATCCAAAACTTCATCTATACCATATAAATAAGTTCCCTAAAGGCTGTCTATAAATTCACATAGATGTTGCTCAATTCACTAGAGTAAAAGAACTATAAATTCTGACTTACATTTATAAACATCCCATGACAATTTCTAGATCATTCCATTTTACTCAGAACCATGAAGGCTGCCAAGATACTCACTAATGGTGAGAGGAGAAAAAAGAGCAAGTTTGCGATGGCTGATATTTTACAAAAGCCTTATTTGCATGTGGGCACACACAGAAAGCTATACAATGTTCAGCTTTATGTGGAAAAAAAGGAACTCGCCCTACAGAGAGAGAAAACCCTTGGCAGGAGGAAGATGGACTGAAGAATTACCTGAATGCATGTCTTCACATATATTTCCCTCCATGTGATTCATGGAGTTTTCTCTGGGACTCAATGCTCAATAAGGCAGACCCCGGTCATCCCAGCAAAAGCACGGACAGCCAAGACTCAGGTAACAGCCACTTCTTTGCTCTCCCTGTGAAAACATCACCAACCGAATGAAAAATAAAGCAAAGTGGATTTCAGGGGCACATAAAGAGAACCATAATGCTTTTGGGGACAAAGAAAACATGTGTGTGTGTGTGTGTGTGTGTGTGTGTGTGTGTGTGTGTGTGTGTGTGTGTTCTTGTGTGTTGGTACTGGTACTTAAAATCAGGACTTTGGAACTATCCTTTAGGAACTACACATAACTACACTTTAGCTTCTTTGCTCAAGCCGGTGCTCTACCACTTGAGCCACACTCCACTTTTGGCTTTTTAGTCATGAATTGAAGAAAAGAGCATCATAATCTCTCCTGACCAGGCTGGATTTGAACCTTTATCCTCAGATTTCAGCCTCCTGATTAGCCTGAATCACAGGAATGAGCCATCAATGCTGGCATTAGTGACAGATCAATGTACTGATTTCAAGCCCCAATACCAGCACAAAAACCAAAACCAAAATCATACTTCGTAGCCTATAAATATACTGATAGCATATTAAACCAATATAATGAAATGTGGAGAAATGTGAAGGACATCTGAAAATGATTATCATTATTAGCTTTTCTGATTTTTAAAAACCTAAAATTCCTTTCCTAAAATGTAAACTAACTACACAAGGCCCTCGTACCAAGGTGTATGTTTCAAATGCGATAGCAGATAAGGACAAACAGAAAATGCTGAGGAAAACAAATAATTTTAGAATTCAGTGATTATTACACAGAAAATATACTTTAGCATCTGTACTTTGAAACTGTTTCAAGTAGGATATAGTAATGACAAAAACTACTGTTCTTCTCATTAACACTCCTCATGAAAACAGGTTTACTTTATTCCCTTTATCTGTGAATATTTGATTCTCTTTTCCCAAAATGACACTAAACAGACTCAGTCTTTCCAAAAATCCAAATTTTATATCTTAACACTTAAATCAAATATATCAGGTATCTTCTTTGGGTTGGGACTATCATAACAACTTTTAAGTTGTTCTTTTACCTTTGATGCCAGGAGGGTGTGTATTTTCACAAAAGAGGACAGGAAAACACTCAGTAGATCACCTGAAGGCTGAAATCTGAAGATCATGGTTGAAAACCATGAAAACTCTTACCTCCAACTGAAAAACAAAAAGCTGGAAGATGTGGCTCAAGTGAGAGGCTGCTAAAGCAAACAAAACCCAAAAGAGGGGTGGGGACAGAGGACAGCATCCAGGGCCAAACTTCATATTCAAAGACCATCTCACATATGCACAAATAAATCTGACAACAATTCAGATTAACATCATCTGAACTGCCTAATGGGAAGTGTGCATGAGAATTTAAAAATATTTCTATTTTTAAGAAACACATTTAAGGAGTTCTGTGAAGATGGGGGAGGAGAAGCTGGAGGCTAAACATGCTCTCACATAGGAAGCAGTTTTAGTGTTCCAGTGAACAATCGTAGGCCAGAGACTTTCACCAAGTGTGCCATTACAGTACAGAGAGTTTGGCCAGAGAGGGAAAATACAGGCAAGAGACAGATCTGAGCATGTGCCAGAGGCCATGGCTGCTGTTGTGTTGGCAGCGGCAGCGACGGCTGTAGCCATCATACTTACAACAGAAAGAGTCCAGGACAAAGGCGCCAGAGGCAGCAGGTGAGTGGATTCAATTCAACACCAGCAAGAACTGACAAGTGTCAGATATCTTCATCCTGCAGATTGCAGACCAGAGACAACCCAGGAAACAAGACTCTCTTGAGTAGAACCCTGACATTCTCACTCCTTCTCAGAGAGCAGAGGAAGGAAGGCCACCCCTCCATCCCCCCCCCAACTACTGGAGATCTCTGTCTTTGATACTGACAAAGACCAGAGAAAACTCTGCCCCTGTGGGAGGGACTTTCTTCACTGGGTAAACAGAGCCAGAGGCTGCCACTCCCTACAGCAGCCAAGAAAATCAATTGAAATTCAGTAAACATAAACCCTGAGAAAGGCTACAGGCTAGGCTCTGTGTGTGTCTCAGAAGCTAGCCCCTCAGGAAAAAGCTACTGTTTGCTGAAAGGCCTCAACACTACCCAGAACCTAGCCTCATCACAGCATCTCTAAACTAGAGGAAACAGCCATCTCCCTCTTTTGTGATGCTCAAAGCAGATCTCCCTCCCTCTGAACTAGCCTGGGAGGAGGAGGATCACAAAATCCTGGGTAAAGCAGTGCATTTTTCTGCCTGCCCAAACAAACTGACTTAAGTAACCAATCAAGCCACAGGAAAACCAAACACCACAAGCAGACCAGAGACTCCAACAGGACACTGGTTATGGACACAAGGGAGATAAGGATCTTCCCATCCCCCCAAAAAATCAAAGAAATCTTTTCTTTGTACCTTTTTTAAAAACTTTTTAAATTTTTTGTTAAATTTTTACTTTTTAATTTTTTTGAAAAAATTGTTCTCTATTAATCTTTTTTTCTTCCTCTTACAATTTTTATTTTAGATTTTAGGTGTATATGTGTGTGTGCTATTTTTTAGCTCTATTGAATTTTTGATCCTTTTTTCTTTCTTTCTCATTCTTTTCATTTTTCTTCTCTTTCATTCTTTTTTGCATGACTTAATTGCTGCTCTGCTCATCCCCAGATATACCCGACATTGATTATTAGACCTTATCCCATGTTGTGTACACACTTAATCCAAAAATTTATTACTCAATTCAAAACCTCTTAGACTTAAATTCCTTAGTAGCAGTATTAACCCTTTATACCTATAAAATATTTTAAGCATTTTTTAGTTTTTAGTTTTTCAACTCCTTTCTATCCCTCACTTCCTCTCTTCCTATCCCCGTTCTTCTCAGAATACTACTTCTTTAAACTTGCATAATTCTAAGTGCTTCACTTTTTAATTTTAAATTTTTGTTTTTCCATTTTTTCTTGTCTTTTTTTCTTTTTCTTCTTTTTTTCTCTCTACTATCATCCTGTCCAATCCATTTCCCTCCTTGAGATAAGGACCTGGTTAATTACACTCTCCCTTTACCTTTCCACATCCCTTTAGTCTTATTTTTACCCACATTTCTTCCTAATTTCTGCCAAATTCTTCTTTGTTGTTTGTGGACGATTAATACATAATTGTTTGGTATTTAATAAATTGTGTCTTTTGAATTAGATTGTATCTGCAGACTTTTGACTGTGCAACTACGGACATTGGTTCATGGTTGCCTTAAAATAGTGTTCTACCACAAAGCTGGTGTTACTCTCATCCCAAATGGGCAGAAGAAGCTGGAAAAAAAACACAAGAAAAATGGCAAGTCCGGGGAGCTCAACTCCCACTCATGATAATCAGGGGGCAGAACAGATCATGAATAACCCAGACAAGAGTTCCCAAAAAGCTCTACAAATACTAATGGTAAACATGGTAAATGAAAAGATTGAAAACCTGCAAAGGATCAGTAAGAGCATGATATGGAGAAAGAGGAGGCAAACTAAAGATCAGTACAGGAATCTCATGAGCGTGAGGATGCTACTCAAAGGCTGATACAGGAATTACATGAGCAGATTGAGAACACTAAATGAGAAATAAAGGAATTACGTGAGCAGGCCAAGACCAGACAAAGAGAAAGTCAGGAATGGAGTGAGCAGGCTGAGAACACTTAAAGAAAACTACAGGAATTGGGCGCATATGAGGAAGCTAATCAGATTAATACAGGAATTGAGAGAGTGGGACGAGAATAGACGAAGATCAATAGAGGAATCTATGGAACCCATAAACAGAGAGCTGAAAGAAGTCAGGGAGACTACAAAGGGAATGCTGAATGGAACCCAACAGAAGGAATGGAAGTCCAAGGAAACCATAACCAATTAAATAAGTGATTTGAGAATAAACACTGAACACCAAATTAAGGATGTAAAAGAGTTCATACAATTTCTATAACAAAGCTTCAACAAAGAACTTGAAGCCATCAACGGCGACCAATTAGAAGGAATAAACAAAAGAAACAAAGTAGAAATTTCTGAATGTAGGTGAGGCCATCCGGAAGATCGAAACTTGGGGATTGAAGACAGCCTAGATATTATAGAGTAAGAACCTACAACAATCGAAGACAAATCCAAGATATATGATAGATCTATTCAAAATTTGGAAGACACCATCAGAAGCATAATGGTTGTAGAGGAGCACCTAGAGACAGAAATTAATGGTCTAGGAAATTTTTTTAACAGGATCCTAGCAAAGAACTTCTCAAACTGGCAAAAAGATAAGCCTATTCAGATACAAAAAGTTTTTAGAACTCCAAATAGGTTAGACCAGAACAGGCTATCCCACTGTCACATTATAATCCATACAGGATCAATTCAGACCAACAAAATGATCCTGAAAGCTGTCAAGGAGAAAAGATTAACCATCTATAAAGGGAAACCAATTAGAATCACCAAAGATTGCTCAGCAATTAAAGGAAGTAGATCTTGGAATTATGCATGCGATGCCTTAAAGACAAACAACTATCAACCAAGAATACTGTACCAGTCTAAACTCTCCTTCATAACTGAAGGTCAAATGAACACCTTCCATAGCAAAGAAACACTGATACAATATATCTCCACAAACCAGACCTACAAAAGATTCTTAAAGATGTTCTACACATAGAAAACCAACAAGACCACAATGAAGGTCAAGAAACTGCACTGAAAATGAGAATCCAAGAACCATAGGAGAACCGAGTTGCCACAGCCTCCAAGAAGGTGGATAAAATGGCAGGAACTTCCAAATACTTCTCAGTCCTATCTCTCAACATTAACGGACTTAACTCCACAATTAAGTGACATAGACTGTCTAGTTGGATTAAAAAGCAAGATCCTTCTATTTGTTGCCTTCAGGAGTTACACCTTGCCCATAAAAACAAACATATTTAAATGTGAAAGGCTGGAACAACATCTACCAAGCAAACGGCCCCCATAAACAGGCAGGAGTTGCAATCCGAATATCAGATAAAATAGACTTATATTAAAATTTGTAAGAAGAGATAAAGAATGTTGCTACATACTAATTAGGGGATCTCTCTTTCAGGAGGATATTACAATTATAAATATCTATTTGCCAAACAACGGAGCACCCAAATTTATCCAAGAAACACTACTTTCCCGCAAATCTCACATAGATCCAAAGACATTAATTGTTGGGTGTCGGGTCTTTGGACGTGGTCTGAGGAAAGGTAAGTGCGGCTGCGCGGCCGATCGCCAGCCTCCCTCAGCCCAGGAGACAATCAGAAGCAGCAGCAGGGAGTCAAGTCAAGTAGGAAAACTCATTTATTAACACAGAGCAAGCCCTTTTAAAGGAAAAAAGAGCAGGTGGCATGGCAGGGGAGGAAGAGGAACCAATCACTGTGAAGGTCACACCCTATCATGCACCTAAGTTTGCACGGGCTGGTTTCGCACTGAACATAAAGCAAATTGGGCTCTGCCCACTCAACTCCCTTTCAGTGCCATCTTTGCTGTCCATGTGCTCTACAGATTCCCCTTTTTTGTTTTAATGGCAGACCCACCTCCCAGTTAGTTATCGTTCCCCCCCCCCCCTCTGTAAAGGTTATTTTAACAGAATTACATTGGTAAGGATAACATTGGCCACACAAGGGGTTTGAGGCAATTCTGGGGGTGAGATTCACTAGACAAGGATAGGGAGGGTCCGTGTGCATGATCCAAGAGCCCGTCCCAGTTACCTCACATCCCCACATAGCACTGAAATAACCATCTGTCCCACCACAGTTAGAAATGTCCAAAGCAGTTCAATTAATTCCTGGGCATATATAAAAGTCAGTATCTCATAAGGTCTTTCTCTTCAGAACATGGGAGCAACCTGGGTATTGGGAGTTCCACACATGCAGCACGGTGCATCCTCGTGGGCCCCCACACTCAGGCCATTCTACTATAGTCCAGAAAAACAAGGAAAAATTAAAACAAACTGCAGACCAAGCAAAGCAATACTGGGCATCTGGTGTCTTTTAAGTAAGCCAGTTCCTTTTACATGCCTTTAAGTGAGCACAGGGGTCAAGATGATGTTGAGCTTTACTGTCAGCTCCCAATGGCTCCCAACATCTCTACCATCTTTCTTTAAAGAAGTGAACTGCCTGCCTTAGGTTGGGTGGATCGCCTTATATGCCTGACCCATCATCGGGACTTTCTTCAGAGCAAAGCTGAAAGCCCTGTCTTAGATGGGTCAGACTGACACCCCCTCTTACCCATCTCTGGCTGCAATTCCTCTCAGGGGAAATTCATTCACTTGGAGCTTGATCTTATGTAACTGGCTGGCTAAGCTCATAAGAGGTTTGCAGTGCACGTATAATGCAAGGAAGGCATAGAAAAACCATCAGCAAATGCATTACCAGGCCAAGAAATGTCATTAGCAGTCCTTGAACATTAGTTAAGGATGGGATAGCAGTCTTTGCCACTTCAGAGTCCAGAGCTGGGGCTTGTTCTAGAGCAGGTTTTAGACATGTTTACAGGAAAGCATAACAAAAGGTGGTTGTACAAGCAATGAGTAAAAGAACAATTAGAGCAGGTAGCATTAAAATAAATAGCTCCTACAGAAATATTAAACGGTCCATACATAATGACATAGGGTGGTGATCAAAATGAAGGTCAAGCCAGCAGGTAGACGGGACAGCTTTTCTTGTAGTACTATTGATGATTTCTGCATTGCCAGCACTGATCACTGCCCAGGTCACATGTTGAGGTTGATGTAGGTTCCGTAGGGCCATTACCAGGACTGGGAGGGTCAGGACAGCCAACAGCTGGACTATCGCCATCTGCAATTGTTAAAGAACACAACAGATTCTCAAGGGCTGGTTGCCCATGGGGATGGTTACTAGTTATCTTTCTGGCTTTCCTCTTTTAAACACAAGCCTTGGTCACCATAGCCGTTTTTCTTTCCTTGTTGATCAGCTTATCCTTGTACATCCTCCTGTATAGAGATGATGGGTAAAAACTTAAGGTTCCTGGCAGGGATCCAAATGGGGGCTGTCTCCCCTATGGGAAAAACGCATCCAAATCCTCTGCCCATGGTAACTAGGGGGTCAGGTCCTCTCCATTGTTGTGTCAGGGGGTCCTTCCACTTGACTTTCACTTGGGGCTTAGGGCTTAGTTGTCCCCAGTTCTTCTGAAATCTGGATTCAGTTGCCCCTTTTGAAAAATTTAAAATGTTAATTGTAAACAAAGCTATCTGTAACTGTATATGGCGGCTAACTCACCCTTTTTTGTTTTATAGGTTACCATAATACAAATTAAAGGGTTTTTGAATGTCCTGAAGGGCCATAGTTATGGCCAGCTTTTCTTTTATATTGTGCTGACCCTTGACAAGGTTGAAATCTTTGTTGGCTTCGGGTCTTTTGTTTCTCCTCAAAGGCTGCATACACAGAGCCTTTACCTTCGTCAGTAAAAACATGGAGGGCGCCAGGAATAGTCGTAGGAGAAAATAGAGATGGCATTTTGAGGGGAAGTCACCATAACATGACAGTCCATTTGGATGACCCATAATGGCAGTCAATTTGGCCTAGAAACCTCTCCAAAGAGAAAGGAAGATGAGCATTGGCTAGAGTGAACCACTCAACGTCTGCCTTCCAAACATGAAAAACAATGAAGTGAGGATCGAGGCCATAATGCCCTTGGGCTTGGGTCCTTCCCTTGAGGATAGCTTCTGCAAGTTGGTTTGCCTGAGAGTACACCCAAGGTGTGCCCCCCATTGGAGTGTGAACCCACTCTAATGGCTCCCCGCCTTGAGTTAAAATTGCAGGTATTACTGTGACACCTGCAAACAATAAAGGGAAATGGGCTTAAAAATAGAATACCTCTTTAGGGAAACTTCATCCAGGGCTTTTTGGAACTGAAAAAATATTACCTGATGGCTGTCTGTAATTGTAATAAATTCTTGGGGTATCCTGTCTTTTAGTATGGTGAATAAGGACACAAGACTATCTTTAGGGACAAAAACCCATGGCAACAGCCAATTGATTTCCCCTAAAAGACTCTGAAGTTAGGTTAAGGTCAGAGAGCCTGGAAATCCAGCAAAGGCTTAAGGGGGCTGGCCTGAGTCAAGGTAAGGTGGGTTCTGAGCACCTTAGAAGGAGGTATCTTTTGAACTTTATTGAGGGCTATGGTAAAACCCCCCTTTTTAATATGGCACAAACCTGGACCAGAAACCCCTCCAGGCGGCTCCGGTCTTGGTGCCCCAGAATTATATCATCCATGTAGGCATAGGCAAGGGAGGTATCTGAACCCAGCACAGGCCCTAAAAGTGTGGCCAAGTATTGTTGGCAAAAGGCCTGGCTATTGGCCATTCCCTGTTGCAACACGGTCCATTAAAACCTCTGATCAGACTGGGAAAAATTAAGAGAAGGAATGGAGAAAGCAAACTTCTCGCAGTCATCTGGATGCAGGGGGATAGAAAAAAAACTTTAATATCAATCACAACTAAGGTATATTCTGAAGGTATAGCAGGAGTCCAGGTCATGCCTATTAGGGGCGTTCCTACTAGCTCCATCCTTTCATTTACCTTACATAGATCTTGGAGCATAAGCCAAGTCCCAGAAGCTTTTTGAATAATAAATACGGTGTGTTTCAAGGACTCATAGAAGGGTGTGTGTGCCCAAGGTTTATCTGTTCCTTTACCAAAATGTGGGGGGCTACAAGTTTAGGTTTGGTCAATGGCCACTGCTCCACCCAGATAGGGTTTCTCATCTAAATCAAAATTGGATTGACAGCCGGGCGCTGGTGGCTCACGCCTGTAATCCTAGCTACTCAGGAGGCTGAGATCTGAGGATCGCGGTTCAAAGCCAGCCGGGGCAGGAGAGACCGTGAGACTCCGATCTCCAATAAACCACCAGAAAACCGGAAGTGGCGCTGTAGCTCAAGTGGTAGAGTGATCGCCTTGAGCCGAAGAGCTGAGGGACAACGCCCAGGCCCAGAGTTCAAGCCACACGACCGACAAAAAAAAAAAAAAATTGGATCGACAATCCTTTTTTCTAAGGTATCCCTTCCTGCGCCTTGGGCAGGGTATAGGGGGCAGTTTGGCTCCCCCTGGGCAAGTTGGTGGGGGATTGTTATGAACAGTCCCTCTCAAAGTGCCCCTCCTGCCTGCATTTAAAAGAAGTCCCTCTCCCCAATGGCCTTGGGGTTCCTAGGCCCTGGGCTGCCAGCACATGGGTAATAGCCTCAGTCATTGAAGATGTCTGAGCCTGTAAAGCTAAAACTAGTGATTGGGACTGATTCTGTTGCTTTCCTACATCCTGTGAGGCCACCTCCCATCTGCCCAGGAAACTCTCTCTCAATCCCATGCGGTGGTCTGCATTCATCCCTTCCCAGACCAGCGGCTTTACAAACTGACCTTGAAGGTTCCCTGCTGGCAGCTTGCAGATTGCTGTACTCAGCTGACCAAGTTTTTGTCTCACTCCTGCTATGCGGGACTCAGTAGGCCCATCATCCAGTTTGTACCACGCAGCAAGTCAAGCCTGTCTCACCTGGTCATGGTATAGGCCAGGTATTGTGGCATGTTGGACGGCAGTGGAATACCCAAACCATATCTCTGTTAACATCGCATAAGTAATAGGTATCGCTGATTGAGCCTGCCGGTTATTCTCCTCTTGCACTCTTGCATTCCTCCTTAAAGAAAGCACACCATTTAATAAACTGAGAACTAGTAAGGATGACTTTGAGCCTGACAGTTATTCTCCTCCTGCACTCTGCATTCCTCCTTAAAGAAAACACACCATTTAATAAACTGAGAACTAGTAAGGATGACTTTGACCACATCCAGTCAGTCCTTAGGGACACATGGGTGATAAGCAATCTCCTGTAATAGGGTCTGGGCCCAAGGAGAGTTTGGACCATCCTCTGCCACCGCCTTTTGGGGCTCTTTAAGATCCTTAGCTTCCTATGGATACCATTCCAAGGGCCTGTTAGACCCTGGTGCCAGACTGACTAGATACCCTTGGGAAACGAATCCTGTGGCCTAGGGTTCGGGCTCCCGGGTGGCTCTTCCTTTCCAGGGTTATTTCGTCAGACTTCGGCCCCTCCATGGAAGGTTGGTAGAGATCCTGGTCTTGCAGGTTGCGTAGGATGCTGTACTTCCCCCACCAATCGGGGGAATAGGGAGGGGACCTATGACCATCAGGGTCACCTGAGTCAGAGGGAGTAACTTTCACCATCGTTTTGACTTCCACTGTGCATGTTTCAGTGCGTTCTCAGTCGAATTTGGCCCATTCCTTTTCCTTCTCACTTCCTAAGTCCTCCTTTACTCCCTCTTGGCATAATGTTGCCTCCTCCTCCTTCTTCTGTGAGATAGCATTACCCATAGTAAGGGTTTCTCTTACCCTGAGAGACTGCATAGCATAGGCTGGTAGTTTTTCCTTTCATGGCCCACGTTGGGTGCCACATGTAGGGTCTTCATCCATTCCACGAAAGACGGACGGGGTCCGAGGAAAGGTAAGTGAAACCACCCGCCCCATCCCCAGCCTCCCTCAGCCTGGGAGACAATCAGACTCAGCAGGGAGTCAAGTCAAGCAGGAAAATTCATTTATTAACACAGAGCAAGCCCTTTTTAAAGCAAAAAACAGCGAGTGGCATAGCACTGGGGAAGAGGAACCAATGACTCTAAAGGTCATACCCTATTATGCACCTAAGTTTCTACGGGCTGGTTATGCACTGAACATAAGGCAAATTGGGTTTGCCCACTCAATTCCCTCTCAATGCCATCTTTGCTCCCCATGTTCTCTACAGTTGGGGACTTCAACACATCAGTATCCACACTAGATAGATCAACTTGACAAAAATTCAACAGAGAAACTGCAGATCTAAACATCTGCATAGATCAAGTACATTTTACTTACATCTACCTAATGTTTCACCCAACAGCATCAGAATACACGTTTTTCTCAGCAGCACTTGGAACATTTTACAAAATAGACCACATTTTAGATCGCATAGCAAATGTGTACAAATTCAGAAACATTGAAGTTATTCCTTGCATTCTCTCAGACCACAAGGGAATAAAATTAGAACTCTACACCAAAAGCCACCAAAGAAAGTCCTGTAATACATGGACGCTGAACAATACACTGCTTAATCATGAGTGGGTCATGGAAGAGATTAGAAAGGAAATTCAAATGTTCATGATATTCAACAAAAATGAACACAGAAATTACCAGCTCTTCTGGGACAAAGTAAAGGCAGTACTCAGAGTCAAGTTTATAGCTCTGAGTTCCTACATCAACAAATTGGAGAGACCTGAAACCAACAACTTAATGAGACATCTGAGCCTCCGTGAAAAGAGCAGCAAGATAAACCCCAATTCAGTAGATGGAAAGAAATAATTAAAATTAAATCAGAAGTAAATGAATTAGAATCCAAAAAAACATAGAAAAAAATCAACAAAACAAAGAGTTGGTTCTTTGAAAAAATTAACAAAATTGAGAGACCCTTAGCAAATTTTATCAGAAAAAGAAGAGAACACACCCAAATAAATAAACTCAGAGATGAGAATGGAAACATCACCACGGAAACAACCAAGATTCAGAACATTATAAGGGAATATTTCTCAAAACTTTATGCCAATCAGTTTGAGAACTTGGCAGAAATCTAGCTTTTCCTAGCAAATATCAACATGAAACTAAACCAAGGTAAGTTAAACCATCTTAACAGGCCCATATCAAGCACTGAAATAGAAACTGCACAAAAAGACCTCCCATCTAAGAAAAGCCCAGGACCAGTTGTTTTTACAGACGAATTCTTCAAGATTTTCAAAGCACAGCTAACACCGATACTCCTCCAAGTCTTCAATAAAATTGAAAGAGAAAGTTCACCACCTAATTCATTCAATGAAGCCACCTAGACCATGGCGCGCCTCAGTGGGAGCCATTATTCTTAAAAGTGCTAAAAGAATTACAAACAGCAGTAAAAACTATGGGTCCTTCTGCCCCTTTTAATTTAACAATCCTTGACTCCATAGCAAGTGATTGGCTAACTCCTTATGATTGGTATCAAACTGCAAAATCGGTGCTAACCCCGGGGCAATACGTATTATGGAGAACAGAATATGAGGACCTTGTTAATGGAGAGGTGCAACGGTGATTATTCACTACTTCAGGCCCTAAGCCTACAGTCTCCATGTTAACTGGTCAGGAGGATTTTGCAGACATTAGAAAACAACTTAAATTCTCAAAGGAGATTTTAGAAACCATCACTAAGCTTGCTGTTATGGCCTGGAAAAAGTTACCATCAGGGGAAGGAAAGACCACTGTTCTATCAGGAATTAAGCAACGACCTGAGGAACCATATGAGGAATTCATAGCTAGGTTGGAGGAAGCTATTACAAGAATGTTCCTTCCTTCTGAGGGATCTCAAATCATTCTCAAACAATTGGCATGGGAGAATGCTAATATTGTGTGTCAGGAATTAATCAGGCCAGTAAGAAAAACAGGAAGCCTACAAGACTATGTTAAGGCTTGCATAGATGCTTCTCCTGCTATGATTCAGGGACTTGCATATGCTGCTGCCATGAAAGAAACGCCTTTTCAAACATATGTGAAAAAGGTAACCAGAGGCTCAGGATATAATCCTGAACAGAGAGTATGTCATAATTGTGGCAAACCAGGCCACGTTTAAAAGGAGTGTAAAGCTCAAAAGCAACAGAAGGGATCAGGAAAAACACCAGGCTTATGTCTTCGGTGTCAAAGAGGGAACCATTGGAAAAGTGATTGTAAATCTAAGTTCCATAAAGACGGAACTCCTCTTCAAGAGGAAACAAAAAATGGACGGAGGGGCCACCTCTCAGCCCCTCCCCAAGAGAGGAACTAAAGCAAACTATTCATGACTTGCCTAGAGCCACTCCAGGGAGTGCTGGATTGGACTTGGCTGCCGCTCAAGATCATATCATATCCCGAAATAATGGGGTTGTACTGATAAGAGACAAACATAAAAGGGGAACTCCCTTCAGGAGTAAGGGCCTAATCATAGGCCGGAGTTCAAACTATAAAAAGAATTTTGAGGTTTTACCAGGAGTAATAGACTCAGACAGTCCTACAACTATAAAAGTCATGATAAGGTCTCTAAAAGAGACTATTCAAATTCATAAAGGGCAGAGGATAGACCAAATACTTTTACTTTCATATCTAAAGTTGCCTAATCCCACCTTGACTCAAAACAGAGAAGGAGGGTTTGGCACCACAGATACTGTAGCCTGGGTTCAGGAAATTACAGATAAAAGGCCTTACAAGGCCATTAAGGTCAATGGAAATCAAATAACAGGACTCTTAGACACAGGGGCTGACAGATCCTGTATAGCTGGAAAAGATTGGCCTACGACCTGGCCAGTGCAGGAGACTTCTTCCTCCCTAATTGGATTAGGGATGGCTTCTAATGTAGCTCAGTCAGCTCAGAAACTCAAATGGGTATGTGAAGGGCAGCAAGGCCACTTCAAACCTTATCTTATCCCCAGCTTGCCCTTTTCTTTATGGGGCAGGGACATCATGCAGGACATGAATATACAAATAGGACAAATAGACTCCTCATCAAAGGAGCAAAATTTTTCATAGGGGCCGCTGAGGAACAGCTTTATGCTGACAAAATAATATGGAAAAGTGATGATCCTATATGGATTAATCAGTGGCCCCTAACTCAAGAAAAGATTCAAGCCATACAGGACTTAGTTCTAGAACAATTGAGTCAAGGAAGGATAGAAGAGACTACCAGTCCATGGAATACTCCAATTTTTGTAATAAAAAAGAAGTCAGGAAAATGGAGGTTATTACAAGATTTAAGGGCAATTAATGAGACCATGCATGACATGGGAGCCCTTCAACCAGGCCTACCCTCTCCTGTTGCAATCCCACAGGGTAGATATATAATAATAATAGACTTACAGGATTGCTTTTTTACAATAAAATTACAACCAGAAGATTCCAAGAGATTTGCCTTCAGTGTCCCTTCGGCTAATTTTAAACAACCTTATGATAGGTACCAATGGAAAGTGCTACCTCAGGGCATGAAAAACAGCCCTACCTTTTGTCAACAATATGTAAAGAGGGCTATAGAACAAATTAGACAAAAATATCCAGAGGCATATATTATTCATTATATGGATGATATACTTATGACCGATGAAACTAGAGAAAAGACAGAGAAAATATTACAGGATATGGTAGAACAATTAACAAAATTCGGGTTAATAATAGCTCCTGATAAAGTTCAACATGAACGACCTTTAAATTATCTAGGAAAAGTGATTGGACATGATTATATTATGTCCCAAAAGACACAAATTAGAATAGATAAACTAAAAACATTAAATGATTTCCAAAAATTATTAGGGAATATTAATTGGATTCGGCCTAGTTTAAAAATAACTACAGGACAATTAGATCCTTTGATGAAAATGTTGAATGGAGATCCTAATCCTAAATCTACCAGGGAAATAACTCCTGCAGCCCTATCCTGTATAAGATTGGTAGAAGAAGCATTGAATACAGCTAAAATACAGCAAATTAATATTACACAAACATGGTCCTTTATAATTCTGGCTACAAGCCTCACTCCCACAGGATGTTTTTGGTGGGAGGGGATACTGGAATGAATCCATTATTCCCATAACCCTGGAAAAATAGGTGCTTCATATCCCTTCTTATGTGCTAATTTGATTCTAAAGGCTAGATTAAGAGCTAGAGAATTATTTGGCCAAGAAATACCTAACATTATTGTCCCCTATAATAAGAAACAATTAGATCATTTAATACAATTTGATGATGATTGGAAAATTGCTGTATTAACTTATACAGGTAAAATAAGCTTTCATATGCCCCAACATCTTTTGTTACATTTTATACTGAAACTCCTGTGATATTTCCAAAGGTTATGGTCACAGAACCTTTGGCGGGGCATTAACTATTTTTACAGATGGATCTTCTAGTGGAAAGTCTGTGGTTTATTGCAGCACAAGACCACCATTAATATCTTATGACCCAACTGTATCTGCACAACAGGCAGAACTCATTGCAGTTCTGCTAGCATTTCAAAATTATTCAGAGGAGTTTAACCTTTACACAGATGTGTGTGGTTTCCTTGTTTCCTGCCATTGAAACAGCCCTAGTTACTGGTCAATCTAAAGTTAAAGAATACTTAGTAAAATTACAACAGCTATTACAACAAAGAACGACAAAGGTATTTGTGGGACACATCAGGGGGCATACCAATCTTCCTGGACCTTTGTCTCAAGGGAATAAGTTTGCAGACTTATTAACTAAGGAAAGTCATGTAATGTCAGCTTTAGAAGAAGCTCAGGAAAGTCATAGACTACATCATCAAAATGCTAATGCCTTAAGAAAGATGTTTCAAGTGTCCCGAGAACAGGCAAGACAAATTATCAGGGAATGTGAAGCATGCCCAGAAGTTTTTCATCCACAAAAAATGGGAGTTAATCCTAGAGGCTTAAAGGCTAGAGTGTTGGGGCAAATGGATGTTACCCATGTAACAGAATTTGGGAAACTCTCCTTTGTCCATGTTACTATAGATACTTATTCTCATGCCGTGGTTGCTACAGCCCATTCTTGACAGGCTGTGAAAGATGTCATTCAACATTTGATTAATGCTTTTGTGGACCTAGGAATTCCCAAGGAAATAAAAACAGACAATGGACCAGCATACACCTCCAAAGCTTTTGCTAAATTTTGTGCACAATGGAAAGTTGTGCACAGAACAGGGATTCCGTATAATCCACAAGGCCAAGCAATAATAGAACGGGCTCATCAGACCTTAGAAAACCAATTGACAAGAATTAGACGAGGAGGAGGGAAGCAATACTCCCCCCATTACGCTCTTAATCATGCTTTGCTGGTATTAATCATTTCAATGCTGATGAGCAAGGAATAAACCCGATGATGAGACATTGGGTCATGGAAAAAACTACAACTTTTCCTTTAGTAAAATGGAAGGATCTACTCACTGGAACCTGGCGTGGGCCAGACATCCTGTTAACATCTGGGAGGGGCTATGCTTGTGTTTTCCCACACCATGCAGAATCCCCCATTTGGGTCCCAGACAGACTCATCAGGCCTTTCTTGGGCCCAAAAAAGAGCCAGGAAGAAAGTGAAAATACATCAGGAGTGAAAACTGGTGCAGAAGATGAAGACATTCTCTCTATCACCACCGCAGGGTGATTCTACAAAAATCGCTGCACCACCTACGTGGGAACAGATCAAGAAGTTGTGTGAGGAAGCTCGACACACTGTTGAGATCACCGGAAATCAACCCAATCCGGAAAACATGTTTTTAGCCATGCTTGCCCTTGTTTCTTTACAGGTGAAGTACGCTTTTTGTACAATGTATTGGGCGTATGTTCCTGATCCACCTTTGCTTCACCCCATGGGTTGGACTCACCCATCTAACATAAAAGTACTAATGAATGATACCTCTATACTAGGGGGCATTCCAGTGGGGTCAGAAAAGCCTATGATCTCCAAGTATCTAGATTATGAGGGAAGATCTGATGTCACCCCTATATGCTTGGCTTTAAAAGGCCGTGCTCCCTTTGCATGCTTGCCTGTTCACTACAGGACCCTTTATGCTGATGCACCTGATAAGACTAACACTGCTTCTAGCAGTAAGAGGGTGATGTGGGAATTGAGTTTTCAAATACTTGGGTATTTTAATTACAATGAGACCTTTGACAAAGATAACAATGTTAGCATGCCTTTTCCAAATTGTTTAACAACTTACCAGGATAAAGATCAATTTTGGGACAGCAAAACAGAAAAAAACTTCCAACATGCTTGGATTGTGGATTTCCACATTCTGCCTCTGTACATTGGCCTAGGGGTACTACAGATTTGGTATTTGATTTTTCCATTGCCAACCCAAATTATGACTATAAGAAATATTTAAAAGAAAATGAGAAAGTAAAATTCACAAGCTATAAAGCTCCGGTTGGCCCGGAACCGGTAAGGCGTTGGTTCACGCCTGGGTTTGTCACCCCAATGTGGGTTGCTAAATCTAGTCATTATGGAACCACCATTACCCATAAAAATTTGTTTAGATTTGCTGCAGCTGCAAATATGGTGTTGCTAAAAAAGCCCAAAGCTAACCTACCAGAATCAATTGCATTAAGAGCTTGTTTGTCTTATCCATATGCAGCTTTAATTGGAAGTGATAAAAGAATTAATATTACACAAGTAGGGAATTCCTTTTTAATTCAATGTTACTCTTGTCGGTTGACCAACTGTGTTGATGCTTCCATAGATAAAGAATTTTCAGTAGTAATTATTGTAAAAAGACCTGAATATGTAATGCTTCCTGTAAATTTGCATAATGATCCTTGGTTTGATAATTCTGCTTTGCAAACACTTCGTGTTTTGTATGAATTAATACGACCAAAAAGATTTGTTGCAACATTGATCTTTGGAATTGCTTCCCTTATAGCATTAGTAACCTCGCTTGCTGTATCCACCACTGCACTAATACAACAAGTGCACATGGTGCATTTTGTTAATGAGTTAAATAAGAATGTTTCTCTAGCATTAACAGAGCAGCAAATCATTGATCAAAAGTTAGACAGCAAACTAGAGGCTTTGGAGGAAGTAGTCTTAAAGTTAGGGACTGAAGTTAATAATCTTAAAACCCAGCTGACCACTAGATGTCATCAGTCATTTAAATGTATTTGTGTTGCCCCATTGCCTTATAATGACAGCTTAGATTGGGAAGCTATCAAAGTGCATCTACAAGGAATCTGGAAGGACAATAGCTCAACTCATGATATAGGACAGCTACAGGAAGACATTTCAGCCCTTAGTCAAGCTCATTTGGAAACCGCAGGGATAAATTCTTTGGCAGAAGACTTATAGAAAGGATTAAAAAGTCTTAATCCTTTAGATTGGTGGCACTACTTGGTTACATTTGGAGTCATAACACTAATTGTTATATGTATTCTTGTTGTCTTTCCAGTCCTCTTCAAACTAGTCTTCCGCTCCAACTCCTCTATAGGAGAAGAAATTTCTCTGGCACATCTAAAAACTAAAAAAGGGGCTAATGCCACGCCTACTCCAGTGGAGACTGCTTAGCATGGGAAACCATCTTTCAGACCTGAGAAAGGGGCTTTAGAGACCTATCTCTGAGTATTGGGACTTCACCAAAGTCTACCTCAGAGAATGGGGCTTTACAGAGACCTATCTCCGAGTTTTGGGACTTCACCGAAGTCTACCTCGGAGAATAGGGCTTCAAGAGGCCTACTCCTGGAAAGGCTGGCAAACCCCTGGGAAAGATGTGTTTCTGCCTTTCTTTTCCTCATAAGAGTGCCTATTAATCTTTTACTGCTTCTACTGCTCTTTGTACTTACTCATTGTCAACGTTCCTTTATTCAAAGCTCTTTCTTAAGAGTGTTGACGACTCCAATATCTGATGAGTATCTTAAAAAATATGACTAACTCACCAGAGTTAAGTGCTACCCTGAAACCCCTCTTATGGAGGCTAGTAGACAAGTTATAAGTAAATATAAAAGTATTGGGGGTTTCACGAAGTCACTTCAGCAGAAGGAATTGTTTGTAAGGGACTTACAAGAAGCTGTAGGCTCAGCTAGAGCAGAAAGAATGTATGGCAATTGCTGAGATAACTATTTAGGAGAAAGAATTTCCTGCTACTCTCTTTTATTTACTAAGAGACTTGCTAGATCTAGGTCTCCTTGAGGTTTACTATTAAAGAAGAAACAGGAAAGATCTTATGGGAAAGTTAAGGCCTCTATAAAGATAGGTAATGGTTAATTGGTGACAAACATTGTAATCATTGTATTTCTTAGAGATAAGCCGGAAACAAGTGCCTATCAGGTGACCAGCTGGTGACCACCCAAAAATGAAGCCATGCAGCAAGATTGTGTAACCTTTTGCCCTTTCTCATGAAGACTTTTGCTATAAAAGTTTGTTATCCTCTGCATTAAATCACACTCAGCATCCACTCCTCTTGTGTGTGAGTTGTCTGTTTGCCATCTCCTCATCCTATTCCAGGTTCCTCCCCTAGGTGTCCTCCATCGTCCCGACAGAGCCCGGTCTGCGGCACCATGTCTTGATTTTGAATGGTTAATTGGAGATCAAAGTTTCAGTGTTGCACATGTTCATTCTTTGTCCCTCCTTTTCCATGACCCCTTTAACTTCTGAAAGAGAGATAAATGTAAAAAAATGACAAAAATGAAATCAAATAAATATCATCTTGTTTCTGTTTCCTGGTAATTGATTATTTTTGAGATAGTGCTTCTTACTAGAATCTGAAAACATATTTGAGTAATAAATAGACGAGGAAAAATGTTGTCTCCTATTTTTTATCACTACATTTCTTTTTGTCTAAGTATAAATGCCATACTTACACTAAGTGCCTAGAATAAGCAAAATGACTTATAGAGCTCAGATCATATCTTTCCACAGAAGATGACAGCCCCAGAAGATAAACAGGGCAACAACTTGCACAAGAAAGAGAGAGTTTGATGTCTCCTTAAATCTTAGGATCAAATGCTCATGAGAAGCCCTCGGGACTGATGACAGCTTAAGGACCTAACATTTCCTGTGTCATTCCATCAAAGAAACAGTCACCAGTCTTCCATCACACTGTAGGTGCCACGCCTGACTGTTGACCTTGGCTGTGTCATGAGAACGTGCAGCAGGGCTCTGTCATGGTCACTGGAGAGTCAGGATTGCACACTAAGAGGACATTTATGAAGGTGGTAACAAGGCCTGAGTCAGGGTTTTGTCAGATCTAGATTATTTGTAACAGGCACTACTGTCATCTGGCTAAGAATGTGGATATATCATTGGGGTCTTGCGTGTGCAAGTGTTAGCTTGCAACATTTCTGTATGAAAGCCAACAAAATATCATCAATGCCCTCTGAACATATTCTCATCAATATTTAGTAAGTAAAAAGCTATAAAATCAAGTTCATCATGAGGAAAATACCGATATGAAAACCAAATTGCAGGAGCATTTACAAAAAATGTTTTTCTGTATGTATCAAATGTGACAAAATATTAAAAGTTAATGAAGCTGGGAAAGTTAAATTGATTTCCTTTTTTATTATGGTTGCAACTATCTTTTACATTTCAACTACATAACAAAAAGAAGGTAGGCCAATCACCACCGGTGGCTCACACCTGTAACTCTAGCTATTTAGAAATCTGAGATCTGAGGAAAGTGAATTGAAGTTAGACTAGTTAGGAAAAACCAGTGAAACTTTGATCTCTGATTAACCATTTAAAATCAAGACATGGAAGTTTGGTTCAAGTAGTAGACTCTTACTCTTGATTACAAAAGCTAAAGGTCAGCTCCCTGAATTCAAGCCCCAGTATTCACACACACACACACACACACACACACACACACACACGCTCTCAAAAATAACCAGTGACCAGGAAAAAGAAACAAGATATTTATTTTCTTTCATTTTTGCCATTTTTTTTACATTTATCTCTCTTTCAGAAGTTAAAGGGGTCATAGAAAAGGAGGGACAAGGAATGAATATGTGTAACACTGGTATTCAATTGGTACTATGTTGAAAATGACCTATGTAATTTGTTTTTTTGGAAGGACGGGAAAACGAAAAAAGATAAAGTGAAAGGTTAACATTGTCCAAAAGAAATGCATTCAGTGAATTAGAGCTATGGCTCAATTTGAGTGCCATTATTCAGCAAAAGAGCTCAGAGAGAGAGTCCAGGCCCTGGATTCAAGCTTCATTACGGACTAAAACAAAAAAAATAATCATTACCACAAGATTGTAACTAAACCCTTTACAGCATAATAATAATAATAATAAAAATAATAATAATAATGATAATGATAATAATGATAATAGAAGAAGAAGATGAAGAAGAAGAAGGAAGTTAAAAAAACCAAACTAGTGAGAAAAATTGATAGAGCAAGGGAAGGACTGACCTTTCAAAAAGAAATATATCCATACCTGACTTATATGACTGCAACCTCTGTGTAATTCACATTTATAATAATAATACAAAAGAAAAAACAGAAATTTAGTGCTGGAGTCATAACTCAAATGGGAGGTCATACTAATATGTATGTGATACCAAGGTCAAACCCCTTATAAATTTCTCCTTCAAAAATGGCTCTTCTCATCACTTGTGCTTTCCAGAGCTTATGAAAGTGGGTGCAGCTAAAGAAAGAGAAAGATAATCTGTCAGGCACAGAACTATACTTGCAAAGAGCAATACTCAATAGAACACGTGTTTACTAGACCACATGATGACTCCATGTTTTCTGAAATAAACAGAACTAGTTGGGTTTGAATACATTCTCCACTGTATACAAGATGGGGACTCAAAATTAATGAAACTCTCTGGATCTCAAATTCTTTACAGGTAAAGTGAGCATAACAATACATATCTTATGGGATTATGAGACCTGGTTGTCATCAAACATGGAGTGGGTTTTATCTTAGGTGTGTGTGCAACACTCAAACACTGCTGGAAGGAGTATAAACTGGCATGATGTTTACTGTTACTTAACAGTAATACAACATGCCAGTAATCATACTTACAAAAGAGGATGAGAAAAGAGGATCAAGGTTTTAAGTCTGGACAGGAAAGTGGATCAGACTCATCTCCAATGATCTCTAAAAAAGCTTGAGGTGGAGTTTGGTTCAAGTGGTAGAGTGCTAGACTGGAGCATAAGCCTCAGAAACATTGCCCAGGCCCTGAGTTCAAGCCCTAGGACCAGCACAAGTACACACACACACACACACACACACACACACATACACACACTAAATTTTGTGTGTTCCTACCCCCCGCTTAACAATATATTCCCTCTTCGAAGCTCACCTGATTTTTTTGTTTTAAAAGGGACTTCCTATGTAGCACAGGCTGCTCCTAAACTTACAATCCTCCTGGGTACTGGGAGTACAGGCATGCCTACTATAATTGGCTTCACTCAGCAACTCTATTTATAACATATTTGCAAGAAATTCATTAATACTCATGAAGATATTTGGCTTAAAGCTGCTCACAGTAATATTATACTGCACAAAATGTAAATAATATAACTGGGCATGGTACTATCTTACCATATGGTAATACCAGCCAATAATTAGGAACCTGACACAGGAGAATAAGCAGATGAAGAAAGCCTGGTCTACACTGCAAAACCTGGTCTCCAAAGGAAAGAAATTCTATAAATATTAATCTACGATGAAACATACAATATGTTAAATTTATATAATGTAACAAATAGACCATTGTTAATAGAAATAAAATCTTGCCAGAAATTTTAAATACATACATATGCATATATATTTAAACTTAGAGAAATAAAATTTCAAGTGCTTCAATCTGCATCTTTCAGTCTACCTGTCACCTACTTATTTACTGAAACATTGATTTCTATTTAGTCTTCACAAAACACTGTTCTCACACATAAGTACACAAAATTGTAAATCAAAAAGTACAAAACAAACATTATCATAAATACAAATGTAGTTAAATCCCTACCATAATAATTTGGAGAAAACATACATTAAGTTAATGGCATTGTATACTGCTCAGTAGGGGGAGTCTAGGAAAATGTAGATTGTGTGTGTGTGTGTGTGTGTGTGTGTGTGTGTGTGTGTGTGTCTGTGTCTGTGTCTGAGTCTGTGTGTTTTCCTTGAGTAAATAATGGAGATAGAATTAGACCTATTATTCTTGCTTGGTCTTTTTGCTCAAAGGTGACACTATACAACGTGAGCCACATCTCCACTTCTGGATTTTGGTTTCTTTTTTTTTTTTTACATTACTTTTTTATTTTTTTATTGTGAACATACAGTACAGAGGGGTTACAATTACATGGGCAAGATAATAAGCACATTTCTTATCAAGCATTGCAGCCTCCTATTTGTTTACCATTCACATCCCTTCCCAGCCTCCCCCTACCCTTCCACCCAATCCTAAACACCCCACCGAAGTTGTAAAGTTCATTTTTGACATGAAAACTTGTATTTCCCATTGTTGCAACGGGTCCACCTGTATCCTTATTTAAACGACTTGTTTTATCCCTTCCCCTCCACAAGATATACCGACATCAAATACAGTGAAAGCAGGGGTTATACTATGGGGGAGGGACATAAAAAACAACAAAGAAATAATCATATAAATGCGTTAGAAACAAATGCATGAAAGAAAAAAAACACATTTAAGTACATATCTTAAGGTTCATTTTCCTAACATCACATTATCTGACCTTTTCTACTTGACTCATACATATAATAGATATTGGAAATAAGGAAAACCATGGGACCTCTGTTTCTTTGGGCTTGGCTTACTTCACTTAATATAATTTTTTCCAAGCCTTTCCATTTCCTAACAAATGGGGAAATGTCATTCTTTCTGATGGAGGCATAGAATTCCATTGTGTATATAGACCACATATTCTTGTTCCATTCATCAACTGAGGGGCATCTGGGTTGGTTCCATATCTTAGCTATGGTAAATACTGCTGCAATAAACATAGTTGTGCTGGTAGCTTTAGTGTGGTCTTGTTTGTAAACATTTGGGTAAATGCCCAAAAGTGGGAGTGCTGGGTCATAGGGGAGCAATATGTGAAGTCTTTTGAGGAACCTCCATACTGCTTTCCAAAGTGGTTGAACAAGTTTACATTCCCACCAACAATGAAGTAAGGTTCCCTTCTGTCCACATCCCCTCCAGCGTCTGTTGTTATTAGAGTTCTTGATTTTTACCATTCTAACTCGGGTGAGGTGGTATCTCAATGGTGGCTTGATTTGCATTTCTTTTTTGCAACCTCTAGGGAGGCTGAGCATTTCTTCATGTGTTATTTGCCACACTTCTTTCTTCTTCAGAGAAGTTTCTCTTTAAGTCTTTAGGCCACTTTTTTATTGGGCAGTTGTTTCTTTGAGGATTTGTTGTTGGGGGATTTAATTTTTTGAGTTCCAATTATATTTTAGATATGAGACCCTTGTCTGTTGTATGGCTAGTGAAGATCTTCTCCCAATCCGTACACTTTCTGTTGATCTTGCTAGCTATGTCCTTTGCGATAAAGAAGCTCTGCAACTTCATGCAATCCCATTTGTCCAAACTTTCCTTGATTTTTTTGTGTTTCTGGGTCTCTATACAGAAAATTTCAGCCTTAGCCAAGGAAAACTAGGGTTTCTCCTATTCCATCCTCTAATGTTTTCAGAGTGTAAGCTTTGACATGTGTTTAAAGAATCCCATAGACTCCACTCCCAAATTACTCAAGCTGATTCAAAACTTTGGCAAAGTAGCAGGGTATAAAATTATTCCCCCAAAGTCAATGGCTTTTCTGTATGCCAACAATGAGAAAAGTGTGGCTGAAATTAGTTAAGCAACTCCATTTGTAATAGCCCCACAACAAATAAAATACCTAGGAATTAACTTAACCAAAGAAGTGAAGGACCTCTATGATGAAAACTTTAAAATCTTGAAAAAGGAAATCAAAACAGAACTTAGAAAATAGCAAAAACTCCCATGCCCCTGGATTGGAAAGATTAACATCGTGAAAATGGCAATACTTCCCAAGGCTACTTACAAATTCAAAGCGAAACCCATCAAAATTCCAACCTCATTCTTCAAGGAAATAGAAGAGGCAATCCAAAAATTCATATGGAACAATAAAAGACCCCAAGTAGCAAAAACGCTCCTCAATGGAAAGTACACTGCTGGAGGAATATCAATACCAAATTTCAAACTCTACTATAAAGCCATAGTAATCAAAACAGCTTCATACTGGCAAAAGAACAGACCTCAGGACCAATGGAGTAGAATTGAAAACCCAGAAATTAACCTACAGACCTATAGCCATCTAATCTTCGATAAGGGAGCTAAAAAATAGAATGGAAGAAAGACAGCCTGTTCAGTAAATGGTGCTGGTAACATTGGTTAACTACTTGTAGAAAACTAAAGCTAGATCCTTATATATCACCCTGCACCAGAATCAACTCCAAGTGAATTTTGTTTTCTTAATTGGAGAAATATCTCGGATTTACTGCATGGGCTGCTTTAAACCCGAATTCTCAGTTTTTGACCTCTAAAATAGCTAGGTTTTAAAATATGAGCCACTGGTGGAAAGCAACTATGTTAACATTTTTTCATGTTTTAATGAGTTTTAAAGTAAGACATGTATGTTACTTTTGAGAATGGCTGGAAATAGTAATTAAAATTTAACAGAATTTAAAACATACAAAGCTGAGGATGGCAAGTAGCTGAGAACAGAATGGAATAAATCAAAATTACTTATGACAGTTTTCAGTCTGTGCACAGAAATGATTACATTGTTGGAGCCCAAGGCCATCAGATAGCTGAACTTCAGCTGGCTGCTATGCTCATGAGGCCATTCTTGTGCTATTCACAAGAATGTGATGTTGTTGGATGGTAGAGATCAGCTACAAGTTCAGAACCTGAAATATTTCCATTGATCTAGAAGGGGAAAAATACCAGGACAAGAAATGTGATTAAAATTGCTGAATGCAAAATCCATCTAGTCAAAGAAAGACAGAATAACTCTTCCTATATCTGAAAAGAGTATTCACTCACAAAGAATCATGAGCTGAATATGGCAGTCAATGTTTGTAGGCCAGCCTAAGTTTTAAGCCTTCAGACGGACATATCGGTAAATGCTATCTTAAAACAAAAACAACAAAAGACCCAATGACTGGGAATGTGTTTACTGGTAGAGTGCTGGCCTTACATGCAAGAAGCACTTGATTTGATTCCTAAGTATGACATAAGCAGAAAAACTGGAAGTGGTGCTGTGACTCAATTGATAGTGTGCTAGTCTTGAGCAAAAGAAGTTCAGGGAGAGTGCACAGACCCTGATTTCAAGCCCCAGCTCTGGCAAAATTAAAAAAAAAACAAGTGCAAATTGCTGTTCGTTGAAATAAATATGTTGAAGAATTTTTATACTCTCTAGAAAATTGTGCTGTTGGGAATTCATAGTGAACTTTGTTAGGAAAAATTAACATAAATTAATGAAATATTACCTGGCATTGGAAAGTACACAGTGAGATGTAAAAATGAGTGCTGCCTATGGTTACTTGATACAACAATGTTATAGATACACTTGCCAGATTGTGATTTTTTTAAGTATACAATTGTGGGATTTTTCTTTTTCAAAATAATTTTATTGCTGGGCCTAGAGACTAAGGAGACTGAGAACTGTTCAAATCCATCCAGGGCAGAAAAGTCTGTGAGATCTTTATATCCAACTAAAAGTTCAGAAAATGTGAAGTGGCACTGTTGCTCAAGTGGTAGAATGCTAGTCTTGAGCTGAAGAGTTGAGGGACAATGCCCAGACCTAGAGTTCAAGCCCCACAACTGACAAAAAATAATAATAGTAATAATAATATTGTTGTTTTTACTATTAAGGTGTTATATATAAAGGCTACCAATTCATAAGTTTTTTCTTTGCTACAAGAAATACATATCCATCTTCATTGCCAACAGCCAGGATTTGGCCATCTGCTTTCCAGCTGATCTCTGTGTGTAGAGGCAATGTGTAATACAAAGCAATACAAAACATTTCTGACTATAAATAATTTTTCTCTGCACATCTTAAAAATCAATGCTGACAACATGAAATAAAAACCCTAAGTTTAAAACATTCTTCTAGACAAGTTAAAGAAATCCTGATAACAAGTATTTTAAAAATAATTTCAGAGAGCTTGAACTCAGGACGTGGGTTCTGTCTCTGAGATTTACTACTCACGATTGGGTTGCCACTTTGAGCCACAGTGCCTCTTCCAGTTTTCTCGTGGTTAGTTGAACAGAAATGTCTCACCAACTTTCCTCTCCAACCTGGCTTTGAACTAGATCTAGAGATCTGAGCCCTCTGAGTAGCTAGAATTATAGACATGAGCCCCTGGCACCTGGCTTATTGCTTACCTGAGACAGAGGCCAGTTAATATTAAATTCAATCATGTTTAACTTTGTAAAACAAGGCTAACTGAAATGCCTTCCACTAGAAATAAGGAATCAAATGTGTAAGAATCAACAAGGAAGTAAGGTTCCCTTCTGTCCACATCCCCTCGAGCATCTGTTGTTGCCAGAGTTCTTGATTATAGCCATTCTAACTGGAGTGAGGTGGTATCGCAATGTTGTTTTGATTTGCATTTCTTTTATGGCTAGGGAGGTTTAGCATTTCTTCATGTGTCTATTGATCATCCTTCTTTCTTTTTCAGAGAAGTTTCTCTTTAAGACTTTAGCCTACTTATTTATTGGGCAGTTGTTTCTTTGAGGCTTTGTTGTTGGAGGATTTAATTTTTTGTGTTCCAAGTATATTTTACATATGAGACTCTTGTCCCTTGTATGGCTAGTGAAGATCTTCTCCCAATCTGTAGGCTTTCTATTGATCTTGCTAGCTCTGCAACTTCATGCAATCCCATTTGTCCATTTGTCCAACCTTTCTTTGAATTTTTGCGGTTCCAGGTCTCTATTAAGAAAATTTCGGCCTGTGCCAAGGAGACCTAGGGTTTCTCCTATCCCATCCTGTAATGTTTTCAGAGTGTCTGCTTTGATTCTGAGGTCTTTGATCAATTTGGAGTTGAATCTGGTGGAAGGTTATAGATAAGGATCTAGCTTTAGTTTACTACATGTAGTAAACCAATTTTGACAGCACCCTTTACTGAAGAGGCTGTCTTTCTTCCATTCTATTTTTTTTAGCTCCCTTATCGAAGATTAGATGGCTATAGGTCTGTAAGTTCATTTCTGGGTTTTCAATTCTGTTCCATTGGTCTTGAGGTCTTTTCTAATGCCAGTAGAGTTTGAAATTTGATATTGATATTCCTCCAGCAGTGTTCTTTCCATTGAGGAGTGTTTTTGCTATTCGGGGTCTTTTATTGTTCCATATAAATTTTTGGATTGCCTCTACTATTTCCTTGAAGAATGAGGTTGGAATTTTGATAGGTATAGCATTGAATTTGTAGATAGCCTTGGGAAGTATTGCCATTTTCATGATGTTAATCTTTCCAATCCAGGATCATGGGAGGTTTTGCCATTTCCTTTTTCAAGTTTTTAAAGTTTTAATCATAGATGTCGTTCACTTCTTTGGTGAAGTTAATTCATAGGTATTTTATGTTTTGTGGGGCTATTACAAGTGGAGTTGCTTTCCTAATTTCAGCCACACTTTTCTCATTGTTGGCATTCAGAAAAGCCATTGATTTGGGGGGGGGGGTTAATTTTATACGGTTCTACTTTGCCAAAATTTTGAGTCAGCTTGAGTAATTTGGGAGTGTAGTCTATGGGATTCTTTAAATACAAGATCATGTCATCTGCAAAGAGGGAGAGTTTTATCTCTTCTTTCGCTATTTGGATCCCCTTTATGTTTGCATCTTGTATTATTGCTGTAGGTAGGCATTCTAATACTAGATTGAAGAGAAGTGGAGAGAGTGGACATCCTTGTATTGTTCCTGAGTTAAGAGGAAATGACTTTAGTTTTTCACTGTTAAGAATAATGCTGGCTGTAGGTTGTCATAAACAGCCTTTACTGTATTGAGGAATGTCCCATGGATTCCTAATTTTTCCAAAACCTTCATCATAAAGGGGTGTTGGATCTTGTCGAATGCTTTTTCTGTATCTATTGAGATAACCATGTGGTTCTTATTCTTGCTCCTGTTGATGCGATGAATAATATTAATTGATTTTCATATATTGAACCAGCTTTGCATCCCTGAAATGAATCCTGTTTGATCGTAGTGTATGATTTTTTGGATGAATTGTTGAAGTCGATTGGCCATAATTTTGTGGAGAAGTTTTGCATCAATGTTCATCAAATAAATGGGTCTATAGTTTTCTTTCTTTGATGAGTCTCTGCCTGGTTTTGCGATGAGGGTTATGATGGCTTCATAGAATGTGCTCGGTAGTGAACTTTCTCTTTCGATTTCATTGAAGAGTTGGAGGAGTATTGGTGTGAGCTCTGCTTTGAAGGCCTTGTAGAATTCCATGTAAAACCATCTGGTCCTGGACTTTTCTTAGCGTGGAGGTCTCTTATTGCTGTTTCTATTTCAATGCTTGATATTGTCCTGTTAAGATGGTTTAACTCATCTTGGTTTAGTTTTGGCATGTCAATATTTGCTAGGAAAAGGTCCATTTCTGTCAAGTTCTCAAACTCATTAGCATAAAGTTTTGAGAAGTATTCCCTTATAATGTTCTGAATCTTGGTTGTTTCCCTGGTGATGTTTCCATTCTCATTTCTGAGTTTATTTATGTGGGTGTGTTCAGAGGGCAGGGTTTTGTATTCTTTTCCTCCCCTCTCCCCCAATGAATTGGCTCTCTATTGTTAACCTAAAGATAGCCTGAAGCTCCCTTCACCTGAGGGAGGAATGTTAATTAATAATTGTTTGAAGAGGCTGAGAAAAGCCTAACCCTGGTGTAACTCTAACAAATGTTTCAGGTTTCCCCTCATTGCTGGCGTGCCTGGAATGAATGAAGTGCTTTTGCAACTCATTTTCCTGTTGAGTGTGTACAATCTGCCTCCTAATCCTGAGGCCTGGGTCTCTTCACCCAGCCTGGCTTTCGAAACTGTTTCCTGTCCTTCAAATACAGTGTTACACTGGAATTCTTCCTGCTAACAGGGCTAAGGCTTGGATCCTAAGAATTTCATTTGACCCCAGGATGGGTAAATAATGTTTTTTTTTTTGTTTTTTTTTTTATTTTTTATTGTTAAAATAGTGTAGAGAGTGGTTACAAGTATATGAGCAAGTTAGTGAGTACATTTCTTATCAAGCATTGTAGCCTCCTCCTTTGATTACCCTTCCCGTCCCTTCTTCCGGGAAGATGGCGGAGGAGAAGCTGGAGGCTAACCAAGCTCTCACAAGGAAAGCAGTTTTAGAGTTCCAGTGAACAGTCCTAAGCCAGAGAATAATGTTTCTTTCATGCTTCTATAGCTCAAGAATTCTAAGAACATTTAGAGTACAAGTAACATCTCCAAGGAAAACCCAGGACGCTCTTGAACCTCTGACTTTTCAGCAGTGGAATTCATAGTGTCATAGACTTTCCCTCCCTGGTTGACTTCAGACCTCGGCTTCCTGATCTAGGGTGACACTCATGAGCTATTGGTTCTCTGCCAGGTTCAGAAATGTAATTACATTGACAATACAAGTCAAAATGCTTATCACAAAGGGCTTCTGGAGCATATTAAGACTTTCAACGTTGGACCTTTCAGAACCTTGTAGGACACAAGGATATAATGCTAGAGCCTGAAAGTCTGGTCATATGGATGAGCTACACTTGAACCTTGAGCTTTGAATCAAATTCTGGTGTACATCAGGATTCATTTTCCAGAGAATGTTCTCCTAATTATCAGATAGGAAAAGTACTTTGATTAACCCTCACTTTTTCCAGTTGTGTGTCTTGAACTCAAGCCTGTGCACTGTTGCTGAGCCCTTTAGCTCAAGTCGAACACTAGACTTGAGCCACAGCACCACATGAGGTCTTTTGGTGGTTCATTGAAGGTAAGAGGCTAACAGGCTTTCCTTGCCTAGGTTGTGTTTGAACTGTGGTCTTCAGATCTCAGCCTGCTAAGAAGCTAGTGTTCCAGGTGTGAGCCACTGGCATTTGGCTGATAGTTTTTGACAGTTCTGGGACTTTATCTTAGGGCCTTGGTACTGTCTCAGAGCATCTTTTTCTCAAGGGTAGCACTCTACCACTTGAGCCAATCCACAGCTTCTGGCTTTTTCTTTGTATGTGGCACTGAGGATTCAAACCCTGGCATTCATGCAGGCTGAGCAAGTTCTCTTCCACTAAGCCACGTTTCTAGCCCCACCCTTACAATTTTATGCCTCAACTTCCTTCTGAGTATAAATCATTTAAAGAAATCTCTATAGGAAGGTGTGCAAAGACACAGAAGACAAAGCTCATAATTGGGAGAGACTCTAAACATGTGAAGACGATGACAATGCTTCCATTTAATTATGTATCATGTTTCAACAAAAAAAGTATTAATGAAAAATGAGTCAATGTCCTATATTATTAAATTTTTGCTGTATAATATTTTTTATTGTGAAAATACTGTGCAGAGGGGTTACAATTGCATGGGCAAAATAATGAGTACATTTCTTATCAAGCATTGTAGCCTCCTCCTTTGTTTCCCCTTCCCATCCTTTCCCATCCTCCCCCCGACCCTCCACCAAATCCTCCTCCCCCAAAGTTGTAAAGTTTGTTTTCAACATAACAACTTGTACATCTAATTGTTGCAGTGGGTCCACCTATATCCTTATTTAAACGATTTGTTTTTTCCTTTCCCCTCCACAAATTACACTGACATCAAATACAGTGAAAGCAGGGGTTATACCACGGGGAGGGACATACAAAGCAACAAAGAAATAATCTTATAAATGTGTTAGAAACAATAGCATGAAAGAAAAAAAAACTTTTGAATACATATCTTAGGGTTCATTTCCCTAACATCAACTTATCTGACCTTTTCTGCTTGACTCAGATATATACTAATCATTGCAAATAAGGGAAACCATGGGACCTATGCTTCTTTGGGCCTGGATTACTTCACTTAATATAATTTTTCCAAGTCTTTCTATTTCCTCACAAATGGGGCAATGTCATTCTTTCTGATGGAGGCATAGAATTACATTGTGCATATGTACCACATTTTATTGATCTATTCATCTACTGAGAGGCATCTGGATTGATTCCGTATCATAGCTATGGTAAATAATGCAGCAATAAACAGAGTTCTGCTTGTAGCTTTAGTGTGTTCTTGTTTTGAACATTTGGGTAAATGCCCAAAAGTGGGATTTCTGAGTCATAGGTGAGTTCTATGTGTCTTTTGAGGAAACTCCATACTGCTTTCCAAAGTGGTTGAACAAGTTCACAATCCTACCAACAACGCAGTAAGATTCCCTTCTGTCCCCTCCAGCATCTGTTGTTATTAGAGTTCTTGATTATTGCCATTTTAACTGGGGTAAGGTGGTATCTCAATGTTATTTTGATTTGTATTTCTTTTATGGCTAGGGAGGTTGAGCATTTCTTCATGTGTCTATTGGCCATCCTTCTTTCCTCTTCAGAGAAGTTTCTCTTTATGTCTTTAGCCCACTTATTTATTGGGCAGCTGTTTTTTTCAAGATTTGTTATTGGGGGATTTAATTTTTTGAGTTCCAGGTACATTTTAGATATGAGACCCTTGTCTGTTCTACGGCAAGTGAAGATCTTCTCCCAATCCGTGGGATTCCTATTAATCTTGCTTGCTATGTCCTTTGCCGTGCAGAAGCTCTGCAATTTCATGCGACCCTATTTGTCCAAACTTTCTTTGATTTGTTGTGTTTCTGGGTCTTTATTAAGAAAATTTAGCCCTGTGCCAAGGAGACCTAGGGTTTTTCCTATTCCATCCTGTAATGTTTTCAGAGTGTCTGCTTTGACTCCGAGGTCTTTGATTTATTCGGTGTTGATTCTGGTGCAGGGTGATATATAAGGATCTAGCTATACTTTTCTACCAGTAGTTAACCAATTTTGCCAGCACCATTTACTGTAGAGGATGTCTTTCTTCCATTCTATTTTTTTAGCTTCCTTATCAAAGATTAGATGGCTATAAGTCTGTGCGTTCATTTCTGGATTTTCAATTCTATTCCATTGGTCTTGAGGTCTGTTCTTGTGCCAGTACCATGCTGTTTTGATTACTATGTTTTTTTTAGTAGAGTTTGAAATTTGGTATTGATATGCCTCCAGCACTGTTCTTTCTGTTGAGAATTGTTTTTGCCATTCGGGGTCTTCAATTAATCCATATGAATTTTTGGATTGCATCTTCTATTCCCTTGAAGAATTAGGTTGGAATATTGATAGGTATTGCATTGAATTTGTAGATAGCCTTGGGAAGTATTGCCATTTTCACGATGTTTATCTTCGCAATCCAGGAGAATGGGAGTTTTTGCCACTTTGTAAATTCTGTTTTTATTTTCTTTTTCAGGTTTTTAAAATTTTCATCATCGAGGTCCTTCATTTCTTTGGTTAAGTTAATTCTTAACTATTTTATTTTTTGAGTGGCTATTATAAATGGAGTTGCTTTCTTAATTTCAGCCACACTTTTCTCATTGTTGGCATACAGAAAAGCCAATGATTTGTGAGGGTTAGTTTTGAATCAGCTTGAGTAATTTAGGAGTGGAGTCTGTGGGATTCTTTAAATACAAAATCATGTCATCTGCTACTAGGTAGAGTTTTACTTCTTCTTTCCCTATTTGGATCCCCTTTATGTTTGTATCTTGTCTTATTGCTGTAGCTAGGCATTCTAATACTACATTGAAGAGAAATGGAGAGAGTGGACATCCTTGTCTTGTTCCTGATTTAAGAGGAAATGGCTTTATTTTTTCACCATTAAGTATAATGCTGGCTGTAGGTTTGTAATAAATAGCCTTTATTGTATTGAGCAATGTTCCATGAATTACTAATTTTTCCAGAACTAATCATAAAGGGATGATGAATCTTGTCAAATGCTTTTTCTGCATCTATTGAGATAACCATGTGGTTCTTATCCCTGCTCCTGTTGATGTGATGAATCATCCTTATTGATTTCCATATATTGAACCAGCTTTGCATCCATGAAATGAATCCTGTTTGATTGTGGTGTATGATTTTTTTTTGGATAAATTGTTGAAGATGATTGGTGAAAATTTTGTTAAGAAGTTTTTCATAAATGTTCATCCAAGAAATGGGTCTATACTTCTCTTTCTTTGATGAGCCCCTGCCTGGTTTTGGATGAGGGTTATGATAGCTTCTTTGAATCAGTTCCGTAGTGAACTTTCTCTTTCAATTTCATTAAAGAGATGGAGGAGTATGGGTGTGACCTCTGCTTTGAAGGCCTTGTAGAATTCTGCTGTTAATCCATCTGGGCCTGGGCTTTTCTTAGGAGGGAGGTCTCTTATTTCTGTTTCTATTTCAATGCTTGATATGGGCCTGTTAAAATGGCTTAACTCATCTTGGTTTAGTTTCAGCATGTCAGTATTTGCTAGGAAAAGGTCCATTTCTGCCAAGTTATCAAAATTATTAGCATAAAGTTTTGAGAAGTATTTGAGAAGTTTTGAGAAGTATTATAATGTTTTGAATATTGGTTGTCCTGTGATGATGTTTCCATTCTCATCTCTGAGTTTATTTATTTGGGTGTGTTCTCTTCTTTTTCTGATAAGATTTGCTAAGGATCTGTCAATTTTGTTAATTTTTTCCAAGAACCAACTCGGTTTTTTTGATTCCTTCTATGGTTTATTTGGATTCTAATTCATTGAGTTCTGATTTAATTTTAATTATTTCTTTCCATCAACTGGATTGTAGTTTTTCTTGCTGCTCTTTTTCAAGAAGGCTCAGATATCCCATTAAGTTGTTGGCTTCAGGCCTCTCCAATTTGTTGATGTAGGAACTCAGAGCTATAAACTTGCCTCTGGGTACTGCCTTTGCTGTGTCCCAGAGGAGCCGGTAATTTGTTTGTTCATTTTTGTTGAATATCATGAAATTTTGCATTTCCTTTCTAAACTCTTCCATGACCCACTCATGATGCAGCAGTGTGTTTTCAACCTCCATGTGTTACAAGACTTTCTTTGGTGGCTTTTGCTGTTGAGTTCTAATTTTATTCCCTTGTGGTCAGAGAGAATGCAAGGTAAAACTTCAATGTTTCTGAATTTGGACAAGTTTGCTTTGTGGCCTAAAATGTGGTCTATTTTGGAAAATGTTCCATATGCTGCTGAGAAAAACGTGTATTCTGATGCTGCTGGGTGAAATATTCGGTAGATGTGTATTAAATCTACTTGATCTATACAGGTGTTTAGATCTGCGGTTTCTCTGTTGAGTTTTTGCCAAGTTGATCTATCTAGTGTGGATAGTGGTGTGTTACAGTCCCCAAAAATTAATGTCTTTGGATCTATGTGGGATTTGAGGGAAAGTAGTGTTTCTTGGATAAATTTTTATGCTCAGTTATTTGGCAAATTGATATTTAGAATTGTAATATCCTCCTGAAGGAGAGATCCCTTAATAAGTATGTAGCGACCTTCTTTATCTCTCCTCACTAATTTTACTTTGAAGTCTATTTTATCTGATATTAGGATTGGAAGTCCCGCCTTTTTATGGGGGCCGTTTGCTTGGTAGATTTTGTTCCAGCCTTTCACATTGAAAATGTGTTTGCTTTTTGGGGCAAATTGTGACTCCTGAAGGAAGGAGATAGAAGGATCTTGGTTTTTCATCGAACTAGGCAGTCTATGTCGCTTAATTGGAGAGTTAAATCCATTAATGTTGAGAGATAGACCTGAGAAGTATTTGGGATTTCCTGCTATTTTATCCACCTTCTTGGGAGCTGTGGCAACTTGGTTCTTTCTGTGGTTCTTGGATTCTCAGTTTGGCTGCGGTATCTTTGCCTTTTTGAGGTCTTGTTGGTTTTCTATGTGTAGGACATCTTTGAGAATCATTTGTAGGGCTGGTTTGGTGGAGATAAATTGTTTCAATTTTTCCTTGATATGGAAAGTTTTTATTTGACCCTCGGTTATGATGGAGAGTTTATCTGGGTACAATATACATGGTTGATACTTGTTTGTCTTTATGGCATGGCATGGCATACATGATTCCAGGCTCTTCCTGCTTTAATCGTCTCTGCTGAGAAATCTGAGGTGATTCTAATTGGTTTCCCTTTATAAGTGATTGATCCTTTCTCCTTGACATCTTTAAGGGTGTTTTCCTTGATCTGAATTGATCCTGTGAGCATTACAATGTGATGCTGGGTTGTCCTGTTCTGGTCTGGTCTATTTGGAGTTCTAAAAGCTTCTTGTATCTGACTAGGCTTATCTTTTTGCATGTTTGGGAAGTTCTCTGCTAGGATCCTATTAAATTTCCCAGACCGTTAACTTGTGTCTCTAGGTGCTCCTCTATACCCATTATCCTCAGATTAGGCCTTCTGATGGTGTCTTCCAAGTGTTGAATAGATCTATCCTATTTCTTGGATTTGTCTTAGATGGTTGTATGTTCTTTCTCTATAATATCTAGGCTGTCTTCAATCTCTGAAATTCGTTCTTCTGCATGGTCTAACCTACTATCAAGACTTTCTACTTTGTTTTTTATTTCTTTTCCTTCCAGTGGGTTGGTTTTGTTGCTTCAAATTCTTTGTTGAAGCTTTGTTTTAGATCTTGTATGAACTTCTTTACTTCCTTAATTTGGTGTTCAGTGTTTATTCTCAAATCACTTAGTTGATTGCTTATGGTTTCCTTGGACTCCCATTCCTTCTGTTGGTTTCCATTCAGCAATCCCTTTGTGGTCTCCCTGACTTCTTTCAACTTTATGTTTATGGATTCCATGAATGCCTTTAGTGATCTTTGTGTATTCTCTTCCAGCTCTCTCAATTCCTGTATTACTCTTTGATTAGCTTCTTCATGCCCACGCAATTCCTGTAATTCTCTTTGAGTGTTCTCAGCCTTGCCCATTTGTGATGAAATTAATACCAGTTTTGTGCTAGAACACTATCTTAAGGGAAGCATCAACCAAACTCTGTAGTTGCACAGTCAAAAGTCTGCATATACAATCTAGTTCAACAGATATATCTATTCAATATCCAACAACTATGTATTAATGGGTTACGAACTACAAAGAAGAATTTGGCAAACCAGAAATTATTAGGTTTAGGGAGAGATGTGGGTAAAAATAGGAATAGAGGTATGTGGACAGGCTGAAAAGGTTCACTTAACTAAGTCCTAATCTCAAAGCAGGAAATAAGTTGGATAAAATATTAGTAGAGAGAGAAAAAAAAAGAAAGAGAAAGAGAAAAAAGAGACAAGAAAATAGAAAAAATTTAAAAGTTAAAAAGTGAAACACTTATAAAAAATTATGCAAATTTAAAAACATAATATTTAGAGAAGAACATGGATAGGATAAGAGAAGGGTAGAGATAGAAAGGAGACATAAAAAACTTAAAAATAAAAATGCTTAAAATATATAAGTATAAAGATATGGTACTGCTATTAAGGAATTTAAGTCTAAGAGGTTTTGAATTGAGTAATAAATTTCTGGATTAAATGTGTACACAATGAGGGATAAGGTCTAATAATCGACTACGAGTATATCTCAGGATGAGCAGAACATCAATTAAGTCACGGAAAGAAGAATGAAAGAGAAGAAAAGGTGAAAATAATGAGAAGGAAAGAACAAAAAAGGATCAAAAGGTCAATAAAGCTAAACAAAAAAATTTTAAAAAAAGAAAAAAAAGCACACACACATATACCCCTAAAATAAAAATTATAAGAGGAAGAAAAAAGTTAAAAGAAAACAAAATTTTTTAAGTTAATAATTAAAAATTAAAAACAGTTTTAGAAAAAAATTCTTTATAAACGGTACAAAAAAAAGAGTTCTTTGAGGTTTTTGGGTGGAATGGGAAGATCCTGTATCTCCCTTGTGTCTGTAACCAGTCTCTAGTTGGAGTCTCTTGTCTGCTTGTGGTGTTTGATTTTCCTGTGGCTTGGTTGGTTTCTTAAGTCAGTTTGTTGGAGCAAGCAGAAAAATGCTCTGCTTTACCCAGGATCTTGTGATCCTCCTCCCAGGCTAGTTCAATGGGAGGGAAATCTGCTTTGAGTATCACAGAAGAGGAAGATGGCTGTTTTCTCTAGTTTGGAGATGCTGTGATTAGGCTAGGTTCTGGGTAAAGTTGATGCCTTCCAGCAAACATTAGTTTTTCCCTGAGGGGCTAGCTTCTGAGATACTCACAGAGCCCTGCCTGGAGCCATTCTCAGGGTTTATGTTTAATGAATTTCAACTGATTGTCAAGGCTGCTGTAGAGAGGGGAAGCCTCTGTCTCTGTTTACCCAGTGAAGAAAGACACTCCTGGGCTGGCGGCCCAGTCTTGGTGACTTTTCCCTAGGTTGAGCTGAGCCTGGCAGGTCAGGTTAGGTTCCTGTGACCTGCTTAATGACTCTTTTGTTTTCTTCCAAGGACTGAGTTGGAGCTAGCTGCTCAGCCTGGAGATCTCCCATAGTGGGGGGGAGGGGTGGCCTTCCCTCCTCTGCTCCCTGAGAGGATGTCAGGCTTCTACTCGAGCCAGAGTCTTGGTTCCTGGGTCGTCTCTGGTCTGTGAACTGCAGGATGATGATGTGTGCTCCTTGTCGGTTCTTGCTGGTGCTGAGTAGAATGCACTCACTTTACGCATCTGGCAAAATTTGTCCTGGACTCTCTGAGTTGCAGGTATGGGGTCTATGGCCACCGCCAACGCTGCTGTCACTGCCACTGCAGCTGCCACCGCAGCCACGGCTGTTGGCAAGTGCTCAGATCTGTCTCTTTGCCTGGATTTTCCCCTCTAGCCTAACACTCTTTACTGTGATGGCAAACTTTGTGATTCTCTGGCTTAGGACTGTTCATTGGAGCACTAAAACTGCTTTCTATGGGAGAGTTGTATAGCCCCCAGCTTCTCCTCCACCATCTTCCCAGAACTCAGCCCTATATTATTGTGTATAATTTTATAATAGTTGTACAACATATATTAAATATTATGTGTGTAATAATACTAAATAGGGACTGGGAAGGTGGCTCACTGGTAGAGAGTTTGCCTTGCATGCATGAGGTCCTGGGTTCAATTCCTCAGCACCACATAAGCAGAAAAAAAAGCCAGAAGCGGCACTGTGGGCTCAAGTGGTAGAGCGCTAGCCTTGAGCTGAAGATCTGAGGGACAGCGCCCAGGCCCAGAGTTTAGGCCCACGACTGGACTCCCCCACAAAAAATACTAAATACAATAGACAATAAGTAAATGAATCAAGTAAAAACTAAAATAAATTAATCAAGTAAAAAGTAAAATAAATACAAAATCAATAATAAAAATCATAATATGTTATAAACATACATAAGAAAATATATATAATATATTACACACATATAGAAATATTTTTCCATTGCAGGTCCTTCATTCAGACCCTGGTAACTCTAACCTGGATTTCTTTCACTCAGGGACAATAAGCTTTGCTTTCACCCAAGGTGCAAAAGAGTTATCTGGATGGTGAGATCAAATCCAAGCACTGAAGGAAATACTGGCACCATTTCCAAGACAGTGACTTAATTCTTTTTAATGGAAGCAGCTATGATTATTCAGTTCCATACTGAGCATTAAAATAAAATCAGTGTGGAATTTTGTAAATCTATTCAAACCTCTTTCCCTTACCCCCAAACTGCTTCTCTGAGCACTACTTTTTTTTCATTTTTTATTGTAAAAATTTTGTACAGAGAGGTAACAGTTAAATGAGCAAGGTAATGATTATATTTCCTATTGAGGATCGTAGCCTCCTCCTTTGTGTTCCACCTACCATCCCCCCGCTCCCATCTCCACACCTACTCCCCCTGCCGAGCTCAGTGACTTAATTTTTATTTTTGGCTTTGCACCAGGCTTGAATTCAAGAAGTGGCAACTCTTCACTTTCGTGCACACTGCTACAGAGTTACTGAGACCTGAGTTCAAATCCTAGGCTAGGAAACAAAACTGGCAGAAATTCAAAATCAGGAAGCTTTCTTTCTTTTTTAATTTAGTTAAATAATTAATTTTTAATTTATTCTTTATTTTGCCAACAGGGGGCATGAACTCAGGTCGTGGCAACTCTGCCTCAGCTTCGATCGCCCAAGGCTGGAGTGTAGCCTCTGGACCCATAGCCGATCCTGTGATCCTAGGCCCACAGGGCTTGCAGGACGAAAAAAAAAGTAGCATAGAAAAGAAGTGGTGAGCTGCAGAGGGCTGGGGATTTTACATTTTTTTTCTTTGCACAGTGACTATCCTGGATCTGAAGGAAACGGTTGCAAAGTGGACCTGACCTGCCATTGCTGAAGGCTAGTGGGGTATCAGGGAAGACATAGGTCCCGGGTTCAAATCCCGGTCCTGACACCTACCAATGGCAGGAGATCACAAGAGACTCGTTTCTATGCATAGGAATACCAATTGAAAGAGTAGTTCATGCTTCGGTCTAGTCTAAAATTGGATGCAATAATCCTAGGAAGCTAATTGATACTAATTAATAGTTTATTAAGCATGAAAAGAATAATATTCCTTCAATGGTGGTATAATACATGCCTAAGAGTTGGTAGGAATGTAGTAGGTGTCATTCAATTGTAGATAGACAGCTCTGGTGCTCTTTACCAATATGTATTTATTTGTATAGCACCATCTGCCTATCCATGTATCACTGTTTTGGCCAAACCTGGGGCTGGATCTCAGCACCTGGGAACCACTTTCCAGCTTCATTGGCTAGAGGCTGCCATGCTCACACTCATCCATTCATGAATTGGGCTTGCTAGGCCCTGAGTTCAGATCTTAGCACTGCCAAATATTTAATTTTGGAGTAAGAAGACGAGTGTAACACATGATTTCCTTTTCTGGGAAAGTCTTGGGTGTCAGATATGATAGAGAACATATCTACAAATCTAGATGCTATGTGATAGGATGTAAACAATGTAATAAATGGTAGAGGTGTCATCCGAGTCAATAAAATAATTGGTAAATAAATGAATAAAACAAGACATAAAATGAATAACCACACCAAACACAATATGGACTGAATATCTGTATGAAAATATAAATTCTATCTTTAAAATGGTTATAAGGAGTATGTTTTCCAGGCCTGAGGCTTGAATTCAGGCCTAGGGAACAGGACTGACTTTCTTGTCTTCAAGCATGGTCAGATTCCCATCCCTTACAGTGCTGCATATTTACCCAGACCTTGAGTACAAATCCTTGGCCTGGCAGAAAAAATGGCACGAATTGAGAACCAGGGAGCTAAATATTTTTTTTAAATTGTGGGCTTTTGAGGAAGCCATAGTTCCCGTATAGCAACATAGGCCTACAGTGGGAATCCCAGTCATGCCACTTCTGGATGGTGGGAGATCCTGAGAGATGCATTCCCATTCACAAGAATAACGCTTGAATGTTATCAATGTCACGGATGAATAGGTTGTTCATGAATGATACTTGAATAAAATTAGACTTCATGATTTCAGTCAGCTGATTGATTTTATTTAATTATCTTATGAAGCATTAAAAGAATACTATTTCTCACAGGGATGCAATAATTTCAGGACACTGATTTACTTAATAATTTATTAAGGATGAAAATAATAACATTAATTACATGGAGGCATAATAAATATCCAAGAATTGATAGGAATGTAGTCTTTATATCTGATTTATGGATAGACATCTCTGACACTCTATAAAGACATATATTTATTAGCATACTACCATCTGGGTGTCACTCTGTTATTTTTTCAAAACCTGTGGCTTGTGTTAAGGTCCTAGGAAATGCCTGTCAATACAATTTGCCACAGGATGGTGTGTTGACACTCACCCATTTATGAATTGGGCCTCGTAGGCCGTGAGTTCAGATGCCAGCCCTCCCACAAAATGAATCGTGGAGTAAGAAGCTGATGGTGACACATGTTTTCTTTTCCTGTGAATGTCCTGGGTGTCAGGTATAAGTGTAATACTTATGTAGACCTATATCCTATGTAATAAATGTAATCAATGTTCTATGTGCCATAATAATCAATAAAATAAACAGTCACTACATAAATGAAACAAAACATAAAATGAATAACTGCACTGAAAGCAATATGGAGTAAACATATGTATGTAAATATAAATCACATATTTAAAATGTACATAAATAGGATGTTTTCTAGTGCTGGGGATCGATTTCAGACCTGAGGAGTACACATGAATTTCTTGACTTCAAGGAGGCCAGCTTCCCCATTCTACACTGTGCTACAGAGTTACCCAGACTAAGAGTTCCAATCTCAGTCCTGGCAGAAAAAAATGACACCTTTATACTATGTGAGGCCCAATTCTTAGGTATTTCATTATGCCTCCATTTAATGAATGTGATTGTTTAAATGCTTCATAAAGTATTGAATAAAATTCAGTATTCTATAATAAAATTGTGTATAATTCTATCGTAGAATCATTCAAGAACTGCCCATTCAGTCATAACATACATCACATTCCATTGATATTCGTATAGATAGGAATGAATTTCTAAGGCTCTCCTGCCATTTGGAGGTGGCAGGGCCAGGATTCAAACTGTGAGCTCCAGCTCCCACCACTTAAACCCAAGGATAGGGAACTCACTGGTCTATCCAAGAACAGCAAGATTAATGATTCAGCAGGAACCAGTGGCTCTCAGCAGTCCTCCTTGATATTTACAAGGCTGTGATAGGAAGATCATGGTCAAATTCACCCTAGGCAGGAAGGTCCTTGAAACCCAGGTCCAACTTCAGTGTCAACAAAGCCAGAAGTAGAGCTGTGTGGCTCCAGTAGTAGAGTGGTAGTGCTTTTGCCTTCAGCAAAAACAGCTCATGGAATGTGCCCAGATCCTGTGTTCAAGGTCCAGGACTGGCAACAAACAGACATACACAACAATCTGTGCAACCATCCGGCTAAAGCAGGTCACCCTCTTGTACCCAACTGAATTGGACAGAGTTCCCTGGGAAAGGGGCTGGGGGCACCACTGTCATCTTGACTCCGCCCATGCTGCCTGCATCACAGAATTCTGGCCACACCCCCATTTTTTCATGGTTCTTTCTGACCAATGCGATACAAGAATTGTAGCCATGCCCACATTCCATGCTGCCCAGCACCAAGATTCCCTCAGTTGGTTGACACTACCACCAGCAGTTGAGGAAGGTAGAGGTTGCTGAGTGGTGAGCAGGAGACTCAAGGAGGAGACTTTGGAGTAGAATAGGAAATTGACGACCTAGTCAGTGAGTGGGAGAATAGAGGATTTCCCAGAGTTTGGTAATGTGGCCAGCCCATCTTTCCCATCCCAGTGCTCAGATGTCTGAAACAACAAGACTCCATGAGAGAGCTGCAGACAAGAAACTACTGCCAGAACACCGGCAGAAGAATCCTTCCATCAGACCTGCATCATTCAAAAAAACAAAGAACACAGAAAAGGGAGGGATCCCCAAGACAAACACCACTGAAGAGCGTGATTCAAGGGAGCACCTGGCCAAAGCTGATGCTGATTGCGGGCCTCCCTTGCCTTTGGACACAGTCACAGTCACCAGGGTCAGAGTGTCAATGTTCCCGATACTACCAAGGATATGCAGAGGTGCTGGCCACATGTGATGCTCACCTGGATTGCAACAAAAGAAACCAGGCGCTCTATGCCAAGGTACAACCACTGAAGCAGGAAAAGACAAACCTGAGGGACTGACTGGAGAAAGAGAGGGAGAAGATAGCTCAGGTGCAGGAAGCACCAAAAACAAAGCTAGAGATCCACAAGCCACCCATACAGAGGTTGGTTTCAGCAGAAAGCGATTTACAATCTGCACCGGCCCAAGTCAAGCAGGCAGCCAATGGCAGAAAAATAGAGCAATGAGTTCTCACCAGCCACCTGTAGGTCAAAAGCGGTGCATGGCAGAGCTGGAGATGGCAGCTTCTGTGGTCACTACTGCACAGAAGGAGATAAAAATATTCTTCAAACTGCTGAAAGATGTGACACTTCAGCTCAAGGAAAAGACCGGTAGTTTTGATGACCTGGAGCAAGTGAACACAGAATTTCAGAAGAAGCTGGAAGTGCTCTGGACACAGAAGAGTAACAGGAAGAACAGAATCTGCAAGTTCCAACAAGTGCTGGCGGGGCGTGGGTACTGAAGAGACTATTGGACAACCTGAGCTGGATGGTGAACTCAGCAAATCTGGAGAGAGACTCCTTCACAGAGGACCTGAGCATTGACAGGTCTGCATGGAAGGAGGAGGTTCCTTGGCTCACCGACCAGGTGAACCAACTGACAGAAGAGAAGGAGCAAAGGATGAGGCAGGTTCTGGACCTAGAGAATGAGCTGGGGGAACTGAGGAGGAAGCTGGCAGAACCATCTCAGGCTGAGCGGCAGTTGCAGGCCCAGGAATACCATAGACAGATGGAGTTGAAAAACCTGGAGAAACAACTTCACATCCAGGTCAAGGAAAACCAACGGCTCTGTCTCCAGAATGCTGAGCAGCAGGAGCAATTATAGAGCCTGGAGGAGAAGTCCAAGGATTGGCAGGAGATCCCCGAGACCCCAAGATGCACATGTGTGTGCAACCCATAGCAAGAGGAACAGCTGGCTCTGTTGTGGGATGCTCTCCACAGGGTAAGTGGTGAGAAGGAGGAGCTCATCAGCATCCTGGACTCAGAGCAGCAGGTGAAGAAACATCTGTGGGAACAGCTAGTCCACTCAGAGGATAAGATAGACAAATGTAAAGAGGTGGCTGAGAGAGAGAGAGAGCCAAGCATCTTGGGAGCTGAAAGAGCGGCAGGAGCAGTCCCAGGCCCATCTGTAGGAGCTCAGAGCCACCTGTGAGCAGCACATTGCCTCCAATGAGTGGCTGAACTCTGAGGAGGCCCTACAATAGATCCTGCAGAGGCAGACACAGCTGCTGGAGCAGCTGAAGCAAGTGCATGGCCCAACCAACAGGGTGGACCAGGTGGTGCCCCCAAAGTGGCAGGACACTTTTAAGTGCCTGGAAGTGACCAGACTACAGGAGGAGAGGCTGCAGGCCCTGCTGAGCTTCCTGGCTTTTCTTGGGGAGGGGAAGCTGTGAGCCCTGGAGAAGCAAAAGGTGAGGAGGTGACTTCTCCCAACGTGACCATTGCAGAAGACGGAGACATGCCCCAGACCTAGAGTGACATGGCTCTACGAGCACTCTCAGAGGCTGAGTTCCACAGGGGGAAACTCCTGCAGGAGTGGCAGCTCTATCGCAGGCACCCTCCCAACACAGCAGCTCAGTGCAAGGTAGAGCTGGAGCCACAAACACCCCGCCCCATGAGCTGCTACCACAGCAGGCATGAGGATGGGAAGTGGGACACGTGGGCATCTGAGAAGAAAATCTGCTTCTTTCATGACCTGCATGATGAGGTGGACTTCCATAGTCCAGCAGATTAACTCCACCATCGATGCAGCTAGCTGTCGGCAGACATTTGCACCATAGAGGAGTCCCTAGTGGCGTGTAAAGAGCAGCTGTTCGTCCTGCATGAGCTGTGTTTAGAGAAAGCCAAGCATGTGTGCCAGCTCTCCCAGAAGATGGAGAAAGAAGAGAGAGCTGTGAGAGCTGCTGTTGGTCCTCGCAGGGGAAGGGGCTGACAGAATGCTCCAGATGCCTGCACAGGCTGAGCCCCCTGCCACCACGCTCCTTCAGACGCCTCAGGCTCCGGAGTGGGTGAAATGAGGCTGGAGCAGAAAGGTTTTGAAGAATTGCAACTTCAAGACAGCTTGGAAACTGCCAAAGGAGAGGTCGGGGTTCCCGACCACATAGAAGACTCCCCCACGGAGCACGTCTTGCGGCAGATGCCCCACAACCAGAGCAGCCTACAGCTGTAGGCTGCTGGAGGGCTTGGGCAAGGAGCACTCCCTCCTTTTCTTCTGTAGACTCATGAGGATGATAACTCTCTATGTGACATAATGACTCTCAAAATCCTCAGCAGTCACCAGAAGTAGGTTGCCAGTTTGCCTTCTCTCAGGCCTCAATCTGCTGGGTCATGGGAAGGGTAAACTGCGGGTCGGGTAGGGCAGAGGCAGCCAGGAGGTGGCCCAAATTCAAGGGACATCTAATGGACCATTGGTGGGCAGGGAAGAGGCCCATATTATGCTTATCACAAAGAATAATTTGTTTTCAAAGGGAAAAAAGCCTCCAACAAAGATTTGTTCTTCCAGTCCTGGGGCTTGAACTCAGTGCCTGGCCACTGTCCCTGAGCTCTTTTTGATCAAGGCTGTTGCTCTACCAGTTGAGCGCCACCTCTCCATCTGGCTTTTTCTGTGTGGAACCAAACCCAGGGCTTCAGGCATGCTAGGCACACACTCTACAGCTAAGACACATTCTCAGCTAGGATGATACCCTGTCCTCCCAAACCCATATGGCCATTCCTCAGATAAATAGGAAGTAAGGCTAGGATGACTATGAAGCACAAGTCTGGTTCACACAGAAATATTCCTCCGCCCTCGCTTCCTACACTCTTAGTTGAAGTTTCTCTTCTACCATTGAGGGATGAGAGAGGGAGAGGGGAGTCCTGAGAGAGGAGTACCAACAACAGTGCCCCCCTGAGCCCCACATCTTTCCCCAAACAAATGGTTCTCCAGATTCCGATCTTACCTGACTCTATGTGTAGTCTACACTGACTCCCCACCCTTGCAAGGCTCAGGATGAAATAAAGGTCAGTCCTGTCCTCAGCCCATACTTGGGGTGGAAGGTCTTAGTCCCAGACCCACTTCCACCTCTGACTGCCTGTGTTAGCCTGGACCACCACCACTCACCACTATGTTGGTGGTGATGACCTCACAGATGGATTCCAGGAAGAAGGTCTATGGCAAAGAGCAGAAACAGCAGGGTGAGCAGGGCAGAAGGAGGCGGGGAGATTGTTCTGGGATCTTCCTCCTTGAAGTACTCCTGTCCAGCCAGGACCAAGCTGACCCAAAGCATGGCCAAGGTCAGGGGGTGAGATGAGATGGAGGAGCATGGGACTAAAGGAGGTACTGCTTTTTCTTGGGGCACTTGAAAATTCCAATTACATTTGGCCCATGCTAATCCCAAAGCCAACATGCAATACCTCTCCTTGTTGTTGGCTGTGAGAATTGTCCCTGAGCTCTTTTTCTCGAGGCTGGCACTCATCACGAGCCACAGGGCCACTTCTTGTTTTCTGAAGGTTCAGCGAGGATAAGAGTCTCACACACTTTCCTGCCCATGCTGGCTTGGAACCATAATGCTACATATCTCAGCTTCCTGAGTAGCTCGGATGACAGGAGTGAGCTACCAGTGTCCAGCATGTGATACCATTTCAAGGCTTCTTGGCGTGTCTGTAAAAGGAGCCCCAAAGGGCCTGGAAAAACCTTGACACAACCAAGGAGCTGGGATGGGGGAAGGCTGACTTTCTATCCATTCTGTTCCCTAAAATCAAAGATGCCAGGTGGTGTTGTATGCATCAAACTCTTAGGCCAACAACCACCAGGCTTAGTGGGGAAAAGGTAGAGAATACCCAAAGATTGCAGTGTAGAAATCCTTGATTTTGCATGCATGTGGTGTGTGTGTGTGTGTGTGTGTGTGTGTGTGTGTGTGTGTGTGTGTGTGTGTGTATGTGTGTGTGTGTGAACTCTGGGCCTAAGCTCTACCCCTGAGTTTTCTTGGTCAAGCCTAGTGCTCTGCCACTTGAGTCACAGCCCCACTTGCTTTTCTATGGTTAAATGTAGGTAAGAGCCTCAAGGACTTTCCTGTCCAGGGTGGCTTTGAAGCATGATGGGGGCCCCAGGGAAGCAAGAGTAAACACAACACAGGTACAATCCCTATGGTGGGAGACTCCTGCTCCCTGGTGGCCAGACACGGGACATCGCCCCCCCCCCCCCGCCATAGTCCTCTACAGTTCAATTTGGGAAAGTGACCAGGTCCAAGCTGATTTTTGATCACCATGAGTGCTGATGCCAGAGCAGGTCTGTTCCACCCTAGGCCAAGAGAGCTCCAGGAGGCCCGGCTCCGAGGGGCACAAGGAAGGGAGATGTCAGCTCCAGGCCAAGCTAAGAGCCTTTGCCCACGGACACCCCTACTTAGCCTTTCTGATCACTGTAAGGTCTGTCAAAGAACAACCCCCACCCCCCAAAAAATCAATATTGGAGATGTGTCTCAAAATGGTAGATCTTTAGCATTGAACCAAATAGCTCAGAGACAAGGCTCCCAAGCTTTGACTTCAAGACCCCCAGCTGACCCTCCTCCATAAAATACAGGTTAGCTAAATGTGAACTAGTAGGATTTATGAAGTATTTCTGAAGAATGGTGATACTGAAGAAAGCACACTAATTCTAATGACAGCTGAACTTGTGACATTACAGCTATATGCTGATTCCTTCACAGGGTGCTGTTTGCTGGGTCCTTCCCCCATGGGGGTTTTGTGCTGAGTCCTCAAAAAGGTGCTGTTTGCTGAGTCATCACAAAAGGTGCTATGTGCTGAGTCCCTAAGAGGGTTGAGCTGTTCTGGTTTTTCCAAAGGTACTGTGTGCAGAGTCCATTACACAATGTACTGTATGCTGAGTCCTTCAAACAGTGTGGTGTGCTAATTCATTCCATTCAGCACATAGCAGCACCATTGGGAAGAGAGGGATGAGGTGAGTTTTTCGAGTGCTGTGTGCTGAGTCCTTTACACAGGGTGCTCTGTACTGTCCTTCAAATGGTGCTGTGTGCTAAGACCTTCCACAATTTGATTGTGCTGAGTCCTTAAAATTGTGCTATGTGATGAGTTTTTCAAAGGGTGCTGTGCACTGAGTGTTTTACATAGTGTTCTACGTACTCAGCCCTTAGAGGGTGCTGTGTTTGGAGTCTTAACCCAGGGTGCTATGTAATGAGTACCTGGGAAAGAGTGCTACATGCTTAGTTTTTCAAAACATGTCATGCACTGAGTCCTTTACACTGTGGGCTATGGTCCCCCTCCTTCAAAAAGTGCTGTGTGCTGAGTACTCTACAAAGGATACTATCTGCTGAGTCCTTCAAAGTTAACTGTGTGCTGAATCCTTTACACAGGGTGCTTTGTGCTGTTTTTGGAATTGTGCTGTGTACTGAGTCATTCCAAAGGTTGCTATGTTCTGAGTTCTTGAGTGGTAGCTATCCCCAACAATCACACACACACAAACACAATCACAAACACATATACACACACGAGGGTCACCATGCACCTGCTTGGTGTGTAGAGTGGGCGGGCATGGAAGAGAGTCTCCTCAAGCCATGGGGCTGAGGGGAGATTAGTTCCCCCCAGGCAGGTACTGGGGTTGGTGGGGAGTGCTATGCTGAGGCTGCAATTGCCATGGCCAGGAAGCTTCCTTGGCCTGGAAGGTTCAGAGCCCAGTCAGAGCTGCGATTGCAGTCAGGGGTGAGGGGGAGAACCCAGGGGAAGGGGGTCCCAGGGGCACAGTGCCGTGGCAGCCAAGGCCAGGGACCCGTGGGGGTGGGTGCAAATGCACGGGCGGGGGTGGGGCAGCCGAGGAGAGGAGTGGAGGGCAGAGAGTGAAGTCAGAGAGAAGAGCAATCACATGCAGGAGGGGAAACGGCTTCAGCAGCTGGTGGCCACTTGGATCATAGTGCAGATCCTGGCCAGGAGCAGACAGCACGTGGAGCCAGCACGACAGGAACATTGCCGAGCAGTCCCATAGAGAAGAGGCGGCCATGGCGCCCCTGAGTCTGAGATCCTGGCGGGGGGAGCAAGGTGGTAGTGGCTGAGGAGCAGCAATAGAGATGGTAGCTGCTTAGGCTGTGGCGGTGGTGGAAGTACTGTCTCCTGGGGAGGAGGCCGCTGAGGTGGTGGCAGAGTCTGCTGAGGAACAGGCAGCAGCAGCATCTGAGGAGGAGGAGCAGAGGAAGCTCACAGCCTTGCCAGGCACCCTCAGACGCCCCCGCCCCCTCCCAGCAGTGCCGCATTTCACACATGGTGCTGCCAGCTCGGATCCTTGGTGCCTCTCTCAGTTGCCTGGCAGAAATGGCCCGGCCCTAGCCTGCTTGCAGCCCCGACCTCAGACTCCAGGGCCCTCAAGCACCAGATGCCACCACCTACAGCTTCTCCCCAGTAGCATACATAAGTGGCTGCCCCTTGGGGCCACACCCCGTGACCCCTGTACCTCATGACTCCCTGTCACCCCCCCCCAGTGGATCCAGACCTGCGTCTCTTGCCTCCCCTCTCCTGTCCCACCCGCACCTGCCTCGTGTCCCACAGTCCACCCTGGCACTGCCACAAATGAGACCTAGTTGCTGGGGTGGGGTGTCGACCCTGGGATCCCACCCCCATCCCTAGCGGCCAGTGTCCCCAGGAAAAGGGGAGATGAAGAAATGGGTGAGGAGGAGACACCACAGAGCCCCTGGCCTGGAGCAGTGTGAGCCACACAGCCGCATATCTGCACCCTTCTTCTCCCTGGTGGGAACCTGATGGCTTTAGTCAGAGGTGGTTAGCAGCACCTCTCGGGTCTTTTCCTTTTTTTCTGGGGGTGGAGGGTGTTGGATGCAGAAGATAAGCCCCCTTATTGCTGTGGGAGCCCTTGTCTGTCTTCTGTGCTCAGTCACATCTTCATCTGAGGAGGTTCCAGAAGAGCCCAGAAGGGAGGTGAGGGCACTGGGGGTCAGATAGGAGGTGAATATTTGGGAGGCGTGTTCCTCCAACACACATACACCTGTCCTGCCCCCTCCCACCTCAGGTGTTAACAGTTTTCCCAGGGTGATCACATTTCCCAGCTCTGCCAGCTCTGCTGGTGCTCCTGGTTCATCTGGTCTCCTCGTCCTCCTCAAGAATCCACCAAGTCACCCAGAAGCATCTAGTCTGGAAGTAGGGAGGTCCATCCATGTATATAGCCCTTAGGAACCCATCAAATTCCCCAACAATGCCCCCACCCCAGGTCAGACACCCCTCTGGAGGCACCATGACCCCTTCTTTGTTTTCTCTCCTGGTTCTGAGGAGCCATCAGTCTCAGCATGCCTTCACCCAGAGTCTTAGCATAGGGTTTTAATGAATGGGGACTCAATGCTGGTTGTTCCCAATGGGAAGGGTCTGTCCCTGGAGAAAGGGAGAGGCAGGGTGGTTCTGTGTTTTTAGAGCAATGTTCCCCTTGGTGGGATCCCCTGGTTCTGACCAGGGACCCCAATGCTAGAGCTTGTACATTTCCCATATGAGGAACCAACTAACTCGGGAGAGACAATGCTCTGAGTCTGTGTGTGTGAGAAAGAGAGAGAGAGAGAGAGAGAGAGAGAGAGAGAGAGAGAGAGAGAGATCATCTTTCTCCTTGTACAGACTGAATGTGCTCAGGTGAATGATCAGGTGGTAAATTGCAAGTGCTTCATGGATTAGTCTTCTGTCACCGGTTTGGATTTGTGTGTGTGTGTGTGTGTGTGTGTGTGTGTGTGTGTGTTGGGAGAGTAAAGAGATGAGAACAACGAAAATATATTTAAGTCACCGTATCTAAAAAGAGCAAAAGCATTTTATTTGTGTGTATGTGTGTATTTGTTGTTCTTTTATCATGAATGCCCAGTACAAGCCCAGCCACAAATTCTGTTTTCTCCTTCATCATTTTGGAGAAGGTTTCAGTAGATTTCCTTTCCACTTCTTTCCACCTCCCTTTTCCCCTTTCCTGTAGCCAACTGTAGCTGCTGGGCCTGTGTAGGTCTCCACTAGGAGACCTGTGGGAAACGCAGACCAGAGTGGACACCTGTCCTTCTGTCTTCAGCCAGAAGGCTCATGAGTGTGACCACAGCCGCACTCTTCCATCCAGACACTCTGCTCTCGTGTGTATAGTTGGAGTTAATTCAAGGCTTGGGAATGTGTCTGCCAAACATAATTAGGGAATGAGATGTGGGGGAGGAGAGCAGGGGCTGTGAAGCTAGGAGGGTCTGGGAAGTGGTGAATGGTGTGATATGGCAGATGGCTCACCACGACAAAGGATGAGAGGGGAACCGTACTCAGGGCATTGATGGTGTCTGTGGGCATCTGGGCAGGGGGCTCCAGGCCCCCACTGGTGGTGTGGATTCCCTTCTGGGTCAGTGCACTGTTGTGCAGTCCTCCCTGGAGTCCTGCAGACTCCAGTCTGTGTCCCGCCTGAGCCATTTCCAGCTGAGCAGTGGTAGGCAAGTGTGTTCTCTCTGCTGGAGCCTGCTCAGTATCAGGACATGGCAGTTATCTAGGGCTCTCTGACTGCCAGTTTCTGTAACCTGCTGTAGGCTGTCTGGAAGGAAAAGGGTCCACTGACTTTGGAACCCTTTAAGTTTGATTGGGACAAGTGAAATGTCATCTTTTCCAAAGTTTTTTCTTGAATTTGGCAATTTCCACTAACACCTGGGATTATGGGTCAAATTAGACGGACCATTTCAGCTGCCAAACAATGATGTTCAAAGCAGCACAGGTAGAGTTCCCTAGCCAGATGGTCTCCTGCTATGAACGTCGTGCCCTGACTGCCTTTCTCCAGCAGTTACTGATTAGCTCCGGCACTCTCTAGGGTGGACACCACAGTCTAGAATGTTGTGGGGAGCAGAGATTGTGACCTTGCCATCCCCAGCCTGCCAGCTGTGAGCAGAGACGATTCCTAGCACCTGTACTGGACTCTGGGAGATTCAGAGACCTGGGATGTCTCAAGGATCCTTTCTCTGAAACATGAAACTTGGGGGCCGGATATGGTAGACCATCCTGTCTGGCCCCAGGTGGTGGAGAGTATGCCCCTTGAGCCAGGCGTTTAGCTCACGGGAACCTTGTTCACACCTGAGTGGGGAATTGAGTGCCACAAAGCTGGTCAGCAGCTGGACAGAGATCTTTGAGAAGCTAGGCATCCCAGAGGCCCCAGAATCCAGCGAATACATCGTGGCTCACGTCCTCAGAGCCAAAAGAGTTAAATGCTTTGCACGAGAAGGACAGGAAGAGGGAGTAGGGAGAACTGTGGGAGAGCTACATCATATTTTGCCCACCCAAGATGCTTACCAGAATCAGATGGGACTTTTCTGTAGCATTGTCATAGACAGATGCTTATTTATTTATCCAACACAGAGTTAGAGTGTGCGCCAGGCTCTGGGGGGGTGGGGTGGTTATAGATGATGAAAATTTCCAGTGCTGGTTCCACAACACATAAAGAAACCTTTGTTTGAGCTGGATGCCTGTGCTTCATGCCTGTCATCCTAGCTACTTAGGAGGCTGAGATGGGAAGATCGAGGCTTAAGTTCTGGGCAGGAAAGCCTGTAAGACTTTATCTCCAACTAACTACCAAAAAGAAAATGCCAGAAGTGGATGTGTGGGTCAAGCCTTAGTCCATTGGCCTTGAGTACAAAGACTCAGGGGCAGGACCCAGGCTCCGAGTTCAAGGCCCAGGAGTCAGAGAAAGGAAGGAAAGAGAGAGGAGGATGGTGGGAGAAAAAGAAGAAAGAAAGGGAAGAAGGGAGAATGTGAGCCTTGGTTTGGAGTCCCTGCATCAAGGCAGCCAACCATTCACAATCTCTGTGGGGACAGTTTCAGAGCTTAAAGACAGTATGTAGGACCAAGCCAATGACCCCTCAGCTACTTTATGACATCCAGGAGCTTTGTGGTCACCGACTGCAAAGGGAAGCAGCCTCAGGTAGACCGTAGGGCTCAGGGTGTGTCACCAGGTTTCAAACATCCCCAGCCCCAACAAGTTTATTTTCTGGTCCAAGATCTAGGGAGGTTTTGGGGTGAGGGAGTGTCAAGGCGGGGGAGGTGGAGCAAGGAGGATGAAGAGGGGAAGAGGGACGACGATCCCAGGTCAGGTGTGTCAGGACATTGGAGCCATGACCTCGCCTGACAACCTCAACCGTCAGTGATAGAGCCTTCGACCCAGCCACATGGCTATTAAAAGTCCTGGCACCTTGGGTTCACCACTGACCACCTGGCTGTCATCTGCCACAGGATGCCTGTGCAGTACATCCTTGGGGACTTGGACATTCCCGGGCTCAATCTGATGATGATACTGAGAAGACTGAGGCCTGGGTGACTCCATCTTGAGCTAGTGAGCATCTTCTGAGGTATGAGTTATGCAGCTGACAATGAACCCGACCTGGGAATGAACAGAAGAAGCAATTCCCAGGGGACTAGGAACATAAACAATCCTTGGGAAAACCGCAGGCAGACAGGTGCTGGAGTGCTTGGTGACCCTGCAGTCAGGCCACAGGTGGTGTTTGTTTAAAAAAGGAACTCTGCAGTTTAGCATGTATCCTCTTGAGACTCTCCTGTGGTGCATGCCAACCAGTTTAAAGAACGTCGGCCCCCTTGATCTAACCAACAACTTGTTTCTGGTCCTTTCCCACTTTTTATCGTGCCAATCATACTATAGAGTTATTTGGTGATTTTCCTGGGGTTTGTAGTGATTTGTTACAAGAAATTATGATGTACACAAAGCCCTACCTTCCCGAAAAAGTGTATGAAAAGTGTTGTAACTATGGGCTCGGGGCCTCTCAACATCATGGGCTGCTGCCATGGACACTGGGGGGACCAAGCTCAAGCTTCCAATAAAGACTCCTTTGCTTTTACATTGGTGATAGTCTCTGGTGGTCTTTGGGGTAAGGATTTCCGAGTTAGACTTTACAACACCCCCGGTGTTCATTCCTCCACCAGAGACAGAGGTAAGTGTGCCACTGGCACAGAACAGACAGAGAATGAGGATGGGAGTAGGGACCCATGTAGCCCTGAGACTTCCTCTAGGGGGCACTAGGACCTCTTGACTGCCATTCTCAGAGGCAGAGGTGGGTTTCTCTTCTGGCTCAGCCTTTAGTCTAGATGGCAGATCTGGGATACAGAGAGGGCCAGCTGAAGGTGGTGCAGGCTTGGGTAGAGGTTGGTGGGAAAACCAGAGGCCCTGCGCTCTGAGCAGTGTTGTTTTTGAGTATACTCACAACCCAGGAACATTACTGGGATGGATCAGGCCTTTTCTCCTTCCTGAGAGAGAGGGACATAGAGCCCTCCTGTCTGCTTCCCTTGGCTGTGAAATCCTTTTGTTGCCACATCCTGTGGTTGGATAACTAGACCTCACCTCACTGCCCAGTGTCAATGCAGGACAGTGAGAGATCCTGAGTCTCTTATAAGGTCAGGAATCCTCAGTATGAGATTGTACTTGAACGTCCTAACTTGGTGCATGGTCTGTTCCATCTAAGATTGCCATGATGTAAGAGATAGAATCTAGAGAATCAGACCAGGATTGGGTCTGTTCTGGGAGTCTTGAGTATTATGTGTGAGCTTTGAGCTCCAGTGTGCCCATCTGCTTCCTTTTCTTGGGTGGGTCTTTGCTAGAAAAAGCTTGAAACTAGATACTGTGTCCTATCCCTTGTCTTTGATGCTTAAAGCTAGCACTCTACCATTTGAGCCACAGCTCCACTTCCAACTTTTTTGGGTGTTTAATTGGAGATAAAGAGTTCTCATGTACTTTGCTGAGAAGGATACATCCAAATGCAGTCCTCAGATCTCAGTCTCCTGAGGAGATAGGATGAACGGCATGGAAAAGTATCTTTGGCCGGCTGCCAGTAACTCATGGGTGTCATCCTAGTTATTCAGGAACTGAGATCTGAGGATCACGGTTTAAAGCCAGCTTGGGCAGAAAAGTTCTGTGAGACTTGATGTCCGGTGGACCACCAGAGAATAGGAAGAGGTGCTGTGGCTCAAGTGGGAGAGTGCTCACCTTCAGCTGAAGAACTGAAGGACAGTGCCCTGGCCCAGAGTTCAAACCCCATGACCAACAACAAAAAAAAAAGAAGTGACTAAGTTTTCCACATAGCAGTGTGTACAGTAGGAAATGCCATGCTGGGCTATGAGACATTCCAGGTATGTGAGAAGCTCAATGTTTTGTCTACAGTGGGTCTGAAGTCGGGAGTGCGATCTTCTCGGGGGTGGGATGTGATCTTAATGGAGGGAGTTCATGGTTCTCTTCTCAGAGACTGCTGAAGCCTTGGGCTGTCCATCTGTGTGTGTGTGTGTGTGTGTGTATGTGTGTGTATGTGTGTGTCTGTGTGTCTGTGTGTTTGTGTCTGTGTGTGTCTGTGTGTGTGACTGTGTTTGTGTGTGTTTGGAGGTAGAAGAACTGGGCCTTGAACTCAGGGCCTAGGTGCTGTTCCTGAGCTATTGTGCTCAAAGCTAGTGCTCTGACACTTGAGCCACAGCTCCACCTCTGGCTATTTGGTGGTTCACTGTAGATAGGAGCCTCACAGACCTTCCTGCATAGACAGGCTTTGAATCGTGATCCTCAGATGTCAGCCTCCTGCGTAGCTAGGATGACAGACATGAGCCACCCGTGCCGGCTTTGTGTGTATGTGTGTGTGTGTCTGTGTGTAGAAGTGGGTTGTAACACAGAGCACTGGACCCTTTGGTAACTTATAACTGCTATCTTTGGGGGATGCATGGGTTTTTTGGCAGAGGTTTAGGGGCCTGGAAGGGTGGAACACTTGAAGGGGACTCAGCACCATTAAATTATAAGACCAAAGGATCTGTGTGCCCTGGAGATGTCTACTCCCTTAGGCCTGGTTGGTGGCAGAGAGAGTTCAGGAGGACCTTGGGGTGGGGCTCGCAGGGGGTGACTCCCCAGGGGGACAGACAGCATAGCCAGCCCTTAGTAAGGATGTGAGCCCTGTTAGTATGCACTGGTATGGGTCAGAGACCGGTTCTTCTCATAATGACGTCTCATGTGTGAGGCCAACCCTATTTTAAATCTTGACCTGTGATCTTCAGATTTCAGTATCCTGAGTAGCTAGAATTACATGTTGAGCCTCTGGCACAAAACCTCTGATTCTTTTTGGTATATTAGGTTTTGTACTCAAAGCCTTAGGCTTGCCAATCAGGTCTTCTACCATGTGAGCTAAGCCTTTCTGTCTTGGGCATCTCCGAAATAGATAATATATGCTCAGGCTGGGCTGGATCACAGGCCTCCTATCTGTGACAAGCATGCACCAGCAGGCCTGGTCTTCTTTAGTTGGAATGCTAGACATGTAGTGCCATGCTCAGTCATTGGTTTAGATGGATTGTCCCAAACTCTTAGTCCATGGCAGCCGATTCTTGACCTAAGGTGAAGCTCTGCGTTGGGCCTCGACCATTGGTCCTCAGTCTCCTCCCGTGACAGTTGTGAGGAAACAAGGAATCAATACAGGGGGATCTCTGGGGCAGAGCCAGGCATAGAGGGAGAGGCTGTCAGATATGGTTCTTGGAAATTCTATGAGCATATGACAGGAAGATACCCAGAAAGCGCTCAGATGGGGCCTGTTATTTATCGTGCAACAGGTACGGGATTATGAAACAAAACATGGCTCTCTTTCATCCTTACCCTATCCCCATGAGGAAAAGGATCTTTCACTGTGCTCAGTTTTGTAGCTGGGGAAAACGAGGCATGGAGATGCTAGGTGACCTACTCATGATCCCCAGCTGATAGCAAGCTCAGCCTGACTTATCTGCCATGTTCCCTAGGACAGTGAATGTTATTCAGTCCCCTTCTTGTGGTGGCAAGTCCACTTCTTGTCAGTTGTGAGGCTTGAACTCTGGACCTGGGCACTGTCCCCGAGCTCCTCAGATCAAGGCTAGCACTCTACCACTTGAGCCACAGCATCACATCCAATTTTCTGGTGGTTCTTTGGAGATAAGAGTCTCACATTCCTGCTTGGGCTGGCTATGAACCATGATCCTCATATCTCAGCCTCCTGTGTAGTTAGCATTATAGTCCTGTGCCACCGACACCCGGCTAAAGTGTAATTCAGATTTTCTTCCTTCCTTTCTTTCTTCCTTCCTTCCTTCCTTTCTTTCTTCCTTCCTTCCTTCCTTCCTTCCTTCCTTCCTTCCTTCCTTCCTTCCTTCCTTCCTTCCTTCCTTCCTTCCTTTCTTTCTTTCTCTCTCTCTCTCTCTCTTTCTTTCTTTCTTTCTTTCTTTCTTTCTTTCTTTCTTTCTTTCTTTCTTTCTTTCTTTTTTCTTTCTTTCTTTCTCTCTCTCTCTCTCACACATTCTCTGTCTCTCTCTGTCTCTGTCTCTCTCCCTACCTATCTCTCTCACACAGGAACTGGTTGAATGGGTGCTGGAGGAGGTGGCCCAGGGTCCCCATGTGGCTGGGAGTCAAGGTGGCCCTCCCATTCTGGAGGTGGACTGTGGGTCAGGAGCTGTCGCGCTCAGCCTATTGAACTAGCTCCCTGAGGTAAGCCCCTCTGTGCCTGGGTTAGACTGTGTCGGATATTCATCGTCTGTCCCTCCCGCGAGTCCTTCCCCACTACCTTCTGCTAAGACAGTTAAAGGAAAGTGGATATAAGGAGGTGTCATGTTGTCTTCCCACCCAGCATGATCCTGGGCCTCTGATCCTCACCACCACTTATCTCGCCAGACCCTGGTTATAAGAAAATGAATCCACTCTATTTCTACTTTGCTTTGCTGGAGTGTGTTGTTTCGGGGTGGATGGGCAGTATGTAGAGGAAAGACCCTAGGCCTGATACCTCTTGGGGAACATTTGTTCTTGTGACAGAGCCAAGTCATTGCTGTCAATAAGGAGTAAGCTGCCATCAGACTGATCCGGAACAATGCTCACAGGCTGTTGATGTATAAAACCCACCCATGTCGGCTTCCCACTCACCACAAGGGGGTGCAGTGTGGGTAGCCCAGAACTGGCCCTACGAGATTATAAATGGAAGGTGGCAGTCAGGTGCTGGTGGCTCCTGCCTGTCATCATGGTTATTTGGGAGGCAGAGGTCTGAGGGTTGTGACTCAGAACCAGCCCAGGCAGGAGAGTCTGTGAGATTCTTATCTCCCATAAACAACTTCTCCCCATACACAAAAAAGCCAGATGTGGTGGTGTGGCTCAAGTCGTAGAGCCTTATCCTTGAGAAAAAGAAGCTCAGGGATGACACCCGGGCCCTGAATCCGAGACCTAGGACTCACAAAAAATAAAATAAAATAAATGTTATCTTACCTGTTATCTTACTACCGAAAAGGATGAATTCAGTCTTCTCTCTGGTACTTGTAGCCAAAGATAAGGGGCTTCCTTTGATGTTCCTCTAAACCTCTCCTTCTCTTCATTATCTCTCCAGGCTTCAGTTGCAGGATAGAATTCAGATCATTCCACTCGATGTGACCTTACATACCCTCCCTACCCACCTTCCTTGGGGTGGGGATCCAGGATGGACTCACCACTGAGAGGATGAGGCACCACAGAGATGGGTGTAAGTATCCCTGAAACTCATTCTCTCTCTCTCTCTCTGTCTCTCTGTCTCTGTCTCTGTCTCTGTCTCTGTCTCTGTCTCTGTCTCTGTCTCTCTGTCTCTGTCTCTGTCTCTGTCTCTGTCTCTGTCTCTGTCTCTGTCTCTCTCTCTCTCTCTCTCTCTCTCTCTCCCCAGCAAAGATGCTGTAGATAAAGGACACCATAGCTGGGCATGATCATTTCCAGCCATGGCTGCTGCTGAGAAACTCGGTACAGATGTGCAAGACTGTCCCGAGACAGGCCCAAGGAGTCACAGAAAAACAGCTATCCAAGGTTGGGATTGTGTCTTAGCAGTATTGGGCTCGCTAGCACACAGGAAACCCTTGATTCAATTCCTAGGCACCACATACACAGAAAAATTAGGAAGTGGCACCTTGGCTCTGGTGGAAGAGTGCTCGCCTCCAGCAAAAGAAGCTCCTACACAGTGCTCAGGCCCCGAGGTCAAGCCCTAGGACTGTCAACATAAAACAGCACTCCAAGGGTCCTTGGTGATGGGTGGATGGCTATGCCCTGTAGTTTTTAGTAGATCCATCCATGCTTTGTGTCTCCTTCTTTGACAGTGGGGAACTGGACACTCCTTCTGCCCTGAAAACCTGGACCCGGTTATCAGCAACCCTCCCAACATCTTCCACCAGGACATGAAGCAGCTGGCCCTAGAAATACTCAGGTACCTATTGGGTGGGGAAGGGGGATACAGGCAGGCCCCAGAAGTCCTAGTGGGTCTGATCTGCTCCGGATGACCAGACCATCCACAGGAGGCAGATGGGAACTTAGAGAGGGGTAGAGATGTGGAGGGGACCCTTTAATGCCCATGGCCCTACCCAGATTCCAAGCCTCCCTTTGCTGTCCCTGAGGGCGGTAGAGGAGTATCTAGTTGGTAGTGTCTAGAGGAGGACTAGGAGGAAATTCTAAAGAATGAGACACCATAAGCCCTGGGCTGGTGTCCAACACCTGTCATCCTGGCTACTTGGGAGGCTGAGATCCAGAGGATCCCGTTTCCCAGCTCAGGCAGGAAACTTCTCATCTCCAATCTCCAACTGGTTGTGGTTCCATGGCACAAATGGTAGAGCACTGGCCTTGAGCAAAAATAATCATCGGAGACAGTACCCAATCCCTGAGTTAAAGCCCCTCAACTAAAAAAAAAAAAATACAACGGAAAGACACCCCTTGCCTGCAAGAGATAGTGAAGGAGTGGGGGTGCTGTGGTTGGGAGACCAGGTGCTGGCCTCAATGTACAGAAATTTCTAAGATATCCCCAGGTTTGCCCGAGTATGAAATCACAGCAGGGTGGGTGTTGCCTTACCAAGAACTCCAGAGGATGTTTCCTGTCTTAGGCAGGGAGTGGGGTGAATGTGAGCAGGGGTGGGAGGGTAGTGTCAATTTTATTCTCTCCATCCATGGAAGTATGGTTTTGGATGCTGGTTCAAAGTCCGAAGCAAAGGACTGCATGTGATTTATAGCCTTACAAGTTGGGTTTCCCTGGGTATAAGAAGGTAACTGAAGCCGGGTGCTGCCAGTGGCTCACAACTGTAATCCTAGCTACTTAGGAGACTGAGATCTTAGGATCGCAGATCAAAGCCAGCTTAGGCTGGCTTTGAACCACCAGATAACCTGAAGTGGTGCTATGGCTCCAGTGGTAGAGCACGCACCTTCAGCTGAAGAGCTAAAGGACTGTGTGAAGGCCCAAAGTTCAAACCCCATGACCAACAACCAAAAATAAGGTAGCTGAATTTTCTGCATAGGAGTGTATAAAGGAGGAAATGCCATGCTGTGTTATGAGCCATTCCAGACTTGTGAGATGCTCTGTGTTTTTTCTACAGTTGGTCTGAGGATGATAGTGCTACCTTCTCGGGGGTTGGGATGTTCAGGTGCTCAGGGACTGCTGAGGCCTTGGGCTACTCCTTTGTGTGTGTGTGTGTGTGTGTGTGTGTGTGTGTATTTTTCCCTCATCTTTCTCTGTCCCCTTCTTGGGCACCTGTCTGCCTCTTCCTGACTTCAGAGGGAGCCCCTCCTCCATGGCACCCTGCCTATAGCCCCCTATCTGGGTCTACAATGAGTCCTAAATTGCCAGAGACCTGTATATTCTAGCTTTTTGTTGGGGCCCAAGTCTGGCTGTCCATAATTTTGGCCACCTCCAGAGGCTTCTGGGTCAGCAGGGCCAGCTGACATAGGTTCTCCCCTGCCCATGGAGGAGAGGGGCTCAGTCATGCATGTCCTTTCCTTTTCCTCAGCTGGGCCTCTGGATGCATGTCCATCCTAGCAGGCTGGCAATGGAGTGGGGGAAGGGTGGTTGCCAAAGCCTCTGGCCAACATCAGCCTGATAGCTGACTGAAGGCCGCCCAAAAAAGAGGACCTGGGGCTACATGGAAGGTGAGGCCAAGTTGTCTTCGAAGTACCCATTGGTGTCTAGGAAACGTAAAAGTACCTTATCGCAGGAAAGTCTATCTCCCCTCCCCTCTCCCCCCCCCCCCCCCGCCCAGCTGAGCCTCTCAGGTCCTTCTATACAATTCCGGATAACCATAATACAGAGCACAGACTAGATTCCAGGGTCAGGGTAGAGGGGGTGAGAGACTGGTATGGCCAGAACCTCAATGTTCTGGGGCATGAGCCTTGACCTGGTTATGTCCCCCTTGTGTAAGTTCAATTCTTAACCCAGAGCTAGCCACACACAGGCTACTTGTGACAGTGCTGTGGAAGTAGCAGGAACGGAAGTGAGATCTAGGATGACCAAAATCTGGATTTATGGCCTGTGGGGTTGCGGATGGCAAAGGGTATTTATTTTTTAAAAGATCTCAGAGGGCTTGGAAGGTAGCTCAGTGGTAGAGCGCTTGCCTTGCATGCCTGAGGCCCTGGGTTTGATTCCTCAGCACCACATAAGCAAAAAGGAAAAAGCCGGAAGTGGTGCTGTGGCTCAAGTGGTAGAGTGCTAGCCTTGAGCTGAAGAGCTGAGGGACAGCGCCCAGACCCAGAGGTCAGGCCCCATGACCGGACCTCCCCCCCCCCAAAAAAATCTCAGAACTGGAACTCAGGGCCTAGGCACTGTCCCTGAGCTAACACTCTACCACTTGAATCACAGCTCACCTTTCATCTTTTTTAGTAGTTTAGTGGAGAGAAGAGTCTCACAGATTTACTTGCCTGGGCTGGCTTCAAGCTGCCTTCTAAGAGTTCAGCCTATTGAGTACTAGATAGCTGGTATGAGACATTGGCATCTGCTAAAGATGTTTGTGTGTGTGTGTGTGTGTGTGTGTGTGTGTGTGTGTGTGTTTACCGGGACTTGAACTCAGAGCCTAGGTGCTGTCCTTTAGCTTGTTTGCACAAGGTTGGTGCTGTACCATGTGAACTAGTGTAACTTTCCTTCCCAGCTTTTTGATGATTCATTGGAGATAAGATTCTACCCAGGCTAGCTTTGAATCTTGATTGATCCTCAGGTGTCAGCCATGAGTAGCTAGGATTACAGGCATAAGCCAATGGCACCCAGCTGCAAGGATGTCTTTTCATACGCTCTTCTGTTCTACAGCTGTCTACTTGCCCTGGCCTAGACTTCTGATCTCTACATCAGCTCCTAGCAGCCCCTGACTGTGTGGAGAACATAAAGCTCAAACCTGATCCCATTTCTTTGTCCTCAGTGGAGGGTATGTTTTGTCTGAAGCCTGGGTTGGAGAAGTAGCTGAACATGGGTGCTCGGCTGGGACAGATAGGTACTCTGTTTTATCTAAGAAGGAAAGTGTGGCCAGTTAGATACTAATAGCTCATTCTTTCATATTCCTATCTCCTCAGAGGCTGACATCTGCAAATTGCCATTCAGTGGCAGCCCAGCTAGAAAAGCCAGTGAGACTCTCTTTTGCAAATAACCACAGAAAGCTGGAAGAAAAGCTCTGGCCCAAGTGGTAAAGTACTAGCCCTCAATGAAAAAACTCAGGGACAGAGCCTGACTCCTGAGTTCAAACCCCTGTACAAATATGTGCACGCACACATGCATGCACACACATGCACACACACACACACACACACACACACACACACACACACACACACACACACACACACACACAGAGGTGTTAATGATGAGCTGAGGTAGAACTGTGGGCAGTCCTGAGGCATAATCATAGTAAACTCTCAAGGCAGATCAAGTTGTTTCTCCCTAAGTCCTTCTAGAGCTGAGGGGTCTGGGTCATGGCAGTAAGTTCCATGGAACCTGCCCCTCCATTTATGCACGGGGCCACAGGACCAAGAGAAGGACACTATGGATGCTCTTTGTAGTTGGCCCACGATTTCAGACCTTCATCTGCCCCTGAGCATTGCTGAGGAAAGCAAGGCTCCAAACCCTGGGACTCCAGGAGTAGTGACTGCTACAAGCAGCAACCAGCCACCCGTGGATTCCTAAGCCTTCAAGTCTTTCATGAGCCCAACTCAACACCCTTCAAAGGTGTGCCTGACAGATTCACACTTTTGTGATACTTGTGTGAGTGGGCATTACCTGTTGTGTCATCTTGCAGCTCCTGCCCCTCCTGGCCCAGAACCCTGGTATGAGACGTAGATTTACTCCTCAGATCCATACTGCACCCATGATAGATGCCATTCTGATGACTCGACTGATGACCTCCGTGCCCCAAGGTTTGACCCTTCTCTGATACTGTGGCCTACTCTGTAGGGAAAGATATCCAAAGAGGCTGCTCTGAAGACTGGTGGGACACCTAGACATTGCGAGTCCATCAGGGGCCCATTGGAAAATATTCTGCCACAGAGTGAGGTCCAAGCAGGCCAGTTGTTGGTCATGGGGCTTGAACTCTGGGCCTAGTTGCTGTTCCCCAGCTCTTCAGCTTACCACTTGAGCCACAGCGCCACTTCCAGTTTTCTGGAGGTTCTCTGGAGTTCAGAGTCTCCCAGACTTTCTGGCCTGGGCTGGCTTTGAACCGTGATCCTCAGGTCTCAGCCTCCTGAGGAGCTAGGAAGACAGGTGTGAGCTACCGGTGCCGGGTTGATCTGGAGTTTCACTACAGTGGACTAGGAGCTCCTGAAAGCTTTTTTAAAATTTTTTTAGGTGCCAGTACTGGGGCTTGAGCCACAGCTCCATTTCTGGCTTTTGGTAGTTCATCGGCAAGAAGAGTCTCAGTAATTTCATCCCTCTGATCTCAGTTTCCTGAGTAGCTAGGATTTACAGGGGTTTAGCCACTGGTGGCATTAGGCTAGAAGCTTTTCTTTTTTGTGGGGGGGTGTCCAGTCCTGAGGGTTGAACTCTGGGCCTGGGCGCTGTCCCTCAGCTCTTCAGCTCAAGGCGAGTGCTTTACCAATTGATCCACAGCACCACTTCCAGCGTTTTTCTTTTTTGCTTATGTGGTCCTGAGGAATCGAACCTAGGGCCTCAGGCATGCAAGGCAAGCGCTCTACCACTGAGCCACCTTCCCAGCCCCTAGAAGCTTTTCTTAAGCAAGATTTCTTCCCTGCATTTGCCCTGACTCCTCCATGCAAAGGAGGTCTGAGGGTCAGGAGGTGTGAAAAATAGGCTTCCAGCCACAGGAAATGGCTGGGGTCCATGGTGAAAAGACAAGTTAATCTTCCCCTGGGTCCATTCTGGGACCCTAACCACTGCCCTACCTGTGACTCAAGTACAAACCTTGCCACAGCCTTGAATGCCCTGCCAGACTTGTTTGATGCCACAGAACCTTCATTCCACCCACACCACTTGCTCTAAACCACACCTCAGGACCATTGCCCATGCTGGACCTTCTGCCTGAGGCTCTCTGTCCTCTTTCACATCTTAGAACTCCTGTGGAATTTTGGCACTGGTTATATCACCTCATGGAGCAAGTCTTTCCTTCCAATCTCCCTCTATTTTTTTTAGTATTAAGTTTCTAGAGATGGAACTTGTGCAGGCTGAGTGGCAAATGCTCTATCTTGATGTGTGTGTGTGTGTGTGTGTGTGTGTGTGTGTGTGTATGTGTGTGAGGTTGTATGTGTGTGTGTGTGTGTGTGTGTGTGTGTGTGTGTGTGCATGTGTGTGCCATTCCTGGGGTTTGAATTCATGGCCTGGATGCTATTCTATCCCTGAGCCTTTGTGCTCAAGGATAGCGCTCTACTACTTGAACCACAGCTCTACTTCTGGCTTTTTGGGTGTTTAACTGGAGAAAAGTGTCTCATAAAACTTTCCTGCTTGCAATTGTCATCCTCAGGTCTCAGCCACCTAAGTAACTAAGATTACAGGGGTGAGCCACCAGCACCTGCCCTCTACCCTACCTCTAACCTATAACCTTGACTCTCCTCTGAGTCCCAGAACAATATATCTCACCAGGCTAACTTTTTTTTGCCAGTCTTGGGGCTTGAACTCAGGGTCTGGTCATGGTCCTGAGCTCCTTTTGCTCAGGGCTAGCACTCTACTACTTATGCCCCAGTGCCACTTTTGGCTTTTTCTGTTTCTGTGGTACTGAGGAATAGAACCAAAGGCTTCGTGCATGCATGCTATCTAAGCACTCTACCACTAAGCCACATACACAACACAAGGCTCACTTCTAATGGGAGTTATGAAGGTGGGGTTTATTAGCTTACTCCTTTTGTTGTAGAAATCACTGACTATTTCATATCTTTGCCAATATTTGTGACTAGCCTGTGACTTGGAAATGAGGAATGAGCCCCGGAGGTCTAGGCTCACATCATACAGAGGGATAGAGAATATGAAGCCAGAACCTTCGACAACTCCTATAGCCTAGAACTGTGGTCTCCCTGGAGGTAGTGTCTGGCTTCTAGGTGTCCCAATGGGACACCTCGGCCAGAACATAATGCTTCAGTTCTTTAAATGGCAGAGAAGGATGCTTTGTTCAAGTTGCCAGCTCAGACTTAGTACTCTCTGAGGGCTTTTCCCAGCTTGCCCAGATTGGGTGTCTGGGCATGGGCAACCTGCTGAATGTTCATCATCCATACAATGATACAAGGAGTTATTGCCTCCTCTTTTTTTTTGGCAGGTCTGTGGTTGTACTATGAGCTTAGGCTCTGTCCCTGAGCTCCTTTTGCTCAAGTGTAGCACTCTGCCCTTGAGCCATAGACCCATTCATGGTTTTTCTTCTTCATGTGACCTCTTAGAAAGAAGGGTATCATGGACTTTCCCACCCCGGCTGAATTCAAATTGGCATTCTTTACATCTCAGGCTCCTAAGGAGCTAGGATTACAGGCAGGAGCCACTGACACCTTACTTTCTTTTCTTCTTGTTCTTTTTTTAAATCATAACAATCTGAAATCTTCATGGTGTCCTTCCAATGGTTTGCATTCAAGTTAAATTACACAGGCTTGGAGTTTGAATGCTAGGCCTGCCACCCACAAATGGAGGGACATCCTGACAAACTCATTCTTGTTCATGTGAATGCTAATGGAATGCTATAAAAGTAATAATTAAATGTGCAGTTGCTTCATGATTCTATTTTAGAATGCCACAAAATAATTATTGGATATATATCTTCCGTTCTAGCATCATGGTATGATTGAGGATATTGAATTAATGCCTTCATAAGTATTCAACCAGGATACTTCATTAAATGGAAGCACAAATAACTAATAGTTGGAAATAATATATATAATTTAATATCCTCACAGTCCCTCTCTCTTTCTCTCTCTCTCTCTATATATATGTATTATATTTATATATACATATATATATCTCAATCTACACATCTATCAACACATATGTATATTTGTATATAATATACATAAATCATGATTCCTATGATCAAGCCACACTAGTCCCATATATATATATATATATATATATATATATATATACTAGTCCCATATATATATATATATATGTACTAGTATCATTAAAAATATATATATATATATATATATATATGTACTAGTCCCATATATATGGGACAAATGTGGCTTGATCATAGGTCCTCAGAACTTCCTGGCAGCTCAGTTTGCCAGAGTCCGATCTGCTAAGACTGTGACCCCATTTATGGATTGGGCATTGTAGTCCATGAGTTGAAATCCCAGGATGGCTAAAAATTTATTCCTTGTAATAAGAAGCCAATTTTGACACACTGTTTTCCTTCTCTGCGAAAGTCCTTCTTCTCAGTATGATGTATAAAATATATCCTATGTGATATGATATAATAAAAGGAATGTTATATGTGTAATAATACTAAATAAATAAGGGTAATAAATGTCAACGCAGTAAACCCATGTATGTAAATAGATCTCATATATGAACATTATTTTTTCCAGTGCTGGGGCTTCAATTCAGGCCCTAGGAATTGGTCTGAATTTCTTGTCTTCAAGGACAGTGAGCCATTCCCCTTTACCCACAATGTCACAGAGTTACCCAGACCCTGAGTTCAAATCCCGTGCCTGCCAGAAAAATTGTGCAAATTCAAGCCAGGGTATTATTATTATTATTGCCAAGTACGGGACTTGAAGTCAGGTCTTGGCATCTCTGCCACTGCCAGCACTGGGATCATAGGACCTGAGTTCAAATCTCGGGACAGGCAAAACCTATAAAAAATAAAAAGGAGTATCATAATACTGAGATGTTCAAGAAGGTAGTTTTACATTTTTATTTCCTTTGTATTGTAACCATCCTGGGTCTAAATGCCAAAGCCCAGAAAGTGTACATGACCTTGCATTGCTGATGTTTGGCAGCTATTAAGGAAGCCATAGCTGAAACAGGCAAATTAGGTCTGGAGGTCAAATCCCAGGACTGCCACTAATGAATGGCGGGAGATTCTAAGAAACCCTTTCCTATATGCATCCATAGGAATGGAATGTTATAAAAGTAACAATTAAATTAGTAGTTAGTGTATGATTATATTATAAAATTATACACAACAATTATACTACATTGACTATTTTTCAATTAATATTTTATTATGTATTCAATCATGATACTTTAAAAAGGAAGGAATTTAATTGCCAATAATCAGTAGTAATATTCTATATGCAGTTACATAGTATACAGACATCTCTCTCTTGTTGTATACATATACATCCATTTATGTATCAACCAATCTATACATTTATCTGTTCATACTCTTGTCACTCCTGGGGCTCAGTGGTAGGGTGCTTGCCTAGTACGTACAAAGCCCTGGGTTTGATTCCTCACTACCGCGTGCACAGAAAAATCTGGAAGTCATGCTGTCCATCAAGCAGTCGAGCACTAGCTTTGAGCATAAAAGCTTAGGGACTGTGTCTAGACCCTTACTCAAGACCCAGGACTGGCACCCCAAAAAAGAAAATAGAATGTTCTAACTGCAACGATATAAGGATAGGACTGCAAATACCTCATCACAGAGCAAACAGGGAGTCTGGTGCTGAAAGCTGACATCTAACTTGACTTAGCCAGAAGTAAACCACTGCAACCCAGCTCCATGGAGCCAGATGCTGCTGGCTCACTCAGCCCTGTCATCCAAGATACTCAGGGGCTGAAATCTGATACTGGTAAGTTTAAAACCCAGCCCTTGAAGGAATTCTGCAAAACTCTGAGCTGTGGCTCACAGTGGTAAAGCTCTAGCCTTGAGCAAATGATCTTGCAACAGTACCCCCAACCTTCCAGTGCATTCCCTGTGGCTGACTCCCAGCCCTCCCAAAAAGACCCATCCCTCTAAATCATTAGATGTGAATTTTGTGTGGTTTGTGACGTGTTTCTGAAAGCATGGTGATACCGATGAAAGCACCCAACTTCTAATGACTGCATGTGGGATACAGCTATGTGATGAGTCCTTCATGAGGTGTGTGCTGAGTCCTTCATGGGGTTCATTCTTTCATCTGATCCTTGTAAGAGCTCCACAAGTAAGATGATGGTGCAGATGAGAAACTTGAGGCTCACCAAAATTATGTATGTACTGAAATCTAGTGAGTTGTCTCCTGCAGACAATTATTTATTTTTCTCAGTCGTGAACCTTGAACTCAGGGCCTAGGCACTAACCCTTCCCTGTTGGCTCATGGCTAACGCCCTACCATGTGCAGCAAAGGACCCTCTTGCAACAGAGAGTTAGATCTAGGCATCTGTAGCTGAGGTCTGTCACCCTGCCTACTCAAGAAGCTGAGATCTGAGGATTTGGGTTCCAAACTATCCCAGACACAAAGCGTCCCATGAGAATATTATCTCCTATTCATCACTTAGACACTTGAAGTGGAAGCTGGGCACCACTAACACACGCCTGTCATCTTAGCTACTCAGGAGCCTGAGAGCTGAGGATTAGGGTCCAAAGCCAGCCTGGGCAGGAAATTCTTGAGATGGATGCTACTCTCCAGTGACACAACAAAAACCTGAAGAAATGCTGTAGCTCAAGTGGTAGCACACTTGGCTTTAGCTGAAGAATCAAGGACAGCACCCAGGCCTAGACCTTCAACTCCTCCAACATACAAGAAGAGAAAGAAAGAAACCTGAAGAGGAAGCGTTAGACTGCTTTGCATGTATGAATCTTTGGGTTTTGATTCCTCAGTACCACATCACTAAAACAAAAGCCTGAAGTGGCCCTGTGGCTCAAGTGATAGAGTTCTATCCTTGTACAGGAGAAACTCAGGTACAGTGCTCAGGTCCTCAAGTTCCAGGACAAGTGTATGCACACACACACACACACACACACACACACACACACACACACACAGATATCAGAAGTGAAGCTGTTACACCAAATTGTGGTAAAGCACTGAGCTTCGGTTCTGAGCTCATGGTTAGCACCTAGGCCCTGTGTTCAACTCCAAAAACTAGCCATCCAGGGCTCAACTAGGAGGGGTCAAAGGTTTCAAAACCTGATGAGCTTCACCAGCCCTAGCTGACAGGAAGCATTGTGATATTACCCATGTTCTTAGATTCAGTGAGCTTCTGGAAACCTAAGGAGGCAACTTTGCCAATTAGGAATCTTTTAATTCGGTTCAGCTCTCTAGTTGTCTGCCAGAAGGACCCTTGAATTAATTGTAGCAGTTTGTTTCAACACTGGGACATAGTCTAACAAAGACAGGATAAGTATAAGGAACTTGGCCTGCCAGAGGAGGTGGCACAAATGAAGGTTTCTTGTCCAAAAAGAGCACTGGGGAAAGAGATAGTTTTGGATACAAAGAGGTCTTTTTCTCCTGGCCTTCAGAGCCCGCCCACACTCATCCTCACTAATTGGCCCAGATGGAGTTGTTTATTACACAGCTGTACAAGAGTGAGGCCTTTTGTCTGCCTGTTTCAACAATGAGGCAGACTTCCTCCAGCAGCCTGAGGTTTGCAGAAACCCTCAGGTTACACTGGGGACAGTGAGGGGAGCCCCAGAATATGCACTGTCTTGAAAGCGCTCTCTGTGCTATGAAAAAATTTTATTCAAAGCAAATTTCCTAGCTGAGTGCCTTTCAACATAGGGACTCTGGATCTTCACCGATAGAAATACATGCATACATACATGGGTAGACATGGAGTTACTGTTTTTGGTTTTTGGCAAGTCTGGGGGTTATACGATGAGCCTAGGCACTGTCCCTGAGCTCCTTTTGCTCAAAGGTAGTGCTATGCCCTTGAGCCACAGCCCCACTCATGTTTATTTTTTGATTCCTGTGATTCCTTAGAAATAAGATTGTCCTGGGCTTTCCTGTCCCGATTGAATTTAAATTGTCATTCTCTACCTCTCAGACTCCTGCAGAGCTAGAATTACAGGCAGGATCCACTGACACTTGGCTTTCTTTTCTTCTTGTTCTATTTTTCTCATGACAATCTGAAATCTTCACATTGTCATTCTAATGGTTTGCATTTCTGAGTAAACTACTCAGGCCTGGAGTTGAAATGCCAGGTCTGCCACCTACAAATGGTGGGAGATCTTGAGAAAATCATTCCTATCCATGGGAATGCTTAATGGAATTTATAAAAGTTACAAATAAATTGAGAGTTAATGATTCTCTTATAGAATACCACACAAAAATTATTGGATTATGTCTTCCATTTTAACACCCTGGTTTGGTTCTCCTAATGAAAGAATACTGACTTCTTTTACATTAATACTTTAGTAAGTATTCAACCATGAGACTGCATTAAATGGAGACCTAATTTAATAACTAATAATTTTTAATATATATAATTTAATATCCTCACATTGTCTCTCTCATATATATAGCAAACTACACATCTATCTATCTATCTATCTACTGTCTATCTATTTGTCTATCTATCTATCTGTCTATCTGTCTGTCTATCTATCTATCTATCTATCTATCTATCTATCTATCTATCTATCTATCTATCTACTGTCTTTCTATCTATCTATCTATCTACCTATCTATCTATCTATCTATCTATCTATCTATCTATCTATCTATCTATATCTATCTTTCTATGTCTATATCTATGTCTCTATCTAACAATGTATCTATTTATATATATATATAGCCCACTACTATGGCTTAATCTCAGGTCCTCAGAACTGGCTGGCAGCTCAGTTTGCCAATGGCTTTTGTTCTACAACTGACCCATTCATAAATTATGCATTGTGGCCTGTGAGTTCAAATCGCAGCATTGCCAAAAGTTTATATGTGCAGTAAGAAGTCAATATTGACACATTTTTTCCTTCTCTGTAAAAGTCCTGTGTCTCAGTATGATGTATAATCCATATGCAAATATATCCATGTGATAAGATATAATAAATGAAAAAAATTATATAGGTAATAATGCTAAATAAAATAAGCAATGAATAAAGAAGGGTAATAAATGTCATATGGAGTAAACCCATGTATGTAAAAAGATCTCATATATGAGTATTATTTTTCCAATGATGGGGCTTGAATTCAGGCCCTTGAAACTGGTCTGAAAATTTTGTCTTCAAAGACGGTGAGCTTCCCCTCCCCCACAGTGCCACAGAGTTCCCCAGACCCTGAGTTCAAATCCCACGCCTCCAAAAAAATGGTGCCAATTCCAAGCCAGGGCCTTAATTTTTTTGGCCAGGCCCGGGCCTTGAACTCAGCTTGTGGCAACTCTGCCTCAGCCTTGATCACTCTAGGCTGGGGTGCAGCCTCTAGACCCACAGCCCATCCTGAGATCCTAGGACCTGAGTTCAAATATTTGGAGTGGCAAAAAAGGTGAAGTGTTGGGAAGGTGGCTCAGTAGTAGAGTGCTTGCCTTGCATGCATAAGGTCCTGAGTTCAATTCCTCAGCAACACATAATCAGAAAAAAGCCGGAAGTGTTGCTATGGCTCAAGTGGTAAAATGATAGCCTTGAGCTGAAGAGTTGAGGGACATTGTACAGACTCAGACTTCTGCCTGACAACTGACAAAAAAAAGAGGGTGAAGGAAGGAGAAGGATAAAACTGGGAAGTTCGAGAAGGTGGTTTTACATAGTTTTTTCCTTTGAATTGTGACCATCTTGGGTCTAAATGACAGGGCCCGGAAAGTGTACGTGATCTTGCACTGCTGAAGTTTGATGGGCTATCAGGGAAGCCATAGCCCAAACCAGCAAACTAGGTCCGGGGTTCAAATCCCCACCACCTACAAATGTCAGGAGATCCTAAAAAATGCATTCCAATAGACAGCCATATGAATGGAATGTTGTAAAAGTAACAATTACATTAGTACTTAGTGTATGTTTATATTATAAAATTATACACAATAATCATAGTACATTGCCTAATTTTCAATTAATACTTTATGAATTCAAACATGATACCTCAATAAAGGAAGAAACAATTTAATTATTGATAATTGGTAGTAATATAGTATATATAACTTAATAATATACAGACATCTCTCTCTTGTTTTATATATATATATATATATACATATATATATGCATATATATATATAAAACAAACCATATCTATTTCTACACTTGTCACTACTGGGGCTCAGTGGTAGAGTGTTTGCCTAGGATGTATGAAGCTCTGGGTTCATTTCCACACTATCACATGCAAAGAAAAAGCCAGAAGTGGTGCTGTCACTGAAGCACCAAAAACAAGTTAGAATGTTATGACTGCAACTATAGAATGACAGGGCTTCAAATACCTCATGACAGAGCAAGCAAGGAGTCTGAAGCTGATGGCTGATGTCTAACCTGACTTAGCCAGAGGTCAATAGCTACAAACCAACTCCATGGAACCAGATGCTGCTGGCTCACCCCTAACTGCTCGGGATGAGTTCTGGAACTGGTGGTTTGCATACTCAGCCCTGGCAGGAAGTCTGTGAGACTTTGAGCTGAGGCTCAAAGTGGTAGAGTCCTAGCCTTGAGGAAAAGGTCTTAGGAGAGCACCCTCAACTTATGAGTGCAATCCCCAAGGCTGAGGACCCTCCCCTCCATTAACCACATCTTTAAACCATTAGATGTGAACTTTTGTGGTTTGTGACGTTTTTCTGAAAGAATGATGATACTGATGAAAGCACCCGAATTCTAATGACAGCTTGTGGGATAGAGCTATGTGATGAGTCCCTCCTGGTGCGCAGGCTGCTGAGGTGTTATGTGCTGAGTCCTTCATGGGGTGTATTCTTTCATCTGGTCCTTGTTAGAGCTCCACAAGTAAGATGTTTGTGCAGATGAGAAAGTTGGGGCTCAGATATGTCCCCAAGGCAGGGCCAAATTTATGTATGTACTGAACTCTAGTGACTTGTCTCCTGCTGACAATTGGTTTGGTATTGTTTTCTCCATCATGAACCCTCAACCCAGAGCCTAGGCGCTTGACTTTCCTCTTGGGCTCATGGATTGCACTCTACCATGCGGAACCAAAGACCCCCTTGTAGAAAGTGTCACCGCTTAGTTGTTTTTAGCTGAGGTCTATCATCCTGCCTGCTAAGGAAGCTGGGATTTGGGTTCCAAACTATCCCAGAAACAAAAGGTCCCATGAGACTATTATCTCATATTCACCACTTAGAAACTTAAAGTGGAAGCTGGGCACCAGTGAATCGCACCTCTCACCCTAGCTATTCAGGAGCCTGAGAGCTGAGTATCATGGCCCAAAGCCAGCGTCGGCAGGAGATTCCTTGAGATGGTTATCTCCAAAGAAACACCAGAAAGCATGGAGGAGCACTGTAGCTCAAGTGGTAGAGTGCTAGACTTGAGCTGAATTGCTTAGAGACAGCAACCAGGCCCAGGCTTCAACTCCTCCAACTTACAAGAAAAGAAATCAAGAAACCTGAAGTGGAGTGATGGGAATGTGCCTTAGGGGTAGAATGTTTTGCATGTATGAAACCCTGGGTTTGAATCCTCAGTACCGCATCCCTAGAAAAAAAGCCTGTGTGGCTCAAGTGGTAGAGTGCTGTCCTTGAACAGGAGAAACTAAAGTACAGTGGTCAGGTCCTGAATAAAAGCTCCAGGGCCGGTGAATGCACACGCACACACGCATGCACACACGCACGCACGCCCACACGCACGCACACACACACACACACACACACACACACACACACACAAAGATACAAGAAATGAATCAGTGACACCAAATGGTAAAGCAAAGAGCTTCTCCTCTGAGCTCAAGATCAGCACCCTGTCCCTGTGTTTAACCCAAAATCTACCTACCCAGGGCCCAACTCCGAGAGGGGAAAGGTTTCAATACATGATGAGCTTCACCAGCCTAGATGACAGGAAGCATTATGATTTTGCACAAGTGCTTAGATTTAACAAGCTCCCAGAAACCTAGGGAGGCACCTTTGCCAATTAGGAATCTTATTATGTTCAGCTCCCTAGTTGTCTGCCAGAAGGACTCTTGAATTAATTGTAGTAGTAGTAGTTCTTTTTCAACACTGGAACATAGTCTAACAAAGACAGGATGAGTGCAGGAAACGGCCTGCCATGGGAGATGGCACAAATGAAGGCTTCCAGTCAAAATGGAGCACTGGGAGAGGAAGAGCTTGGGGTGCAAAGAGGCCTTTTTCTCCTGGCCTTCAGAGCCTGCCCACACTCATCCTCACTAATTGGCCCACATGAATTGTTTGTTACACAGCTGTACAGGAGTGAGGCTTTTTTTCCTGCCTGTTCTAACAATGAGGCAGATTTCCTCCAACAGCCTGGAGTGTGCAGAAAGCTTCAGGCTACACTGGAAACAGTGAAGGGATCCCAGGAACACGCACTGTCTTGAAAGCACTCTCTGTGCTATGAAATCATTCTATTCAAAGCAAATTTCCTAGCTGGGTGCCTTTCTTCATAGCGACTCTGGATGTTCACTGATAGAAATACATGCATACATACACAAACACACAGACTTAATGGCTCATTTTTTGTTTGACCGCTCCTGAAGCTTGAACTGTGAGCCTAAACATTGTCCCTGAGGTCCTTTTGCTGAAGGAAGCACTTTATTGTGTCTTAAACCATGAATACCCTAGGCAGGGGTGCAGCATTTACACCCACAGATGATCCAGGGATCCTAGGACCGGAGTTCAACTCCTAGCACTGGCAAAATTCCATCAAAGCAACAAAAATGGAGGCGGAAAAATCAAGGAAGTTTTATACAACCATTTTACCTTTGTTTCCTTTGCACTGTGGCCATCCTGGGTCTCAATGACTCAGCTTGAAAATTGTACATGACCTTGCTTGGCCGAAGGCTGGGGGCTTTCAGTGAAGCCTGAGCGCAACCCAGACACCTAGGCCCTGAGTTTGATCCTGGGACTGCCACCTACACATGGCTGAAGATGCTAGGAAACTCATTCCTATCTATTCCTATCTATAGGAAGACAAATAGAATGTTTGGCATGTACTAATTGAATTACTAATTAGCTAGTCAATCTAGTATAAGATTGTACACAATAAATATAGGTCATTGATTAATTGAATTAATACTTTATTAAGTCTTCCACCGTGATTAATTAATGGACGCATAATTTTAGACCAAAAAATTGGTAACAGTAGAATATATAAGAAGAAGTTATAGACATCACTTTATATATAGAGTTATGCAATAGAATCTACACAAATATCTATCTGTCTCGGTATATATTTATTTATAGATGCATATACATATGTAAATACACACACACACTGCAATCTACACATCTGTCTGTTTATATATTGCCACTCCTAGGGCTTGATCTCTGGTCCTCAAATTTGCCCGCCAACTTCACTTGCATCAGACTGGTGTGCTAACATTGACCCATTTATGAAGTGGGTCTTGTAGTCCCAGAGTTCAAATCACAGAACTGCCAAAAATCCTGGTGATAGAAACCAATTGTCCCACTTGTTTTCATTATCGGCAAGTCCTGGGTCTCAGGAATGATGGATAATACATAGGCAAATCTGTGTTCTATATAATAGGATGTAAAAAATATTATATGTGTAATCATACTCACTAAAATACACAAGAAATAAGTAAAACACAAAATAAAATCAATAACTACATGAACCACAATATGCAGTAAACCTGTAAATATAAATCATGTATATAAAATTTATACAAATATTATTGTTTTCAAGTGCTAGGACTTGAATTCAGGCCCTGGGAACAGGCTTGACTTTCTTGTCTTCCAGCATGGTAAGCTTCCCCTTCCCCCACAATGCTGCAGATTTCCCAGACCCTGAGTTCAAATCCCAGGCCTGGCAGAAAAAATGGCGTCAATTCCAAGCCACGGCGCCACATAATTTTTTAAATATTTTAATGTATTTATTTATTTATTTTTATTTTGTCAAGCACAGGGCTTGAACTCAGATAATGGCAACTCTGCCTCAGCTTCGATCAATCCAGGCTGGGTTGAAGCCACTGGACTCACACCCGAACCTGGGTTCCTGTGCTCCAAAGACTGACAGGAATAAAAATAAATAAAACGACACAGATAAGGTTTCCCTTATTTGCAATAACTAGTATATGTCTGAGTCAAGCAGAAAAGGTCAGATAAGTTGATGTTAGGGAAATGAACCCAAAGATAAGTATTCAAAAGGTTTTTTTTTATTTCATTCAATTGTGTCTAACATATTTATAAGATGATTTCTATGTTGCTTTGTATGTCCCTTCCCCACAGTATAACCCGTGCTTTCACTGTATTTGATGGTGGTAAAATTTGTGGAGGGGAAGGGAAAAAACAAATCGTTTAAATAGGGATACAGGTGGACCTATTACAACAATGATATGTACAAGTCATTATGTCAAAAAACGAACTTTTCAACATTGGTGGGGGGGAGGATCTGGTGGGGAGGCAGGGAGGGTATGGGAAGGGATGGGAAGGGGAAACGTAGGAAGAGGCAACAATGTTTGAAAAGAAATGTACTCATCTTGCCCATGTAATTGTAACCCCTCTGTACGGTATTTTTACAGAAAAAATAAAAATAAAAACAAAAAACAAATCGGCAACTTTCAGATGGCTTCCGGTTTTACATTTGTTTTCTTTGCAAGGTGACCATACTGGGTCTGAATGACATGGCTGAAAAGTGTTTCTAACCTGGCATTGGTGCAAGCTGGCAGGCTACCAAGGAAGCCATAGGCCAACACGGCCACATAGGCCCTGTGTTCGAAGCCCGGTCTTAACCCCTACTAATGCAGGGAGATCCTAAGAGTCTGGTTCCTATATATAGGAATACCGATGGAAGGATATGAATGTCAAGGTTGAATTAGTTGTTCCTGAATGATACTACTATAAAATTAAACAGAGTGATTTTAGGAAGCGATGGATTTTAATGGATATTTTTTGACACATTAAAAGAATACTATTAATTATATGGATGCAATTGTTTCAAGACAGTAGTTGATTTAATTAATATTTCATTAAGGATGAAAACGAAAATATTAATTACATGGAGGCATAATAAATACCCAAGACTTGCTAGGAATGTAGTTTATATAACTGAAGAATGTATAAACATCTCTGGCACTCTTTAAAGATCTATATTTATTTGTGTAGTACCACCTGCATGTCAATCTGTTCTTATTTTGTCAACCCCTGGGGCTCGATCTCAGGTGCTGGGAACTTCTTGTAAGCTCTATATGCCCCAGGCTGGTGTGCTGCAACTCACCCATTCATGAATTGGGCCTTGCAGGCTATCAGTTCAGATGCCAGCACTCACAAAATTGAATGGTGGAGTAAGAAGCCTAAGGTGACACGTTTTCCTTTTCTGTGAAAGGCCTGGGTGTCAGGTGTGAAGTTTCATACATAGGCAAAGCTATATCCTATGTAATACATGTAGTAAATGTTTCATGTGTAATAAGAGTCAATAAAATAAATGGTAAATAAATGAATAAAACAAAAAAATAAAATGAGTAACTACACTAAGTGCAATATGGAATCAACATACAGGGCTCGATCTTAGGGCCTGGGAACTGCCTAGCAGCTGAATTGGCTAGAGGCTGCTGTGCTGGCAGTCACCCATTCATGAACTGAGCCTCTAGGCCCTGAGTTTAGATCCCAGCACTGCCAAAAATGTAATCATGGAGTGAGAAGCCGAGTGTGACATGTTTTCCTCTTCTTTGAAAGTATTCAGTGACAGGTAGGATGTATAAATTTTATTCAAATCTATATGCTATGCAATAGGATGTCATAAATGTAAGAAATGAAATAGGTGGAAGAAAAACAGATTGAATTAGTAGTGAATCATTCTGGGATAAAATTAGACGCAATAATTATAGAACTTGGATTAAGTTTAATTAATATTTTATTGAGCATTAAGAGAATAAAAATTATATAGAGACATAATTAAATACCTAATAATTAGTAATAACACACGATACATAAGTTAATTTGTCTCATTTATGAAATATGTAATTATATGTATGGATGTATGCATATATATGATAAATAATAACAGGATATTGAGTAATTATTCATTAATGCTTTATTAATTGTTCAACTGGGACATATCATTAAATGGAGACATAATTTAAAACCAATAATTGGTAGTAATATTATCTATAATTCAATAATATACAGACATCTCTCCTTTTGTGTATATAATACTTATATACAGGAAGCTCTATCTATTTATACCTCACTTACTCCTGCGGCTCAGTGGTTGAGTGCTCACCTAGTAAGCAAGAAGCCCTGGGTTGGATTTATCAGTGCTACATAAACAGAAAATCCAGAAGTTCTGCTGTTTCTCAATCAATTGAATGCTAGCCTGGAGCACCAACACTTAGGAACATTTTCTAAGCCCTTACTCAAGCCCCAGGGCTGCCGCCAAAAACAAGGTAGAATGTTCTACCTGCAATGATATAAGGACAGGACTTCAAATACATCATCACAGAGCTAGCTAGGAGTCTGGCGCTGACAGCTGCCACCTAACCTGACTTAGCCATATGTATACCGTTGGAACCCAGCTGCACGGAACCAAAAGCTGATGGCTGGCTTAACCCCATCATCCTAGCTGTTTGGGGGCTTTAAAATCCAGCTGTGGCAGGAAGTCTGTGAGACTCTTTAAAATGTGGCTCCTAGTGGCAGAGCTCTAGCCCTGAGCAAATGTTATTAGAACAGTATGCACATGCTTTGAGTTCAAGCCCCATGGGTAACACCCCTCACAAAAAACACCCCTCTAAACCATTAGATGTGATCTTTTGTGGTTTGTGAAATGTTCCTCAAAGAAGGGTGATACTGATGAAACCACCATAATTCTAATGACAATTTGTGGAATAGAGCTATGTGCTGAGCCCTTCATAGGGTGTTCTGTGCTGAGTCTTGCACAGGGTGCTATGTGCTGAGTCCTTTACAGGGTGCAGTGTGCTGGGTTCTTTACAGGGTGCTGTGTGCTGAGTCATGCAATGAGTGTCACGTGCTGTGGCCTTCATAGGGTGCATTCATTCATCTGGTCCTTGTAAGAGCTCCACAACAGATGATTTTGCAGACAAAAAATGTGATATATATGTGTATATATACATATATATATATATATAGAATTCCATATTATATATATGTATATATATGTATATACATATATATATAATATGGAATTCTATGCCTCCATAAGAAAAAATGACATTGCCACATTTGTTAGTAAATGGAAAGACTTGGAAAATATTATATTAAGTGAAGTAAGACAGGCTCAAAGAAACATAGGTCCCATGGTTTTCCTTATTTGCAGTAACTAGTATATGCCTGAGACAAGCAGAAAATGTCAGATATGTTGTTCTTAGGTGAAATAAAACACACCGTAAGGATTCAAATGATTTTTCTTTCATGCGGTTGTTTCTAACATATTTGTAAGATGATTTATTTGTTGCTTTGTAGGTCTCTCCCCCACAGCATAACCCCTGTTTTCACTGAATTTGATGTTGGTATAATTTGTGGAGGGGAAGAGAAAAAGAAAATCGTTTAAATAGAGATACAGGTGGACCCATTGTCAATATGAGATGTAGAATTCATTACGTCTAAAAACGAACTTTACAACTTTGGTGGGGGGGAGTGAGGGGGAAGGGATAGGAAGGGGAAACAAAGGAGGAGGCAACAATGCTTACTAAGAAATGTGTTCAATACTTTGCCAATGTAATTGTAACCCCTCTGTATGGTATATTCACAATAAAGAAAAAAAAAAAGCCGGGCGCTGGTGGCTCACGCCTGTAATCCTAGCTACTCAGGAGGCTGAGATCTGAGGTTCGCGGTTCAAAGCCAGCCCGGGTAGGAAAGACTGTGAGACTCCTATCTCCAATAAACCACCAGAAAACCGGAAGTGGCACTGTAGCTCAAGTGGTAGAGTGCTCGCTTTGAGCTGAAGAGCTGAGGGACAGCACCCAGGCCCAGAGTTCAAGCCCCACAACCGACCAAAAAAAAATAAAAAAGAAGTCTGATTAAAAGAAAATATTGTGCCTCAGATGTGTCCCCATGGCATGGACAAAATTATGTATTACTGAAGGCAAGTGAGTTGTCTCATGCAGACAATTGTTTTGTTCTTGTTTTTCTCAGTCATGAACCTTGAACTTGCGGCTTAGGCACTGACCCTTACCACTGGGCTCAGGGATAGCCCTCCACCACGTGGAGCCAAGGACCCCCTTGCAACAGAGTGCCACAGCCTAGGGGTCTATAGCTGAGGTCTGTCATCCTGCCATCTCAGGAAGCTGAGATCTGAGGATCTGGGTTCCAAACTATCTCAGACACAAAAGGCCCATGAGACTATTATCTGCAATTGATCACTAAGAAACCTGAAGTGGAAGTTTGGTGCTTGTGGCTCATGCCTGTCATACTAGCTACTCAGGAGGATGAGATCTGAGGATCATGGTTCAAAGCTAGTCTGGGGCAGGAAAGTCCTTGAGACACTTAACTCCAATGAACCACAAGGAAACCTGAAGTGGTGCTGTGGCTCAAGTGGTAGAGCACTAGACTTGAGCTGAAGAACTCAAGGACAGCACCCAGGTCCATACTTTAACTGCTACAACAGACAACAACAACAACAAGAAAAAGACAGAAACAAACTAACAAACCTGAAGTAGGGGGCTGGGAATGTGCCTTAGGGGTAGAGTGCTTTGCATATATGAAACCCTGGGCATGATTTCTCAGGACCACATCACTAGAAAAAAGCCTGAAGTGTCTCTGTGGCTCAAGTGGGAGAGAGATACCCTTGTACAAGAGAAACTAGGTACACTGCCTTGATCCTTTGTTCAATCTCCAGGACTGGTGTATGCATGCATGCACATGGACACACACACACACACACACACACACACACACACACACACACAGACCAGAAGTGAAGCTGTGACACCAAATGGTAGAGCACTGGGCTTCTGCACTAAGCTCATGTTCAGCGCCCAGGCCCTGTGTTCAACCGCAAAACCTAGCCACCCAGGGCCCAACTAAGAGAGGTCAAACGTTTCAAAACATGATGAGCTTCACCAACCCTAGATGACAGGAAGCTTTGTGATATCCGACATGTGCTTGCATTTCCCAAGGTTCCAGAAACCTAGGAGAGGCATCATAGGCCCATCATCGACTGAAATTAAACATTTCATTAGGTTCAGTGCCCTAGTTCTCTGCCAGAAGGACTCCTGAATTATATTGAACATGGTATCTGAACACTGGAATATAGTCTCACAAAGGCAAGATAAGTGCAGGGAACTTGGCCTGCCAAGGGTGGTGGCATAAATGAAGGCTTCCTGTCAAAACAGAGCACTGGTGAGAGAGATAGCTTGGGGTACAAAGAGGCCTTTTTCTCCTGACCTTCAGATCCTACCCACACTCATCCTCACTAATTGGCCCAGATGGAGTTGTTTGTTTCACCGCTGTACAGGAGTGAGGCCTTTTGTCTGCCTGTCCAGACAATGACAGACTTCTTCCAACAGGCCTGGAATGCAGAGAAACCCTTAGGGTACACTGGGAACAGTGAGGGGAGCCCTGGAACATGCAATATCTTGAAAGCCCTCTCTGTGCCATGAAATCATTGTATTGCAAACAAATTTCCTAGTTCAGTGCCATTCATCATAGCTACTCTGGAGATTCACCTATAGGGATACATCCATCCATGTACAATACATGGAGCTACACGGTATTTTTTTTGGTGGGGGGCAGGTCCTGGGGTTGGACATTAATCTTAGCTGTTGTCCCTGAACTCCTTTTGCTCAGAGGTAGCACATTAAAATTGAGTCACAGCCCCATTTCTGGGTTTTTCTCTGATCTCATAGATATAATATTGTCAACTTTCCTACACTGGCTGGATTCAAACTAAAGTTCTCTACATCTTAGCCTTCTGAGTAGCTGGGACAGTCAGCAGCCACTGGCACCTGCCTTTCTTTTCTTCTTCATTTTTTACTCTGGACATATGACTTCTTAACAGGGTCATTCCAATGGTTTGAATTTATAAGTAAACTACCCAATGTTCTTTATAGGTGCAATCTCTGAGAAGGATTTTCTCTCCTCATCTTCCCCTCTGGCCACAGGTTTGAAGCCAAAAATGAGAAATGAGTGTCCCAGGATTTGGAAGCAAATGTCCACAGGACATGCCAGTTCGGTCACTTAGCATTGAGCTGCAGTGAATTTACTATCTCAGGACGAGAGGACTGAAACCTTGAGGGATTTTCAGACTGTCTGCATTGCTCCTTTTGTCTATAAAATGACCTAATAATTATGAATGTTTTTGTCTACACCCTTAAGTATCTAGAACACACTAGAAGCATCTTCCTGTTTCTGTTTTTCTCTAGTTCCTCTCAAGATTTAGACTAAAGGTTTTGTGGAGTGGCATCTCAGCGAATCCCCAAGTAAAGGTGCTTAAATCCTCCTCAGGAGATAACCATTCAAAGCCAGCCTGAGCAGGAAAGTATGTGAGCCTCTTATCTCTAATGAACTACCAGAAAACCAGAAGTGGAGCCGTGGCCCAGAGGGTAGAGCTGCAGATTTGAGAGAGAAAGCCAAGCAGGAGATACTTTACAGAGCAGGCAGTAAAGCCAGGGAGGCGCTTATGTCCAATTATCGACCAGATGGCTGGACTTGGAACTCTGGCGGTGGTAGAGCCTCAGCCTTGAGCAAAACAGCTCATTGCATTGGGCCCTGTGTTTAAGCCCTGGGATGCCCACAAAAAATTCAAAGTGAGAAGGCCAAGTTATGTATCAGTGTCCTACTTACTTACGTGTGTATATTACTTCCCTGAGTGCAAACAGATCATAGGCAATGCTTCTGCTTTTACTTACTGAGTTATTTTTCAGATATGCTCGTTGCGCATACTGCACCATTCTCTTCATTTCAAGCCCATCGCTTTTCTCTTCCAGGGCTCCACACCTGCATCCTTATATGATGCACACTTAAGCTCTCAGCAGCCTTTATTTACATTTTATTATGAGGCCAACACAGGAACAGTCACAAATCAGGCAGGGGAAGAGAAGATCAGGATTCATATTTATAACAGGTATTCAGAAAAATTAACTTGGGGATGAAAAATGGTAGGGTACTTATGTAAAAACTACCATTAAGAAAAAGATGAGGGGGCTGGGAATGTGGATTAGTGAGAGAGTGTTTGCCTAGCATGCAAGAAGCCCTGGGTTTGATTCCTCAATAGCACATACACAGAAAAAGCCAGAATTGGTGCTGTGACTCAAGTAGCAGAGTGCTAGAGACAGTGCCAAGGCCTTGAGTTCAGCCCAAGAACTGCCAAAGAGATACCAGGTAAGTAGACAGACAGACAGACAGACAGACAGACAGACAGACAGACAGACAGACAGACAGACAGACAGACAGACAGACAGACAGACAGATAGATAGATAGATAGATAGATAGATAGATAGATAGATAGATAGATAGATAGATAGATAGATAGATAGATAGATAGATAGAAATATGATAGGTGAATCTGGTCTTGGATCTCAGTAGGAAAGAAGGGAACACTTCCCAACCATGAGGCCTTCTGCAGTGTGCCAGGACACCAGCATCGCCTTCACATAACCACAGAACAGGAAGACTGTCTCTCTCCCACTTCTAAGGCAGTGGAGGGCCCCAGAGTCAAGAGGGCAGAGCCAGGTTCTAACTCAGGTGCTTGGAGGCAGAAGAGAAAGGGCCCTGCCTCTCCTTGGACTGGGGATTTACATTAATGATGTGAAGAATGAAGGAAGGAGAATGGACTGGCAGAGGTAGAAGAAGGGCCTTCAAATCTGACAGATGGAGAGTCAAGAACCCACTCCCTAAGACCAAAAAGCAGGATTTTTCTACTTTGTTCCTCCCCTCTCCCCCACTAAACTGGCTCTCTATTGGTAACCTAAAGATAGCCTGAGGCTCCCTTAACCTGAGGGAGGAAGGATAATTAGTCATTGTTTGAAGAGGCTGAGAAAAGCCTGACCCTTGTGTGACTCTAACAAATTTTTCAGGTTTCCCCCCATTGCTGGCTGTGCCTGGAATGAATGAAGTGGTTTTGCAGCTCACTTCCCTGTTGAGTGTGTACATTCTGCCTACTAATCCTGCAGGCCTAGATCTCTGCACCTAGTCCGTTTTTTTGAAACTGTTCCCTGTCCTTCAAATATAGTGTTACATTGGAGTTCTTCCTGCTAACAGGGCTAGGTCTTAGATCCTGAGAACTTCATTTATACCCAGCGGGTCAATGATGTTTCTTTCCTGCTTCTATAGCTTGAGAACTCTAAGAACATTTAGAGTGCAAGTAACTTCTCATCACCAAGGGAAATCCAGGAATTCTTGAACATGTGACCTTTCAGAAGACCACTCGAGGACACAAGATGATCACAATCTTCACGTGAGTGGCTGGGCAGATGGATCTGCTACACTTGAACCTTGAACTCAGCCTGCTCTCCCAGTCCATGTCCTTTTTTGTTGCTTGTCCTGTTAGCTCCTCAGGAGCTTCCAAGATAGAAATAGATTGATCAAACCCAAAGGGAGTTGCTGTCTTTTTCCTTCTTTTTCTGTCCTTTGCTTTAAATGTTTTGCAGGTCTTTGGGCTTGAATTGTGGATCTAGGCTCTTTCCCTGGGCTCCTTTGGCTCAAGGCTATCGCTCTGCCATATGAGTCCCTTTCTGCTTTGTCTGTGGTGAAGTGGAAGTCAGAGCCTCATAGACATTCCTGCCCTGGCTGTCCTCTCCCTGTGATCCTCAGACCTCAGACTCCTAAGCAAGGGTGACAAGCATGAGCTTCTCTTGCTCTGCTAAGTTCAGAACTATAAGGACATTGAAAATACAAGTAAACTGCTCATCGTAAAGGGCTTGGGGAGTATATTAACCCTTTCAACATTGGACCTTTCAGAACCCTGTCACACAAGGTTATACTCCTAGAGACAGAGAGCCTGAGCATTTAGATCTTCTATAATTGAACATTCAGCTCTGACTCCAATTCTGGTGTACACCAGCATTCATTTTCCAGAAAATGTTCTCATAATTAACAAATAGGAAAAGTACTTTGATTAACCCTCACTTTTTTTCCAGGTATGTATCTCGAACTCAAGCCTGGGCACTATCCCTAAGCCCTTCAGCTCAAGGTGAACACTCTACCTCTTGAGTCACAGCTCCACGTGGGGTCTTTTGGTGGTTCATTGGAGGTAAGAGTCTAACAGGCTTTCCTTGCCTAGGCTGTCTCTGAACTGTGGTCTTGAGGTCTCAGCTTCATGATTAGCTAGGGTTGTAGGTGTGAGCCACCGGCATCTGACCTATTATTTTGCCAGTTCTGGGGCTTGAACGTAGGTCCGGGGTACTGTCTCTGAGCTTCTTTTTCTCAAGGCTAGGATTCTACCACTTGAGCCATTCCACAGCTTCTGGCTTTTTCTGAGTATGTGGCACTGAGGATTTAAACCCTGGCATTCATGCATGCTGAGCAAGCTTTCTACCTATAAGCCACATTCCAAGCTTCACTCTTACTATTTTATCCCTCAACTTGCCTATCCTCAAGAAAAAGCCTCTGAGTATAAATCATTTAAAGAAATCCCTGTGAGAAGTTGTCCAAAGATGAATAAGACAAAGCTCATACTTGGGACAGACTCTAAACATGTGATGACTGTGACAAATGCCTCCATTTAATTATGTATCATGTTTCAACACTTAACAAGGTATTAATGAAAAATGACTCAATGTCCTAAATTATTGTGTATCATTTTATAATAAATTTATAAAATGTAATAAATATGTATGTAATAATACTAAATACATTAAACAATGAATAAATAAATCAAATAAAAATAAAATAAATAAAGATACAGGTGGACCTGTTGCAACAATGAGAAGTACAAGTTGTCATGTCGAAAACAAACTTTACAACTTGGGGGGGAGGATTGGGTAGGGGGGAGGGAGGATGGGAAGGGTAAACAAAGGAGGAGGCTACAATGTTTGATAAGAAATGTACTCACTATCTTGCCCATGTAATTGTAACCCCTCTGTACAGTATTTTCACAATAAAAAATAAAAATTAAAATTAAAAAAATGAATAAAAAACATTGACAATAATCATAATATGTAATAAACACACATATGTAAGGTATATATCATAAGTATTTTTCCATTGCAAGGCCATACTGCAGGCCTTGGGAACACTAGCCTTAATCTGTTTTCCTCAAGGACAGTAAACTTTGCCTTTACCCATGGTGCAAAAGAGTTACCTGGAATGTGAGATCAAATCCCAGCAATAGCAGCAATACTGGCCCCATTTCCAAGACAGAGACAATATTTTTGATGAAAGCAGTTATGTTTATTCAGTTCCATACTGAACATTTCAAAAAAACAGCAGTGTAGAATTTTGTATAGCTATTCAGACATCTTTCCTTTACCCCCAAAGTGCTTCTCTTAGCACTACATTGTTTATTTTTTGTATGATGTTTATTGTAAAAATGATGTACAGGGGGTTACAGTTATATGAGCAAAATAATGAGTACATTTCCTATTGAGCATTGTTGCCTTTTCCTTTGTTTTCCCCTTACGATCCCTTCCCTCCCATCTCCACAACTACCTCCCCCTGCCAAGATCAGTGACTTAATTTTTTAATTTTGGCTTGGCATGGGGTTTGAACTAAAGTAGTGGCTACTCTGCACCTTCCCTCACATTGGTTTGGATTTACCAAGACCCTGAGTTCAAATCCCAAGATAGGAAATAAAACTAGCAGAAATTCCAAATCAGGGAGCTTTATTTTTTTAATTTAGTTAAATAAATAAATAAATTATTTATTTGTTTGTTTGTTTGTTTGTTCTTTTTTTGCCAACCACAGGTCTTGAACTTAGATCATGGCAACACTGCCTAAGCTTTGATATCCCTAGGCTGGGCTGCAGCCTCTGGACCCGTAGCCAATCCTGGGATCCCAAGCCAAGAGGGCTTTAAGGAAGAAAAAAAAAGTGAAACAGCACCAAAAGTAGTGAGCCGCAGAGTGTTGGGAGTGGTTATAATTTTTTTCTTTGCAGGGTGATCCTACTGGTTCTGAATGACACAGCTGCAAAGTGGACCTGACCTGCCATTGCTGAAGGCTGGCGGGCTATCAGGGAAACCATAGGCCCACCTGTCAACCTAGGCCCCAGGTTCAAATCCCTGTCCTGACACCTACCAGTGGTGGAGATCCCAAGAGACTCGTTCCTATGCATAGGATACTGATTGAAAGAGTAGTTCGTGTATTGTTAGTCTAAAATTGGATGCAAGAATCCTAGGATGCTGATTGATCTTAATTAATAGTTTATTAAGCATGAAAAGAATAATATTCCTTCAATGGAAGTATAATAAATACCTAAGAGTTGGTAGGAAATTAGTTGATGTCGTTTAATAATACATAGTCGGCTCTGGCACTTTTTCCATGTATCACTGTTTTGGCCAAACCTGGGGCTCAATCTCAGCACCTGGGAACCACCTGACAGCTTCATTGGCCAGAGGCTGCCAGGCTCACACTCACCCATTCATGAATTGGGCCTGCTAGGCCCTGAGTTCATATCCTAGCACTGTGAAAATTTAATCTTGAATTAAGAAGCCGAGTGTGACACGTTTCCCTTTCTTGGGAGAGCTCTGCATTTCAGGCATGATGAGAACACATCTAAAAATCTAGATGCTATGTGATAGGATATAAACAATATAATAAATGGTATAGGTGTCATCAGAGTCAATAAAATAAATGGTAAATAAATGAATAAAAAAGAAATAAAATGAATAATCACACAAAACACGGTATGGACTGAACATCTATATGGAAGTATAAACCCTATCACACTAAACACGATATGGACTGAACATCTGTATGGAAGTATAAGTGCTATTTTTAAAATGTATATAAGGAGTATGTTTTCCAGGCCTGAGGCTTGAATTCAGCCACCATACTAAGATGGTATGGAGGGAGATCCCAAGATATTAATTTATGGACCTAGGAAGAGTTATGGAATGCGATTGATGTCATCTTTGAATCAGTAGTTCATGTGTGATGGGAGTAGGAAATGATAGGCAAGAATCATGGGGTATTGCTTATTTGCAATGAAGATTTGATGAAGCATGACAATAATCATCAGTTGTGAAATGGAGGCATCAGGAAAGATCCAAGAATCGGTAGTCACACAGTAGATTCAATTCCATCACAGGTGGCCATCTCTCCTACTCTCTCTCTATATGTACTTATTTGCATACTACCTTCAGCTTATGAATGGATGACTGCTGTGCACCCTCCCCCTACCCCCACCTGGGGGCTCAATCTCAGGTCCTGAGAACGGCCGCTCCTTAGTGACTCATAGGCTGTTGTGTTCACGTGGACCCATTCACCTCTTGGGCCTGCTAGGCTCTGAGTTCAGAACCCAGCACTGCCAAAAGAATCATCCTGATGTCAGAAGCCAATCGTTGCGCCTGGTTTCCTTTCCTGTGCAAGTTCTGGGTCTCAGCTAGGATGGAGAATGCATGGGTTACCCTGTGGCCATGGGAATTGGTAGTCATCCATGTCAGCGCAGTTATACCTGTCATCATGTACTCAAGAAAATGCACACTACATACATGAATAGCATACAAAATAGAGAATAACTACACTAAATGATCAATGCAGTCCACACACAGATGTGAATATACATCCCATGTTTCAATGATGCATTGATGTCTATTGTGGCCTCCCTGGGGCTTGATCTCAGTTCCTGGGAACGGCCCAGCTCCTCCATGGCTCACAGGCTGGAGTGCGCACGTGGACCCATTGGCCAGTTGGGCCTCCTAGGCCCCAAGTTCAAATCCCAGCACTGCCAAAAATTCACCCGGATGTGAGAAGCCAGTATTTGCACCTTTTTTTTTTCTTTCCTGTGCTGTGCATGTTCTAGGTCTCAGCTAGGATGGAGAATGCATAGGCAACTCTCGACTTATGTGAATAGATTGTCATCCAGGTCAACACAGTTATATTTGTCATTCTATACTCAAGAAAATACACACCAGATCAATGAATAAGGCAAAATAATGAGAATGACTACACAGAATGCAAGGTACTGCCCACCCATGTATGGAAATAGAGGTCCTCTGTTTAAATTGGGAATTTATGACTATATTGGCCCCCACCCTGGGGAGATCAATCTCAGGTCCTGGGAACAGCGAAGTTCTTTAGTGGCTCAAAGGGTGGTGTGCTCACCATGTCCCATTCACCAATTGGGCCTGCTAAGCTTTGAGTTCAAATCCCAGCACTGCCAAAAGCTTCACCCTGATGTGAGAAGCCAATTGATCCATCTGCTTTCCTGTCCTGTTAAAGTCCTAGCTTTCAGCACAGATGGAGAATACTATATAGGCAACTCTATAACCATGGGAATATGTTGACATCCATGTCAGCACAGTTATATCTGTCATCGTACTCAATTAAACATACAATACATCCATGAATAAGACACAAAATAAATATAGTGAAAGCAGGGGTTACACTGTGGGGGAGGGACATACAAAGCAACCAAGAAATAATCTTATAAATGCATTAGAAACACATGCATGAAAGAAACAAAAACATTAAAATACATATTTGAGGGTTCGTTTTCCTAACATCACATTCTCTGACTTTTTCCGCTTGACTCATACCTATACTAGATATTGCAAATAAGGGAAACCATGGGACCTATGTTTCTTTGGGCCTGGCTTACTTCACTTAATATAATTTTTTCCAAGCCTTTCCATTTCCTAACAATGGGGAAATGTCATTCTTTCTGATGGAGGTCAGTATAACATGTGGAGGAGATGGGGACAAACAAGTCGTTTAAGGATTCAGGTGGACCTGTTGCAACAATGAGAAGTACAAAATGTCATGTCAAAACCAGCTTTACAATGTCGGAGGGGGGGGAGGGGGGTATGATTGGGTGGGGGGGGAGGGGGGAGGCTGGGAAGGGAGGTGAAGGGTAAACAAAGGAGGAGGCTGCAATGCTTGATAAGAAATGTATGCATTATCCTGCCCATGTAATTGTAACCCCTCTGTACAGTATGTTCTCAAATAAAATTAAATTAAATTAAAAAAAAAGACACAAAATAAAAAGAATAACTACACTGAATGCAAGTTGCATAGCATACCTGTAGGTAAAGAGAGATCCTATGTTTAAAAAAGGTGGGCTTGTTATTTTGTCCAGTGCTGGGGCTTCAAATCAGGCCCTGGACCTGGCCTGACATTCTAGTCTTCAAGGATGGTGAGCTTCCCCTTCCATCACAGTTCAACAGAGCTACCCAGACCTGAATTCACTTCCCAGCACTGACAAAATTTTCATCCTGATGTCAGAAGCCAGTCGTTGCAAATGTTTTCCTCTCCTGTGAAAGTTCTGGGTCTCATCTAGGATGGAGAATGAAAGCATATGCAACCCTATAACCATGGGAACAGGTTGTCATCCATGTCAGCACAGTTACTACCTGTCACCAATAAAATACACAATACCAGCATGAATTAGGAACAAAATAAGGAGAAGAAGTGCACTGAATGCAAGATGCTGCCCACACATGTATGTAAATATAGATCCTATGTTTAAATTATGAATTTATGACTATCTGGCCCTCCCTGGCACTCGATGTCAGGTCCTGGGAATGGCCTATCTCCTTCATTGCTCACAGGCCTGTGTCCTCACCTTGACCCTTTCCTGAATTTGGCCTGCTAGGCTCTGAGTTGAAATCCCAACACAGCAAAAATATAAATCCTGATGTGAGAAGCCAATCGATTCACCTATTTTCCTGTGTTGCGAATGTCCTGTGTCTCAACTAGGATGGAGAAAGTATAAGAAACCCTATAGACATGACAATACGTTGTCATCCATGTAAACACTGTTATATCTGTTACTACTCAGTAAAATACATAATACATCCATGGATAAGTCACAAAATAAGAAGTACACCGAACACAAGATGCTATCCACACATATATGTAAATATAGATCCTATGTTTAAACAATGAATTTATAACTATTGTGGCCCACCGTGGGGATCAATGTCATATCTTGGGAATGGGCTTCCTTCTTAGTTGCTCACAAGATGGTGTGTTCATATTGACCTATTTGCCACTTAGTCCTGCTAGGCCCTGAGTTCAGATTCCAGCACTACCAACAATTGGATCATGGAGTAAGAAGCTGAGTGTGAAACTTGTTTTCCTTTTCTCTGAGAGTCCTGGGTGTCAGGCATGATGGAAAACACTTCTACAAATCTAGATGCTATGTGATAGGATGTCATTAATGTAATAAATGGAATGGTTGTCATCATAGACAGTAAAATCAAGGGTAAATAAATGAATACAACAATAAATACAAGGAACAACCACGCCAAACTTGTATGGACTGAACATCTATAGGTAAGTACAAAGCCTATCTTTATATAAATAGTATGTTTTCAAAGGCTGGGGCTTGAATTCAGGCCTAGTGAACAGGCCTGAAATTCTTATCTTCAAGTACGGTGAGCTTCCCCTTCATCCACTGCAGATTTACCCAGATCCTGAGTTCAAATCCAAAACCTGGCAGAATAAATGGTGGGAATTGCAAGCCAGGGAGCTAAATTTATTTTATTTTATTTTTTCCCAGAGCAGGGCTTGAACTCGGGTCGTGGCAACTCTGCTTCAGCTTCAATCACCCTAGGCTGAGGTGCAGCCACTGGACCCACAGCTGATCCTGGGATCCTAGATCCCTAGGCCTTGAAGGGAAAAACAAATCACAGGAAAATATGGAGATGGCCTTTTTATGTTTTCTTCCTTTGTGAGGTGACCCTCCTGGATCCAAATGACACTGTTGCAAAGGGTATTTTACCTTGCACTGCTGAAGTCTGGTGGACTATCGGGGAAGCCATAGGACCATGTGGCAACATAGGCCCTGATTTCAAATCCCAATCCTGACACCTACCAATGGCATGAGATACTAAGAGACTCGTTCCCATCCATAGGAATGTTATCAATGTCAGGTTGAATGAGTTGATCGTGAATGATTCTCCTATAAAATTAGACAAGATGATTTGAAGAAGCTGATTGATTTTATTTAATATTTATTAAGCATTAAAAGAATACTATTACTTACAGGAATGCAATAATTTCAGGACACTGATTTAATTAATAGTTTATTAAGGATGAAACAGTAACATTAATTACATGGAGGCATAATAAATACTCCAGAATTTGTAGGAATGTATTCTATATAACTGAATTATGTATAGACATCTCTGGCACCATATAAACATATATAATTATTATTGTACTGTCATCTGCAAGTCAATCTGTTCATATTTTGTCCACCCCTGGGGCTTGATCTCAGTTCCTGGGAACTGCCTGTCAGCTCAATTTGCCCCAGGATGGCGTGTTGACACTTACCCATTCATGAATTTGGCCTTGTAGGCCATGCGTTCAGATGCCAGGACTCCCAAACAATTAATCGTGAAGTAAGAAGCTGATGGTGAAACATTTTTTTTTCCTTTTCTGTGAAAGTCCTGGGTGTCAAGTATAAAGTGGAATACATATGCAGACCTATAATCCTACGTAATCAATGTAATCAATGTTCTATGTGTCATAATAGTCAATAAAATAAACGGTCAATACAAGAAAAAGACAAAAAAAATAACTATACCGAGTGTAATATGGAGTGAACATTTGTACATGAATATAAATCATATATTTAAAATGTACATGAATAGGATGTTTTTTAGTGCTGGGGATCCAATTCAGGCCTAAGGAACAGACTTGAATTTCCTGATTTCAAGGAGGCAAGCTTCCCCTTAACACACAGTGCAACAGAGTTACCCAGACAATAAGTTCAAATCCCAATCCTGGCAGAAAAAATTGCACCTTTATACTATGTGAGGTCGAATTCTTAGGTATTTCATTCTGCCTCCATTTAATGTATGTGATTGTTTAAATACTTAATGAAGTATTAACTAAAATCGATCAGTGTCCTAGGATATAATTGTGTATAATTTGATCCTAGAATCATTCAAGAACTACTCATTCAATCTTGACATTGATCACATTCCATTGGTAATCTTATGGATAAGAATGAGTTTCTTAGGTTCTCCTGCCATTTGGAGGTGGCAGGACCAGGATTCCTACTGTGGGCTCCAGCTCCCACAACTTCAACCCGAGGATAGGCAACTCACAGGTCTGTGCCACAACATAAGCAAGACCAATGATCAGGCAGGCACCAGTGGCTCTCAGCAGTCGCCTTGATACTTACAAGGCTATGATAAGAGGATCATGGTCAAACTCACCCTAGGCAGGAAAGTCCTTTAGACCCCTGTCCAACTTCAATGCCAACAAAATCAGAAGTAGAGCTGTGTGGCTCCAGTGGTAGAGGGCTAGTCTTGAGCAAAAGCAGCTTACAGACTGCCCAGATACTGAGTTTAAGGTCCAGGACAGGCAACAAACAGACATACACAACAATCTAAAGCCGGTCACCCTCTTGTCCCCAACTGAATTGGACAGAGTTCCCTGGGAAAGGGGCTGGGGGAACCACTGTCATATTCACTCTGCCCATTCTGTCTGCATCACAGGATTCCGGCCACACTCCCATTCTTTCATGGTTCTTTCTGACCAATGGGATATAAAAATGGTGGTCACACCCACATTCTATGCTGCCTGATAGCACTGGGATTCCTCTGTTGGTTGACACCACTACCAACAGTTGAAGAAGGTAGAGGTGGCTGAGTGGTGATCAAGAGACTCAAGCCGTAGGAGGAGAGGTCTTGCTCAGCCTTGCCACGCACATGCCCACGCCCTGGTCCCCTTCAGCATTCCATGTGGCACTGCATTTCAAACCGAGCACTGCTTGCTTGGACCCATGGCACCTCTTGGAGTCCTCAAGTGATGGCACTCCACAGGCAGGCTTGTGGCCCCGACCTGGTCCAGGTCCCCCTGTCTCTGCTCCAGGCATGAGTATTTGCCCTGCTACTGCCTTCGCTGCTCGAATCCACCCGGAGCTGCCTCCAACAGCTTCTCCCAGTAGCACATGTGAGTGGCCTCCTCCTGGGCCCATACCCTGTGACCCCCACACCATGAAATCCCCCCCCGACTGGACCTCCAGCTCCCCAATACCCTACAGTCTGGCCTGGGCTCTGCCACAAATGTGCCCCAGGGGTGGGAGTGGGTGGTGACCAGAGTATCCCACCCCCATCCCTAGTTGCCAATGTCCCAAGAAACAGGGAGATGCAGGGATGGGTGAGGAGGGGGCACCACAGAGGCCCTGGCCTGGAGCAGTGGGAGCCACACAGCCACTCATCTGCACCCTTCATCTTCCTGGTGGGAACCTGGTGGCTTTAGTCAGACGTGGGGAGCAGCACCTCCACACTTGCCTTCTTGGGTCTTTTCCTTTTTTCTGGGGGTTGGGGCATTGGATGCAGAAGATAGGTCTCTCTTGCTGTGTGAGCCCTTGTCCTCTGTGCTTGGTCACCCTTTCACTTGAAGAGAGGGTCCCAGAAGAGCCCATTAGGGAAGTGAGAGTGCTGAGTCAGAGCAGAATGTAAATATCTGGGAGGAACACCCCCCTAAACACACATACACATACACCCAGCCTGTCCCCTCCCCCAACTGTCAACAGTTCTCACAGAGTGATCACATTTCCCAGTTCTGCTAGTTTCTGCTGGTGCTCCCAGTCCATGTGGTCCTGGATTCCCAAGAATCTGCCATGTGGCCCAGAAGCATGTAGGCTGGAAATAAGTCCATGTATGTAGCCTTTAGGACCCCATCCATTTCCCCAATACCACCGCCACCTCAGGTCAGACACACCTCTGGGGTCACCATGACCCCCTGCTTGTCTCGGGACTCCTTTACCCAGCATCCTGGCCTAGAGTTTTGGTGATTGGGGAGTCAAGGGACTGGCCCTGGAGAAAGGGATAGGCACAGTATGCTGCATCATTAGAGTGGTGCTCCCCTTGGGTGGGAGCTCCTGATTCCTCCAAGGGAACCCCCGTGCTCTAGCTTGTACATTGTCCAACAAACTCTGGAGAGGCACTGCTCGGAATCTCTCTGTGTGTGTGTGTGTGTGTGTGTGTGTGTGTGTGTGTGTGTGTGGTGCTGCATCATTACAGTGGTGCTCCACTTGGGTAGGAACCCCTGATTCTTCTAAGGGAACTCCTGTGCTCCAGCTTGTACATTGTCTCAGATGAGGAACCAAAAAACTCCAGAGAGGCACTGCTCTGAGATTGTGTGTGTGTGTGTGTGTGTGTGTGTGTGTGTGTGTCTGTGTGTGCATGAGAGAGAAGGAGAGAGACAGATATATCATCTTCCTCCTTGTATAACCTGACTGTACTCAGGTGAGTGATCATTTGGAAAATTGCAGGTGCTGCATGGGCGAGTCTTCTGTCACTGGTCTGGATTTGTGTGTGTGTGTGTGTGTGTGTGTGTGTGTGTGTGTGTGTGTGTGTGTGTGTGTGTAGAAGTGGATTGTAATATGGAGGCTGGGTCCTTTGGTAACTTCTGCCTGCTACCTTTGGGGGATGCATGGGCTTTGTGGCTGAGGTCTTGGGGCCTGGAAGTGTGAGACGCTTGAAGGGGACTCAGCAACCTTAAATTATAAGACCAAGGGACATGTGTGCCTTGGAGCTTTCTACTCCTTTGGGCCTGGTTGGTGGCAGCTGGAGCTTGGGAGGACCTGAGTATGGGGCCCACAGGGGTTGGCTTCCCAGGGGGACAGAGAGCATGGCCAGCACTTAGTAAGGATGTGAGCCCTGCTGGTATGGAGTGCACCAGTATAAGTCAGACTCCGGGTTTTCTCATCATGACTTCTGATGGGTGAGGCCAAACCTATTTTAAATCTTTTGCTGTGATCTTCATATCTCAGCCTCCTGAGTAGCTAGGATTATACATATGAGCCTCTGCCACTGGGACTCTTGTTCTTTTTGGTGTATTAGGGTTTGAACTCAAGGCCTTAGGCTTGCCAGTCAGGTCTTCTACCACGGTATCCAAGCCTTTCTGTCTTGGGCATTTCCGAGATAGAGACTCACTCAAAATGTGCTCAGGCTGGGCTGGATTGTGGTCTTCCTATCTGTGACAGGTGTGGGCCACGAGGCCCGGTCCTCCTTAGTTGGGATGGTAGACATATAGTGTCATGCTCAGTCATCGGTTTAGATGATTATCCCAAACTTAGTTTACAGCAGCCATAAAGCTCTGGGTTGGGCCTCCACCATTGTACCTCAGTCTCCTCCTTGGACAGATGTGAGGAAACAAGGGATCAATACAGGGGGATCTCTAGAGCAGGGCCAGGCACAGAAGGAGCCGCTGTCAGATACGGTTCTTGGCAATTCTGTGAGCATACGACAGTAAGATAACTGGGAAAGGGCTCAGATGGGGCCTGTTATTAGTCATGTGACACGTACGGGTTTATGAAACAAAACATGGTTCTCTTTCAGCCTTATCCTATTCCCATGAGGAAGGAGATCCTTCACTGTGTTCAGTTTTGTAGCTGGGGAAAATGAGTCACGGAGAAGGCGGGTGACCATCTCATGACCTCCAGTTGACAGAAAGCTCAGCCTGACTTCTCTGCCATGGTCCCTAGGAGAATGTGTGGTATTCAGCACACTTCTTGTGGTGGGAAGTCCACTTCTTGTCAGTCGTGGGGCTTGAACTCTGGGCCTGGGTGCTGTCCTCGAGCTCCTCAGCTCAAGACTAGCACTCTACCACTTGAGCCACAGTGCCACTTCCAGTTTTCTGGTGGTTCTTTGGAGATAAGTGTCTCATGGACGTTCCCGGCTGGGCTGGCTATGAACCATGTTCATCATATCTCATAGGACTTTAGTCCTGAACCACCAGCACCCAGCTTAATTGTAATTCTGACTTTCTTTCTCTCTCTCTCTTTCTCTCACAGGAAGTGGTTGTATGGGTGCTGAAGAGGTGGCCCAGTGTCCCCATGTGGCTGGAACCCAAGGTGGCCCTCTCATTCTGGAGGTGGGCTGTGGGTCAGGAACTGTCTCACTCAGCCTGTTGAACCAGCCCTATGAGGAAAGGCCCTCTGTGCCCTGGCTAGACCGTGACAGTTATTCATTGTCCATCTAGCCTTATTGGACTTAATATTGTTTTCTACGTCCTTTTCTAGCAACTGGCCAAAATTATGATACATAATTATGGAAAGAAAATATAATACCATCTTAAGAAAGTCATTTAGAGCTCTGGGAATGTGGCTTCATGGTACGGTGCTTGCCTACCAAGCATGAAAACTTGAGTTCAATTCCTCAGTACCACATAAACAGAAAAAGAAACACTGGAAGTGGTGCTGTGCCTCAAGTGGTAGAGTGCTAGCCATGAGAGAAAGGAAAAGCTCAGGAATAATTCCCTAGCCCTGAGTTTAAGTTCCAGGACTATAGGACTGGCAAAAAAAAAAAAAAAAACCAAAAAACATAAAAAAATTAGTAAATGCAAAATAAATAATCCATACTTGGAATATATATTGTTCCTTCCATACTAATACCTGACAATACTCCCTAATTCATGTACTTTACCTATATTAGGATACTGTGTTGAAAAAAAAGTTTTGTTCAACAATTAATGCTAAGAATGTGCTTAGATGTCAGGTGAAGATTAATTCTGGAAATTCAAAGTTTCCAGGCTTTTGAGAGGTCACTGCTAATCACAATGAGAAGGATAGTCTAAGTGAGATTTGGAAATCTTTTTGGTCAGTCATGGAACCAAAAAGGCAGAGGCAAATTATCAGTTGGGACAAGAGAAGGAATAACTCTAGAAGGAAGGAACAAATGATAGTAACTAACACATACCAGAAATCATTCTGGGGAACCATTCTTGGTTATTGAAGAACTAGTTATCAACCAGGTTTATTCTTATTGTCTTTAGCATTTTAAATCTCTTAGGCTAGTTCTTAATCTCTGTGTGATAAATGTATCTTCTCTTATGTTGTTTTTCCAGACCTGATCCCTTTTGGTTTCTAAAAACCTAAGTCTCTCCTGATACTAAATACACCTACACAGATGGCAAGGGGTTGCTAATGTAAGGGTTGCATAGCTCAGGAGTCATTAATGTAACAAAATGGAATAGGAGGACTATTTATTGCTACCTCAATTTTTTCTGAAAAGCTGCCATGTCATCATTTGATTCAAATTTACATTCTTTGTCCACATAGTGTCATTAAGTGCAGTAAATGGAAATATGAGCTGGGTGCTGTTGGCTTAAGCCTGTAATCCTAGCTAATCAGGAGGCTGAGACCACAGGATTGCAGTTCAAAGCCAGCCTGCTCTGGAAAGTCAATGAGAACCATATCTTCAATTAACCACCAGACCCCAGAAGTGGTGCCATAACTAAAGTGGTAGAACAGTGAACTTGAGATGAATAGCTGAAGGACAGCACCCAGGATCAGAATTCAAGTCCCACGACCAACAAAAAGTGCAAATATGACTTTAAGTTTCCCCCAAAGGAAGGACAAGGTCAATAGTAATCTTCCAAAGCAGAAAAAAATAATACCAAAATGATTCAGTGCACTTACTTTTGCTGTTATTTAAGTTATGGCTTCTTCGCTGGACATATTCTCTTCTTTTAAAAATTGTCAAGTATTAGCTTTATAATAAACATCATTTAGTATTTCTTGGTTCAAAAAATAAGACTTGATACAGTTGATGTCACTCGGCGTTTTTTTGGCAGTCATGGTGCCTGAACTCTAGGCCTGGGCACTGTCCCTAAGCTCTTCAGCTCAGGGCTAGTGCTCTACCACTTGAGACACAGTACCACATCCAGCTTTTTCTGCTCTTGTGGTCCTGAGAAATCGAACCCAGGGCCTCATGCATTCAAGGAAAGCACTCTACTCCTCAGCCACCTTCTCAGCCCATCACTTGGCTTTCTTACTATTTCAGTTCAAAACAAACCCAGGCAGGAGATTCTGTCAATCTCTTATCGCTAATTAACCACCAAAAAGTCCAGAAGTGAGGATTTTGCTCAAGCAGTAAAGTATTAGCTTTGGGGACAGGTGGGCAGGAAAAGCATCGATTCAGTGACATGTTCCAGCCTCCGAGAGCAAGCCTCAGAACCAGCACAAACTGAACAAACAAGCAAACAAAAAAAAAACAGGTATTTCTTTGGGACCCTCCTTAAAGGAGTACTGGTATGAGAAGAGACTGCTTTTGCTGATTATACTCACTGGATCCTGCCTTTTTGGAATCCTTATTCCTATGGAGAACTCAGGACCAGAATAAAGGGATGGATAACTAAATCCTGCAACAAGAGAATCATCTCAGAAGTGAAATATCCATCCATAAAGCACTTTAAAATCTCCATGTCTTTTTTTCTTTGCAGTAGAACACTTTTAAAACAACGTTATTTCCTTTTGTTCTATGCTGGCCCTCAAATGGCACATTATTTCCTTTTGTAATACTCTCAACCAGAAGTTTATAAGCTAGTTTTATATGAGTAAAAAACACACTCGAAAAGTCAGGGACAGAGTTTCCCTCAAGCCTTGGATCCTTTTCTTATACAGTAAAAAGGAAAGCACAAATTAACTTGAACTTTGTCATATCTCTATGTTCAATTCCTCCCCTGGGATCAGTTTCCACCTCCAGTAATAGTTACTTCTAGCAACAATTTATGGTGCTGCTTGAGGTATAATGAATGTTTGCTGGCTTCATTGAAAACGCACAAGGACACCTTTGGACATCATGTAGCAGTGTTTCAGAGACAACTTAGTAAAGATAAAATATGAAATTTATATTGCTTATAAATGCATTATCCATGAGTACATTGAGTTCAAACTTCATAAGTGCTCTGTAAATTAAGGTGAATTTTAAATGGGAAGAGGGTTCTCAGATCATTTTTTTGTGAGTGTATGTGCTGTGCATTATTTTCCAAGTGTACAAGAGTTAACAGTAAGAGAAACAATAGCAATAATAGGAGAAAGAGAAGTTCTGTGTTTTAGGGTTCAATACAATATAGAAGAATCTACAAATAAGACAACATTGAAACAATGAAGCCAAGTTCCGTATGTAGATTTATAGATGTGATATAGAGAAAGCATTTCTCCTAAGTGGAAAATGAAGTATGAGGCCACTCCCTTTCTAAATCACACTTCCAATCTTGCAAATTTGTAAAAAGTAGAATAGAAGTATGATTCTGATTCCATGCAATTCAGATATAAGAGAATGGACTTAACTGGAAAAAAGTCCATCTTGAAAGAGCAGGGATTATACTAGCAATGAACCTGGAGGCAAAGATCATATTATCATATTTCTTTATATATATATATATATATATATATATATATATATTGTTGTTGGTGGTGGTGGTCGTGGCACTTGAACCCTGGGTGCTGTCCCTCTGCTATTCAGCTCCAGGCTAGTGCTCTACCACTTGAGCCACAGTGCCACTTCCAGTTTTCTTGTAGTTAGAGAAAAGAGTCTCTGGGACTTTCCTATGTGGGGTGGCTTTGAACCTCAATCCTCAGATCTCACAGCCACCCAGCTTAAGATCACATTTCTAACAGTGTACTTTCAGCATATGTAATGCGTATGTTCATCTATCTTTACATGAATTCTTGAGTTAAAAATCTGGGCTACAGGTTAGACAACACTCACAAAAATGTTTGTAGTTTAAAAGTTGATACTCCTGGAAAAATAAAACTTAAGAATGTAAAGGAGTCTGGGAAATTCAGTTTGCATCCAGCCTGGGCAGAACAGTCTTTAGACACTATCTATAATTAACCAGCCAAAGCTGCATTGGAAGAACAGTTCAAGTGATGAAATACCACTCATGAGCAAGATTGTTGAATAAGAGCTTGAGGTTTTCCATACATACATACAAACATATGCATACACACAGAGGCACTTATATGTGCACCCACGAATACACAAAAGAAACAACTCTCAGAATGTGTAGAAAAGCTAGAAAGCAATAGAAAATATGTTCTGAGTAAAACTATAATCAAGTGATAAATTTTAATATTAAAAAGTCCTCTAGTGAACTTTCTTCAAACAAGTTTGAGACTATTGCATAGGTAGGGACCAGAGATAGTAAAAAAGGCAAGTAATCATTATTAAAAGGATCAGATCCATGGAGGAATGAATCAGAGACTCCTGCATGTGCATCTGAAAATGTTCATATACTGTGTCAAATGTTAGAACATCTTTCAAAACTGTACATAAACAATCTGAGCAGTCAATGGATAAGATCATCAGAGAAGTTCAGAATTGCTAGTGTGTTTCTAGATTAAATAAACCAACAAACTATGGCAGGGCAATCTGATACAAGCCTGGAATTCTAGCACTCAGACTAAGAAAGGAGATTAGAGAGTGGAATTACATAGTGATACCTTCACTGGACCAGGTAGTATAATTTTTGTCTCAATAAAACAAACCAAATTACAAGAAAGGAATGCACAGTTGGAAGTTTGGGCTAATTTTGTCATTATGATTTGAGAAGTCAAATTTCCTATTCAAATGCAACTGATATATAATCCTCAGTTGTGTTTTAATCTCTCTTCATTACAGAACATTCTTAGATGCAAAATAGCTCATGATTCCCATCCAAAATTTGAAAAAGTAAGTAAGCATCATTCTGTTGGATGCCAAAGAAATGATGAAGGTTTACAAAATTTAAGCCCAGAGGAATAGCACAATTCGTCTAATGTAGGACTTTGTGGACCTTGCAAAATTAGAATTTAGATTCAAAATAAATAGTTTTTTTTGTAATTCCATATTCCATTGGATACTATAAAATTCTTTTTAAGTAGAGGTTTTAACTGACAAATTCACAAATGATTCTGGCATTCTCTTTGCCTAGAATATTCTTTCAAGAGAGTTATAATCAGAACTTAGTTAATAGATCATTCCAACAGTTCGTGTATAAAATGATAATGTGAATAATTTAGACAGAGTTGCCAACAAATAGATGATATTAATTTATAAATTTAGAAAAAGCATTTTTGAGAGTTTGGTATAACATGGTATGAAGAGAATAATTGTATGACATCTTCTTTCTTCTACTTATATGTTACACAGGAAGCAATTTCCTTAGTTATGTGCCTCTGTATACAATGAGAAAAAATGCTAGGTTTGGGTTCATTTTTATTTTATTTTTTTGGGGGGGAGTCAGGTCGTGAGGCCTGAACTCTGGGCCTCTGTGCTGTCCCTCATCTCTCCGGCTCAAGGCTAGCGCTCTACCACTTGAGCCACAGCGCATCTTCCGGCTTTATTTCTTTTTGCTTATGTGGTGCTGAGGAATCGAACCCAGGGCCTCATGCATGCAAGGCAAGCGCTCTACCACTGAGCCAACTTCCCAGCCCAATTTTTGTTTTTGTTTTATTGGTATGACCTAGGGCTTGAACTCTGGGCCTTGACACTGTCTCTGAGCTCAAGGGTCCTTCTCTACCACTTCAACCTCAGTGCCACTTGTGTCTGGCTTTTTCTGAGAAGTTTATTGGACATAAGATTCTAAGGGATCTTCCTGCCTGGATGGGCTTTGAACCATAATCTTCTTAACTTAGTATCCTCAATATCTATGATAGTTAAAAAATATAAATATAAATAATATTTGCAAGAGTTATGATCTCAAGAATACCACAGGGGGAAAATTGATTCAACTGAGTTTATTGTGGTGTTCTTTGCAGAACAAGGAGGGCATCACAATACCAGAGGTGCAGTATTTTTTCACAGTAAAGATAAGCTATTCATGATGTGAAATAACGGATTTTTAAGGTGCACCTTACAAGTTGGAAACTGTTGGGCTAGGATGACTTTATGCATAAAGCTGGGGAATGCTCACCCTTGAAGAATTATTACAGATGCTCCATAGTTTTATCTTCTATAAGAATGTGGCTATTTTTCTGTTGACTTCTCAATCTCTAATACTCCATTGGAAACTGCATCTATTGCAGAATTATATAACATGAAAACAAGTACCGTTTTGAATCTCTCAGGTATGGAAAGTTCAGAATTTGAAAATGAGTAGTTATTAGTCATAGGAATAGTGAACAACACATATATTCTGTCCTAACAACTTATTTAATTTTAAAAGTTATGGGTTTCCATAGAATTAAATTGTTTTCGGTTTTATGTGTGTGAAAGTGCTAAATTTATTTTTTCCAAAATATACAAGTATATTGTGAAAATATTGTCTAGTTGGATAACATTCAAGTTGACGACCATCTGATAAAGAAAGGGTAATTAAATCAAATTAGATGCCAAATAGTATTGATTTTTAAATTTTACTATATAAAGAATAATATTAACTATACCAATATAGTGAAATTTTATTTTATGCAGCTTATTTTTTAAATTTAATTTTATTGTCAAAGTGATGCACAGTTGGGTTACAGTAATTGTAAGGTAGTGAATACATAACTTTTCCAACTTGTTACCCCCTCCCTCACTTTTTCTCACAGTTTTCCTTCACCTATGTACCCCTCACAAGTTGTAATGTATATTTCCAACGTATTGTCTTGTGAGTATTGCTAATGCATTGGTTTGGCCTTTGTCATTTGTGTCACCATTGTGATGTTCCTCTTCCCTTCCCTAATGAAGGTAAATGTATACACAATACACAGGGTACCAAAATCAAATACAGCAAGGGATAAATCAAAGGGGAAAAATCAAAGAAAATAGAAATCACATAATACATAAAAACCAACAACCGCAAATAAAAATCTCTGATTCCATATCTTGGAGTTCATTTTGTTCAACATCAGCTTATGTGGTCATATATATGCATAACAAAGCCACTGGAAAATAATAGTTGCATGGACACTATATCGTGAAAACAACGTGTTATCTTTTTTTGATGGTAAAGGTGGAATTAGGATTGGTGAATTCACGGTTTTGATATAGGATTTCAAAAGAGTTTTAAAAATATGAGACGTAAATTTTAATTGTTCAAACTTTTTAAACAACATAGCCTATTAAGAAAAATTTAAAATTGCCTAGGAAAATAGGCTTTCATGCAAAAAATCCATGGATAATTAGTGGAGAGGGAGCAATGTGAGTGAAGATGGCTCATTTTCACACTAAACAAACAAACCTCAGAAACCTTGCTGTAAATCCTGAAGCTTCCCTTGAAAACTGTTCTTACCCAGGAAATATTCTCTCACTGTGTGAAACAAGGTTATAGTGCAATTTAATTCAAATTTCTTTAAAAAGAGACATCAAAATTTGTGAATTGACCTTTAATTACCAAACAGTAATTCTCTGAAAAGATAATTTGGGGTCAAAATATTTTAGGGAGAAAGTGCCCTCCACAATGAAAAAAGGTATTGGGTTTACACTTTTTGTTTGTAATACTTTCCACAATGTCATTGCACTGAAGCACTGAAACACAGAAAAAAATCTGATTGGATACTTCAAACCAGTGATTTCACATTTCTAAGTGGCTCACAAATATAAATCCTTATTAAAATGAGATAGTGAAGACATCTCTTATTACATAAGCCAAAAAGTTTTGGGTTCAGAAAAGAACTGAGCACATGGAAAAAGTAAGAAAACAGTGTTCTTAGAAGCCCTGGCTGAGCAAATTGGCTTCAGCAGTGGAGGGAGGCCAAAACTTTTTGATATAGATTGTAATATTTTTGCTACCTAAAGTGATTTTACAGAGCCGATTTGGCTCACTACAATGCAGAACTGATTTAATGAAGACATGAAAATAAATCCCACATCCAAAGGAGGAAACTTAAAAGAGATTTAAAGGAGAAACCATGAAGATGTAGCAGTGGGGGAGGCCTTAGAGTCCTTCAGCTTCACTACACTTGGAGCCAAGAAGCTGTGATTAATTGGAAATCAGGCAAGAGCTAAGAGGAGGACATAGAAGTAGGACATAGAAGCATTGTCCTTTGTAACAGACATTGTCTTCCAAAGTATGGGTGATTTAACTTTATTCTCTTCCATACATCTTGTTGAGCAAATGCAAGATTAAGAGAAAAATAATCTATTGAAATAATTTTGCAAAGAATAACTTCACTGTTCCTGATGTGGTATCTAAGGAGAGTCTTAAGAGAGAAGATAAAAGTGGAGTATTATGCAGTTTCCTCTAAGCGTCTTGTTAGCAAAATATATCTTTGAGGTTAGAAGTGATTGAACCAAAAAATGGTGGAGTACTTATGTTTGTGGGCACTTTAGGCACAAGAAGACTTTCTTTCTTTCTTTCTTTCTTTCTTTCTTTCTTTCTTTCCTTCCTTCCTTCCTTCCTTCCTTCCTTCCTTCCTTCCTTCCTTCCTTCCTTCCTTCCTTCCTTTCTTTCTTTCTTTCTTTCTTTCTTTCTTTCTTTCTTTCTTTCTTTCTTTCTTTCTTTCTTTCTTTCTTTCTTTCTTTCTTTCTTTCTTTCTTCCTTTCTTTCTTTCTTCCTTTCTTTTTTTTTTTCGGGTCCGGTCGTGGGACCTGAACTCTGGGCTTGGGCGCTGTCCCTCAGCTCTTCAACTCAAGGCTAGCGCTCTACCACTTGAGCAACAATGCCACTTCCGGTTTTTTTCTTTTTGCTTATGTGGTGCTCAGGAATCGAACTCAGGGCCTCAAGCATGCAAGGCAAGCGCTCCACCACTGAGCCACTTCCCAGCCCGACAAAAGAAGACTTTCAAGGTAAAAGATAAAAGAAAAACGGATATCCAAATATTTGTGATCACAGTTTCTTGGACTGGTTTTTTTGTAGACAAAGTTTTACATTACAGTTTCTCCTGATTAACATCAATGTTGGGTTTTTATGGCAACCAAATGCGGGGGTGAAGTTTAATGGACTCCCTTGAACAAGTAAACCGCATGATAAAAAAAAAATGGCAAATACTATTTAGTGAATTACTTTCACCAATTACTTTTCCAGAACAAAGAAGGAAATATATAACTCAAAATCAATTGACTTAAAAGTATGAAGAAAGAGTAGTGAAGAGAGATGAAAGAAAACATAGAGAATTGTTTTCTCTCCAGCCGAGTAATGGGTTCTTGATCTTTTCTCTTGCATTCTATCTTCACAAGCTATCCAGTGTGGCTCAGGACTGGAGTATCCAGTTCAGACAGAGGGAACTCGCAGAAGGAACATAACATTTGCAGCATATATAGGTGATTTATAACCTGAGACAATCTATTTAAATCTGTTCAAATTTCTCCCCTACCCCAAACTGCCCTCTTTGAATAGTTTTGTTTGCTTTTCCCAAGACAGCCCTTCATTAACTGCTTAAAATTTTGAGAGGTTATATTCATACTCTCTAGAGATTGCTGTTTGGTTGTAATTTTTGTGTGTTTTTTCACTGAATTTCAAAAGGTTGTGCAAGTGTGTTAAAATTAAATATGTCCTTCTAATTGTCCAATGCTCCTGGATCAGTTTCACTCCTTCTATCATTGTCAACCAACTCCCTCTCCAAGATTTATTTCATTTTTACCACTTCCTTTATCACATGTGTATATTGAAATTCTAGCTGTATTTGCCCCTTGTTCCATTTTTCATTCATGCTATGTATTTACTATTATTCCTCTCTGGCTTCAACTTCCTGATAGTCATTCTGTTAAACTGTCTGTTAATAGTTTGAAAGGTTTATATACATTCCATGGAGTTTCGATCCTGCATATACTTGAACTTATGTCAGCTTATATTTCCATAATTCATTCATCTGCAATAATAATTTGCAAGACTGGAGGCGTGAAGCACCTAGACATGATGTAATTCTCATCCATTTGGAAGATTAATCTTTAGTCAACAAGAAAGTTTAAAAATGGTTTAGAATGTATTCCAAATTACCAATTTTTACAAATGGCTTTGTACAATGGTGTGTGATTATTTTATTTTACATGGGATAATATTTTCTACTACATTTAAGTTTCGGAAAAAAAAGAAAATTAAAATTTATTATTATAGAGGAATATGATAGAAATAGAAGACAGATTTTATGTTTTTCACATCTCTGACAAGTACCCATATTCAAGACTTACTATGTTAGACAGATAGGGAAAACATAAAATAACATATGATAAGGCAACTATTTGTGACTTTTTAAAATGTACCTTATTAACTGATGAAATTTACTTTATTAGCTAAGGTTTGGGTTTGAAATATGGGAGGCTGATATATTTAACAAATTTTGAAAGGCACCTAATGAATAACACAAATGATGGGTGGTACTATTTCTACAGTTTAATGAATGGTTGAACCTGTTTGGCATTAGTGCTGGGTAAGCAAATCAATTCTATTGTAACTCTATTGCCACTAAGTATCATCTATTTGTCAAATGTTATTTTGGCGAATGTGATTTTTTTTGGGGTAGGTCGTGGGGCTTTAATTCTGGGCTTGGGCACTGTCCCTGTGCTCTTCAGCTCAAGCCGAGCACTCTACCACTTGAGCCACAGTGCCACTTCTGATATTCGAGTGGTTTATTGCAGATAAGTGTCTAACGGACTTTCCTGCCCGGGCTGGCTTTGAACCGTGATCCTCAGATCTCAGCCTCCTGAGTATTTAGGATTACATGCGTGAGCCACTAGCGCCTGGTTTGCGAATTTGATTTTTCAAAGATTACTTGAAAAAGAATACACTTTCAGGAGATTAAATATTTTGAGAATGACATTTTTATACCACAGAACCAAGTTTTACTGAAGTTCCTGTGTATTTTTTTTATTGTGAAAATACTGTACAGAGGGGTTACAATTACATGGGCAAGATAATGAGTACATTTCTTATCAAGCATTGTAGCTTCCTCCTTTGTTTCCCCTTCCCATTCCTTTGCATCCTCCCCCTGCCCCCTACCCCGATCCTCCACCCCCCCCCCCCTCACCAAAGTTGTAAACTTTGTTTTTGACATGGCAACTTGTATATCTCATAGTGTTATTAAGCACTAAGGATCTTCTCAATTAATGTTTTTTTTAAATTACATTTGACCTCTAAGTCAAGTTTTCCTGGCCTTTATAGACCAATTGTGGATCTATCCTTCCAGGAGCTATTTTTCTGGCCCATTTATGCTGGACTGAAATCGTTCATTAATCATTAGGGGAGGGGTATTAAAAATAATCTTGTGACACTTTGTGATCTTGTTCACTCATATGGGCTGGTCATCTGTAAATTGAAAGTTTGAATCGCAGTACTTTCTCTTAGATTTTGTGATCTCGTCCTTCATTTTAAGTTGACTTGCATTTGACTATTGCTTACTGCTAATTCCTGCTTCTTAAGGAATTCATTAATAAATAAATATATATATATATATTATAAAACAATGTTGAATTCAAAATATATCTAGGAAAGAATGAAATAGATTATGGATATTATGCAAACACAGAATATAGAATATTTTAAAATACACTTTTTTCAGACAAGAACCAGAAATATCTTTAGTTTCTATAACACTCATTTCAACAGGTAAGATTAAATTATTTCTGATTAAAAAATCACAAAATCTGCAGAAATCATTATAGATGTACACAAACAACTCAAATACATTTTGACATCAAAGTCAGGCATTTCACTTGTAAAAATTCCACGGAATTTTTACAGTAAGATATTGCTGTTATTTGGATTGTGAAAATATTTTATATGGACACAAAGAATGGACTGGCATTTTGATGTTTAAGAAACATAACTGATATCTTAGCTATGCTAAATAATGCTGCAATAAACATAGTTGTTCTGGTAGCTTTAGTATGGTCTTGTTTGATGCCCCTAAGTAGATGAATGGATTAAGAAAATAGAAGTCTATGGAATGGAATTTTATGCCTCCCTCAGAAAGAATGACATTGCCCCATTTGTTAGAAAATGGAAAGACTTGGAAAACAATATATTAAGTGAAGTAAGCCAGGCCCAAAGAAACATAGATCCCATGGTTTCCCGTATTTGCAATAACTGCTATATGTCTGAGACAAGCAGAAATGGTCAGATAAGTTGATGTTAGGGGAAATGAACCCCAAGATAAGGATTCAATTTTTTTTTCTTTCTTGCAATTGTTTCTAACATATTTATAAGATGATTTCTTTGTTGCTTTGTATGTCCCTCCACCACCGTATAACCCCTGCTTTATTTGTATTTGATGTTGGCATGATTTGTGGAGGGGAAGGGAAAAAACAAATTTTTTAAATAGGGATACAGGTTGACCCATTGCAACAATGAGATGTTCAAGACTTCATGTAGAAAACCGAACTTTACAACTTTGGCTGGGGAGAAGGGGTAGGGAGGGTGGAGGGGAGTGGGGGGGATATGAGAAGGTATGGGAAGGGGAAATAAAGGAGAAGGCAACAATGCTTGATAAGAAATGTACTCATTACCTTGCCCATGTAATTTTAACCCCTCTGTATGGTGTTTTCACAGTAAAATAATAAAATTCAACAAAAAAAAAGATAAAAGAAAAGAAACTTAACCTAAACATTACAACTTAATAGAACAATTTGTACAGCCTTCCACAACTTCAAAGAGGTAGTGATACATACTTATACTTTTGGTAATATCAAAGGCAGTTTCTTGCAAGATGTTCTTCAGACCTGGTTTGATATAATGGTTCAACAGAAGGAGATGCACTGTATCTTTGCTATCTATATTCCCAGCAGCAAGATGCAAGGGAGTCAAGGGGCGTTTAGTTTGGGCATTTGTATCTGCATCATGATGAAGTAAGAAAGACGCCACACTGGTATTATTCCACGAGTAAGCACTGCGCAGGGGTGTTCAGCCATTAACAATTATTGCATGAATATCTGCTGCTTGAGCCACCAACTCATGGACAATGTCTAAGTGTCCACTGTAGGCTTCCTGATGAAGAGGGGTATATTCATTGTCATCCCTAGTATTCACATGAGTAGCTTTTATGGAAAGTAGTCACCACACTCTAGTAAGCCGATTATTTTCAGCAGCCCAAAGAAGAAATTTTCTTGGATCCTTCTCCATTTTTTTTCTTGCAATTGATACGATTTCTCACTTTTTCATTTTGTTACTCATCTTCATCAGAATTGCCTAACTTGGGACTTTCAGTGCCAGTGGGAATAAGGTGTCCATGTATTTCCCCAATAGTTCATATTGGGAAAAATACAATGAATTTTCTGCATCTGTTTTTTTTTCATGATGATTTATTTTCTCTTTTTACATTTTTATTATTCTAAGTCATTCTAACTAGAAAGTAGGGAATTGATGGAGACCAGAGGAAAGATGTTCCTCTTTATTCAAAGGTACAGACTGAAAATAAGGATCAGTGTTGTCTTCACGTGCAGCTTCTTCCAGGAATGAGAAAATAGAAGGTGGCTCAGTGGTAGAGTGCTTGCCTTGCATATCTGAGCAACGGCAGGTCATGTCCACTTTGTAGCCTTGTCATGCAGACCCATGGTACAAAGAAAAAGACGTAATACCCCAGCCCTCTGAAGTTCGCCACTTTTTGTGGTATCTTACTTTTTTTTCTTCCTGCAAACCCTCAGGGCCTAGGATCCCAGGATCAGCTATGGGTCCAGAGACTGCACCACAGTCTAGGGTGATGGAAGCTGAGTCAGAGTTGCCACAACCTAAGTTCAAGCCCCGTGGTTGGCAAAATAAAGAATAAATAAAACAATTAATTAATTATTTAACTAAATTAAAAAGAAATAAAGCTCTTTCATTTGGAATTTCTGCCAGTTTCCTTCCTAAGCCTGGGATTTGAACTCAGGGTCTTGGTAAATCTGTAGCAATGTGAGGGAAGGTGCAGAGTTACCACTACTTGTGTTCAAACCCCGTGCCAAGCCAAAAATTAAAAAAAAAGTCACTGAACTCGGCAGGGGGAGTAGTTGTGGAGATGGGAGGGAAGGGATGGTAGGGGGAAAACAAAAAAAAGAGGAGGCAACAATGCTCAATAGGAAATGAACTCATTACCTTGCTCATGTAACTGTGAACCCTCTGTACAACATTTTTGCAATAAAAATGTACAAAAAAAGAAACAATGTAGTGCTCAGAGAAGCACTTTGGGGGTAAGGTAAGGATGTCTGAAAAGCTGTACAAAATTCTACACTGCTTTTTTTTAAATGCTCTGTATGGAACTGAATGAACATAACTGCTTTCATTAAAAAAATTAAGCCACTGTCTTGGAACTGGGGCCAGTATTTCTGTAATTGCTGTGATTTGATCTCACCCTCCAGGTAACTCTTTTGCACCATAGGTGAAGGCGAAGCTTACTGTCTTTGAGGAAAACAAATTCAGGCTAGAGTTCTGAGGGCCCAAATGAACACCTTGCAATGGAAAAAAATATTTCTATACATGTGTAATATATGATATATACTTACATATGTATGTTTATTACATATTATTTTTTATTATGTATTTTATTTTTTATTTGATTCATTTATTTATTGTTTATTGTATTTAGTATTATTATACACATAATATTTAGTACATGTTTTACATCTATTATAAAATGATTCACAATAATTTAGGACATTGACTCATTTTCATTTATACTTTATTAAGTGTTGAAACATGATACATAATTAAATGGAAGCATTTGTTACAGTCTTCACATGTTTAGAGTCTCTCCCACAGATGAGCTTTGTCTTCTTCATCTTTGGACACCTTCCTATAGGGATTTCTTTAGATGATTTATAATCAGAGGAATTTTCTTGAGAATAGGCAAGTTGAGGGATAAAACTGTAAGGGTGGGGCTAGAAATGTGACAGTGGTAAGGAGCTCGCTCAGCATGCCTGAATGCCATGGTTTGAATCCTCAGTGCCACATACTCAGAAAAACCCAGAAGCTGTGGAGTGGCTCAAGTGGTAGAGCTCTAGTCTTGAGAAAAAGAAGCTCAGAGAGAGTGCCCAGGTCCTAAGATCAAGCCCCAGGACTTTCAAAAATAATAGGCCAGATTCTGGTGGCTCACATCTGGAAAACTAGTTTCTCAGGAGACTGGGAGCTGAAGACCACAGTTCAAAGAAAGGCTAAGCAAGGAAAGCCTGTTAGACCCTTATCTCCAATGAACCACCAAAAGACACTGTGGCTCATGTGGTACTGTTTGCCTTGAGCTGAAGGGCTCAGGGACATTACCCTGGCTTGAGTTCGAGACACACAACTGGAAAAAACTGAGGGTTAATCAAAGTACTTTTCCTATTTGCCAATTAAGAGAACATTCTCTGGAAAATGAATGCTGATGTATACCAGAATTGGAGTCAGAGTTCAAGGTTCAAGTTTAGTAGATCCATATACCCAGCCTCTGAGACTCTAGCCTTATAACCTTGTGTGCTACAGGGTTCTGAATGGTCCAATGTTGAAAGGGTTAATATGCTCCCCAAACCCTTTGTGATAAGCAGTTGACTTGTACTGAAAATGTCATTACAGTTGTGAACCTAGCAGAGAATCAGTAGCTCACGCCCATCACCCTATCTTATGAGGCTGAGGTCTCAGGATCACAGGGTAAAGTCAGCCAGAGTAGGAAAGTCTATGACACTCTGACTTCCACTTCTGAAAGGTGAGATGTTCAAGAGCTTCCTGGGTTTCCCTTGGTGATGAGAAGTTACTTGCACTCTAAATGTTCTTAGAATTCTCAAGCTGTAGAAGCAGGAAAGAAACAATATTGACCCATCCTGGGTTCAAATGAAGTTCTCAGGGTCCAAGCCCTAGCCCTGTTAGCAGGAAGAACTCCATTGTATCACTGTATATGAAGGACAGAAAATAGTTGCAAAAGCCAGGCTAGGTGAAGAGACCAAGGCCTGCAGGATTAGGAGGCAGAATGTACACACTCAACAGGAAAGTGAGCTGCAAAACCACTTCATTCATTCCAGGCACAACCAGCAACGGGCGGGGGGGGGGGCAACTTCAAACATTTGTTAGAGTTACACCAGGGTCAGGCTTTTCTCAACCTCTTCAAACAATGACTGATTAACCTTCCTCCCTCAGGTTAAGGCAGCCTCAGTCTATCTTTACGTTACCAATAGAGAGACAGTTTAGTGGGGGAGAGGGGAGGAACAGAGTAGAAAAATCCTGCTTTTTGGTCTTAGGAAGTGGGTTCTTGACTCTCCATCTGTCAGATTTGAAGGCCCTTCTTCTACCTCGGTGAATCCATTCTCCTTCCTTCATTCTGCAAATCATTAATGCCAATCCCCAGTCCAAGGAGAAGCAGGGCCGTTTCTCTTCTCTCTCCAAGCACCTGGCTCTCCCCTCTTGGCTCTGGGGCCCTCAGCTGCCTGAGAAGTGGAAGAGAGACAGTCTTCTTGCTCTGTGGTTATGTGAATGCGATACTGGTATACTGGCACACTGCCGAAGGCCTCATGACTGCTAATTGTTCCCTTCTTCCCTCTTGACGTCCAAGACCAGATTCATCTATCATCTTTGTATCTATCTATCTATCTATCTATCTATCTATCTATCTATCTATCTATCTATCTATCTATCTATCTACCCACTCACCTACCTACCTACCTAACTATGCCAGTTCTCGGTTGAACTCAAGGCCTGGGCACTATCTGTAGCACTCTATTACTTGAGCCACAGCACCAATTCTGTCTTTTTCTGTGTATGTGCTACTGAGGAATCGAACCCAGGGCTTCTTGCATGCTACGCAAACAGTCTCTCACTAATCCACATTCCCAGCCCCCTCATCTTTTTATTAATGGTATTTTGTACATATGTAGGCTGCCGTTTTTCGTCCCCAAGTTAATTTTTGTGAATACCAGTTACTTCTAAGAAACCTGATCTTGTCTTCCCTTGCCTGATTTGTGATTGTTCCTGTGTTGGCCTCATAGTAAAATGTAAATAAACCCTGCTGAGAGCCTAAGTGTGCATCATATAAGGACACAGGTCTGGTACCCTGGAAGAGAAAAGCGATGGGCCTGAAATGAAGATTATGATGCAGTTTGTGCAACAGGCATCTCTGAAAAATAAATCAGTAAATAAAAGCAGAAGCATTGCATATGGTCTGTTTGCACTCAGGGAGGTAATACAAACATAAGTAGGTAAGGCACGGATACATAACTTGGCCTTCTCTCTTTGAATTTTTTGTGGTCATCCCAGGGCTTAAACTCAGGGCCTTATGCAATCCTGAGTTGTGTTACTCAATGCTGAGGCTCTACCACTGCCACAGCTCCACTTCCAGCCATTTGGTAGATAAAAATTGGACATAAGCACCTCTCAGGCTTTCCTGCCTGCTCTGGCCAGTATCTCCTGCTTAGCTTTCTCTCTCAAAGCTGGAGCTCTACCCTCTGGGCCACTGCTCCACTTCTGGTTTTCTGGTGGTTTATTGGAGAAAGAGGCTCACAACTTCCTGCTCAGGCTGGCTTTGGACGGCGATCTCCTGAGGAGGATTCAAGCAACTTTCCTCAGGGATTCGCTGAGGAACCGCTCCTCACAAACCGTTAGTCTAAATCTCGAGAGGTACTAGAGAAAAACAGAAACAGGAAGATGTTTCTAGTGTGTTCTAGATACGTAAGTTCGGAAACACTCATAATTATTAGGTCATTTTATAGGCAAAAGGAGCAGTGCAGACTGCATGAGGATCGTTCCAGCTTTCGATCCACTCATCCTGAGACAGTAAATTTACTGCAGCTCAATACTAAGTGACTGAACTGGCATGTCCTGTGGACATTTGCTCCCAAATCCTGTAACACTCATTTCTCACTTTTGACTGCAAACCTGTGACCAAAGGAGATGATGGGAGAAAATCGTTTTCAGAGAAAGCAGCTATAAAGAACTTGGGTAGTTTACTTATAAATTCAAACCAATGGAATGACCCTGTTAAGAAGTCAGCTTGTCCAGAGTAAAACATGAAGAAGGAAAGAAAGGGAAGTGCCAGTGGCTGCTGACTCTAATCTCAGCTCTGAGGAGGCTGAGATGTAGAGAACCTTAGTTTGAATCCAGCCAGTATTAGAAAGTCCATGACACTGTTATTTCTAAGAGATCCAAGAAAAGCCCAGATGTGTGGCTGCGACTGAAGGTTAATGCATTACCTGAGCAAAAGCAGCTCAGGGACAATGCCTAGGCTCATAATCCAACCCCAGGACCTGCCCCCCCCCCCCCCCCCCCGCACAAAGGGCCTGTACCTCCATGTCTTTGCGTGTGTATGGATGTTCCTTTAGGTGTAGTTCCAGAGTAGTTATAATGAACAGCACCAAACTAGGAAATTTGTTTTAATACAATGATTTCATAGCATAGAGAGTGCTTTTGAAACAGTGCATGTTCAGGGACTTCCCTTACTGTTCCCAGTGTAGCCTGAGGGTATCTCCCCACCCCATGCTGTGGTAAGAAGTCTCAGTCATTGTCTGAACAGGCAAACAAAAAAGGCCTTACCCCTGTACAGCGGTGAAACAACTCTATCTGGACCAATTAGTGAGGATGAGTGTGGGTAGGCTCTGAAGGCCAGGAGAAAAAGGCCTCTTTGTACCCCAAGCTATCTCTCTCCCTAGTTCTCTGTTTTGACAGGATGCCTTCAATTGTGTAACCTCCCTTGGCAGGCCAAGTTCCCTGCACTTATCCTGCCATTGTGAGACTATATTCCGGTGTTCAGATACAGTGCTCAATATAATTCAGGAGTTCTTCTGGCCAAAAACTAGGATATTGAACCTAATGAAATGTTTAATTGCAGGCGATGATGGGCCTATGATACCTTTCCTAGGTTTCTGGAAGCTTGGGATATCCAAGCACATATCGCATATCAGAAAGATTCGTGTCATCTAGGGCTGGTGAAGCTCATCATGTTTTGAAACATTTGACCTCTCCTTGTTGGGCCCTAGGTGGCTAGGTTTTGGGTTCAACACAGGGCCTGGGTGCTGAACATGAGCTCAATGCAGAAGCCCAGTGCTTTACCATTCTGTGTCTCAGTTTCACTTCTGGTCTGTGTGTGTGTGTGTGTGTGTGTGTGTGTGTTTGTCCCTGTGTGTGCGTGCATACACCAGTCCTGGATCTTGAACTCAGCACTGTACCTTGTTTTTCTTGAACAAGGATAACTCTCTCCCACTTGAACCACAGAGCTATTTCAGGCATTTTTCTGGTGATGTGGTCCTGAGAAATCAAGCCCAAGGTTTCATATATGCAAAGCACTCTACCCCAAGGCACATTCCCAGTCCTCTACTTCAGATTTGTTAGTTTGTTTCTGCTCTTTTGTTGTTGTTGGTTGTAGGAGATGATGTATGAGCCTGCGTGCTGTCCCTGAGTTCTTCAGCTCAAGTCTGGTGCTCTACCACTTGAGCCACAGAGCCACTTCAGTTTTTCTGGTGGCCCATTGGAGCTAAGTGTCTCAAGGACTTTCCTGCCCCAGACTAACTTTGAACCATGATCCTCAGATCTCATCCTCCTGAGTAGCTAGTATGACAGGCATGAGCCAAAAGTACCAAGCTTCCACTTCAGGTTTCTTAGTGGTCAATTGGAAATAATAGTCTCATAGGACTTTTTGTGTCTGGGATAGTTTGGAACCCAGATCCTCAGATCTCAGCTTCCTTAGAAGGCAGCTATCGACCCCCTAGGTCATGGCACTCTGCTGTAAGGGGGTCTGTGGTTCCACATGTTGGAGTGGTAGCCATGTGCCCAAGAGGTAATGGTCAGAGCCTAGGCCCTGAGTTCAAGGTCTTCAGGAGACAAGTCTCTAGTCTTCAGTAATACATAATTTTGTCCCTGCCATGGAGACATATCTGAACTCAAATCTCTTGTCTGCATAATCATCATCTCAGTATGTAGCTCTTACAAGGACCCAATGAAAGAATGCATCCTGAGAAGGACACAGCACATGGCACTTTTCGCATGACTCAGCACACAGCATCCTGTGAAAGACTCAGAACACAGCACCCAATGCAGGACTCGGCATACTGCACCCTGTGAAAGACTCTGCACATTGCTCCCTGTGCAAGACTCAGCACAGAGCAACCTATGAAGGACTCAGTACTTAGCTCTATTCCACAAGCTGTCATTAGAATTAGGGAAATATTTGAAATGTACTGTGACATTATGAATATTGTGACATCACATTGCTAGATGTAATGACTGTTGTGTCACATTGTCACATCACAAATCTGTTCTGACTTCATCACATTTGTGCCAACAAATGCCTTTGGAATACTCACAATCACATTCTAAAATTATATACTCATTGTGAGTTAATGACAATTGAGGTCTGGCATGCCATTGTCACATCAGCAATCTACTGCGACATCACAAAGGTATTTTGAACTCATCACTATTATGGCATCACCAACTAATTGTCACATAACACTCTTATGACATAATTTGACATCATATTGCAATTGTGATATTATTGTACCATCATACTTTTCCAAATTTATTATGCATTCATCACATCTTAGAAAATGCATGGCCTTTGGGATATCAAGATCTTTCTATGAACGTGTTTCATTGTGAACTTGTAGCAATTGAAATTTGAAATAAGATGTGACATTACAAACTAGTTTTGACATCACTAACCCATTTTTATATCATTAACATTTTGAAAACTCAAACCTGTTAGGAATTTTAGCACTTTTAACAAAAACACATGGCCTTTGTGTCATCACAGTTCATTTGTGTATGTTATTATGATTTCATTCTCATATCCTCACTATAAACTAATGACAATTAAGATCTGACATGCCATTTTGACATCACAAACCCTTTGTGACATCAACACCAATTTGACATCAGACTGTCGTTATGACACCATCAGCTCATGGTGACATCACCAAGCTACAGTGATATCATAGCATTGCCATTTTGCTGTCATAGACACATTGTGAATGTATATCCTGTGGTTTCATAATATTTCAAATGTGGCATATCAGTTGATATCAGAAACACATTGTGACCTCATAGCCATTGTAACATTATAAACCCTGTGTGACATCATAACCAGTGTCACATCACATTGTTATTATGACATCTTTAGCTTATGGTGACATCACAAAATGACAATGACATTATAGCATTTGCCATTATGTCATTGTGATATCATAGTCACATTATGAATGCCTGACCTGTGATTTCATTGTATTTGAAATGGGTATATGGGTTGATATCAGAAACTCATTGTGATGTCATAACCATTGTCACATCAAAATCCCTTTGTGATATCAATTTGGCAATGTGACATAACAAAGGCAATGTGATGCTACTAAGGCACCCTGATATCACAATGATGAACTCACAATTGGTTTCTGATATCAACCAACATGCCACATTAGAAATAGAATCAAATAACATAATAGGCAAACACAACGTGTATATGACATCAGAATGACAATGTGATGTTACAATGCTATGATGTCATTGTAGTTTTACATGTCAAAATGAGCTGATGGTGTCATAATGGCAACATGATGTCACAATTATGATGATGTCAGAAAAGATTTGTTATGTTTCAATGGTATGTCTGATGTCAGTTGTCATTAGTTCCCCATGAGGATATGGATACAAAAAAAGTTCTGTGATGTCACAGAGGTCACGTGTGTTTTCAAAGGTGGTAAGAGGTCATAATAGGTTTGTGATGGCACAACATGATCCATAATGTCACAATGGAAATGAGATGTCACAATGGAAATGAGATGTCTTATTGGATTTTTGATGTCACAGTGGTGATGAGGTCACAATGGTTTTGTGATGTCAGTTTATTTGTAATATCAGAATGATATATTCAATTTCAATTACTCATAATTCAATGTGAGGATACAAGGTGATAAAAGAAGCTTCATAGTATGAGGTCATAGCATGTGAAAACCCAATAGGACAGTGATTTTACAATGACAATGTGATGTCTCAACATCATGTTATAATAATGTTTTGAGGTCACAATTGGTGACGCCATACTGATGAGACGTCACAACAGATTTGAGATGTCCCAAGGGGTTGGTGATATCACAATGGCCTGTAGGATCTCAATTGTCATTAACTCATCATGCGTATATGAGTTTGGGAAGAGATTCTGATGTCACCAAAGTATATGTAGTCACAAAGGTGAAGAACTAACAGATCTGAGATGTCCAAAGTGACACAATGGTTATGATGTCCAGTGGTGTGATATCATGATGTTACACTGGATTTTAGATATCTCATGTCATATCTGAAATATGAGGTCGAACACAGTATTTCAACTCACAAAGGGCCTAAGATATCACAATGGCATGTCACAAAAATTATGAGGACAGGAGAGGAATTTGATGTCACAGTGGGTTAGTGATATAACAAAGACAATGTGCTGTGACAAAGAGATTTGATGTCACAAAGGTTATGGGTTCACAATCGTTTCCTGATATCAACTCACATGGCACATTTGAAATTGAATGAAATCAAAGAATAGGCATTCACAATGGGTCTATGACATCCAAATGACAATATGATGTCAAGGCAGCAATGTTTGATAGGATATGTACTCATTACCTTGCTAATGTAATTGCAGTTACATTATTTATTTAATTTATTAATTTATTAATAAATTTATTTATTTATTAATAAATTTATTAATAAATTAATTTATTTAATTTATTAATTACAATAAATAACACACAGAAGAAAAAAAAGAAAAAATGGTATGGTGTCATTGTGGTTTGGTGATGTCACAATGAGATGATGATGTCATGATGACAATGTGATTTCACAGTCATAATTATTGCTCAAAGTATTTGTAATGATACAATGCTATGTGTGATCACAATTCCCATTAGTTCACTATGAGGATATGGATACACAAAGGGTCTGTGATGCCACAGAGGTCATGTGTTTTTTTTAAAGGTGCTAAGATTTCAAAATAGCTTTGTGATGTCACAATGTGATTGTGAAGGCCCAACAGCAATGTGATGTCACAATGGGTTTGTGTTGTCACAGTGGTGATGAGGCCAAATGAGTTTGTGATGTCACTATGAGTTTGTAGTATCAAAATGACATGTGTAATTTCAATTTCTACTAGTTCACAATGAGGATACAATTTCGAAGAAGGAATTTAAGCTCCAAAGACCTTGAGTTTTTAATCATAACTTGTGTGATATGCTGCCTTTAGTAAGCTTATAATGTTTTCAAACTCATAATAATTCTGGTATGGCATACCATATTCGAAATTGACTCTGACATCATGAACATTGTGACATCACATTGATAGATATCAAGAGCATGGTATCATATTGTGAACTCACAAATCTGTTAGGACTTCATCACATTTGTGCCAATACATGACTTTGGAGACAACACAGTCCCTTTTTGAACTCATATCTTCATTGTGAATTAATGACATTTGAGATCCGGTATGGCATGGTGACATTTCCAACAAATTGTGACAACATAAACCTATTATAGTAGAAACACATTGTGTTCTAATAGCCATTGGGGTAGCACAATACCTTTGTGATCCCACATTTCCATTGTGATATCACTAGCCCACTGTGAAATTGCAATCCTCTCACACCCAATCCAGGAATGAAATGTGATACCTGAATTCAGTTGACATCTAGATCATGGTGACACTGATAGATGTTATGAGTATTTTGTCACATTCTGACAACACACACCTGTTAGGACTGCATCACTTTTGAGACAATGCATGCCTTTGGAGACATCACAGTCCCTTTGTGAGCTCATATACTCATTGAGAGTGAATGACAATTGAGATCACATGTATCATTTTGATAGCACCAACCTATTGTGACCTCACACACCTCTTGTAAATTCATCACCAATGTGGCCTCACCAATTGTGATATCAAAACATTATTAAGTCATCATGTTGCAACATCCATTACCATTGTGATATCACTGTTCCATTGTGTTTTAAGAATCTAGTATGTCTTCATAGCATTTTAGAAAATTCATGGCCTTTTATATTTCAGTCTTCTTCTATGAACTCATATCCTCACTGTGAAATAGTAGCAACTGAAATTGGACATGTGATTATGAGATGTGAGTTCACAAAACTATTGGATTTCATAAGCAATGTGACATCACAAACCCATTGTGAGCTTTCATTGTCATTTGACATCACTATCACATTGTGACATCCCAAACCTATTAGGACCTCTTAGCACCTTTGAAAAAACACCTGGCCTTTGTGACATCACAATCCCTTTTTGTAACTATACCCTCATTATGAACTGACAATTGATATCAGACATGCCATTGTAACATAACAAACCCTTTGTGACATCACCAATGTGACATAACATTCTCATGATGACAGCATCAACTACTTTTGACATCACAAAACTTTAGTGATAAGATAGCACTATGAGGACATAATTTCATTGTGAGGTTATAGACAGATTGTGAATGTCTGTTTTTAATCTTTTTTTTGCGTGTGGGGGTCGTGGGTCGTGGAGCTTGAAATCTGAGCTTGGGTGCTCTCCCTGCTCTTCAGCTCTAGGCGAGCACTCTACCAGTTGAGCCACAGCGCCACTTCTGGTTTTCTAGTGGTTTTTATTGGATATGAGAGTCTCATGGACTTCCCTGCCTGAGCTTGCTTTGAACTGTTATCCTCAGATAACAGCTTCCTGAGTAGCTAGGATTGCAGGTGTGAGCCACCGGGGGCCAACTTTTTCATTGTATTTCAAATTTGACATGTGTGTTGATATCAGAAACATAATGTGACCTAATAACCATTGTAGCATCATAAATCAGCAATGACATCAAATTGTTATTATCACACCATCAACTCACTGTGACATCACCAAACGATAATGGCATCATAGCATTATAAATCACAGTGACATTGTTACAACGTAGATGTAACAGTGTGAAGGCCTAATCTAGGAATTCATTCTATTTCTGAATCCCATTTTGACTATATAATCATTATGATATCACAATCCTTTGTGACATCGCATTGCCATTGTGATATCATTAACCTGCTGTGTCATCACAAACCAGTCCTGTCCTTATAAGTTTTGTGACATGTTGCCATTGTCATATATTAAGCCCTTTGTGAGCTCACAATCTGTTTTCAATCTCATGTTTCTGGTATGACATGTGATATCAGAAATCCCCTGTGACATCACACTGCCAGAGGTCATGACCATTGTGTCACATTGTGATATCACAAAACTGTTAGAATGGCATCACATTTGTGACAACACATGCTTTTGGGGACATTACAGTCCCTTTTTGAACTCATATATTCATTGCCAATTAATGAAAATTGAGATCTGCCATGCCCCTCTGACATCATGAACCCCTTGTGACATCACAAACTTATTGTAACCTCATCATGAGAATGGCATCAACAACTAATTGTGGTCTTAAAGCATTGACATGACATTGTGGTATTGCCAGTGTGATATCACTGTCCCATTGTGTTTTACAAACCTATTATGGCCACATCACATCTTAGAATATTCATGGTCTTTGAGACTTCCATCTCTTTCTGTGAACTCCTGTACTTATGACCTCTAAGGCAAGGAGAAAAACCATCGAGTCACATTTAATATAATAAACCAATTTACACTAGAAAGGGGACTGTGATTACCTTATCCTGGACTTTATACCCAGGTCCAAGAGCAGCCTTAACCACAAAACCTCAGACCTCCAATGGGCACCCTTTCTTAATTGGTCTGCAAACCAACATCCAAAAAATTATCATCTCCAATACTCCAAACTTCAATGGGCAAGGCATTTTACTTTTCCATTCCTCCCTCCTTCGCCACAGACCTGTCCTTTCTTCCTGGTCTTTCCCTTTTTCCCTTCCACCACTTTCTTCTTCTCTTCAGGCCACTCCACTCTCCACAGGCCTGCTCTACTCTGTGCCAGTGACCACTTGCCAACCTTCTGCTCTCCTTCAACTTCCTCTCTTCTCAGATTTTTTCCTTCCTGCTGTCCTATCACTTTCTTCCATCCGGGTAGTTCCCATTTTTATCTCCCCTTCCAGTGCTCTGAAAATGCAACCTAGATATAGGTTGTAACCCTCCTCACTCCAACGGGTCTCCTGCCTAACAGTTTTCAACCATCACTTCCCAAACTGCCCAATTTTCAATCAATTTTTGGCAGGTCACCATGTGAGGTTTGACACCTCCACCTTTGGCAGCATTCCTCACACTCTCCGGGGGGCCAGGCCAAGAATTTAAAATGATAATCAGCTCCCACAGATAATTCTGTTCCCACTGGTTATTACAGTATCCTCATAGTGAATTAGAAGAAATTGAAGTTGTATATGTCACTGTTATATTACAATCTTGATGAGACATCACTATCACATTGTGACCTCATCACAACGGTGACATCACAAACTCATTGTGATATCACATTGCCATTGTGCCACCACGATCACATTGTGACTTTCCAAACTTATTGTGATCTCAAAAGCATTGAAAAAATCATGGCCTTTGTGACATCACAGGCCTTTATGTACCCATATCATTTTGAGCTAATGAAAATTGAGTTCAGACATGCCATTTTAACATTTCAAAAGCTTTGTGACATCATCACCAGTGCAACATCACATTGTCATTATTACAACATCAGCCCATCGTGACATCATAAAACAACAATGACATCATAGCATTATGACATTACAATGTCATTGTGATGTCACAGATACCTTGGAATGCCTATTCTGTGATTTCATTCTATATCAAATGTGGCAAGTGAGTTGATATCAGAAATCCATTGTGACCACATAATCATTATGACATTACAATACCTTGATGACACCATATTGGCATTAAGATATCACTAACCCACTGTGACATCATAAAACTGTCCTATCGTCATAAATTTTTTGACATGCTGCCAGTGTGTTATCTTTGGCCTCTCTGAGTTCATAAATTGTTTAACTCATAATACTTCAGGTATGACATGTGATATCAGAAATCCACTGTGACATCATGACCACTGTGATATCACACAGCCATATGTCATGACCACTGAGTCACATTTTGACATCACAAACCTGTTACGACTCATTAAACTTGTGCCAATATATTCCTTTGGAGACATCATTAACCCTTGTGAACTTATATATTCATTGTCAATTAGAGATCTGGCATGAGACTGTGACATCACCCACCATCCCATTGTGAAATCACAAACCTATGTGACCTCCTCACCTGTATGGCATCACCAACTGTTTGTGACTTCAAAAAAATACTATCTCATGTAATGGTAATATCACATTTTCAATGGGATTTTCACCATTGCATTTTCACCAATCTATTATTTCCTCGTATTTTACAAAATTCATGGCTTTTCTGATTTCTAGCTCCTTATGTGAACTCGTATTTAATTATGATCTAGTAGAATGAAATTGGACATGTAATGGTGATATTACAAATTCATTGTGACATCACTATCCATGTGTGACCTTATCACCACAGTGATATCACAAACCCATTGTGACATCACATTACCACAGTGATATCATGACCATCTTGTGACATCCCAAACCTGTTGTGACATCTTAGCACCTTTGAAAAAGCACATTGTGTTTGTGACATCACAGTCCCTTTGTGTAACCACGTCTTCATTGTGAACAAAGGACAACTGACATCAGGCATGCCATTGTACCATTACAAATGCTTTGTGACATCATCTCGAGTGAGATCACGTTATGATACCAACTGCCCATTGTGACATCCCAAAATGACAATTACATCATAGCATTATGACATCACATTTTCATTGTGAGGTCATAGAGACAATGTGATTGCCTATTCTGTGATTTCATTATATCTCAAATGCAGCATATATGTTGATTTCAGAAACTTATTGTGACCACATCACCATTGTGATGTTACAATCCCTTTGTGAACTCATATTGACCATGTGATATTATTAATGCAATGTAACATCACAAACCTGTCTTGATCTTACAAATTTTGTAATAAGCGACTACCTTGACCTGGGCTGGATGCCCAGAGCTAAATGCAGCCTCAACCATGAATCCTCACAACTCCCAAGATCAACCCAGCCATTTGTTAACTGGTCTGCAAACAACCAGCCCCCAACATAATGAACACCAAAGCTCTACACTTCAAAGGACAAGGCTTTATCCTTTCTCTTCATCCTCCTTCTATCCAGACCTGTCCTATCTTTCAGGTCTTTCCATTTTTTCCTTCAACCATTCCCTTCTTTTCTTCAGGCTGCTCTATTCTTGACAGACCTGCCCTGCCCTGTCCAGGTGGCCAGTTGCCGTCCTTCACCACCTGCTCTCCCTCAATTTCCTTTCCTCCCAGGTCTTTACCCTCCTGCAGTCTCATCACTTCTTTCCTTCCAGGACTTTCCCCCTTTTCTCTCCCCTTCTGTTGCTCTGAACATGCATCCTATATATAGGCTGTACCCTTCCCCCACTGGAATATATTTCCTGCATAAGAGTTTTCAAACATAACTTCCCAAATGTCCATGCCAAATCACTTCTTGGCAGCTCACCATGTGGGGCTTGATATCCTATCTCCTTCAGCAGCATGTCCTTCCCCCACCAGTGGCATGCACTCCCCTCTCCGGTGGTCTAGACCAGGAGGCCATGATGACTATCTGTTCCCGTGTATTATAGGGGCACTGATAGTTATTACAATGTCCTCATGGTGAACTAGGAGCAATTGAAATTGGGCAAATAATTGTGATATTACAAACTCGTGACATAACTAACCCATTGTGACCTCATCACCACTGTGACATCACAAAACCATTGTGAAATCACATTGCTGTTTTGACACCAGGATCACATTGTAACATCCCAAATATATTATGACCTCTTATAACCTTTGAAAAATACATAGCTCTGTGACTTCACAGTCTCTTTGTATACCCAAATCCCCACTGTGAAATATTAACAATTGAGAATCATACATGACATTTTAACATCAAAAACAGTTTGTGAGATCATCACAATTGTGACATCACATTGAAGTTTTGACACCATCTGCTTATTGTGAAATCACAAAACAAAAATGATGTGATAGAATTAGAACTTCACATTGTCATTGTGACATCATAGACACAGTATGAATGCCTTTTCTGATTTTATTCTATTTCAAATGTGCCTGTAGGTTGATATCATAACCAAATCGTGAACTCATAACCATTGTGACATCACAATTCCTTTGTACATCACGTTGCCATTGTGATATCACTAACCCACCGTGACAACCCAAACCTATCCTGTCATCATAACTTTTGTGCGCTGCAATTCTGATACCTTAGGCCTTTTTGTCCTCATAATCTGTTGACCTCGTTAGATTTCACATATGACATTTGATATCACAAATTCCCCGTGACATCATGACCATGGTGAGATCACAATGCCAGATGTCCTAACCATTGTGCCAAATTCTGACATCACGAACCTTTTAGGATTTCAATATATTTGTGACAACACATACTTTTGGAGAAGCTGCAGTACCTTTGTGAATTCATATACTCATTGTAAGTTAAAGACAATTGAGAACCATCATGTAATTGTGACATGCCCGACACATTGTGACATCACCAATCTTTTGTGCCTTCATCACCAATGTGGCATCATCAACTAATTGTGACACCAAAAGAATATTTTGACATGATGTAGTGAGTTGATATTGCCATGGTGATATCACTGTCCCATTGTATATTCACAAACCTAATATGACCTCATAACATTTTTAAAAATTCATGTCCATTAGGACTTCAAGCTCCTTCTGTGAAATTTATGCACATTGTGAAATACTAGCCATTGAAATGGGACATGTGTTTGAGATATTACAAAATCATCATGATATCAAAAACCCATGGTGACCTCATCACAACTGTATCATAAAGCTATCATGACCCCTAAGAACCTTTGAAAACACACATGGCATTTGTGACATCACAGTCCATATGTGTACCCATATCCTCATTGTGAACACATGACGATTGAATTCATATATGCCATTGTAACATCACAAAACCTTTGTGACCCCATTACCACATATTCATTATGACACCATTACTTCCTTGCAACATCACCAATTTACATTGACCTCATAGCATTATGACATTATATTGTCATTGTGATGTTACAGACACATTGTAAATGCCTATTTTCTTATTTCATTCTATTTGAAATGTGGCATGTGGGTTGATATCAGAAAACCATTATGATCTCATAAATTTATGGCATCATAATCACTTTGTGACATCATAGTGCCATGGTGATATCACTAACACACCGTGGCATCACAAATCTGCCCTGTCCTCATAAGTCTTGAGATCTGCTGCAATTGTGATGTCTTAGGCCCTTTATAAGCTTGTAATCTGCTTTCAACCATATAATATTTCAGTTATGATATGTGACATCAGAAATCCACTGTGACATCATGATCATTATGACATCATACTGACAGACATCATGAACATTGTGTCACACTGTGACATCACAAGCCTTTTAGGACTTCATCACATTTGTGACAACACCTGCCTTTGGAGACACCACAGTCTGTTTGTGAACTCTTATTCTCTGTGATTTCATGACAAATGGGATCCTTTATACCATTTTGATATCACCAACCAATTATGACATCATAGCCCTACGATTACCCCTTATCTGTATGGCATCAGAAACTAACTGTGACAACAAAACTTTTTGTGAGGTCACAATATGACATGATGATCATGACATCTGTCAGTGTGATATCACAATGGTCATGATGTCACAGTGGATTTCTGCTATCTCATGTCATACATGAAATATGAGGTTGAAAACAAATTATGAGGGCAAAAATTCTAAGATATCACAATGTCAGCATGTCACAAAAGTTATGAGGACAAGAGAAGTTTGTAATGTCACATTGTGTTAGTGATAGCACAATGGCACTGTGATGTCACAAAGTGATAATGATGTCAAAATGGTTATGTAGACACAAAAGTGCATTTCTCATATCAACTCTCATACCACAGAATCACAGAATAGGCATTCACAATATGTCTATGATGTTAGAATGAGAATTGTTGTCATAATGCAATATGTCATTGAGTTTGATGATGTCACAATGAATTGAGTTTGATGATGTCACAATGAGGTGATGTTTCCATAATGAAAAAGTGATGTGACACTGTTGAGGATGTCACAAACACTTTTTGATGTTATAGTGGCATGTCTGATCTCAATTATTATTTAACAACAAGGATATAGGTACACAAATGGACTGTGATGTTGAAAAGGGGATGTGATTTTTCAAAGGAGCTAAGAGGTCATAATAGATTTGAGATGTCACAATGGAATCATGATGTAACAATGACAATGTTGTCACAATGGCTTCGTGATGTCGTGGTGGTGATTGTGTCAAAATGGGTTTGTGATGTCACAACGACTTTGTAATATCACAATCAAATTTCCAATTTCAATTGCTACCAGTTCACAAGGAAGAGACTGTAATAATCAGCAGGGTTCCAGTAATATATAGGGTCCAATAATCAGCGTGGCCCCATCTCCTGGCACGCTGGAGCGGAGAAAATATGCCACCAAAGAAGGTGGGACATTCGGTGGGACGGGCTGGTTCATTAATCTCCACGTGTTGAGCTGTTAAGAATTTATTGGGCTGTGGGCAGTTTGGGATGTGACAGTTGAAAAATGTTAGGCAGTTGGAGTGGAGAAAGGGTACAGACTTCAATAGAAGGGAAAAGTCCTGGAAGGAAAAAAGTGGTATGATAGCGTAAGGGGAAAACCTCGGAGGAGAGGATGTTGAGGGAGAGCAGGAGGTGAAGAATGGCAACTGACGACCCAGGCAAAGGAGTTCAGGCCTGCGGAGAGTGGAGAGGCCTGAAGAGAAGAAAGAACTGGTAGAAGAGAAAAAGAGAAAGACCTCGAAAGAAGTATAGGACTCTGAAGGAGAGACAAAGGAAGGGGAGAAAAAGGCTTGCCCTTTGATGTTTGGAGCTTTTGATATCATAATTTTGGGGGTTGATGGTTTGGAGAACATTTATTATATTAACTGTGTCTCGATGGATTCTCTTCAACTATAGAGGTCCTAATTTGTAGAGACCCCATTGACATAATCCATTTGGATTGCATCAGGCCTTGGACCCAGAGAAAAATCCCCATAGGAGAGAGTGTCAGCACTCAGGGTTGAGAGTCTACCTCGAGTGTTTGTCTGCAAAGAACCAACATGGACAAAAGTCATTTAGGTACCACTAAGGACAAGTCTGGGCAAGCTTGCCAGCCTGTTTTGAGGACCCCCTCTAGAGGGAACTCTTTGAGAGGCCGTGTAGGGTTTCCAAAGGAAGCCATCTGGAACCTCATCAAGAGTACATCTGCGATTTCCTTAAGAAGCCATCTGAGACCTACTCTGGAGTTCATCTGGGGCCTTCTCCAGGGGCCATCTTGGACTTTCTCCAGAGGTCATCTGGGGCTTCTTCAGGAGGCCACCTGAGACCTCTTCAAAAGTAGTCATTGGGGCTTCGTTATGAGGCAATCTAGGACCACCACCTGAGGTCATCTGGAGCTTCTTTGGGTGGTCATCTCGGGTTACCTTGATGAGAAATATATGACTATCTTCGGACATCATCTGGGACTTCCTTGAGAAGCCACATAGGACCTTCTCTGGATGTAATCTGTGGCTTTCTCAAGAAGGTTATCTGGAACCTCCTCTGAAGTTCATATGTGGCCTTTGTGAGTGGCCATCTGGGAGCTACTCGAGAGGTAATCTCAGCCACATTGAGAGGACATCTGGGACATCCCTTGGAGGTCATCTAACACTTCCTTGGGAAGCCATTTGAAACCTCCATGAGAGGTCTTTTAGGGCCTCCTAGGAATGACATATGTGACATCCTCCAAAGATCATCTGTGGCCTCCTCAAGAGACAATCTGGGACATTCTCTCTGTCATCTGGGACCTCCTGTAGAGGTCAACATTGAGTGGTATGGGACATGTGGGTTGTCTGTGGCTATTGGTCTGTGTGTGTAGGCTGATAGTTCTGTGTCCTGTATGCACCTCTGTTTACTCCTTTTCTCAGGATGGGAGAACAAGGCCTAAAGGTGTCATATCCAAAACATATTCTCCTCCAGGTTTACAGAATTCCTCAGAGGAAGATGCACTGATGTTCTCTCTCTCCTTTTCTTTACCATCAGAACCTCTAATGTTAAGTCCTCCCATACCAAAAGTGGTTACTTGTACCAGTCTGAGGTGCTACAATGTAGTATGTTACCCTTATTACCTTTGAGATAGGAACATGGAGGAGATGGTGGGCAAGCCCCATTTCTAATATATGTTCCCTTTACAACTAGTGACCTGTATAACTGGAAACAGCAAAATCCATCCTTTTCAGCAAAAAGGGGCTCATTACTTCATTAGAGACAGTAATTTTCAAACACAAGCACATCTGGGATGAGTGTCAGCAAATTTTACAGGCACTTTTCACCTGGTAGAAAAGGGAATGAATCCTGCTTGGTGATTTGAAGGTGGTCCTTCGACCAGAGAGTAGCCCCACTATTGAACCAGCAAGTCTTTGCACATACTTACCCAAGCTGAGACTAACAACAATTGAGGTATGGAGCTGCTTACCTATTATTGCCAGGTTCTGTTAGCAGGGATACTGCAGTGGCTAAAAAGCCAAATCATCAATCTAAGGTGGGTGAGATTTTACAGTTCCCCAGTGAGTACCCTAATGCTTTTATGAAACTTCTCCCAGAAGCCTATAGGATATATAGGCCTATAGATCTTGAAGCCCTGGAGAATGAAAGAGTCCTCCTAAATATGGCATTTGTTACCCAGACAGCCCCAAATATTAGAAGAAAGCTTCAAAAGTTAGAAGGTTTTGAGGGAAAAGTTTATTCTAATTTGGAATTAGTCACACAGAGGGTGTTTGTTAACAGAGATACCCGGGAAAAAGAGTCTAAGAAGAGGGTTTGAGTTTTGGTAGGAGCACCAGAATAGGGATCAAGAAACCCTTGGCAAAGACAGTACAATTCATTTGCAAATGGCAATAGGGAACCTCTAGGACTACATCAGTGTGCTTATTGCAAACAAAATAGACATTGGGAAAAGGAATGCCCAAGGAGGAGAAAGATAGAAAAGGACAGGTTAATTAATCACATTAACCACCTGGAAAATGTGTTCATATCTCTGGAGAAACATGCAAAGGAGCTTGGGGCTCTGAATTCCAACTATATTCAATTTAAAAAGCAGCCCTCTGAACTTAAGAAATGTGGCAAAGAAAAAATTCCACCCTTCTATCTCAAAACATAGTCTAATAAAAGACTGAGTCTCCAATATGTACCAGTCAAAACCCACCAAGAGATTAAAAGCACATAGAAGAGCACATTGGAGAAAACAGAGAAAATTATTTGACGTGAAGAAAAGATTTGAAGATATAAATTAGGAACATGTGCGAGTCAAAAATGAGAAGAAAATCCTCAAAAGGAACCTCGAAAACACTCAAAATCAAATGAAATTCAAGTACATTAGCCTGGGTGAGCATGAGGCAAATTAGGGGACCACAGGTCAGAGGCAAACAAGCACAGGACAGCAATGCTGCCATCCTTGCTAACCACAAGTGAGGCCAAGAAGAGGTCCTAATGCTGCATTAAGAAATCATCACCATGACAAAGGAGCTGGACCTGATATAAGAATGTATTAGGCTGAAGTACATGTTGATTATAAGCTTTGAAGAGGGTCACCAGAAATTCAAAGCAACAGAGAAAGAAGGAAAGAGTAATTAGCAGAGAAGACGGGGAAGTGCTGTGTCATAGAAGAGGAGGCCAGGAAAAGTGAACTGGAAAATATCAGGCTCCAGAAAGAGATTGGTAATATTCAGAAAGAGTTAAAGGACCACATGCTCTGACAGAGAGTGCCGGGGAAAGGAAAAGAACATTAGGAACAAAAACAGAAGAGCTAAACAAACAGTTGGAAGATCTGTCACAAAAATACACTAAAGTGGAAAACTAGAAAGAGAGACTACTAGAATAAAAAGCCAAAAAGACTGCTGAGATCTTCACCATAAATGTAATGCAGAAACTTCATGTCCCAATGGAACAGGTGGAGGTGGGAAAAATTACCTCTCAATAGCACCTTTGTGAACTTAAGGGAGGAGCTGAAGAGCAAGCAAAGGTGTTGTGAGAAGGAGCAGCAGTTGGCTAGTCAAAGGAACTCTCCTGTGACCCTGCCAAAACACTTGCAGGTTAAGGAGCACATTGAGAACTAGAGTGGGATCACGCAAGCAAGTTTGAGAGAAAAGGAGGAGAATAAAATGGAAGAAGACTCCAAGGTTCAGAGTACAATACAGGAAGTAAAGAAACTAGAGACCCTAAGATACAGGGAAACATCTGAGCTGATCACGTAGCTTGGGAGACCACTCCAAAACCAGTTGGTTCTCTAAAACTACTAGTCATTAAGATTAAAAGAAGAAGCAAACACAATATTAATAAGTGTGCAAATGTTGATACTGAACTTGTGAAAATAACATACAGGTTCACTTTCTGTCAGTTTACATATAGATATTTGCACCCAAGTAAATTGAATGAGACCACTGCCTAAAACTTCTGAAAACCAGTGGGCCCTCAGCCTGACAATTCTTTGTAATGTGTGTAGGTAATTTCCATCAGGTAAATGCTGAAAAGCTGGAACCTATGGAAAGAATTCATATATGAGGAACCTCAGATCATGAATTTGGGAAAGTGGACTCCACAGATGTAAAGCCTGGAAAGTACAGCTATTGGTATCTGTTAGTAATAGTGGACAATTTTTCAGGCTGAGCTGAGGTGTGTAATAATTCCTTGATTTGGCTTACCCTTAGCTTTGGGGTCCAGAGATGGCCCTGCATTCATGGTCCAAGTTCTTAATTATTAACTAACAACCTAGGAATAAATTGGAAGTTACAATCCATTCATAGACCTTAGAGACCAAGACACTAGAAAGAATGAATATGACCTTAAAGGAAACTAACTAAATTAAATACAGATACTGGCCATGGCTATGTAAGCCTCCTCCACTTTGCTCTCCTTTGAGCAAGATGTAGCTTCTATGTTAAAGGATTTAATCCCTTTGAAATATTTTAGTGTAGACCACCCCCTTTGGTTCCTAAACTTGGGAAGGTTATATTAACAGAAATGTCTAACTACAGAATGCAGGCATTAAAACATATTCTTTTATGTACCTATCCTTTCGTAATCAAGGCCCACTGGCCACCTAAGAAAAACTCCACCTGAAAGGGAGGGGCCAAGATGGTGATGGAACAGCAGGGAAACACCTCAGCTCTCTCCAACCAAATAAAGAGTTCGGATTTCAACGCTCTGTTTCTCGAAATGACCCACAAAAAAGGCAATTACTCAGAGAGATACAGGAAGTGAAAAAAGAAAAGGGAAAACCCTACACAGACAGTAAAGTGGGAAGACCCTTCCCCCACCCGTAGTTGGTGATGGGTCTCCACTCTAAGCAGCTTAATTGGTGGGGTTTCATGCCAGGCTCCATAAGTGGCCAGGCACTGGACTGTCTGTGGACCACACACTCATGAGCATCCCAAGGCTCTCAGAAGACTGCCAAGAGGTGGTGCCAACCTAGAGAATACAAGCAGAAATCTCAGAAGGCAGAGCCAGCACGAAAACTCACCTCACCCTCCCTGGCATAGCTCTTCCTGGCTGGTACAAGCAGCCCATTCCAATCAGGAGCAGCAGCAGCTGTCAGCAGTGGCGAATGACCCAAGACTGGCAGCGTGGCACCTCTGTCCTGGTGGTTTAAACAGCCTAGCCTAACCTGGAGAAGCAACGGCAGCTGGCAGTGGTGGCAAACAACCCAGACTCCGGGCACAATGCCTCTTGACACTAGCCCACAGGAAGAGCCCAGACCAGCCCAGGGCGGCAGCAGTGAATGGGGTGGGGACAGCTGCAGTGAACAACTCCACATCCGTGACGGTTTGTGGCTCTCCATACTGGTCCACATAAGGAGCACAGCCTAACCTGAGGCAGCAGCAGTGGTTAACACCTGACTTGTGGTGGGGTGCCTGGCTTGCATAAGTTGCCCAGCTGATCCTGGGGCAGTGGCAGCAGCTGAGGCAGTGGCAAAAGCTGTGGCAGCAGCAGCGGCATCAACAGCAGCAGCGAACATCTCCGGACCCATAGTGGGGTACAGCGCTCCTCCATACTGGTTTTCATAAGCAGCCCAGCCAGGCCAATGGTGGCAAAGGGGTGAACAACCCCAGACTAGAGGCAGGGTGTGGTGCTGAACAACCCCAGAAAAGTCTCGTGAACTTTCCTGCCTGGACTGGCTTTGAACCTGAATACACATATCTGAGCCGCCTGAATAGTTAGAATTACAGGCATTCACACCAGCAAGGTCTTATTCTTGCCAACCCCCTATTTTTTTCTGAAATAGATCATTTCTTAGTTCATACTGGAATCAAACTAGTTCTCAATAATACGGCATGAAGTAGAAAAACGTAAACACATGGAAATTAAACAGAACTCAGTTGACCAATATATGGGTCACAGAAGAAATTAAAGAAGAAATTAAAAACTTCCTACATTTCAATGAAAATGAAGAAACATCACAACGAAATCTATGGGACACAGCAAAAGCAGTCCTGAGGAGCAAATTTATTGCTCTCAGTGCACCCATCAAGAAAACAAAGACCGGATTGGGAAAGTGGCTCAGTGGTAGAATACTTGCCTTGCATGCATGAGGCCCTGTGTTCAATTCCTCAGCACCACATAAGCAAAAAGAAAAAAAGCCAGAAGTAGCACTGTGGTTCAAGTGGTAGAGTGGTAGCCTTGAGCTGAAGAGCTGAGGGACAGCGCCCAGGCCCAGAGTTCAGGCCCCATGACCAGACCCCACCCTCCAAAAAAAGAAAAAAGAAAAAAAGAAAACAAAGATCAAGTAAACAATCTTATGATGCAACTAAAACTGCTAGAGAAACAAGAAAAATTTGAATCTAAATTTGCTAGACAGAAAGAGATAACTGAAATAAGAGCTGAAATTAATGAGGTAGAGACTAAGAAAATTATAAATAAAATTAATAAAATGAAAAGTTTTTTTTTAAAGTCAATAAAACTGAGGGACCACTGGCAAAAGTAACTAACAAAATAAGAGAGGAGACCCAAATCAATAATACCAGAGATATCCCAGGAAAATTACAACAGACATCCAAGATATCCAAACAGTCGTAAATAAGTAATTCCAGACTCTAATCACAAAGGAAGGAAAACCTAGCAGAGAGGGATAAATTTCTACAGAAATTCAAATTTCTATTCCGCCCTTTCCTTTTCAGCCATGCTTCTCTACCATGTATTGTGGGGGCAGCAGTTCGGTAAACAAACATCTTTTCCTGCCTGAATAGCATGTGGTGTTCTCTTCATTGGCTTCCTAATGAAACCTACCTATTTCATATACCTTACATATGGTGTCATGATTCAGATGTGGTTTTTGAGTCAGAAATGTTAGAATTTCCTAACCACCACTTTTCTGTGAACCAAACTGCCTTGAGACTTTTAACCAATACCATTGTTGGCCTTCACACGCACATCCGCATTACTTGTCCAGTCTGGTGAGTGAAACTACTCTCTACGGCTCTCTGTTGGTCAATCTCTCTGCAGATGTGGCACCATGACAGATAGCTCGTATGGTCTTTAGATGAAAGGCTGGTCACCTATGAAGCTGAGGATGCTAGGTTTGTGGGGCTTGGCCATTTCTCTTTAGAGGTCTCTGTGGAAAGTCGAGATGCTGCTTCTGCCTGGTCAGCTCTTCTTCATTCACCAGACTGACTCTCCTACACATTTACTGGGTGCTGTGAGTCATGCCCGAGCCGTGAAACCCCTTTGATATGCCCCCTGTGCTCTCTGGATAGCCAGAGCACCTAATGTTTTAATGCTATTCTCAGATTTAGACAATTATTGCCTCTGCAATGGTACATGGTCAGAAGTCTGTTTACTTTCAGGTTCTCTATGCTCTCTGCTATTCATGTCCAACTTCTATATCTCTGTCTTTCTTTTCTACAACTTTTTGGATTGTGTCCTGAAGAATGGAATATGGGCTGGGTTCCAGGGACCCCCTCTGGGTTCCCTCTCAAAGGCTTGCCAAACTAAGCTTGATTTTTTGTTAGGCTTTCTTTGCTTTTTTTCCGAAATTCGCCATCTTGAGTTCACCATCTTGGCCACATGGTGGATTAAGGGTTTGGCCCCATCCAACACTTACCGCTCCACCAAGCTTACTCCTCCTCCAACCACCTATTCTAATGTGCCTTGCTATCAAGTTGCTCTTTTCACAGACTCTGGTAACTGAGGCCCAACCATCTGATGTGCTTTGTTAGCAAAGATGTCTAAAAAATTCTGTCAAAAAATTTAGGTTTTGCATTTTGCCTTTTTTGTTTTGTGTTGTGTTCTAGTACTGACAACATGATTCTGAAATATTGGGCGTATGTGTCCTAAGATTCTCTCATCTAATGAGTTTTTTCATTGCAGAATATTTGGTCAATTCTTGATAAGGACCAGGTAAGCTCTACTTATTCTATTTGATCTCCTTATTACTTTAGTTGGAAATAACAAAGGGTTTTTGTGGCAAAGATTGCAGTTTAAAACCAGGCCGGGCTGAAAAATCCCTCAGACTCCATTTCCCAAATAACCTGCAATCAGCTAGGCAGGAAGCATTTGCTCAAACCTCTTATCTCTAACCAGCAAACACTGCAAGTGGTACTATAACTCAATGTGGTAGGAGCTAGCCTTGAGCAGAAGTGCTCAGGGACAATGCCAGGTCTTGAGTTCAAACCTCCTTGAACACCAACTTGGACAAACCATCCCAGTAACAAGCACCTAGATTCAGCCAGTCTGGGGAACAAGGAAAAATGGAAAGGAGTAAGAGGAGATATTATCACATCATTCATTTTGTGCCTGCCCTTTGAAAATTAACCAGAGCCGGGAGATCAATAGAAGAAAGAAGACTGCCCATCTAATGTCAATACCTGTCTAACTTTCAACTGGAAAGGAATTTATATTCTTGTCTTTGTTACTTGACGTATCCTCTACCTAGCACCAGATGTCAGAAATAGCTAGCGACATTTGTACCAACATTTTCAGCCCCAAGTCCTTCCTCTTGTTATTTATTTGCTCTATAGTATTTTTTCAGTCCGTCAATGCCTGAGTCTTCTCCAGACTTCATCCAAGAGACTTGCTTCCTCTCGACTTCATCTAAGCACTCAATGTCCAAGTGACAGCTGTTTCCTGCTGCCTTCTCCTAGAGGGGATCATATCTCAGCCTTTTACCCTTACTGTTGACACCCGTGAAAACAGGAAGTAGCCAGAGAGAATCTTCACCCTTTTTTCATAATTATCAAAAGGCTGGAATATAAGGTCGGAACAGGGACACCTTCCTCCCTCGTGGCTAAGTTTCAGCCCAGTATCTGTTACATAGGTAACTGGCAGACCTGGAAGCAGTCACTTTCCCCTCCTGCTAGGTCACATCCTGGGCCACCTGTGGTCACATGCCTCCCATCTGATCTTAAGAGGATACCAGACCCTGAGGTCACATTTGGATCCAGTGTGGCCACACATTTCCCCCACCTGGCCACACCTTCTCCTGTCCATGGCCTAGATAAGTCCTGGTCCAAAGGTGGGTCACCCCTTCCTTTTCAGCCATGCTTCTTAACCATGCATTGGGGGCAACAGTTTGGTAAATAAATTCTTTTCCTGCCTGAAAAAAAATTGCCCAAACAGAACAAGAAGAAATAAATCAATTAAACATGTCAATAACCTACAAAGAGATAATAGAAGTAATCAGAAGTCTTCCAACTGTAAAAGCCCAGGACCTGATGGATTCACTACAGAATTCTATATGGCCTTTAAAGAGGAACTAATTCCCATACTCCTCAAGCTCTTCAGAGAAATAGAAACAGAGGGAGTAATCCCAAACTCATTCTATGAAGCCAATATCACCTTCATACCCAAACCAGGCAAAGACTCAACAAAAAAAGAACTATACACCAATCTCTTTTATTAAGACAGATGCAAAGCTCCTCAATAAAATTGCAGACAACAGAATCCAGAAACCTCACAAAAAAATCATACATTATAACCAAGTAGGCTCCATCCCAGAGATGCAGGGATGGTTTAACATATGTAAGTCAATAAATGTAATCCATTATATCAACAGATCCAAGGTCAAGAACCACATGAATATCAACATTGATGCAGAAAAGGTTTTTGATGAAATTCAGCACTCATTCATGCAAAAGTTCTGGAAAAAAATAAGAATATATGGAACATTTGAAAAGACCATAAAAGCCTTACATGGCAGATCAAAGGCCAATATTATAATGAGGAAAAACTACAACCAATTCCTCTAAAAACAGGAAAAAGGCAACGATGCCCAATATCTCCACTCTTCTTCAATGTAATTCTGGAATTCTTAGCCAGAGCAATAAGGCAAGAAGAAGACATTAAAGGGATCCACACAGGAGAGGAAGAAGACAAACTATCTATTTTTTTTCAGATGGCATTATTTTATAAATTAATGATCCCTAAAGCTCAGCCCCAAACTCTTAGAGCTTATAAACCAATTTGGCAAAGTAGCAGGATACAAAATTAACCCACAAAAATCAGTCGTCTTTCTGCACACCAACAATATACAAGCAGAAATGGAAATCAAGGAAACAACCCTATTCACAATAAAAAAGTATCTAGGAATTAAACTCACCAAAGATGTAAAGGGTCTATTTCATGGAAAGTGTAAAAGCCTTAAAAAATGAATCATAGAGTTTGAAGACTCAGTGTCTATGTTGAGGTGGCAGAATGATACAGGCTCCAGTCTCAGGATTATCTGAGGACTGTGTTTGGGATTAGGAAAGCTCTTGGCACGCCGGGCTAGAGAGGGAAAATGTTCTCTCTCCCTATCTCAAAACACATGTCACAGACTCCTGGGAGCGGAGGAAGTAGCTCTTCTGCTTTCTTAAGCATAGATGAACAGCTGGTCAAACATTTTCCTGAGATTGGTGAAGTGGTTTGAGCTTGCTCTAAAATAGTTTGGATAATAATATACCAAGACATTTTCTCATAGGTCAAGTAAAAATGTATCTGTTGAAATTTTTGTGTGAATGTCTTCTGACCAAATCTTGGCAAAGATCATGCTTGCTTGTCTTTAAATACCTACTAACAATAAAGCACAGCATGCAGTGGCAATTGCTGTTTTCACTCTTCATTCCCTGTGTCCTGGTGATTTCCTGACCCTTACCAAGGGACCCCAGTGAACTAGACGTTGACAATTGGCGCCCAAACAGGGACCATGCATTGTTGAATTCAGGAAGGGATATTCAGGTAAGTACTTTTAATTGCAGGGTGATGGGACAAGTTAAATCTACTCTGTACTTACATATGCTTAAACATTTACTTGCGGCCTATGGCATAAATATTTCTTCTTTTGACATAGAAATGTATATTAATGTACTTAGGGAATGGAATCCTTGGTTCCCCGATAAAGGAACATTAGATGTTGATAATTGGAAAGAGTGAAGAATAATGTAGAAAGAGCTGTTCGAGAAGGGGAAGAGATTAGATTTTGGTCCATTTGGGCTATTTTACATACCCTTTTTAAAGCTTTGATTGAGGAAACATTAATAGCAGACTTAAAGAAAGAGGCCACCCCTTCTATTGTAGATTTACAATTGGACTCTGAGGTTAAGGACTCAATAGATAAGGATGCATTGCAATTAACAGAGAAAAAACTAGAGGTAAAAATGGGCTGAATAGGAACAAACTGAAAGTGTAAATAAAATGTCTGGGCAAATGGAATTGATTTTATCAAAATTACAACATATGGAGTTGGAAGTTAGCAGAGTGAAAGAAGAACCTGATAAAGTGAAAGTAAAGCAGCCTTTGGCTCCTCCACTGGCTGATACAATTTTTACAGCGTCACTCCCTCACAAAACAGAGGACACAGACAGTGAGTTTGATGATGAAATGCCTATTTTTTCTTATGCTGTAATTCACCCACCCCCTATGAATGGTATAGCTCAACCAGCCAGATATGAAGGTGTTGCTGTTTATGATATTGGTGAACTTAAAAAGGCAGTGATTTATATAGACCTCAGTATCATTATGTTAAGAAATTGCTTAATGGGCTTGCTCGACATTACAATAATTTTGCTCCCGAGGATTGGAAGATGCTTTGTAGAGCCTTGCTTAAGAAACCTAAATACCTACAATGGCAAATGTGGTTTACTTAGTTATGTACAGAAAGGTCTAGACAAAATGCGCAGAGCAGTAATCCACGCCTACAGGTCATAACCTTTCCCATGTTGAGTGTAACAGAACAATATGTGGATGCTTGTATGCAAGTGAACTCTCCGAAAGAGATCCATGAGCAGTTACAAGACATAGCATGGGAAAGGATTCGGACAGTAGAAGAGCATTATGGCTCTTGGACTAAAGTAATTAAAAAAACTAATAAACCCTGTGTTAAATTTTTATCACAATTAAAATAGCACCTAAAAAATACAAAAAGATACAGTGGTTAAATATTTAGGATATGTTATTTCCAGACAAAATGTGACACCTCAAAAATATCTTTATGACATGATCAATTACATATGTTAAATGATATTCAAAAGCTATTAGGAGATATTAATTGGATGCGACCAGCCTTAGAAATTCCTAATTATCAATTACATAGTTTGTTTTAATTGTTACAAGGGGAGCCTGATTTACATAGCAAAAAACTTTAACTAAGGAGGCTAAAAATAAATTACAATTTGTAGAGCAAAAAAAAAAAAGAAATGTTTTTACATCGAGTAACACTGAATCAACCCATAAATTTATATATTTTGGATACATGGAAATACCCAACAGGAATTATAGGACAAAATGAGCTATGATTAGAATGGATTTATACACGGCATAGATTTACAAAGAATATTATGCCTTATGAACAACAGTTGACAATTATTATTCAACAGGCCAGGCAACGGGTATTTACCCTATCGGGGTATGATTTATTTAAAATTATTTTTCCTTTGCCAAAAGACCAAGTAAAATATTTGTTAAACATGTCTGAAATGCTACAAATAGCATTAGTAAAGTTTAGTGGGCAATTTTCCTATCATTTTCCCAAAGGTAGATTGTGGGATTGCTTGCATAAACAACAATTTGTCATTAATGATATAATTACCAAGGCCCCTATTCCCACTGCTCTTACCGGTTTTACAGATGGCTCCAAAACAAAAAGTGCTTATTGTGCAACAAATAAATATTGGGTACAAACAACTACTTTAGCATCAGTTCAACAAAATGAACTTTTGCTATTATTAAGGTGTTGCAAGATTTTGTGGGACATATTAATATTGTTACTGATTCTGCCTATGCTGTAGTAGATGTGACTAATATAGTCACTGCTATTACATATTCATCTAAACCCCAGCTAACTCAGTTATTTAAACAATTACAAGCATTACTGAAACAATGTAAAGCCAAAGTGTTTGTAACTCACATTAAGGGTCATTCTTCGTTACCTGGGTACCTTGTGTATGGCAATAATCAGGTTGATAAATTAGTTAGTTTTGCTTCTGCTGAACAGGATCATGCTCATTTACAAACAAATGCTGGCCATTCACATATGCATTATAAAATACCTTATTCTCAAGCTAAACAAATTATTAAAAGGTGTCCTATCTGCAGACCAATGCATTTGAGAGTTGTACCTGCTAGAGTAAATACTCGAGGATTACCACCTAACAAGCTCTGACAAATGGATATAACCCATGTACAAGCCTTTGACCGTTTTTCGTTTGTACATGTTACAATAGATACTTATTCCAAATTTGTTTGGGCTTCTGCCCTTATTGGAGAAACTGTTAACCATGTAATAGAATACTTCTTGGAAGCTTTTGACATTATGGGATTGCTTGCCAAAATAAAGACTGATAATGGACCAGCCTAAAAATATCAAATTTAAAAGATTTTGAGAACTTTATGATGTGGTACATATTACAGGAATAGAGTATAACCTCCAAGGACAAACTATTATTAAACGAGTTCATGGCACACTAAAACAACAAATTAAAAAATTAAAAAGGAGGAAAAGGTTGGATGAAGGTATGAATAACTTGTGGTTTTCCATGCAAAAACCTAAAATAATTTTACATCAAGCTCTTTTTGTTCTTAACTTTTAAACTTACCACAAGGAGATATTTTAACTAGAGCTGAGTGCCATTTTGAACAAATATCAAAAAAACATTATTTAAATGCTCCCACATGGATTAAGATTACATTGAAAGCAGAATGGCAACTAGGAAAATTATTACATAACAGGCGAGGATAGAGTTTTGTGTCTACACGGGATGGCAAACAATACTGGCTTTCTGCATGATGGATACAGACGCGGCCCAGTGAGGACAGCCCATATCCTGCAAGGAATCGGCCACCAGTTGAGGAAGAATAAATCGCCACTGCCCACCTGGGGGCAGGTTTAAAAGTTGACTGGAGAAGGACAAAAGACGTTACAACACACTGGTAAACCTGTCACAGCTGAGAACTTGTTCTGGCCATGTGTGCCCTGCTTACTGTAAATTCTGTCCATGATAATGCTAATGTAAGTTATTGGGCCTTTATTCCTAACCCTCCTTTATTGGAACCTGTTGTTTGGGGAGACATGGATATAACCGTCTATACTGTTCCTGCTGTTTTATCTCCTCCTTGGAATAATTTGACACTTTACAATAAGGATAATGATAGCTTTTAAAATTTTACTTACTATACTCATTCCTTGCCTGTTTTTCTGGAGCCTCCTCCAAGTTTACTTATGAATTGGCAACATTGGGTTTTACCTGGGAAACACACTTCCAATTCTAAAACACAGCTGCAGCGATTAATTACTTAGTCCATTAATAGTAGCTGGGAAAGCGTCACCTTTGATGGCGAGTTATCCTTACCAATGTGCCCTGATTTTACTTATATTGATTTAAAATATTAGCCTTTTGTGTGGCAAGAGTGTAGAGGAACATTTGGAAAAATGTTCAATAATTGTATTAATTGGGGAACTTTTGGACAATTTATTAACACATGTTCAGAATGGAATATTACCAGATGTGATTTATCAAACGTTACTAGGATGCCGGATGCCATTAATGGATCGCTTACTGGAGCTCAATTGATGGCCTGGGGAGATGGGGGCATTATAGATGCTCGATGGGCTTTCATGTCTACCCACTGCTGATCAAACTCATCTTTGGAAGGTCGCAGCGGCGCTGAAACCCGTGATGCTACCAAATGGATTGTTTTCGGGGATGGCGAACTCTGCATCCACTTATAATTTTACTTTGTACAAATCTTAAAATGTAACTGCTTGTGTACCTCTGCCTTATGTATTTTTAGTGGGAAATTTTACATGTTATCCTACTATTTTTTGTTTTAATTGTCGCTATATTCTTGCATTAATTCCTCTCTTAATTTTAATGACAGTGATAGTATTATGATTCTCCACAAAGAACTCATATTTGGCTACCTGTTAAATTAGGAAGAGAATGGTCCCAAAATCCTTTGGATAGTGTTGTTAATGAATTTTTTTACCAAACTACTAAAACGTACAAAGCATATGATTGGAGCCATTATAGCTGTGATTTTAAGCCAAATTGCTATTACCACTGTTGCTGTGGTGTCTGGAATTGACCTACACACTTCCTTACAAACTAAACACTTTGTGAAAGAATGGCACCGGGATTCACATAAATTGTGGGTCTTACAGGCAAAAATTGATGCTCAATTACAAACACAGATTAATATTCTTAAACAGACAGTGGGATGGTTAGGAAAAAGTTATTGGTTTTGGAAAAATAGTTATTGTTAAAATGTGATTGGAATTCTACTACCTTTTGCATTGCTAATGTAAAATATAATAAATCTATACATGATTGAAATGGATTACAGCAGTATTTATCTGGAAATTCTACTGCTGCTCAATTGATTGCTCAGTTACAATTTAATGTACATGATATTTTTGGTAAATAATTTGCCAATGGTGATGCTTCTAATATTGCTGATACATTTATTAAACAGTTGGAAGGATTGGATCTGAAAGGAATGCTACAAACCAAGTCGCATACTGCTAGTGGTATGGGAATTAAGATTGTGATTATTCTGTTTGCACTTGTGCTGTTATATTTGATTTTTATGAACCCAATGCAAGTTTCTGTGATAACCCTGTGGAAAGCTTTACTTTTAAAACAAAAGAAAAAAGAAGGAAATTGTGAAGACTCAGGGTCTATATTGAGGGGGCAGAATGATACAGGCCCCAGCCTCAGGATTATCTGAGGACTGTGTTTGGGATTAGGAAAGCTCTTGGCACGCCAGGCTAGAGAGGGAAAATTTTCTCTCTCCCTATCTCAAAACACATGTCACAGACTCCTGGAAGCTGAGGAAGTAGCTTTTCTGCTTGCTTAAGCATAGATAAACAGCTGGTCAAGCATTTTCCTGAGATTGGAGAAGTGGTTTGAGCTTGCTCTAAAATAGTTTAGATAATAATATACCAAGACATTGTCTCATATGTCAAGTAAAAATATATCTGTTGAAATTTTTGTGTGAATGTTTTCTGACCAAATCTTGGCAAAGATCATGCTTGCTTGTCTTTAAATACCCAGTAACAATAAAGCACAGCATGCAGTGGCAATTGCTGTTTTCACTCTGCATCCCCTGTGTCCTGGTGATTTCCTGACCCTTACCCAGGGATCCCAACACACTAGACCTTGACAATAGAGGATACCAGGAATCGAAAGATTTCCCGTATTCCTGGATAGGCAGAATTAATATGGTGAAAATGGCCATACTGCCAAAATTAATAAACACATTCAATGCTATTTCCAGGAAAATTCCAGTGACCTACTTTTCTGAAATAGAGAAAATAGTCCAAAAATTCATATGGAACAACAAAAGACCTAGCAAAGCCAAAACAATTTTAGGCAAAAGAAAGAATGCAGGAGAGATCATGATACAGGACTTCAAGCTATACAATAGAGCCATATTAACAAAGACAGCTTGGTACTGGCACAAAAAGAGACCCAAAAATAAATGAGACAGGTAAGAGGAACCAGAAATATAGCCACATATGGACAGTCAGTTGATATTTGACAAAGGAGCCAAAGACATACAGTGGAAGAAGCACAACCTCTTCAACTACTGGTGTTGGGAAAACTGGCCACATGCAGAAAAATAAAAGTGGATCCTAGCCTATCACAATGCACTAACATCAACTCAAAATGAATTAAAGATCTTAACATCAAGCATGAAACTCTGAAACTACTTCAGGACTGAGTATGAGAGACACTTGAACTTATAGGCATAGGCAGGAACTTCCAGAACAGATTTCCAGGGTCACTACAAATTTGAGAATGACTTGATGGTACTACCTTGAAATAAATAGTTTCTGCACAGATAAAAAATAGCAACCAAACTAGAAAGAAAGCCAAATAATTGGGGAAAAATATTTACCAGCAATTATCTTGCCTATGTAATTGTAACCTCTCTGTACAGTTTTTTCACAATAAAAATAAAATAAAATAAATATTTGCCAGCAATATATTAGCAAGGGTCTAAGAGCCATTATATATGATGAACTTAAGAAATTAACTCTTCATAAATCTAACAAACCAATCTTAAAATGGTCAAGGGAGCTAAACAGATACTCCTCAGAAGAAGAGATAAAAAACCGCAAAGAAACACATGAGGAAATGTTCATAATCCCTGGTTGTAAAAGAAATATAAATAAAAACAAATCTGATATACCACCTTACTCCATTCAGAATGACCCATATTCTAAATTTAGCCAATGACAAATGCTGGAAGGGATGCAAAGAAAGAGAAACATTACTGCATTGCTGGCGGTAATGTATATTAATACAACCACATTGGAAAGCAGTCTGGAGGTACCTCAGAAAGCTAAATATCGACCTCTCCTATGAACTGGTCATACCACTCCTAGGCATCTACTATGAACAACAGGAACCAGTATGCAAAGACACACACCTCATTGATTATTGCAGCACTGTTCACAATAGCCAAGATTTGGAAACAACCCAGATGAGCCACTACTGATAAGTGTATCCAAAAATTGTGGTACCTATATACAATGGAATACTATACAGCTTTTAAAAAGGACAAAATGATGGCATTTGCAGGGAAATGAATGGAACTAGACCAAATTATTTGAGTGAGGTAAACCAAGAACAACAAGACAAACGGCACAGGGTCTACCTGATATGTGGATGCTAAAGCCAAAACCCAAGAAGGTATGACAAAGTAAACAGGACTCGAGAAACAAAGGACAGCCACTCATTTTGTTGTATCACCATTAATGACTCCATGTTCTTGACCATGTAGATGGTAGAAACATGCACACAATGGAGGGAAGCCAGGAGGAGGAACACAATAAGTGGAAAATGGAACAACATACAACAAAGTGGCCCATCAGCTGCACTGGACATAGAAGAAAAATAACGAAGCAACCCAAACACAGTGATGGGAAGGGAGGAATGAGTGGGAAAGAGGGAAAGAGGGAATAGCCTACACTAAGCAAAAGGAAAAAATGTAAACATCATCTGAGGTGGGAAAAATAATTTGGATTGTCAAAGCTCATATAATTAACAAACTTTAGACCATGATAACAATAATTTGCCTTGTCAAGATTAAAAAGTGTTTGTGACTTTACTAAGTATCACAATTCCACAATACTGTGAAATATGTGAAATATATGTAATCACCTATCTCAATTTTCCAAAACGTGTGAGAAGCGAAGGGTTATGAGGGATGAGTGACAATGTTGTCAGACACCTTGTATTCATGTACTGTTTTGTAGGATGGGAACTTCTTTGTAAAACTACTTAAAGATAATAATAATGAAAACTGTTTAAAAATAACTAAACATTAGCATGACGATAAAAAAGTTCAAATATAAAATAAGAAATTAAATCCAGTTGGAAGGAAAATTTCTTTGGGGAGAGTAATGTGGTGTATTCTATAGCAAGTCTCACTTCAGCATTAAATTCAAACGCTAGACCTCAAGTAAATGAAATAAACTAAGAAATTGAGTTGAAAAAAGAAAAGAAAGAAACTCCACCCACTCTTCCTTGCCTGGACAGTTGGTGTTTGTAAAACTGCATCATACTCCTGAATTGGAACCGAAGTAGCAAGGACCTTACTTGGTCGTGCTAACTTCACTGTTGCCTTATATTAGCACGAAAAACAGCATTAGATCCATCAGTCTCTAGTGAAATAGGCAGTGGACCCATATACAGAGAAGGCTACAAGATGGACTGTGCAGACACTCAGAGGATCCCTTAAGGATAAGACTTACTAAGTGTTAATTAGTAATAACTAGTGTGGTTTCTATAATTTACTTGTTTACAATTAAATTTACATTTTAAGGCTGTTCATTGGGTGGAGAGATGGGAATTTTTAGGATTTGGTAAGAAGGAATCAAGGATTTGATTTGACATGAAAACCAGTAGGGGATGTATAAAGCAGCAAAGCCCTAATAATCAGCATGACCCACTAATCAATGTGGCCCCATGTCCTGGCCCACAGGAGTGCATGGGTCATGCCACAAACGGGGACAGGGCATGCTGCTGGAGGAGGTAGGATGTCATCCTCAAATGAGCTGTGAAGAAGTTATTGAGGAATGTGCAGTTCATGAAGTGATGGTTGAAAACTGTTAGGCAAGAGACCCACTGGATCTGGGAGGGGTTCAACCTATATATAGGCTGCATGGTCAGCGCAATGGAATTGGAGAAAATCAAGTGAAGACCTTGAAGGAAGGAAGTGGTGAGATAGCAGGAGGGGAAAGACTTGGGAGAAGAGGGATTTGAGGGAGTGCAGGAGGAGAAGGATGCCAATTGGCCACCAGGCCAGAGAAGTATAGGCCTGTGGATAGTGGAGAGGCCTAAAGAGAAGAAGGAAGTGATGGAAGGGAAAAGGGAAATGAAGGACATTTCTATAAAGAAGGAGGGAGTAAGAGAAAAGGAAAAAGCCTTACCTATTGAAGTGTGGAGTTTCGAGATGATAATTTGGGGGGTTGGTGGTTTGCACACTAATTAACTATGTGCAGGGCTGCCCATTGGAGGTCTGAGATGTGGTGTTTGGGGCTGGCTTGTCAATGACTGTACAGCCCAGGACAAGGAAAATGCAGGCCCATTACTAGCGTAAATAAAGTTATCCTCAATGTGCCTTATTAGATTGTCTTGTGTTTTATGCAACGTAAGTATACGAGTTTACAAGTTAATAGTGTCAAAGGCCACGAATTTAGTAAAATGTTATGAGGTCATAATAGGTTTGCAAAACCGAACGGGACAATGATATCACAATGGCAATATGATGTCACAATATCAAGTCATAATAATATTTTGATATCATAATTAGTTGGTGATGCCATAATGGTGGTGAGGTCACAATAGGTTTATGATGTCACAATGGATTGATGATGTCACAATGGCATGCTAGACTTCAATTTTCCTTAACTTCAAATGAGAATATGAATCCAGAATGGGATTGTGAGATCTACAAAGTTATGCATTAGCCCAAACGTTATGAACTCCCAACAAGTATGTAATGTCACAATGGATTACAATGTGCCTGATATCTGACAAAGTGATGACATAATTTTCATGATATCAGAGTGCATTTCTAATATCACATGTCATACCTGAAATAAGTAAAAAAACAGATTATCAGATCAAAAAGGGTTTATGTATCACAAGGGCATCATGTCAAAGTTATGAGGAGAGGACTGGTTAATGATGTCACACTGGTGATTCTGCTTCGAAGGGTTTGTAATATTACAATGGTATAACTGATCTCAATTGTTAGACCACAATGAATACATGGGTAAACAACTGAATTTTTTTGTCACAAAGGCCATATGCTGTTTCAGAGATGCTAAGAGGTCATAACTGATTAAAACGTCACAATGTGATGATGATGTCACAATGGCAATGTGATGATGCAATAGGTCTGGGATATCACTGTGGTCATGAGGTCACCCATGGAATAGTGATGTCATTATGAGTTTGTAATATTACAATCACATGTCTGATTTCAATTGCTACTAGTTTACAATGAGGGAAAGAATTCAAGGAAGGAGATAGAAGTCCTAAAACCCATGAGTTTTCTAACATGTGATGTCATAATAGGTGTGTGAAAACAGAATGGTAGAGTAATATCACAATGTCAATATGATGTCACAATATCATGTCATAATAAAGTGTTAAGGAAATTCTGAAGAAGATGGTGGAGGAGAAGCTGGAAGCTAAACAAGCTTTCTCATAGATAGTAGTTTTAGTGTTCCAGTGAACAGTCTTAGGGTAGAGAATCACACCAAATGTGCCATCACAGTACAGAGAGTGTGTCCAGAAAGGGAAAATCCAATCAAGGAGACAGATCTGAGCACTTGCTATCTGCTGTGTCTTCAGCAGCAGCAGCGGCAGCCATAGCCATCATCTCTACAACAGAGAGATCCCAGGACAAAGGTGCCAGACACAGGGGACAGGGGATTTTACTCAACACCAGCAAGAACTGAGAAGTAGCAGATACCTTCATCCTTCAGATTGCAGACCAGAGAGTGCCCAGGAACTAAGATTCTGACAGGAGTAGAACCCTGAAATACTCACACCTTCTCAGGAAGCAGAGGTGGGAATGCCAGCCATCTCCCCTTCCACCACTGGAAATCTCCATCTTTGATACTGACAAAGGCCCCACTGAGCAGGTAGCTCCAACTCAGGCCTTGGAAGAAAACAAAAGAGTCATTTTGCAAGTCACAGGAACTAGAAGGGACCTGCCAGGCTCAGTTCCACCCAGGGGAAAGTCACCCAGCCCAGGCAGGGAGAGCTCGGCCCTCAGAGAAGTGACTTTCTTCACCATGTAAACAGAGCCAGAGTCTGTCCCTCCCTACAGAAGCCTAGACAAACAATTGAAATTCAGTAAACATAAATCCTGAGAATGGCTCAAAGCTGGACTCTGTGTCTCAGGAGCTAGCCTCTCAGGGAAAAGCTACTGTTTGCTGAAAGGCCTCAAATCTACCCAGAACCTAGCCTCATCACAGCTTCTCCAAACTAGAGGAAATTGCCATTTCCCTCTTTTGGGATACTCAAAGCAGATCTCCCTCCCATTGAACTAGCCTGGGAGGAGGATCACAAAATCCTGCCTAACACAGAGCATTTTCTGCCCAAACAAACTGACTTAAGAAACCAATCAAGCTATAGGAAAACCAAACACCACAAACAGACCAGAGACTCAATGAAGAGACTGGTTATGGACACAGGGGAGATACAGGTTCTTCCCATTCCCCACCCCCCTAAAAAAACTCAAAAAACCAAAGAACTCTTTTATGATTTTTTTAAATTTGAATTTTTAAAGTGTTTTCTGTAAATATTTTTCTCATAATTTTTTTTGGTGTATGTGTGTATGTGTGTTTAATACCTTTTGACCTTTTGGTCCTTTTTAATATTTTCATATTTTCTCTTTCTTTTTGCATGGCTTAGTTGCTGTTCTGCTCATCCCCAGATATATACCTGTTGTCAATTATTACACCTTATCCCCCATTTTGTACATAATTAATACAGAAATTTATTACTCAATTCACAACCTCTTAGGCTTAAATTCTTTACGAGCAGTCTTATCTCTTTATACCTACATAATTTTCTAGTAACCAATATAAAAAATTATTTTTTAATTTTTCATGTCTCCTTTCTCTCCTCCCCTCTTCTTGTCCTATTCTTTTCTTCTCTTAATATCATTTCTTTAAACGTACATAAATTGTGTTTCACTTCTTAAACTTGAATTTTTGTTTTCCCATTTTTTCTTTAAAATATCTTTCCTATAATTCTGCCCAATCCATTTCCCTCTCAGAGATTAGGACTTGGTTAAATTTACTCTCGTTTAATCTATCCACATCCTTCTCGTCTTATTTTTCCCCACATTTCTACCTAAAGCTAATAATTTCTGGTTTGCCAAATCCTTCTTTGCTGTTTGTAACCCATTAATCCATGGTTGTTTGATGTTGAATAGATTGTATCTGTTGAACTATATTGTATTTGAAGCCATTTTGGTTGTGCGACTACAGGACTCTGGTTGATGCTTACCTTAAAATAGTATTATAGCACAAAATTGGTGTTACTTTCATACCAAATTGGCAGAATAAGCTGGAAGAACACAAGAAAAATGGCAAGTCCAGGTGTCTGAACTCCCACTCATGATAATCAGGTGACAGAACAGTTAATGAATAATTCAGAGGAGAGTTATCAAAAGCTCTACAAACACTGCTGGTAAACATGGTGAATGAAATAATTGAAAACTTGCAAAGGACTCAATGTGAGTATGATAGAGAGCGAGAGGAGGCAAACAAAAATTAATACAGGAATCTTGTGAGCATTAGGGAGCTACTTAAAGATTAAAACAAGACTTGCATAAGCCGGTTGAGAACGGTTAAAGAGAAATACAGGGATAACATGAGAAAGCTAAAAACAGTCATAGAGAATTACAGGAATTGTGTGAATGTGAGGAAACTTATCAAAGTGTAATACAGGAATTGAGAGGGCGGGATGAGTATAGACGAAGATCAATACAGGCATTCATGGAATCCATAAACAGACAGCTGAAACAATTCAGAGAGACCACAAAAGGAATGATGAATGGAGCCCAACATAAGGAGTGGGAGTCCAAGGAAACCATAACCAATCAACTAAGTGATTTGAGAATAAACACTGAACACCAAATTAAACAAGTAAAGTTGAAACAATATCTAAAACAAATCTCCAACAAAGAATTTGAAGCCATCAAAGTAAACCAATTAGAAGGAAAAGAAATAAAAAACAAAGTAGATAGACTTGACAGTAAGTTAGACCATGCAGAATATCGAATCTCGGGGATTGAAGACAGTCTGGATATTATAGAGAAAGAACATACAATTATCCAAGACAAATCCTAGAAATATGATCTATTCAACACTTGGAAGACACCATTAGAAGGCGAATGTGAGTATACTGGGTGTAGAGGAGCACCTAGAGACAGAAGTTTATGGTCTAGGAAATTTATTTAAGAGAATCCTAGCAGAGAACTTCCCAAACATGCAAAAATATAGGCCTATTCAGATACAAGAAGCTTTTAGAACCCCATGTAGACCAGACCAGAACAGAACATCCCACCGTCACATTGTAATCTGCACAGGATCAATTCATACCAAGGAAAGGATCCTTAAAGTTGTCAAGGAGAACAGATCAGTCGCCTCTAAAAGGAAAATAATTAGAATAACCTCAGATTTCTCAGCAGAGATGAATAAAGCAAAAGCCTGGCATGATGTATGCCATGCCCTAAAGATAAGTAAGTATCAGCCAAGAATACTGTTCCCAGCTAAACCCTCCTTCATAACCGAAGGTCAAATAAAAAGAGTCCATTGCAAAGAAAAATTGAAACAATAAATCTCCACTAAACCAGCTGTACAAAAGATACTTAAAGATATCCTACACATAGAAAATGAACAAGACCACAGTAAAGGGTGAGAAACTGCATTCAAGGGAATAAAATTAGAACTCAACACCAAAAGCCACAAATGAAGTCCTGTAACACATGGAGGTTGAACAACACTGTTGAATCACAAATGGGTCATGGAAGAAATTAGAAAGGAAATACAAATGTTCATGATAATCAACAAAAATAAACACACAAATTACCAGCTCCTCTGGGACACAGCAAAGGCAGTACAGAGATTCAAGTTTATAGCTGTGATTTCCTACATCAATAAATTAGAGAGATCTGAAACCAACAATTTAATAAGACATCTGAACCTCCTTAAAAAAGAGCAGCAAAGATAAACCCCAATCCAAGAAATGGAAAGAAATAATTAAAATTAAATCAGAATTAAATGAATTAGAATCCAAAAACACCATATAAAGAATCAACAAAACAAAGAATTGGTTCTTCAAAAAATTTAACAAAATTGATAGACCCTTAGCAATTCTTACCAAAGAAGACAAAACACCCAAATAAGCTCAAAGATGAGAATGGAAACATCACCACAGAAACAACCAAGATTCAGAACATTATAAGGGAATACTTCTCAAACCATTATGCTAATAAGTTTGAGAACCTGGCAGAAATGGACATTTTCCTAGCTAATATCGACTTGCAGAAACTCAACCAAGATGAGATAAATCAAGCAACGTGACCATACCAAGCATAGAAATAGAAAGAGCAATAAGAAACCTCCCATCTAAGGAAAGCCCAGGACCAGATGGATTTAAAAAGAAATATTACAAGGCCTTTAAACCAGAGCTCACACGAATACACCAAAAACTCTTCAATGAAATTGACAGAGAAAGTTCGCTACAGAAATCTTTCTATTAAGCCATCATAATACTCATCCCAAAGCGATGCAGGGACTCATCAAAGAAAGAGAACTATAAACCCATTTCTTTGATGAACATTGATGTAAAACACCTCAACAAAATTTTGGCCAATCGACATCAACATTTCATCCAAAACTCACACACAACGATCAATCAGTATTTATTTCAGTGATGAAAAGCTGGTTCAATATATGCAAATCAATTAATGTAACTCATCACATCAACAAGAGCAAGGGTGAGAACCACATTGTTATCTCAATAGATGCAGTGAAAGCATTTGACAAGCTCCAACACCCCTTTATAATGAAGGCTCTGGGAAAACTATGAATCCAGGGAACATTCCTCAATACAATAATGGCTGTATATGACAAACTTACAGCCAGCATTATACTTAATGGTGAAAAACTAAAGCCATTTTCTCTTAACATAGGAAGGAGACAAGGATGTCCACTCCGTCTGCTTCTCTTAAATCTAGTATTAGAATGACTATCTACAGCAATAAGAAAAGATACAAATTAAAAAAAAAAAAAAAAAAGGGATCCAAATAGGGAAAGATGAAGTAAAATTCTCCCTCTTTGAGATGACATGATCTTGTATTTAAAGAATCCCAAGGACCCACTCAGAAATTACTCATGATGATTCAAAACTTTGGCAAAGTAGCAGGGTATAAAATTAACTCTCAGAAACAAATGACTTTTCTGTATGCCAACAATGAGAAAAGCGTGGCTGAAATTAGGAAAGCAACTCCATTCATAATACCCCACAAAAAATAAAATACCTAGGAATTAACTTAATCAAAGAAGTGAAGGATCTTTATGATGAAAACTTTAAAAGGAAATCAAATCAGAACTTAGAAAGTGGTAAAAAAACAAAACAAAACAAAACAAAACAAAACAAAAAAAAAACTCCCATGCTCCTGGATTAGAAAGATCAACATCATGAAAATGGTAATACTTCCCAAGGCTATCTACAAATTCAATGTGATACCTATCAATCTTCCAAACTCATTCTTCAAGGAAATAGAAGAAGCAATCCAAAAATTCATATGGAACAATACAAGACCCCGAATAGCAAAAACAATCCTCCACAGAAACAACAGTGCTGAAGGAATAACAATACCAAATTTCAAACTGTACTACAAAACCATAGTAATCAAAACAGCTTGGTACTTGCACAAAAAAAAGACCTCAGGATCAATGGAATAGAATTGAACACCCAGAAAATGAACACACAGAACTATAGCCACCTAATCTTGGAAAAAGGAGCTAAAAAATAGAATGGAAGAAAGACAGCCTCTTTAGTAAATTGTGTTGGCAAAGTTGGTTAATCACTTGTAGAAAACTAAAGCTACATGCTTATATATCACCCCGCACCAGAATCAATTCCAAATGGATCAAAGACCTCGGAGTCAAAGCAAACACCCTAAAAACATTACAAGACAAAATAGGAGATACTCTAGATATCCTTGGAACAGGACTAAATTTTCTTAATAGATACCCATAAATACAATAAATCAAAGAAAGGTTGGACAAATGGGATTGCATGAAATTGCAGAGCTTCTGCATGGCAAAGGACAAAGCTGGCAAGATCAATAGAAAGCCCATGGATTAGGAGTAGGTCTTCACTAGCCATAAAAGGGACAAGGGTCTCATATCTAAAATATACCTGGAACTCAAAAAATTAAATCCCCCAACAACAAATACTCAAAGAAACCACTGCCCAATAAATAAGTTGGCTAAAGACTTACAGAAAATCTTCTCCGAAGAGGAAAGTATGATCGCCAATAGACACATGAAGAAATGCTCAGCCTCCCTAGCCATAAAAGAAATGCAAATCTAAACAACACTGAAATACAACATCACTCTGGTTAGAATGGCTATAATCAAGAACTCTAATAATAACAGATCCTTGACGGGATGTTGGTGAGATTGTAAACTTGTTCAACCACTTTGGAAAGTAGTATGGAGGTTCCTCAAAAGACTCTACATAGAGCTCCTTGATGACCCAGCAATCCCACTTTTGACATTTACCCAAGTGATCACAAACAAGAACATACTAAAACTACCAGCAAACTATGTTCATTGCAGCATTATTTACCATAGCTAAGATATGGAACCAACCCAGATGCCCCTCAGTAGATGAATGGATCAAGAAAATGTGGTATATATACACAATGAAATTCTAAGCCTCCATCAGAAAGAATGACATTTCCCCATTTGTTAGGAAATGGAAAGACGGCAAAAATTAAGTGAAGTAAACCAGACCCAAAGAAATATAGGTCCCATGGTTTCACTTATTTGCAATAACTAATTTATGTCTGAGACAAGCAGAAACGGTCACATATGTTGATGTTAGGCGAAATGAACCCCTTGGTAAGGACTCAAATTGTTTTTCTTTTCTTTTTACTAGTGTATTTATAAGATGATTTCTCTGTTGCTTTGCTTGTTCCTACTCCACGGTTTAACCCCTGTTTTCAGTATATTTGATATTGGTATAATTTTGGGAGGGGAAGGGAAAAACAAATAGGGATACAGGGTGACCCATTGCAACAATGATATATACAAGATATTATGTCGAAAAGCAAACTTTATAACTTTGGCGTGGGGTGGGAAGGTGCAGAGGGGGAGATGGGAAGGGATAGGAAGGGGAAACAAAGGAGGAGGCAACAATGATTGATAAGAAATGTACTCATTACCTTATTCATGCAATTGTAAACCCTCTGTGTGTATTTTTACAATAAAAATCATGAAATTATAAAGTAAAAATCCATGTCACTTTTTATTTTGTCGGTCATGGGGCTTGAACTCTGAGCCTTGGCACTGTCCCTCAGCTCTTCAGTTCAAGGATACCACTATACCACTTGAGCCACGGAACCATTTATAGTTTTCAAGAGTTATGTTGGAGATAAGAATCTCACAGACTTTTCTGCCGAGGCTGGCTTTGAACCACTATCCTCAGATCTCAGACTTTTGTGTAGCTAGGATTACAGGCATGAGTCAACAAAGCGCAGATCCAAGACAATTTTAAAAAAGCAAGCTTATTGAAACTTCTGGCTTTTTCCAAGAAACAATCTTACTTTATCAGCATTAGTTTATAACTATGAGTTACTTTTAGATGTAACTGTGAGTTTTTCAATAGAATCAAATATAAGTTTTATTATTACTAAGTATCTCACAAAAATCCACTGTAATTGATTTCCCCCAAAGTCAATTATTACATACTATATTACTCACTATTATTGTTAGAGTCTATATTACATCTAGTGTGAAGTGAACCATTTCATATAAATTAGTAGATGCTATTTTAGCATTATAAATTCACATCTGTGATTTTAAACGAAGGAAAGAAAATTTTTCAAGTTAAAATGAAATATGAATGTCTAGTGTACCCCAACTGAACCTAAAATTCTGAGTTCATACAGACAAAATTATTTTCTTTCCACTAAAGACTTTGAAGTAACACTATTAGAAATAGCGAGGCAAGAGGAGGAAGAATTAAAATCATGGCAAACAACGTCTCTGTTATTCTGCTAACCCCTCCTCTTTGATGACCTGCCAATTCCCAGTTGTCACAAAGCTTCAAGTGTCTCTCTTAGAATTCTATTTGGAAAAGTTCTCAATCACTGATTCTTTTTGTACTTTCTGTTATATGAAACAAATATAGACACAAAACAATTTATATATAATGCACAGATATGTTGAAGTCACCACAACTGAAAAAACAACCAACAAAGTAGAACTCCCCCAGGAACAAAAACATGTTGTGTCCAGTTTTTTTTTGAAAGTACAAATAACTCAAATACATGTTAACTTGGAGTACAGCCATAAAGATAACTATGTCTCAAAAATACGGTTGTGTTAATTTGTAATTAAATTCATCTAGATAAACCTAATATAGCAAATCCCTTGAATGGATAAAATTGTTTAAAACAAATGTGACTGTATGAGAATTGAGATCGGCACAAAATTAAAAGAATAAAATAACAAAACCATGACATATTTAAAAAATTCAGAAATGCAATGAATAAGTCCAATAATATCCATATTGAAAACTGATTCCTACTGATTTAACAAGAAAAAAATATGCAACTATACAATCTGAGCAGTGTACATGAGTCTACATAAACTACTCCAAATTACACTTTGTAGAAGACTGAATGTGCGTTATCTAAAGGAAAACTTCAACACATGATATAAATGAAATAAAAATCTCATGAAAAGAGAGAAGTAGTTACTGGAAAATACTAGTTTAATAAATGGTGGTCAAAATCTTTCTTGTACTGAAAAAATTGCACTCCTATTTAGTTAGATCCTGAAAAAGACCCAAGTTACTCGAGCTGATTTGAAACTTTGGCAAAGTTGCAGGATACATCTGTAACATTTCTATGGATGTTGACTCTGGCAAGGAATTCATTTCCTCTTTGATCTGACAAATAAATATATGAAAGAACATAGCTTCTACAACTAAATATCAAGACCTAACTAAACATATAACCAGAAAAGTCATCATGTAAGCCGTATTGCAACTGGGGTAAAATTGGGATACCACTTCACCCCAATTAGAATGGCTATAATCAAGAACTCTAGTAAAAACAGATGCTGGACGGGATGTGGACACAAGGGAAACTTACTACATTGTTGGTGGGAGTGTAAACTTGTTCAACCACTTTGGAAAGCAGTATGGAGGGTCCTCAAAAGACTCCACATAGAGCGCCCCTATAACCCAGCAATTCCACTTTTGGGCATTTACCCAAATGTTCACAAACAAGACCACACTAAAGCTACCAGCAAAACTATGTTCATTGCATCCTTATTTACCATAGCTAGGATATGGAACCAACCAAGATGTCCCTCAGTAGATGAATGGATCAAGGAAATGTGGTATATATACACAATGGAATTTTATGCCTCCATCAGAAAGAATGACATTGCCCCATTTGTTAGGAAATGGGAAAACTTGGAAAAAATGATAGCAAGTGAAGTAAGTCAGGTCCAAAGAAACATATGTCCTATAGTTTCCCTTATTTTTGATAACTAGTATATGTCTGAGTCAAGCAGAAAAGGTCAGATAAGTTGATGTTAGGGAAATGAACCCTAAGATATATATTCAAATATTTTTTTTCTTTCATGCGATTGTTTTTTAACACATTTATAAGATGATTTCTCTTGTTGCATTTTATGTCCCTCCCCACTGTATAACCCCTGCTTTCACAGTATTTGATGTCGGTATAATTTTTGGAGGGGAAGGGAAAAAACAAATCGTTTAAATAGGTAAATAGGTGGACCCATTTCAACAATCAGATGTAAAAGTCGTTATGTCGAAAATGAACTTTAAAATTTGGTGGGGGAAGGATGATCGGGGTGCGGGAGGAGGATGGGAAGGGATGGGAAGGGAAAACCTAGGAGGAGGCTACAATGTTTGATAAGAAATGCACTCATTATTTGCCCATGTAATTGTAACCACTCTGTATAGTATTTTCACAATAAAAAAGATAAATCAGACATACTGATTCTGTATTTATTGTAAATGTTGATTTTTTCATTAATTATTTCCTTTAGTTTGCTATTTTTAAAACATTGTGTTAAATGATGTATAACTTGGTAACTAATTTTGGATGCCTCCTTAAATTTTGTTCTGAGTGTAATGTCTCACTTCAGTTCCTACCCCAGGAAATGATGTTGATTACAAAAAAAATTCTAATAGCCACTGTTTATAATACACAAAATCTCATAAGCATGACACCAAAAGCATTGGTTAACATTTGGATATCAGGGTCTCATGACTGATGATGCCTATCTGCATGAGTATCAATCATTGTACCTAGATTCCTCAGCCTAAATTTAGCCACTGTTTAAAAATGTTTATATTTTTGTCACCCATCAGAGATTAAGTCTGAATATAAAGCCCAAGGAAAATGATAAAGTAAGAATTTAGCTTTTCTGGATATAAAATAACAATATGCATCATAGAGCAACTCACTGGTTTAAAGTCAAACTATTTCTCCAAAACATTCTAAGTATTTCCTTAAAATGTGTAATATTCTCTTGAAAGGAATGGGGAATGTGAGAAGAGGACTAACCAAGCATTGCCTTCAAATATACGTAATTTGGATGTACCTCTACAATTCGCTTTAAGCATTACTGATAAAAAAAGTTTAAATAATTGATTTTCTGGTCAGTTATAATATATACTAGTTTTATATACTAAACTACATTCAGAAAATGGTACATACCGATTAACTAAAGAAATTGCAAACTCATTCTTCAAGGAAATAGAAGAGGCAATCCAAAAATTCATATGGAACAATAAAAGACCCCGAATAGCAAAAACGCTCTTCAATGGAAAGAACACTGCTGGAGGAATATCAATACCAAATTTCTAACTCTACTATAAAGCAATAGTAATCAAAACAGCTTGGTGTTGGCATAAGAACAGACCTTAGGACCAATGGAATAGAATTGAAAACCCAGAAATGAACTTACAGACCTATAGCCATCTAATCTTCGATAAGGGAGCTAAAACAATAGAATGGAAGAAAGACAGCCTCTTCAGTAAATGGTGCTGGCAAAATTGGTTAACTACATGTAGAAAACTAAAGCTAGATCCTTATATTTCACCCTGCACCAGAATCAACTCCAAATGGATCAAAGAACTTGAAGTCAAAACAGACACTCTGAAAACATTACAGGATGGAATAGGAGAAACCCTAGGTCTCCTTGGATCAGGCCGAAATTTTCTGAATAGAGACCCAGAAACACAACAAATCAAAGAAAGGTTGGACAAAAGGGATTGCATAAAGTAGCAGAGCTTCTGCAGGGCAAATGACATAGCTAGCAAGATCAATAGAAAGCCCACGGATTGGGAGAAGATCTTTACTAGCCATACAACGGACAAGGGTCTCATATCTAAAATATACTTGAAACTCAAAAAATTAAACCCCCCAAAAACAAATCCTCAAAGAAACAACTGCCCAATAAATAAGTGGGCAAAAGAATTAAAGAGAAATTTCTCTGAAGAAGAAAGAAGGATGGCCAATAGACACATGAAGAAATGTTCAACATCCCTAGCCATAAAAGAAATGCAAATCAAAACAACATTGAGATGTCATCTCACTCCAGTTAGAACGGCAAAAATCAAGAACTCTAACAACAGATGCTGGAGGGGATGTGGACAGAAGGGAACCTTACTTCATTGTTGGTGGGAATGTAAACTTGTTCAACCACTTTGGAAAGCAGTATGGAGGTTCCTCAAAAGACTTCACATAGAACTCCCCTATGACCCAGCAATCCCACTCTTGGTCATTTACCAAATGTTTACAAACAAGACCACACTAAAGCTACCAGCACAACCATGTTTATTGCAGCATTATTTACCATAGCTAAGATATGGAACCAACCCAGATGCCCCTCAGTAGATGAATGGATCAAGAAAATGTGGTATATATACACAATGGAATTCTATGTCTCCATCAGAAAGAATGACATTGCCCCATTTGTTAGGAAATGGAAAAACTTGGAAAAAATTATATTAAGTGAAGTAAGCCGGGCCCAAAAAAACATAGGTCCCATGGTTTCACTTATTTGCAATATCTAGTATATGTACGAGTCAAGTGGAAAAGGTCAGATAATGTGATGTCAGGAAAATGAACCCTTAGATATGTATCTTAATGTTTTTTTCTTTCATGCATGTGTTTCTAACACATTTATAAGATTATTTCTTTGTTGCTTTGCATGTCCCTCCCCCACAGTATAACCCCTGCTTTCACTATATTTGCTGTCAGTATAACTTGTGGAGGTGATGGGGAAAAACCAGTTGTTTAAGGATACAGGTGGACCTGTTGCAACAATGAGAAATACAAGTTGTCATGTCCAAAACGAGCTTTACAATATCGGTGCGGGGGGGGGGGGCAGGGAGGAGGAAGGGAGGGGCAAGGGAAGGACTGGGATTGGGGGGGGAAGGGGGAAGCTGTGATGGGATGTGAAGGGTAAACAAAGGAGGAGGCCGCAATGCTTGGTAAGAAATGCACGCATTATCCTGCCCATGTAATTGTAACCCCTCTGTACAGTAAAATTAAACTAACAAAAAAAAAAAAAAAAAAGAAAGTCCTGGAAGAAAAAATGGCATCTCTATACTATGTGATGCCCAATTCTTTGGTATTTCATCCTGCCTCCATTTAATGAATGTGGTTGTTTAAATCCTTCATAATTTATTAACTAAAATCAATCAGTGTCCTATAATATAATTGTGTTTGATTTTATCCTAGAATGATTCAAGGAGTGCCCATTCAATCAGGACAAACATCACATTCCATAGGTATTCATATGGATAGGAATGAGTTTCTTAGGCTCTCCTGCCATTTGAATGTGGCAGGATCAGGATTCGAACTGTGGGCTCCAGCTCCCACCACTTAAACTTGAGGATAGGGAACTCATCTGTCTGTGCAAGAACATCAACAAGACCAGTGATAAGGCAGGCACAAGTGTCTCTCAGCATTCCTCCTTGATACTTATAAGGCTGTGATAGGAGGATCATGGTCAATGTCACCCTAAGCAGAAAAGTCCTGGAGCTCCCTTTCCTACTTCAGTGCCAACAAACCAGAAGTCAGGCCGTATGGCTCCAGTTGTAGAAGGCTAGCCTTAAGCAAAAGCAGCTCATCGACTGTGCCCAGATCCTTAGTTCAATATCTGGAACTGGCAACAAACAGACATACAGAACAATCTGTGCAGCCATCCAGCTAAAGCAGGTCACCCTCAGCAGCCTTTATTTACATTTTATACTGAGGACAATGCAGGAACAAGCACAAACCAGGCAGGGAAAGAGAAGATGAGGTTTCTTAGAAGTAATCAATATTCAGAAAATTAAACTTGGGAACATAAAATGGTAGCATACTTATGTAAAAACTACCATTAAAAAAAAGATGAAGGGGGTTGGAATGTGGATTACTGAGAGTCATTTCCTACCATGCAAGAAGACCTGGGTTCGATTCCTCAGTAGCACATACACAGGAAAAGCCAGAATTAATTCTGTGGCTCAAGTAGTAGAGAGCTACAGAGAGTGCCAAGGCCTTGTGTTTAACCCAAGAACTGGCAAAGAGATAGCTAGGTAGATAGGTACGTAGGTAGATAAGTAGATACATAGATACATAGAAACATAGATACATAGATAGATACATAGAAAGATGATAGATGAATCTGGTTTGGATGTCAGGAGGAAAGAAGGGCTTTCGTAACTGTTTTCTACCTTCAAATACAATGTTACCCTGGAGTTCTTCCTGCTAACAAGGCTAGGGCTCAGATCCTGAGAACTTCATTTGAACCCAGGATGGGTCAATAATGTTTCTTTCCTGCTTCTATAGCTGGAGAACTCTAAGAACATTTAGAGTGCAAGTACTTATCACCAACGGAAACACAGGAAACTCTTGAACTTTTGACATTTCAGCAGTGGAAGTCTGAGTGTCATAGACTTTCCTGCCCTGGCTGGCTTCACCCTGTGATCCTGAGACCTCAGCTAGGATGACAGGTGTGAGGTACTGGTGCTCTGCTAGGTTCAGAACTGTAATGACATTGACAATACAAGTCAAGGCTCATCACAAAGGGTTTGGGGAGCATATTAAACCTTTCAACAATGGACCTTTCAGAACCCTGTAGGACACAATGTTGTAATTCTAGAGTCTGAGAGGCTGGGCATATGGATGTGCTACACTTGAACCTGGAGCTCTGACTCCAATTCTGGTCTACATCAGCATTCATTTCCAGAGAATGTTCTCCTAATCAGCAAATAAGAAAAGTAATTTGATTGACCCTCACTTTTTTCCAGTTTGTCTGTCTGGAACTCAAACCTGGGCACTGTCCCTGAGCCCTTCAGTTCAAGGTGAACACTCTACCACTTGAGTCATAGTGCCACATGTGGTCTTTTTGTGGTTCATTGGAGATAAGAGTTTAACAGGTTTTCCTTGCCTAGGCTGTATTTGAACTGTGGTCTTCAGATCTCAGCCTCCTTAGAAGCTAGGTATCCAGTTGTGAGCCACTGGCATCTGGCCTATTGTTTCTCACAGTCCTGGGGCTTGACCTTAGGGTATGGGTACTGTCTCTGAGCTTCTTTTTCTCAAGGCTAGCGCTCTACCACTTGAACCACTCCACAGCTTCTAGGTTTTTCTGAGTATGTGGCACTGAGGATTCAAACCCTGGCATTCATGGATGCTGAGCAAGCTCTATACCAATAAGCCACATTCCCAGCCCCACCCTTAAAATTTTATCCCGCAACTTGCCTATCCTCAAGAAAAGGCTTCTGAGTGTAAATCATCTAAAGAAATCCCTTAAGAAGTTGTCAAAAGATAAATAAGAAAAAGCTCACACTTGGGAGAGACTCTAAACCTGATGACTGTGACTAATGCCTCCATTTAATTATGTATCATGTTTCAACACTTAATAAAGTATTAATGAAAAACGAGTCAATGACCTAATTTATTTTGTATAATTTTGTAATAGATGTACAAAACATAATAAATATTATGTGTATAATAATACTAAATACAATAAACTATAAAATGTATAAAATAAAATAAATACAAAATCAATTAAAATCATAATATGTAATAAACATACACATGTAAATATATAATATATTACACATATATAGAAATATTTTTTCTATTGCAGGTCCTTCATTCAGAACTCTAGTCTGAATTTCTTTTCCTCCAGGACAGTGAGTTTTTCATTCACCCATGGTGCAAAAGAGTTACCTAGAATGTGAGATCAAATCCCAGCAATGATGGAAATACTGCCCCCAGTTCCAAGACAGTGACTAATTTTTTTAAAGTCAAGCAGTTAAGCTTACTCAGTTCCATACTGAACATTAAGAAAAAGCAGTGTAGAATTATGTACATCTATTCAGACATTTTTCCCTTACCCCCAAAAGGCTTCTCTGAGCATGACTTTTTTCATTTTTTTATTGTAAAAATATCATACAGATGGGTTACAGTTAAATGAGCAAGGCACATTTCCTATTGAACATTGTTGCCTCCTCCTTTGTTTTCCCCATACCATCCCTTCCCTCCCATCTCCATATCTACTCCCCCTGCCGATCTCAGTGACTTAACTTATTATTTTTGGCTTTGCACAGGGTTTGATCTAAAGTAGTGGCAACTCTGAACTTTCCCTCATATTGCGACACATTTACCAAGACCCTGAGTTCAAATTCCAGGCTAGGAAAGAAAAATGGCAGAAATTCCAAACCAGGGAGCTTTATTTTTTATTTAGTTAAATGATTAATTAATTTTTTAATTTAATCTTTATTTTGCCAACACAGGGGTTGAACTCAGGTCGTGCAACACTGCCTCAGCTTCAATCGCCCTAGGCTGGAGTACAACCTCTGGACCCATAGCCGATCTTGGGATCCTAGGCCCAGAGGGCATGCACGAAGAAAAAAAAGTAGGATACCACAAAAAGTGCCGAGCTGCAGAGGGCTGGGGATTTACATTTTTTATCTTTACACGGTGACCATCTTGGTTCTGAATGACACAGCTGCAATTGGACCTGACCAGCCATTGCTGAAGGCTGGAGGGCTATCAGGGAAACCATAGGCCTACCTGTCAACCATAGGCCCTGGGTTCAAATCCCGATCCTGACACCTACCAATGGCAGGAGATCACAAGAGACTAATTCCTGTGCATAGGAATACCTATTGAAAGATAACTTCATGCTTCAGTGTAGTCTAAAATTGGAAGCAATAATACTATCATACGGATTGATCTTAATTAATAGTTTATTGAACATAAAAAGAATAATATTCCTTCAGTGGCAGTATAATAAATGCATAAAAGTTGGTAGGAACATAGTAGGTTTCATTCAATCATAGACAAACAGATCTGGTGCTCCTTTCCAATATGTATTTATTTGTATACCATCATCTGCCTATCCATGTATCACTGTTTTGGCTAAAACTGGGGCTGGATCTCAGCACTTGGGAACCACCTGAGAGCTTCATTGGCTAGAGGCTGCTGTGCTCACACTCATCCATTCATGAATTGGGACTGCTAGGCCCTGACTTCAGATCCAAGCACTGCCAAAAATATAATCTTGCAGTAAGAAGCCGAGTATGACACATGTTTTCTTTTTCTGGGAGAGTCCTGAGTGTCAGGCATGATGGATATCATATCTACAAATCTGGATGCTGTGATAGGATGTAAACAATGTAATAAATGGTAGCGGTGTCATCAGAGTCAATAAAATGATTGCTAAATAAATTAATAAAACCAGAAATACAATGAATAACTACACCAAACACAATATGTACTGAATATTTGTATGGAATTGTAAATCCTATGTTTAAAATGGATATAAAGAGTATGTTTTCCCAGCCTGAAGCTTGAATTCAGACCTAGGGAACAGGCCTGACTTTCTTGTCTTCAAGCATGGTCAGATTCCCTGCTCTCACAGTGCTGCATATTTACCCAGACCTTGAGTTCAAATACCAGGCCTGGCAGAAAAAATGGCACGAATTGCAAACCAGGGGGCTAATTTTTTTAATGGCGGGTTATTGTGGAAGCCATTGTCCTGCATGACAACATAGGTTGTGAGCCCTGGAGAAGCAAAAGTTGAGGAGGTGACACCTCCACAAGTTGAGCATCGCAGAGGATGGAGACATGCCCCAGACCTAGAGGGATGTGGCTCTGTGAGCACTCTCAGAGGCTGAAATCCACAGGGGGAAACTCCCACTGCAGGAGTGGTGACCCCTTTGCAGGGAGCACCACACAGCAGCTCAGTGGTAGACAGAGCTGGAACCACAGGACTCCTGCCCCATGAGCTGCCACCAGAGCAGGCGTGGGGATGGGAAGTGGGACAGGGGGCATCCGAGAACAAAATCTGCTTCATCCATGACCTGCATGATGACGTGGACTTCCATAGTCCAGCGGATGAGCACCACCATTGATGCAGCCAGCTGTTGGCACACATCTGCACTGTCTTGGAGTCCCTCATGGCGTGTAAAGAGCAGATGTTCATCCTGGATGAACTGTGTCTGGAGAAAGCCAAGCGCATGTGCTGGCTCTCCCAGGAGAAGATGGAGAAAAGAGAGCTGGGGGAGCTGCTGTTCCTTCTTGCAGGGGAAAAAGCGGATAGAAGGCTCCAGATGCCGGCACAGGATGAGCCCCCACCACTGCAGCTGCTTCAGATGCCTCAGGCTCTGGGGTGGGCAAAATGAGGGAGGAGCAGAAAGGTTTTGAAGAATTGCAACTTCAAGACAGCTTGGAAACTGCCAGAGGAGAGGTCTGGGTTCCCGACCCTGTAGATGACTCCCCTTTGGAGCACATCCTGCAGCAGATGCCCCACATCCAGAGCCACCTACAGCTGGTAGGCTTGGTCAAGGAGCGCTCCCTTTCTTTCTTCTGTAGACTGATGTGGATGATGACTTTCTATGTGACATACTGATTCTCAAAAGCCATGCCAGCCACCAGAAATAAGTGGCCAGGTAGCCTTCTCTCAGGCCTCCATCAGCAGTGTGATGGGAAGGGTAAACTGAAGGTCAGGTGGGGCAGAGGCTGCTGGGAAGGGGCCTGAATTCAAAGGACATCTAATAGCCCATTGGTGGCCAGGGAAGAAACCCATGTTATGCTTATCTCAAACAATAAATTGTTTTCAAAGGAAAGAAAAGCCTCCAACAAAGATTTGTTCTTCAAGTCCTCTGGCTTGAACTCAGGGCCTGGCCCCTGTCCCTGAGTTCTTATTGGTTAAGGCTGGCACTCTACCAGTTGAGTGTTTTCTGATAGTTCATCGAAGATAAGAGTCTCACACACTTTCCTGCCCAAGCTGGCTTGGCACCATGATCCTCCAGATCGCAGCTTCCTGAGTATCTAGGATGACAGGTATGAGCCCCCAGTGCCCAGCTTGTGATGACTTTTGAAGGCATTTTGTCAAGTCTGTAAAAGGAGTCTCAAATGGCCTGGATAGACCATGACCCAATCAAGGAGCTGGGATGGGGGAAGGCTCAACTTCTAGCCTTTCTGTTCTCCAAAATTAAAGATGCCAGTTGGTGTTGTAGGCATCAAATACCTAGGCCAACAGCCATCAGGCTTAGTGGGGAATAGGTAGAGAATACCCAAAGATTGCAGTGTAGAAATCTCTGATTTTGCATGCATGTGGTGTGTGTGTGTGTGTGTGTGTGTGTGTGTGTGTGTGTGTGTGTGTGTGTGTGAACTCAGGGCCTAGGCTCTATCCCTGAGTTTTCTTGGTCAAGCCTAGTACTCTGCCACTTGAGCCACAGTTCCACTTGCTTTATGATGGTTAATTGTAGGTAGGAATCTCAAGCACTTTCCTGTCCAAGGTGGCTTGAATCAAGAGTAAACACAACTCAGAAAGAATGACATTGCCCCATTTGTTAGGAAATGGAAAAACTTGGAAAAATTATATTAAGTGAAGTAAGCCAGGCCCACAGAAACATAGGTCCCATGGTTTCCCTTATTTGCAATATCTAGTATATGTATGAGTCAAGCGGAAAAGGTCAGATAATGTGATGTCAGGAAAATGAACCCTTAGATGTGTATTTTAATGTTTTTTTTCTTTCATGCATGTGTTTCTAACACATTTATAAGATTATCTCTTTGTTGCTTTGTATGTCCCTCCCCCACAGTATAACCCCTGCTTTCACTATATTTGATGTCAGTATAACTTGTGGAGGAGATGGGGAAAAACCAGTTGTTTAAGGATACAGGTGGACCTGTTGCAACAATGAGAAGTAAAAGTTGTCATGTCCATAACGAGCTTTACAATGTCGGTGCGGGGGGCGGGGGGGGAAGGAGAAAGATTGGGATTGGGGGGGAGGGGGGAGGCTGGGAAGAGAAGTGAAGGGTAAACAAAGGAGGAGGCTGCAATGCTTGGTATGAAATGTACGCATTATCCTGCCCATGTAATTGTAACCTCTCTGTACAGTATGTTCACAAATAAAAAAAAATAAAAAAAAGAGTAAACACAACTCACAGGTACAATCCCCATGGTGGGCAACTCCTGCCCCCTGCTGGCCAGACGTGGAACATGAGAGGCCATGCCATTGTCCTCTAGATTTCAATTGGGGGAAGTGACCAGGGACAAACGGACTTTTGCTCACCATGGGTGCTGATGCCAGAGCAGATCTGTTCCACCCTAGGCCAAGAGAGCGCCAGGAGTCCCAGATCCTAGGGACACAAGGAAGGGAGAGGTCAGCTCCAGGCCGAGCTAAGAGGCTTTGCCCACAGACACCCCAACATGGCCTTCCTAATCACCTTAAGATCTGACAAAGAACAACCCAAAAAAAAAACAAAATTGGAGCTGTGGGTCAAAGTGCTACAGCTCTAGCATTGAACCAAAGAGATCAGGGACAGAGCCCCTAAGATTTGAGTTCAAGACCCCCAGCTGACCCTGCCCCATAAAACACAGGTTGGCTAAAGTAAACTTGTAGGATTTGTAAAGTGTTTCTGAAGAATGGTGATACTAAAGAAAGCACCCTAATTCTAATGACAACTATGTGCTGAGTCCTTCACAGGGTGCTGTTTGCTGGGGCCTTCCCACATGGAGTTTTGTGCTGAGTCCTCAAAAAGGTGCTGTTTTCTGAGTCATCCCAAAGGGTGCTATGTGCTGAGTCCCTGAGAAGAGTGGGCCATGCTGAGTTTTTTAAGGGTGCTGTGTCCCTTACACAACGTACTATATGCTGAGTCCTTCAAAAGGTGCCGTGTGCTAATTCACCCCAAAGGGTGCTGCTATGTGCTGAGCCTTTGAGAAGTGAGGGAGGAGGTGAATTTTTCAAGTGCTTTGTGCCAAGACCTTAAAATAGGGTGCTCTGTACTGTCCTGCAAATGGTGCTCTGGGCTGAGTCCTTTGACAGTGTGGTATGTACTGAGTCCTTCCACACTGTGGTATATTCTGAGTCTTTCAAAATTGTGCTATCTGCTCAGTTTTTTGAAGGGTGCTATGCACTGAGTGCTTTACACAGAGTGCAATGTACTCAGTCCTTCAAAGGGGGCTGTGTGTTTCTTAACACAGGATGCTATGTACTGAGTCCCTGGGAAACAGTGCTGTACGCTTGAGTTTTTCAAAGCATGCCATGTGCTGAGTCCTTTACACTGTGGGCTATGGACTCCCTCTTTCAAAGGATGCTGTGTGCTGAGTACTCTACACAGTGTACTATATACTGAGTCATTCAAAGGGAGCTGTGTACTGAGTCCTTTACACAGGGTGCTTTGGGCTGTTTTTTGAAGTGTGCTGTGTGCTGAGTCATCTCAAAGGGTGCTATGTTCTGAGTCCTTGAGAGGCAGTTATCCCCAACAAGCACACACACACAAACACACACACACACACACACACACACACACACACACACACAAGGGTCACTGTACACCTGCTTGGTGTGTAGAGTGCAGGGGGAAGGAGGAGAGTCTCCTCCCGTGGTGGGGCTGAGGGGAGATTCGATCCCCCGGGCAGGTACTGGGGTTAGGGGCGTGTGATGAGCTGAGGTGAGGCTACAATTGCGTGGCCTGGAAGACTTAGGGTCCAGTCAGGGCTGGGCTTTCAGCAGGGGTGGGGGTGGGGGCAAAGGAGAAGGGAGCATGGCAAGGGGAGGAGGGGTAGGACCCAGGGCACACTGTGTTTGCAGTGCGGGGCCGATGAACTCCATGGGGGCAAGGCAGCCCAGGAGAGGAGTGAGGGCAGAGAGAGAGAGAGAGAGAGCAGATCGAAGAGTGAGCACACACACAAAGGCAAGCAGCTTTATAGGCTGGCAACCTCCAAAATCTTAGTGCAGATCCTGGCGAGGAGCACAGAGCATGTGTAGCCTGTGCAGCAGGACATTGCCACAGGCAGCTACTCGGAGGTGTGGTGGCCATGGCAGGCCTGAGTCTGAGGTCCCTGCCCAGGGAGTATGGCAGTGAAGGTGGCTAAGGCAGGGGCAGTGTTGGCTGATGAGGAGGAGCAGAGGCCATGTGCAGCCCCTACATGCCCCGCAGACGCCAGCCTGCCCACTTCCTGCAGCATCGCGTTTCAAACATAGTGTTTTTGGCTCAGACCCATGGTGCCTCTCGAAGTCGCCCAGCAGAGATGGCACGCCCCTGGCTTGCTTGCAGCCCCTAGCAGGTCTCGGATCCCTGTCTTCGTACTCTGGGCCTGCATGCCTCTGGAGCCTCTGCCTACAGCGTCTCCCAGTAGCACACATGAGTGGCTGCCCCATGGGCCTGCACCCTGGGAACCCTCCTGCCAAAAGACCCTCTCCTGCTGACATGGACCCGCCCCTCCTGCCTCCCCTCTCCTGCTATTGTGTGCCCCATGCCCCACAGCCTGTCATGTCCCTGCCAAAAATGTACCCCAGGGTTGGAGAGTGGGAGTGGGTGTTGACCCCGGGATCCCACCCCCACACTAGTAACCGGTGTACCAGGAAATGGAGTGATGCAGGAATGGGTGAGGAGGGGTCGCCACAGAGCTTGTGGCCTGGAACAGTGGGAGCCACACAGCTGCTCATCTGCACCCTTCCTATTCCTGTTGGGAACCTGGTGGCTTTAGTCAGAGGTGGGGAGCAGCACCTCCACACCTGCCTTCTTGGGTCTTTTGCTTTTTGCTGGGGGTGGTGGGTGTTGGATGCAAAAGATAGGCCCTCCTTGCTGTGTGAGCCGTTGTCTTCTGTGCTCGGTCACCCTTTCACCTGAGGAGGGTCCCAGAAAAGCCCACTAGTTATGTGAGGGCACTTGGAGTCAGGTAGAAGGTGAATACCTGGGAAGAACACACCCCATCTGACACACATATACCTGACCTGTGCCCACCACGTCAGCTGTCAACAGTTCTCACAGGGTGATCACATTTCCTAGCTCTCCCAGCATCTGCTGGCTCACAGTCCATCTGCTCTCCTAGTCCTTCACAAGAATCCCCGAAGTCACCCAGAAGCATCTAGGCTGGAAATAGGGAGTCTGTCCATGTATGTAGCCTTTAGGACCCCATGCATTTCCCAACACTGCCCCCACCCCAGGTCAGACACCCCTCTGGGACACTTTGACCCCCCTGCTTGTTTTTAGTCCTGGCTCTGAGGATCCACCTATCTCAGGACACCTTCACACAGAATCCTGGCCTGGGATTTTGGTGAATGGTGAGTAAATGCTGGTTTTCCAAGGGAAAGTGTCTGGCCCTTGAGAAAGGGAGAGGCAGAGTGGTTCTGCGTTATTAGAGCGGTGCTCCTTTGGGTGGGAGCCACTAGTTTGACAAGGGAATCCCTGTGCTCCAGCTTGTACCTTGTCCCAGAGGAGGAACCAACAAACTCAGGAGAGACACTGCTGGGTCTATTTGTGTGTGAGTCTCTGTGTGTGTGTGTGTGTGTGTGTATGCAAGAGAGAGAGAGAGAGAGGGATGGAGGGAGAGAGAGAGAGAGAGAGGGATGGAGGGAGAGAGAGAGACAGAGAGAGAGAGAGGGAGAGAGAGAGGGAGAGAGAGAGTGAGAGAGAGAGGAAGAGAGACAGAGAGGGAGAGAAAGAAGGAGAGAGAGATCATCTTTCTCCTTATACTTGCCTGTCTGTGCTCAGGTGAGTGATCAGTTGGCAAATTGCAGGTGCTGCATGGAGGAGTCTTCTGTCACAGGTCTGGATTTACGTGTGTATGCGTGTGTGTGTGTGTGTGTGTGTGTTCGGAGAACAGGGAGAACAATGAAAACATATTTAAGTCATTTTGTCTAAAAATAGCAAAAACATTTTATATGTATGTGTGTGTGTGTGTGTATTCTTTTTTCATCAATGTCAAGTATGAGTACAGCCATAATTTTTGTTTTCTCCTTGAACGTTTCATGGCTCCTTTGGAGAAATTTTCAGTAGACGTTCCTTTCCACCTACCTCTTCCCTATTTCCTCTAGCCCACAGTAGCTGCTGGGCCTGTGTGGGTCTCCGGTAGGAGGCCTGTGTGAATTGCAGACCAGAGTGGACATCTGTCCTTCTGTCTTCAGCCAGAAGGATCATGAGGCAAGTGTGAATGCAGCCGTACTCTTCTAGCCAGACAGTCTGCTCTCGTGTGTATAGTTGGAGCTGATTCAAGGGTTGGGAATGTGTCTGCCAAACATAATTAAGGAATTAAATGCGGGGGAGGGGGTGTTGAGGAGGGCAGGGGCTGTGAGGCTATGAGGGTCTGGAGAGTGGTGAACGATGTGACATGGCACATGGTTCACCACGACCAAGGATGAGAAGGCAAACTTACCCAGGGCATTGACTGTGTCCGTGGGAATCTGGCCAGAGAGCTCTGGACCCCCACTGATGACATGGATTCCCTCCCGCGGCATTGTACCAGTGGTCAATCATCTCTGGGGTTCTGCAAACTCCAATCTGTGTCCCGCCTGGGCAGTTTCCTGCTGGGCAGTGGTAGGCACGTGCATTCCCCCTGCGAAGCCCGCCCGGTATCAGGCCATGGCAGTCAGCAAGGGCTCTCTGAATGCCAGTTCCTTTTTTTTTTTAATTTTAATTGTTATTTTTTGTGAACATACTGAACAGAGGGGTTACAATTACATAGGCAAGATAATGAGTACATTTCTTACCAAGCATTGCAGCCTCCTCCTTTGTTTACCCTTCACATCCCTTCCCAACTTCCCCCCGCCCCCCCCAACCCCCCCCCCCACCCCTCCCGCACCAAAGTTGTAAAGTTCGTTTTCAACATGACAACTTCTACCTCTCAAAGTTGCAACGGGTCCTCCTGTGTCCTTAAACGACTTGTTTTTCCCCATCTCCTCCACAAATTACACCGACATCAAATATAGTGAAAGCAGGGGTTAGACTCTGGAGAATGGACACACAAAGCAACAAAGAAATAATCTTATAAATGAGTTAGAAACAAATGCATGAAAAAGAACATTGAAATATATATCTAAGGGTTCATTTTCCTAACATCACATTATCTGACCTTTTCTGCTTGACTCATACATGTAGTAGATATTGCAAATAAGGGAAACCATTAGACCTATGTTTCTTTGTGCTTGGCTTACTTCACTTAATACAATTTTTCCAAGCCTTTCCATTTCCTAAAAAATGGGGAAATGTCATTCTTTCTGATGGAGACATAGAATTCCATTTTGAATATATATACCACATTTTCTTGATCCATTAATCTACTGAGGGGCATCTGGGTTGGTTCCATATCTTAGCTATGGTAAATAATGCTGCAATAAACATAGTTGTGCTGGTAGCTTTAGTGTGGTCTTGTTTGTAAACATTTGGGTAAATGCCCAAAAGTGGGATTGCTGGGTCTTAGGGGAGCTCTATGTGGAGTCTTTTGAGGAACCTCCATACTGCTTTCCAAAGTGGTTGAACAAGTTTACACTCACACCAACAATGAAGTAAGGTTCCCTTCTGTCCACATCCCCTCCAGCATCTGTTGTTGTTAGAGTTCTTGATTATAGCCATTCTAACTGGGGTGAGGTAATATTTCAATGTTGTTTTGATTTGCATTTCATTTATGGCTAGGGTTGTTGAGCATTTCTTCATGTGTCTATTGGCCATCCTTCTTTCTTCTTCAGAGAAATTTATCTTTAATTCTTTCGCCCACTTATTTATTGGGCAGTTGTTTCTTTGAGGATTTGTTGTTGGGGGATTTAATTTTTTGGGTTCCAAGTATATTTTAGAAATGAGACCCTTCTCCGTCGTATGGCTAGTGAAGATCTTCTTCCAATCTGTGGGCTTTCTATTGATCTTGCAAGATATGTCCTTTGCCATGCAGAAGCTCTGCAAATTCATGCAATCCCATTTGTCAAACCTATCGTTGATTTGTTGTGTGTCTGGGTCTCTAATAAGAAAATTTCAGCCTGAGCCAAGGAGACCTAGGGTTTCTCCTATTCCATCCTGTAACGATTTCAGAGTGTCTGCTATGACTCCGAGGTCTTTGATCCATTTGGAGTTGATTCTGGTGCAGGGGTGATATATAAGGATCTAGCTTTAGTTTTCTACAAGTAGTTAACCAATTTTGCCAGCACCATTTACTGAAGAGGCTGTCTTTCTTCCATTTTATTAATTTAGCTCCCTTATCGAAGATTAGATGCCTATAGGTCTGTAGGTTCATTTCTGGGTTTTGAATTCTATTCCATTGGTCCGGAGGTCTGTTCTTATGCCAGTACCAAGCTGTTTTGATTACTATGGCTTTATAGTAGAGTTTGAAATTTAGTATTGATATTCGACCAGCAGTGTTCTTTGCCTTGAGGAGCGTTTTTGCTATTCTGGGTCTTCTATTATTCCATATGAATTTTTGGATTGCCTCTTCTATTTCCTTGAAGAATGAGTTTGGAATTTTGATAGGTATCTCATTGAATTTGAAGATGGCCTTGGGAAGTACTGCCATTTTCACGATGTTAATCTTTCCAATCAAGGATCATGGGAGGTTTTGCCATTTTCTAAGTTCTGTTTTGATTTCCTTGTTCAAGATTGTAAAGTTTTCATCATAGACGTCGTTCTCTTCTTTGGTTAAGTTAACTCCTAAGTATTTTATTTTTTGAGGGGCTATTACAAATGGAGTTACTTTCCTAATTGCAGCCATACTTTTCTCATTGTTGGCATACAGAAAAGCCATTGATTTTGGGGGGTTAATTTTATACCCTGCGAATATGCCAAAGTTTTGAATCAGCTTGAGTAATTTGGTATTGGAGTCTTTGGGGTTCTTTAAATACAAGATCATATCACCTGCAAAAAAGGGAGAGTTTTTTTTTCTTCTTTCCCTCTTTGGATCCCTTTTATGTTTGCATCTTGTCTTATTGCTGTAGCTAGGCATTCTAATACTAGATTGAAGAAGAGAAGTGGAGAGAGTGGTCATCCTTGTATTGTTCCTGAGTTAAAAGGAAATGGCTTTATTTTTTCACCATTAAGTATAATGCTTTCTGTAGGTTTGTCATATACAGCCTTTATTGTATTGAGGATTGTTCCATGGATTCCTAATTTTTCCAAAACCTTCATCATAAAGGGGCGTTGGATCTTGTCAAATGTATTTTCTGCATCTATTGAGATAACCATGTGGTTCTTATCCTTGCTCCTGTTAATGTGCTGAATAATATTAAGTGTTTTGCATATATTGAACCAGCTGTGCATCCCTGAAATGAATCCTGTTTGATCGTGGTGTACGATTTTTTGGATGAATTGTTCGAGTCGATTGGCCAAAACTTTGTTGAGAAGTTTTGCATCAATGTTCATCAAAGAAATGGGTCTATCGTTCTCTTTCTTTGATGAGTCCCTGCCTGGTTTTTGGATGAGGGTTGTGATGGCTTCATAGAATGTGTTCGGTAGTGAACTTTCTCTTTCAATTTCATTGAATGGTTGGAGGAGTACTGGTGTGAGCTCTGCTTTGAAGGCCTTGTAGAATTCCGCTGTAAAACCATCTGGTCCTGGAATTTTCTTACCTGGGAGGTCTCTTATTGCTGTTTCTATTTCAATGCTTGATATGGGCCTGTTAAGATGGTTTAACTCATCTTGGTTTAGTTTTGGCATGTCAATATTTGCTAGGAAAAGGTCCATTTCTGTCAAGTTCTCAAACTTATTACCATAAAGTTTTGAGAATTATTCCCTTATGATGTTCTGAATCTTGGTTGTTTCCGTGGTGATGTTTCCATTCTCGTCTCTGAGTTTATTTATTTGAGTGTGTTCTCTTCTTTTTCTGATAAGATTTGCTAAGAGTCTGTCAATTTTGTTAATTTTTTCGAAGAACCAACTCTTTGTTTTGTTGATTCTTTCTGTAGTTTTTGTGGATTCTAATTCATTTAATTCTGATTTAATTTTGATTATTTCTTTCCATCTACTGGATTGGAGTTTATCTTGCTGCTCTTTTCCAAGGAGTTTCAGATGTGTCATTAAATTGTTGGTTTCAGATCTCTCCAATATGTTGATATAGGAGCTCAGAGCTATAAAATTGCCTCTGAGTACTTCCTTTGCTGTGTCCCAGAGGAGCTGGTAATTTGTGTGCTCATTTTTGTTGAATAGCATGAACATTTGAATTTCCTTTCTAATCTCTACCATGACCCACTCGTGATTCAGCAGTGTGTTGTTCAGCCTCCATGTGTTACCGGACTTTCTTTGGTGGCTTTTGCTGTTGAGTTCTAATTTTATTTCCTTGTAGTCAGAGAGAATGCAAGGTCTAACTTTAATGTTTCTGAATTTGGACAAGTTTGCTTTGTGGCCTAAAATGCGGTCTATTTTTGAAAATGTTCCATGTGATGCTGAGAAAAACGTGTGTTATGATGTTACTGTGTGAAATATTCCGTAGATGTCTGTTAAATATAGTTGATTTTGCAGGTGTTTAAATCTGCGGTTTCTCTGTTGAGTTTTTGCCAAGTTGATCTATCTAGTGGGGAGAGCGGTGTGTTAAAATCCCCAACAATTGATGTCTTTGGATCTATGTGGGATTTGAGGGAAAGTAGTGTTTCTTGGATAAATTTTGGTGCTCCATTGTTTGGCGAATAGATATTTAGAATTGTAATATCCTCCTGAAGGAGAGATCCCTTAATTAGTATGTAGCGACCTTATTTATCTATTGTCACGAATTTTAATTTAAAGTCTATTTTATCTGATATTAAGATTGCAACTCCTGCCTGTTTATGGGGGCCGTTTGCTTGGTAGATTTTTCTCCAGTCTTTAAAATTGAAATTGTGTTTGTTTTTATGGGCAACATGTGACTCCTGAAAGCAGCAGATAGATGGATCTTGTTTTTAATCAAACTAGACAGTCTATGTCGCTTAATTGGAGAGTTAAGTCTGTTAATGTTAAGAGATAGGACTGAGAGGTATTTGGGAGTTCCTGCCATGTTATCCACCTTCTTGGGCATTGCAAAAACTGGGTTCTTCCTATGGTTCTTGGATTCTCAGTTTGGGTGCAGTTTCTTGGCCTTTATTTTGGTCTTGTTGGTTTTCTATATGTAGGACATCTTTAAGAATCTTTTGTAGGGCTGGTTTGGTGGAGATATATTGTTTCAATTATTCTTTGCTATGGAAGGCTTTTATTTGGCCTTAGATTATGAAGGAGAGTTTGAATGGGTACAGTATTCTTGGTTGATAGTTGTTTGTTTTTAGGGCTTGGCATACATCATTCCAGGCTCTTCTTGCTTTGATTGTCTCTGCTGAGAAATCTGAGGTGATTCTAATTGGTTTCCCTTTATAGGTGATTAATCTTTTCTCCTTCCCAGCTTTAAGGATCTTTTCCTTGGTCTGAGTTGATCCTTTGGGGATTATAATGTGGCAGTGGGATGTCCTATTCTGATCTGGTCTATTTGGAGTTCTAAAAGCTTCTTGTATCTGAATAGGCCTATCTTTTTCCATGTTTGGGAAGTTCTCTGCTAAGATCCTGTTAAACAAATTTCCTAGACCATTAACTTCTGTTTCTAGGTGCTCCTCTACACCCATTATCCTTAGATTAGGCCTTCTGATGGTGTCTTCCAAATGTTGGATAGATCTATCATATTTCTTGGACTTGTCTTGGATGGATGGATGTTCTTTCTCTATAATATCTAGGCTGTCTTCAATTCCTGAGATTCAATCTTCTGCATGCTCTAACCTGCTCTCAAGACTTTCTACTTTGTTTTTTATTTCTTTTCCTTCCAATTGGTCAGCTTTGATGGCTTCAAATTCTTTGTTGAAGCTTTGTTTTACATCTTATATGAACTTCTTTACTTCCTTAATTTGGTGTTTAGTGTTTATTCTTAAATCACTTAGTTGATTGGTTATGGTTTCCTTGGACTCCCATTCCTTCTGTTGGGTTCCATTCAGCATTCCCTTTGTGGTCTCCCTGACTTCCTTCAGCTCTTTGTTAATGGATCCCATGAATGCCTTTAGTGATCTTTGTGTATTCTCATACTGCTCTCTCAATTCCTGTATTCCTCTTTGCTTAGCTTCCTCCCATTCATGCCATTCCTGTAGTTCTTTTTGAATGTTGTCAGCCTGTTCACGCCATTCCTGCCTTTCTCTTTGAGTATTCTCATGCTGCTCACGCAAATCCTGTATCAGTTTTTGAGTAGCTTCGTCACGCTCATGATATTCCTGTATAAACCTTTGGATTGCCTCCACTCTCTCCCTTTCACTCTCATACAGAGTCCTTTGCAGGATTTCAATCTTTTCCTGCATTGACCTATTGATTGCCTCCTCTCTCTCCCTATCACGCTCATACAGAGTCTTTTGTAGATTTTCAATCTTTTCATGCATTGACCTTTTGTTTGCCTCCGCTCTCTCCCTATCACGCTCATACAGGGTTCTTTGTATGTTTTCAATGTTTTCATTTATCATGTTTGTCAGCAGTGTTTGTAGAGCTATTTGGGAACTCTCCTCTGGATTATCCATTATCTGTTCTGTCCCCTGATTATAATGCCATTTTTCTTGTGGTTTTCTGGCTTACTCTGCCCATTTGTGATGAAAATAACACCAGTTTTGTGCTAGAACAGTAACTTAAGGCAAGCATCAACCAAAGTCTGAATTTGCACAGTCAATAGTCTGCAGATACAATCTAGTTCAACCGATACCTCTATTCAACATCAAACATCTATATATTAATGGGCAATGAAGCGCAACTAAGAATTTGATAAACCAGAAATTATTAGGGTTAGGGAGAGTTGTGGGTAAAAAATAGGAGTAGTGTGATGTGGGAAGGTACAGGGAGAGTTAACATAACTAAGTCCTAGACTCAAAGCAGGAAATAGGTTGGATAGGATGAAAGTAGAGAGATAGAAAGCAAGAAGAAAGAGAAAGGAATAAAAAAAGAGACCAGGAAAAAAATAGAAAAATAAAAATTAATAATATGCAGAAATGAGAACAAACTATTCAAAGAACGTGAATATAATGAGAGAAAGGGAGGGATATAAAGGAGATGTGAAAAACTTAAAAATAAAAATACTTAAAATATTATATAGGTATAAAGAGGTAGTACTGCTATTAAGGAATTTAAGTCTCAGAGGTTTTGAATTGAGTAATAAATTTGTGGCTTAAGTGTGTACACAATGAGGGATAGGGTTTTAGAGTCAACTACGGGTTTATGTGAGGATATACAGAACAACAATTAAGTTCCATAAAGAAGAACAAAAGAGAGAAAAAGGTCAGAAAGATAAGGAAGAAAGAAAAAAAAAGATCAGAAGTTCAGTCAAGCTAAGCAAAAAAACAAAAAGAAAAAAAATTTAAAGGAAATAAAAAGAAAGAAAAACGCACACACACATGTATCACTAAAATAAAGATTATAAGGGGGAAAAAAGTTTCTAGAAAACATTTTTTTTCAAAAAAGTTAAAAATTAAAATAAAGTTTTAGAAAAGAAAAAAAAATGTAAAACGTATAAAGAAGAAGAAGAAAAAAAAGTTCTTTGATTTTTTGGGGAGGGTTAGGAAATATCCTGTATCTCCCTTGTGTCTGTAATCAGCCTCTGGTTGCAGTCTATGGTCTGCTTGTGGTCCTGTGGCTTGGTTGATTTCTTAAGTCAGTTTGTTTGGACAGGCAGAAAAATGCTCTATTTTACCCAGGATTTTGCGATCCTCCTCCCAAGTTAGTTCAATGGGAGGGGAGTCTGCTTCTATTATCACAAAAGAGGGAGATGCCTTTTTCCTCAAGTTTGGAGATGCTGTGATGAGGCTAGGTTCTGGGTAGAGTTGAGGCCTTTCAGCAAACAGTAGCTTTTCCCAGGGGCTAGTTTGTGAGAAACTCACAGAGCCCAGCCTGGAGACACTCTCAGGGTTTCTGTTTACTGATGTAGAGGCTGCTAAAGGTAGGGGAAGCCTCTGGTTCTTATTTCCCAGTGAAGAAAAACACCCCTAGGGCTGGCACCCGAACTGGGTGACTTTTCCCTGGGTGGAGCTGAGTCTGGCAGTTCACGCCATTAAGTTCTTGTGACCTGATAAATGACTCCTTTTATTCCAAGGCCTGAGTTGGAGCTAGCAGCTCCGCCAAGGTTTGTTGGTATCCAAGATGGAGATCTCCGGTACTGGGGGGGGGGGGGGAGGGGTGGCCTTCCCTCCTCTGCTCCCTGCGAAGGAGTGAGGATGTCAGACTTCTATTCACACCGAGTCTTGGTTCCTGGGTCATCTCTGGTCTGCGAACTGCAGGATGAAGATGGCTGCTCCTTGTAGGTTCTTGCTGGTGTGGAGTGGAATCCGCTCGCCGGCCACGTTTGGCTCTTTTGTCCCAGAATCTCTCTCTTTCAGGTATGGTGGTATGGCCACCTCTGCAGCGGAAGCGGCGGCCGCTGCTGGCAAGAGCTCAGATCTGTCTCCTTGCCTGGATTTTCCCTCTCTGGCCTAACTCTCTGTCCTGTGATGGCACACTTGGTGTGATTCTCTGGCTTAGGACTGTTCACTGGAACTCTAAAACTGCTTTCTATGCGAGAGCTTGTTGAGCCTCGAGCTTCTCCGCCATCTTCCAGGAACTCCTCTGAATGCCAGTTTCTGTAACCTGCTGTAGGCTGTCTAGAAGGAAAAGGGGACAGCTGACTTTGGAATCCTTTGATTGGGACAAATTAAATACCATGTTTTCCAGGGTTTTATCATGAAGCTGGCAATTTCCACTAACACCTGGGATTATGGGCCAAATTAGACGGACCATTTCAGCCACCAAACAATGACATTCAAAGCACCACAGGCAGAGTTCCCTAGCCAGATGGTCTCCTGCTATGAACATCATGCCTTGACTGCCTTTCTCTGGCAGCTGTTGATTCTATTCCTGCTCTCTCTAGGGTGACCACCACAATCGAGGACATCGAGGGGGGGCAGAGATTGTGACCACACCATCCCCAGCTTGCCCGCTGTGAGCAGAGATGATTCCCAGCATCTGCACTGGACTCTTGGAGATTCAGAAACCCGGGATCCTTCGAGGATCCTTTCTCTGAAACATGAATCTTGGGGGCCGGATATGGTAGACCATCCTGGCTAGCCCCAGGGGGAGAAGAGGAGGCCCCTTCAGCCAGGCCTTCAGCTCAAGGCAACCTCGTTCACACCTGTGTGGGGAATTGAGTGCCACAGAGATGGTCAGCCACTGGACAGAGATCTTTGAGAAGATAGGCATCTCAGAGGCCCTAGAATCCAGTGAGTACATCGTGGCTCACTTCCTTGGAGCCAAAACAGTTAAGTGCAGTGGCACCAGGAGGGCGGGAAGTGGGAGGACAGAGAACTGTGGGAGAGCTACATCAGGCTTCCCCCCACCAGGATGCTTAGCTGTATCAGATGGGACTTTTCTGTAGTATTGTCATAGGAAGATGCTCATTTATTTATCCAAAAAACAGTTAGAGTGTGAGCCAGGCTCTGGGGGGTCCATAGACAATGAAAGGTTCCAGTGCTGGTTCCACAGTACATGAAGAATCCTTGGTTTGAGCTGGATGCCGATGCTTCACACCTGTCATCCTAGCTACTAAGAGGCTGAGATGGGAGGATAGAGGCTTAAGGCCGGGGCAGGAAAGCCTGTAAGACTGTTATGTCCAACTAACTAACAAAAAGAAAACAACAGAAGTGGATGTGTGGCTGAAGCCGTAGTCTGTTGGCCTTGAGTAAAAAGGCTCAGTCACATAACCCAGGTTCTGAGTTCAAGGCCCAGGAGTGAGAGAAAGAAAGGAAAGAGAAAGAGGAGGGAATTACAGAGAGAGAAAAGGAAGAAAGGAAGGAAGAAGGAAGAACATGCAAGCCTTGGTTTGGAGTCCCTGGATCAAGGAGCCAACCATTCACATCTCTGTGGGGACAGTTTCAGAGCATAAAGGCAGTATGTATGACCAAGCCACAGACCCCTCAGCAACTTCATGACATCCAGAAGCCTGGTGGTCACCGACTGCAGAGGGAAGCAGCCTCGATTAGACCCTTGGGCTCAGGGTGGGTCACCAGGTTTCAATCATCTCCGGCCCCAAGGAGTTTATTTTCTTGTCAGATAAGAAGGAAATGTATAAGGGCTAGGGAGGTGTTGGGGTGATGGAGTGTCAAGAGGGGGGAGCAAGGGATAAAAAGGAAGATGAAGAGGGAGGATGATCCCAGTTCAGGTGTGTCAGGACCTCGCCTGTCAACCTAGACCATCACTGATAGAGCTTTTGACACAGACACATTGCAATTAAATGTCTTGGTGCCCGTTGACCACCTGGCTATCATCCACCTCAGGATGCCTGTGCAGTATGACTTTGGGGACTGGGATTTCCAGGCTCAATCTGAAGGTAACATCCCCGGTGTTCATTTCTCGACCAGAGAAAGAGGTAAGCATGCCACTGGCACAGGACAGACAGGGAATGAGGGCGGGAGTCGGGTTCAGTGGTGCCCCAAGTCTTCCTCGAGTGGGCGTTAAGACCCTGTGATTGCCATTCTCAGAGGCAGAGGTGGGTGTCTTTGCTGGCTCAGCCTTTAGTCTAGATGGCAGATCTGGGACTCAGAGAGGGCCAACTGAAGGTGGGGAAAGGTTGGGTAGAGGCTGGTGGGAAAACTAGAGGCACTAGGCTCTGAGCATTGTTGTTTCTTTGAGGATACTCACCACCTAGGAACATTCCTGGGATGGATGAGCCCTTTTCTCCTTTCCAAGAGAGAGGGACCATTGGCCCAGAAATCCTTTCGTTCCCACATCTTGTGGTTGGATAACTAGAACTCACCTCACTGCTCAGTATTGAGGCAGTACAGTGAGAGATCCTGAGTCTTTGATAAGGTCAGGGGATCCTCAGTATGAGATTGTACTTGAATGTCCTAACTAGGTGCATGGTCAGTCCCATCTAAGACTTTCATGATGTAGGACATAGAATCTAAAGAATCAGGGCATGATGGGGCCTGTTCTGGGGGTTTTGAGTATTATATGTTAACTTTGAGCTCCCATGTGCCCAACTGCTTCTCTTTCTTGGGTGGGTCTCTGCTAGAAAAAGCATGAAACTAGGAACTGGGTCCTATCCCTTGGCTTTGATGCTGAAAGCTAGCACAATACTATTTGAGCCACAGCTCCACGTCCAACTTTTTTGGGGTGTTTAATTGAAGATAATGAGTTCTCATGGACTTTGCTGCCAAGGGTGGCATGCAACTACAGTCCTCAGATCTCAGTCTCCTGAGGGGATAGGATGACAAGCATGGAAAATATCTTTCACTGGATGCCAGTAGCTCATGGCTGTCATCCTAGGTACTCAGGAGCTGAGATCTGAGGACCATATGTCAAAGCCAGCCGGGTCTGGATAGACCCAGAGACTCTTGTCAAAAGGAACTGACAGAAAACCGGAAGTGGTGCTGTGGCTCTAGTAGTTGAGTGCTTGCTTTGAGCTGAAGAGATGAGGGACAGCACCCAGACCCAGAGTTCAAGCCCCCACAACAGAAAAAAAGGAAGAAAGTAAGACATCTTTGCCTGCAAAGGGTGGGGGAGGTGGGGGGGCAGGCAGGCGGATGCTGTGTTTGGGAGACTAGGTGATGGCATCACTGTACAGACATTTCTATGAACTCCCCAATTTTGCCCCAGTTTGAAGCCACAGCTTCAGGAGGACGTGGCCTGTAGCAGGCAGGGATTGGGTGAATGGGTGCAGGGGTGGGATTGTTGTGTCTGTATTCTCTCCATTGAAGGTTGGATTTGGATGCTGGGTGTCAGAGTCTGAAGTGACGGTTTGCAAGAAGTTTGTGGCCTGACAAATTGGGTTTCCTCTGGGTATATAAAGGTGGCTGAAGCCGGGCGCCGCCGGTGCTCACAACTGTCATCCTAGCTACTCATAAAGCTGTAAAGATCATGGTTCAAAGCCAGCTTGGGCAGGAAAGTCTGTGAGATTCGATGGCCAATGGACCACCAGAGAACAGGAAGTAGTGCTGTGGTTCAATTGGGGAGTGCTCATCTTCATCTGAAGAGCTGAGGGACACTACCCTGGCCTGGAGTTCAAACCCCATGACCAACAACAAAATAAGAGGTGACTAAGTTTTCTGTATAGCTGTGTGTATAGTAGGAAATTCTATGCTGGGTTGTGAGATATTTCAGATATGTGAGAGGCTCATTGTTTTGTCTACAGTGGGTCTGAAGTCGAGAGTGCCAGCTTCTTGGGGATGGGATGTGACCCTAATGGAGGGAGTTCATGGTTCCGTTCTCAGGGACTGCTGAAGCCTTGGGCTATACGTGTGTGTGTGTGTGTGTGTGTGTGTGTGTGTGTGTGTGTATCTGTGTCTGTGTCTGTGTCTATGTCTGTGTGTGTGTGTGTGTCCGTCTGTCTGTGTCTGCGTCTGTGTGTGTTTGGAGGTAGAAAATGTGGCCTTGAATTCAGGGCCTAGGTGCTGTGCCTGAGTTTTTTGCTCAAAGCTAGTGCTCTGACTCTTGAGCCACAGCTCCACTTCTGGCTATTTGGTGGTTCACTGTAGATAAGAACCTCACAGACTTTCCTGCATGAGCTGGCTTTGAACAGTGATCCTCAGATGTCAGCCTCCTAAGTAACTAGGATGACAGACAGGAGCCAATTGAGCTGGCTTTGTGTGTGTGTGTGTGTGTGTGTGTGTGTGTGTGTAGAAGTGGGTTGTAACAAGGAGCAACTGAATCTTAGATAACTTCTAACCGCTGTCTTTGGGGGGGGGTGAATGGGCTTTATGGCTGAGGTCTGGGGGCCTGGAAGGGTGAGACTTGAAGGGGACTCAGGACCGCTAAATTATAAGATGAAGGGATTTTTGTGCTCTGGAACTGTTCACTCCCATGGGCCTGGTTAATGACAGAGGGAGATTGGGAGGACCTGGGGGTGGGGCCCACAGGGGGTGGCTCCCCAGGGCAACAGTGAACCTGGCCAGCACTTAGTATGGATATGAGCCCCGTTAGTATGGAGCATATTTGCATGGGTCAGGCTCTGGGTCTTCTCATCATGACGTCTGATGGGAGAGGCCAACCCTATTTTAAATATTGACCTGTGATCTTCAGATCTCAGCCTCCTAAGTATCTAGCATTATAGGCATGAGCCTCTGGCAGCGGGCCTCTGATTATTTTCGGTATATTAAGGTTTGAACTCAAGGCCTTAGGCTTTCCAGTCAGGTCTTCTACCACAGGAGCCAAGCCTTTCTGTCTTGGTCATTTCTGAGATAGAGACTCAATATATGCTCAGGCTGGGCTGGATTGCGGTCCTCCTGTGACAGGAATTGGTCACCATGCCTGGTCCTTCTCTAGTTGGGATGCTAGACATATAACGCCATGCTCAGTCATCGGTTGGTTAGATGGATTATCCCAAACTCTTAATCCATGGCAGCTGATTCTTGACCACAGTTGAAGCTCTGAATTGGGCCTCAACCCTCTGACCTCAGTCTCCTCACAGGACAGTTGTGAGGAAAGAAGGGATCAATACAGGGGGATCTGTGGGGCAGAACCAGGCATTGAGGGAGTGGTCATCAGATATGGTTCTTGGCAATTATGTGAGCATATGACAGGAAGATACCTGGAAAGAGCTCAGATGGGGCCTATTATTTATCGTGATGCAGGTATGGGATTATGAAACAAAACATGGCTCTCTTTCATCCTTACCCTATCCCCATGAGGAAAAGGATCTTTCACTGTGTTCAGTTTTGCAGCTGGGGAAAACGAGGCACGGAGAAGCTGGATGGCCTACTCATTTCCCCCAGCTTACAGGAAGCTCGGTCTGACTTCTCTGCCATGCTCCCTAGGACAATGAGTGCTATTCAGTCCACTTCTTGTGGCGGGAAGTCCACTTATTTTCAGTTGTGGGGCTTGAACTCTGGGCGTGGACGCTGTCTCCAAGCTCCTCAGATAAAGGCTAGCACTCTACCACTTGAGCCACAGCACCACTTCCGGTTTCCTGGTGCTTCTTTGGAGATAAGATTCTCACAGACATTCCTGCCTGGGCTGCTATGAACCATGATCCTCATATCTCAGCCTCCTGTGTAGTTACCATTATAGGCCTGTGCCACAGACACCCGGCTAAAGTGTATTTCTCACTCTCTCTCTCTCTCACTCTCTCACAGGAACTGGTTGAATGGGTGTTGGAGGAGGTGGCCCAGGGTCTCCATGTGGCTGTGCCTCACGGTGTCCCTCTCATTCTGGAGGTGGGCTGTGGTTTAGGAGCTGTCTCGCTCAGCCTGTTGAACTAGCTCCTTGAGGTAAGCTCCTCAAGGAGGAGCCTGGGATAGACTGTGATGGTTATTCCTTGTCAGTCCATCTGGTGAGACCTTCCCCAATACCCTCTGCTAAGACATTTAAAGGAAAGTGGATGAGGAAGTGTTCCATTGTCCAACTGCACAGCAAGATCCCAGGCCTCTGATCTTCACCGCCACCTATCTGGCCAGACCAGATTATAAGAAAATGAATTCACTCTATGTCTACTTCGCTTTGCTGGGGTGTGTTGTTTCGGGGAGGGGGGGCGGTGTGCAGCAGAAAGACCTGAGAACTAATATCTCCTGGGGAACATTTGTTCTTGTGACAGAGCCAAGTCATTGCTGTGGATAAGGAAGAATCCGCCATCAGACTGACCCAGAACAATGCTCAAAGGTAGGTAGGCTGTTGAAGTATCAAACCCATCCATGTCTGCTTCCCACTCACAACAAGGGGGGTGCAGTGAGGGTGGCCCGGCACTGGCCCTAGGGGATTATACATGGATGGTGGCGGTCAGGTGCCAGTGGCTCTCACCTGTCATCCTGGCTATTTGGAAGGCTGAGGACTGATGGTTATGACTAAGAGCCAGCCCAGGCAGGAGAGTCTGAGGGATTCTAATCTCCCATAAACCACCTCTTCCCCCACAAAAAGGCAGATGTGGTGCTGTCGCTCAAGGGTTAGAGCCTCAGCCTTGAGTAAAAGAAGCTCAGGGCATGAATCCAAGACCTAGGACTCACAAAAAAAAATAAATGAATAATGGGCACCTGGTATCTTACAACCAAAAAGGATGGATTCAGTCTTCTCGCCGGTACTTGTAGCCAAAGGTAAGGGGCTTCCCTTGATGTTCCACTAAACCTCTCCTTCTTTCTATTATCTCTCCCGGCTTCAGTTCTGGGATAGAATTCAGATCATCATACTTGGTGTGACCTTATGTACCCTATCCTACCCACCTTCCTTGGGGTGGAGATCCTGGATGTATTCACCACTGGGAGAATGAAGCACCAGAGTGATGTGGGTAGGTATCCCCAAAACTCAAACACATACACACACTCACCTAGCCAACTCAGACTAACCTTTTCCAAAGGCACTTTATCTCCTTGGATTAACTGACCTAGGAGAGGAACTTGATCCCCTGTAAATTATTATTTTAACTAGGGCTTGCTAGTTGACATGAGATAAACAAAATCTCAAAAGAAAGGCCCTGGTGCCTGTCACCTCTGGCTCAGGATAACACCTAACAACCTGGCTACTCGAGAGGCAGAGATCTGAGGATCAAAAATTAAAGCCAGCCATAAGCTGCAAAGTCAGTGAGACTCTACTCTCCATGGAACCACCAAAAAGCCAGAAGTGGAGCTGTGGCTCAAGTGATAGAGTACCAGCCTTGAGCACAAAAACTCAGAGAGACAGCTTCCAGACCCTCAGTTCAAGCCCACACAAAGAAATGGCCCCATTTGTTGCCCCCAGATTGCCTGGGCCTCAAGTGCCTTGTCACAGAGTTAAATACAGCACCGGTCCTTGGGTAGTATATCAGAGCCTTCAGAAAGAAATTGGATGGTGGAAGCCAGGCCTTCCCCTTTGTGTGCTCTCAACCCACATCAACTGGAAGGCAGAGCATGACAATACTGGCAGCTTGCAGAGTGGAAAAGATCCTCCTCTGCCAGGGTTTTTGGAGTGGGCTTCATAGAGACAGCACTTGAAATGGGGTATTGCTTAACAAGGAGGATCTGTCAAGAAGCACAGAGAGCAAAGATGCTGTAAATAAAGGACAACATAGCAGAGTGTGTTCATTTCCAGCCAGGGCTGCTGTTGAGAAACTCGGTAAATATGTGCAAGACTGTGCTGAGACAAGTCCAAGGGGTCACAGAAGAACAGCTTTCCAAGGTTGGGATTGTGTCTTAGCAGTAGTGGGCTTGCATGGCATACAGGAAACCCTAGTTTTGATTACTAGGTTCTACATACACAGAAAAAGCCAGAAGTCGCACCTTGGCTCAGGTGGAAGAGTGCTGGCCTCGAGCAAAAGCAACTCGGGGACAGCGCCTGGGCCACGAGGTCAAGCCCCAGGGCTGTCAATATAAAACAGCATTCCACGGGACCTGGGTGACAGGTGGATGGCTATGCCCTGTAGCTCTTAGTAGATCAATCCATGCATTGTGTCTCCTTCTTTGACAGCGGGGATCTGGACACTCCTTCTGTCCTGAGCACTCCTGGACCCACGTATCAGCAACCTTCCCAACATTTTCCACTGGGACATGGAGCAGCTGGCCCCAGAAATTCTCAGGTACTGGTGGGGTTCAGGGGGGGATACAGGGCAGGCTGCCGAACACCTAGTGGTCTGATCTGCCCCGGAAGACCAGGCCATCCAGAGGAGGCGGATGAGATGTTAGAGAGGGGTAGTGATGTGAAGGGGGCCCTTTAATACCCATGGCCCTACCCCAATTCTGAGCCTCCATTAGCCATGCCTGAGGGTGGTAGAGGAGTGTCTAGGTGGTAGTGTTTAGAGGAGAATGAGTTGGAAATTCTAAGGAATGAGAAACCATAAGTCCCGCTCTGGTGGCTCACACCTGTCATCCTGGTTACTTGGGAGGCTGAGATCCAGAAGATCTTGTTTCCCAGCCCAGGCAGGAAAGTCCCATGAGAGTCTCATCTCCAATCTCCAACCAAAAGTGGCGCCATGGCTCAAGTGGTAGAGCACTGTCCTTGAGCAAAAATCATCATCGGGGACAGTACCCAAGCCATGATTTCAATCCCCTCAACCAAAAAACAAAAAACAAAAAAGAATGCACCCCTTGTTTGCAAGAGATGGTGAAGGAGTGCGGTTGCTGTGGTTGGAAGAACAGGTGCTGGCCTCACTGTACAGACATTTCTAAGAACTCCCCAGGTTTGCCCCAGTGCGAAGTCACAGCAGGGTGTGCATTGCCTTACCAAGAACTCAAGAGGTTGTGTCCTATCTTACCTAAGGAGTGGACGAATGAAAGCAGGGGTGGGAGGGTAGTGTCAATTTTATTCTCTCCATCCAAGGAAGAATGGTTTTGGATGCTGGTGCCAAAGTCTGAAGTGAAGGATTGCATGTGCTTTGTGGCCTGACAAGTTGGGTTTCCCCTGGGTCTAAGAAGGTGGTTGAAGCCAGGCGCCGCTGGTGGCTCACAAATGACATCCTAGCTACTCAGGAGGCTGAGATCTGAGGATGACAGTTCAAAGCCAGGTTGGGCAGGAAAGTCTGAGAGACTTTATCTCCAGTGAACCACCAGAAAATCGGAAGTGATGCTATGGCTCCAGTGGTAGAGCGCACACCTTCAGCTGAAGAGCTGAGGGACTACACACAGGCCCAAAGTTCAAACCCCATGACCGACAACCAAAAATAAGGTGGCTGACTTTTCTTCATAGCAGTGAGTACAGTAGGAAGTGCCGTGCTGAGTTCTGAGCCATTCCAGATGTGTGAGAGACTCTGAGTTTTGTCTACATTTGATATGAGGACTGTAGAGCCATCTTTCTGGGGGTTAGGATGTTCAGGTGATCAGGGACTGCTGAGGCCTTGCCTTACTCGTGTGTGTGTGTGTGTGTGTGTGTGTGTGTGTGTGTGTGTGTGTGTATTTCCCTCATCTCTGTCCACTTCCTGGGTGCCTGTCTGCCTCTTCCTGAACTCAGATGGTGCCCCTCCTCCCTAGCAACCTTGCATTCAGCCCCCTATCAGGGTCTACAATGAGTCCTAAATTGCCAGAGACCTGCATATACCAGCTTTTCTTTGGGGCCCAAGTCCGGCTGTCCATATCTTCGGCCGCCTCCAGGGGATTCTGAATCAGCAGGGTCAGCTGGCATGTGTTCTCCCCTGCCTCTGGGGTGGCAGGGTCAGTCATGCGTTGTTCAGTCATTTTCCTCTGGCTGCATATCCCACTCCCAGCAGGCTGGCAGTGGAGTGGGGGAAGGGTGGTTTCCAGTGGCTCGGGCCAGATCGACCTTGATAGCTTACTGAAGGCTGCCCAAGCAAGGATGATCTGGGGCTACATGGGAGGTGAAGTATTAGTCAGTATCAAAGAAAAGTCAAGGTACCTTATCACAGGCAAGTCTATCTTCTGGGCCCAGCTGGGCCTCTCAGGTCCTTCTAGACATTTCCGGATGCCCAGAATACAGAGGCACAGACTTTAGATTCCAGGACCAGGTAACTGTGGGATAAGGGACTGGTATGTACCAGTACCTCAATGTACTGGGGGCATTAGCCTTGACCTGGCTATGCCCCACTTGTGTAAGTTCACTTCTTAGCCCATGGCCACACACCAGCTACTTCTGCTGTGGAAGTGGCAGGATCAGAAATGAGATCTAAGATGACCAAAATCTGGATTTATGGCCAGAGTCGGGTGTCTTTAAAAAATCTTAGAGCTGGAACTCAGAGCTTAGCACTGTCCCTGAGCTTCCTTTGCTCAAAGCTAACACTCTAACACTTGAAACACAACTTACCTTTTATCTTTTTTAGTAGTTTAGTAGACAGAAGTTTCTCACATATTTTCCTACCTGGGATGGCTTTATGTTGCCACCCTAAGAGCTCAGCCCCTTGAGTAGCTAGGATTGCTGGTATGAGCCACGGGCACCTGCTAAGGTTGTGTGTGTGTGAGTGTGTGTGTGTGTGTGTGTGTGTGTGTGTGTGTGTGTGTGTGTGTGTGTGTGTGTGTGTGTGTGTTTCCCAGGGCTTAAACTCAGAGCCTAGGTGCTATCCTTTAGCTTGTTTGCACAAGGTTGGTGCTGTGCCACATGAACTACAGTAGCTCACTTCCCATCTTTTTGGTGAGTTATTGGAGATAAGAATCTGCCCAGGCTAGCTTTTAATCTTGATTGATCCTCTGGTTTCAGCCTTGAGTAGCCAGATTATAGCCACTGGCATCCAGCTGCAAGGGTATCTTTTCATACTCTTTTCTATTGTAACAGCTGTCTACTTGCCCTGGCCAAGATCTCTGACCTCCATAACAGCTCCCACCAGCCCCTGCTTGTATGGAAACCACAAAGGTCAAACTGATCCCATTTCTTTGTCCTCAGGGGAGAAGGTTATGTTTCGTCTGAAGCCTGGGATAGGAGTGGTGGCTGTAGATTGGTGCTTAGCTGGGAGAGAGGTAGTCTGATTTAGCCAAGAAGGTAAGTGTGGCCAAATGCTAATAGCTCATGTCTCATATTCCTAGCTCCTCAGGAGTCTGAAATCTGAGGATTGCCATTCAGAGGAAGCGCAGCAAGAAATGTCTGTGAGACTCTCCTCTCCCAAGAACCACCTGAAACCTGGAAGAAAAGATGTGGCTCAAGTGGTAGAGAGCTAGCCCTGAATGAAAAAAGTGAGGGACAGAGCCTGGGCCCTGAGTTCAAGCCTTAGTACCAAGATGCATACTTGCTCATCCACACACAAACACACACCACACACACACAAACACACACACATACACACACATACACACACATACAGAGGAAGGTAGTAATGATGAGCTGAGCTAGAACTGGGGGCAGTCCTGAGGCATAGTCAAAGTAAACTCTCAAGCCAAATCAAGTGGTTTCTCCCTAAGTCTTTCTTGGGCTGAGGGGTCTCGGCCATGGCAGTAAGTTCCATAGAACCTACCCCTCCATCTGTGCATGGGGCCATAGGACCAAGGGAAGGACACTAGGGATGCTCGTTTGTAGTTGGCCCACGATTGCAGATCTTAATCTGCACCCAAGCACTGGTGAGGAAAGCAGGACTCCGAGCCCTGGGATTCCTGGGATAGCGACTTCTACAAGCAGCAGCCAGTTGGCTGTGGATTCCTGAGCCTACAAGGCTTTCATGAGCCCAACTCAACACCTGCCCAAGGTGTGCCTGACAAATTCACGCATTTGTGATACCCGAATGAGTGGACGTTACTTGGTGTGACATCTTGCACCTCCTGCCCCTCCTGGCCCAGAATCCTGGTCTGAGATGGCGATTTACTGCTCAGATCCACATTGCACCCATGACAGATGCAATTCTGATGATCTCCATGCCCCAAGGCTCGATCTTTCTCTGTTACTGTGGCCCGCTCTGTAGCAATGGCCTCCAAACAGGCTCCACTCAAGACTTGTAGAACACCTACACATTGGGAGAACCTCAGGGGGCCAACAGGAAACTACTTTGCCTAGAGCCACACAGTGAGGTCCAAGCAGACCAGGTGTTGGTCACAGGGCTCGAACTCTGGACCTGGGCTCTGTCCCAGCTCTTAAGCTTACCACTTGAGCTACAGAACTACGTCCGGTCCTCTGGAGGTTCCTTGAAGATCAGAGTCTCCCGGACTATCCTGCCTGGGCTGGAATTGAACTGCGATCCTCAGATCTCAGCCTCCTGAGGAGGTAGGAGGACAGGTATGAGCCACCGGCGCCCAGCTGATCTGGCCTTTCACCAGAGTGGACTAGGAGCTCCTGAAAGCTATTCTTTATTTTTCTGTGCCAGTACTGGGCTTGAACTCAGGGTCTGGTCTCTGGTCTCTTAACTTTTTCCCTCAAGGTTAGCACTCTCCCACTTGAGCCTCAGCTCCATTTCTGGTTTTTGGTAGTTCATTTGCAAGAAGAGTCTCACTAACTTTCCTCTCCTGATCTGGCTTGACCCTCGATCTCTATCTCAGTCTCCTGAGTAACTAGGATTTACAGGGTTTGAGCCACTGGTGGCATTGGGCTAGAAGCTTTTCTTAAGCAAGAGTTCTTCCCTGCATTTGCCCTGACTCTTCCATGCAATGGATGCCTGAGGGTTAGGAGCTGTGAAAAATAGGCTTCCAGCCACAGGAAATGGCTGGGGTCTCTGGTGGAAAGCCAAGCTAATCTTCCCCCTGGGCCCCATTCTAGGACCCCACCCTCTGCCCTGTGACTCAAGTACAAACCTTGACCCAGCCTTGAATGTCCTAACAGACTTTTCTGAAGCCACAGAGCCTTCATTCCAACAACACCACCTGCTCTACAGCACACCTTAGGACCTTTGTCCATGCTGTACCTACTGCCTGAGGCTCTCTTTCCTGTATCCACATCTTAGAACTCCTGTAGAATTTTGGCACTGGATATATCACCTACTGGAACAAGTCTTTGCTTTCCTTCTACCTCTTTTGTTATATTGAGTTGGTAGAGATGGAATTTTTGCAGGCTGACTGGCAAATGCTCTATCTTGGTGTGTGTGTGGTGTGTGTGTGTGTGTGTGTGTGTGTGTGTGTGTGTGTGTGTGTGTGTGTGTGTGTGTGTGTGTGTGTGTGGTGTGTGTGTGTGTGTGTGCCTCTCCTGGGTTTGAATTAATGGCCTGGATGCTATCCTATCCCTAAGCTTTTGTGTTCAAGGCTAGCATTTTACTACTTGAACTACAGTTCTATTTCTGACTTTGGGGGTGTTTAATTGGAGAAAAGGTTCTCATATAGACTTTCTGGCCTGCAATTGGGATCCTTAGATCTCAGCTTCCTGAGTAACTTCCAAGGGTGAGCCACCAGCACCTGCCTTCTACCCTACCTCTTACATATAACCTTGGCCTTCCTCTGAGTCCCAGAAAAAATATGTCTCACCAGGTTCACATCTTTCTGTGCCAGTCTTGTAGCTTGAAATCAGGGTCTGGGCAAGTTCCTGAGCTTCTTTTGCTCAAGGGTATCACTTAAGCCACAACGCGACTTTTGGCTTTTGCTGTTTCTGTGGTACTGAGGAATTGAACAGAGGATTTAGTGCATGCTAGGCAAGCACTCTACAACTAAGCCATATTCACAGCCCAAGGCTCACTTCTAACGGGAGTTATGAGGGTGGGATTTATTGACATACCTCTTTCGGCATAGAAATCGCTGACTATTTCATATCTTTACCAAGATTTGGGAGCAGCCTGTGACTAGGCAATGAGGAATGATAAGTGAGTGATAGTGACCAGGCACCAGAGGTCTAGACTCACAGCCTACAGAGGGATAGAGAATATGGAGCCAGAAACTTTGACAACTCCTACAGTCTAGGAACTGTGGTCTCCCTGGAGGCAGTGGCCGGCTTCTAATTATCCCAATGGGACACCTCAGCCAGAACATCAAGCATCAGTTATTAAATGGCATACAAGGATACTTTGTTCAAGCTGCCAGCTCACACTTAGTACTCTTCAGGGCTTGTCTCAGCTTGCCCAGGTTGGGGGTCTGGGCATTGGCAACTTGCTGAATGCCCATCATCCATGCATCATCCATCCATACACAGAGACATGGAGTTATTGCCTCCTTTTGGGGGGGGGCAGTTCCGTGTTGTACTATCAGCCTAGGCCCTGTCCCTGAGTTCCTTTTGCTCAAGGGTATTGCCACTGCCCCATTCATGCTTTTTTTTTTCTGTAATCTCTTAGAAATAAGAGGGTCGCGGACTTTCCTGCCCCGGTTGAATTCAAATTGGCATTCTCTACATCTCAGCCTCCTGAGGAGCTAGGATTACAGGCAGGAGCCTCTGGGTCCTAGTTTTCTTTTCTTCTTCTTCTTTTTGTAATCATAACAATCTGAAATCTTCACGGTGTTATTCCAATGGTTTGCATTCGAAGAAAACTACCCAAGCTTGGAGTTTGAATGCCAGGACTGCCACCCACAAATGGAAGGAGATCCTGACAAACTCATTCCTATTCATGTGAATGCTAATGGAATGTTATAAAAGAAATAATTAAATTTGCAGTTAATTCATGATTCTATTTTAGAATGCCATGCAAAAATTATTGGATTTATATCTGCCATTGTAGCACCATGGTGTGATTTCCCCTAATGGAAGGATATTGAATACTTTTTAATTAATGCTTCTATAAGTATAAAACCAGGATACTTTATTAAATGAAGGCATAATTTCATAACTAATAATCGGTAATAATGTATATAATTTAATATCCTCACATTCCCTCTCTCTTTATGCATATATATATATATATATATATATATATATATACACATCTATCTATGTATCTATCTATGTATCTCTCTATCTACCTATCTATCTATCTATCTACCAATCTACACAATTGATCTGTTTATACTTTTGTCACTACTGGCACTACTGGGGCTCAGTGGTATAGTGCTTGCCTAGTACATACAAAGCCTTGGGTTCAATCCTCACTACAATGTGCATAGAAAAATCCAGAAGTTGTGCTGTTACTCAAGCAATGGAGCACTAGCTTTGAGCATAAAAGCTTAGGGACTGTGTCTAGACTCTTACTCAACACCCAGGAATGGCACCAAAAAAAGATAGAATGTTCTGACGGCAACTATATAACGATTGCACTGCAAATACCTCATCACAGAGCAAGCCAGAAGTCTGATGCTGACAACTGCCATCTAACCTGACTTAGCCAGAGGTAAACGGCTGAAACCCATCTCCACAGAACCAAATGGTGCTGGCTCCATCACCTTTGTCATGCAAGATACTCGGGGGCTGAGATCTGACACTGGTGGGTTTAAAACCCAGCCCTGATAAGAAGTCGGTGAAATTCTGAGCTGTGGCACACAGTGGTAGAGTTCTAGCCTTGAGCAAAAGATCATAGGACAGTACTCCCAAACTTTTAGTGAAATTCCCGTGGCTGACTCCACCTCCCCCTAAAACCCATCCCTCTTAATCATTAGATGTGAACTTTATGTGGTTTGTTATGTGTTTCTGAAAGAATGGTGGTACTGAGGAAAGCATCCTAACACTGAGAGCTTGTGGGATTCAGCTATGTGATGAGTCCTTCATGAGGTGTTGTGTGCTGAGTCCTTCACGGGGTAAATTCTTTCACTTGGTCCTTGTAAGGGCTCCAGAAGTCAGATGATTGTGCAGATGAGAATCTTGAGGCTCAAATATGTCCCAATGTCAGTGCCAATTGTGTATGTACCTAACTCTACTGAGTTGTCTCCTGCAGAAAATTGTTTTGGTTTATTTTTCTTGGTCGTGAACCTTGAACTCAGGACCTAGCCACTGAACCATGTGGAGCCAAGAACCCCCTTGCAACAGAGTGTTACAGTCTAGGCATCTGTAGCTGAGGTCTGTCATCCTACCTACTCAGGAAGCTGGTATTTGACAACCTCGGTTCCAAACTATCCCAGACACAAATGGTCCCATGAGACTATTATCTCCTATTCACCACTTAGAAACTTGAGGTGGCAGCTGGGTGCCAATAACTCACACCGTCATCCTAGCTACTCAGGAGCCTGAGAGCTGAGGATCACTTTCCAAAGCCAGCCTGGGCATGGAATTCCTTGAGAGGCTTCTCTCCAGTGAATTAACAAAAACCTGCAGGGGTGCTGTAGCTCAAGTGGTAGAGCACTTGTATTTAGCTGAAGAGGGCAAGGACAGCACCCAGGCCTAGACTTCAATTCTTCTGACTTACAAGAAAATAAAAGAAAGAAACCTGAAGTCCATTGCTGGGAATGTGTCTTAGGGTAGAATGCTTTCATTGTATGAATACCTGGGCTTGATTATTTAGTACCACATCACTAGAATAAAGCCTGAAGTGGCTCTGTGGCTAAAGTGGTAGAGTGCTATCTTTGTACAGGAGAAACTCAGGTACAGTGTTCTGGTCCTGAGTTCAAGCTCCAGGACAAGTGTATGCACACACATTCGTGCACACACACACACACACACACACACACACACACACACACACACACACAGATACCAGAAGTGATGTTGTGACACCAAATGGTAAAGCACTGAGCTTCTGTTCTGAGCTCATGGTCAGCACCCAGGCCCTGTGTTCAACCCCAAAACCTAGCCACCCAGGGCCCAACTAGGAGAGGTCAAAGGTTTTAAAACTTGATGAGCTTCACCAGCTCTAGATGACAGGAAGTATTGTGATATGACACATGTGCTTAGATTTAGCAAGCTTCCAGAAACTAGGAAGGCACCGTTGCCAATCATGAATCATTTTATAAGGTTCAGCTTCCTTGTTGTCTGCCAGAAAGACCCTTGAATTTATTGTAGCAAGTTATTTCAACACTGGAACATAGACTAACAAAGACAGGATAAGTGCAGGGAACTTGGCCTTCCACAGGAGGTGGCACAAATGGAGGCTTCCTGTCAAAATAGCACTGAGGAGAGAGATAGCTTGAGTTTCAAAGGGGCATTTTTTCTCCTAGGTTTCAGAGCCCACCCACACTCCTGCTCACTAATTGGCCTAGATGGAGTTGTTTGTTACACAGCTGTACAGGTGTGATGATTTTGTCTGCCTGTTCCAACAATGAGGCAGACTTCCTCCAGCAGTCCCTGGTGTCGAGAAAACCTCAGGCTACACTGGTATCGGGGAGCCCCAGAACATGCACTGTCTTGAAAGCACTGTCTGTGCTACCAAATCATTTTATTCAAAGCAATTTTCCTAGCTTGGTGCCTTTCATCATAGGGATTCTGGACCTTCACCGATAGAAATACATGCATACATATATGGGGAGACAGGGAGTTACTTTTTTTTTTTTGGCAGGTTCAGGGGTTGTATTATGAGCCTAAGCACATTTCCTGAGCTCCTTTTGCTCAAAGGTATCGCTCTGTCCTTGAGCCACAGCCACACTCATGGCAATTTTTTTTATTTCTGGGATCCCACAGAAATAACAGTGCTGTGGACTTTCTTGTCCTGGCTGAATTCAAACTGGCATTCTCTACCTCTCAGACTTATGAAGAGCTAGGATTACAGGCAGGCACAAATGACACCTGGCTTTCTTTTCTTCTTGTTCTTTTTTCATTGTGACAAACTGAAATCTTCACAGTGTCATTATAATGGTTTGCATTTTGAAGTAAACTACCCAGGCCAGGAGTTCGAATGCCAGGACTGCCTCCTACAAATGGAGGGAGATCTTGAGAAAATCTTCACTATTCATGTGAATGTTTAATGGAGTGTTATAAAAGTAATAATTATATTTGCAGTTAATTCATGATTCTCTTATACAATGCCACACAAAAAGTATTGGATTATGTCTTCCATTCTAGCACCACGGTGTGATAGTCCCAATTAAGGAATACTGACTACATTTACATTAATGCTTCAATAAGTATTCAACCATGATACTTCATTAAATGGAGGTATAAGTTAATAATAATTCATAATATATATAATTTAATATCCGCACATAGTCTCTCTCTCATATATAGCCAACTACACATCTATCTATCTATCTCTATATCAATCTTAATCTCTATATCTATATCTATATCTATCAACCACTACTATGGCTTGTTCTCAGGTCCTCAGAACTGGCTGGCAGCTCAGTTTGCAAAGGGCTTTTTCTCTACACTGACCTTTTCATGAAAAAATAAGGGTAATAAATGTCATAGGGAATAAACCCATGTATGTAAATAGATCTCATATATGAATATTATTTATCAGTGCTGGGGCTTGAATTCAGGCCCTGGAGACTGGGTTGAAATTGTGGTATTCAATGATAGTGAGCTTCTTCTGCCCCACAGTGACACAGAATTTCCCAGGCCCTGAGTTCAAATTCCAGGTCTTCCAGAAAAATGGTGCAAATTCCAAGCCAGGGCCTTAATTTTTTTTGACCAGACCTGGAGCTTGAACTCAGCTCGTGGCAACTCTGTCTCAACTTCTATCATCCTAGGCTGGGGTGTAGCCTCTGGACCCACAGCCCATCCTAAGACCCTATGACCCGAGTTCAAATCTTGGGACTCGGAAAAAAAAAAAAAAAGGAGAAGTGCTGGGAAGGTGGGTCAGTAATAGTGATTAGCTTGCATACACAAGGCCCTGGGTTTGATTCCTCAGCACCACATAAGCAGAAAAAAGGTGGAGGTAGTGCTATGTCTCAAGTGGTAGAGCGATAGTCTTGAGCTGAATAGTTGATGGACAGCACCCAGATTCAGAGTTCTGGGCCCAATACCGAAAAAAAAATAGAAGAACAAAGAGTGGGGGTGAAAAAGGAGAAGGATACAACTGAGAAGTTCCAGAAGGCGGTTTTACATAGTTTATTCCTTTGCATTGCAACCATCCTGCTTCTAAATGACAGGGCCCAGAAAGTGTACATGACCTTGTACTGCTGAAGTTTGGTGGACTATCATGGAAGCCATAGCCAAAACCAGCAACCTAGGCTCGGGGTGCGAATCTCTGGACTGCCACCTACGAATGGTGGGAGATCCTAAGAAATACATTCCGATATACATCCATACGAATGGAATGTTGTAAAGTAACAATTACATTAGTAGTGTATGATTATATTATAAAATTATGCACAATAATTATAGTACACTGACTAATTTTCAATTAATACTTTGTTATGTATTCAACCACCATTCTTAAATAAAGGAAGGAATAATTTATCGATAAGTGGTAGTAATATAGTATATAAAATCAAATAATATACAGATATCCTTGTCTTGTTTTATACATGCATGCATATATATATACATATCTGTTTCTACATTTGTCATTCCTGGGGCTCAGTGGTAGAGTGCTTGCCTAGTACATACAAAGCCCTGGGTTCGATTCCTCTCTACTGTGTGCACAGAAACATCCAGAAGTCATGCAGTTACTCAAACAGCTGAGCACTAGTTTAGCATAAAAGCTTAGGGACTGTGTCTAGACTCTTACTCAAGACCCAGGAATGGGATAAAAAAAAGATAGACTGTTCTGACTGCAACTATATAAGGATAACACTGCAAATACCTCATCACAGAGCAAGCTGGGAGTCTGAAGCTGATGGTTGGCATCTAACTTGACTTAGCCAGAGGTTAACAGCTGCAACCCAGCACCATGGAACCAGACACTGCTGGCTCACCCTTAGCTGCTCGGGGGATGAGATCAGACACTGGTAGGTTGAAAACTCAGCCCTGGCAGGAAGTCTGCCAGACTATAAGCTGTGCCTCAAAGTGGTAGAGATGTAGGCTTGAGGAAAAGATCTCAGGACAGTACCTCCAACCTATGAGTGCAATCCCCGAGGCTGATGACCCTATCCACAAAAAAGACCTTTCTAAACCGTTAGATGTGAACTTGTGTGGTTTGTGACATGTATCTGAAAGAATGGTGATACTGATGAAAGCACCCTAATTCTAATGACAGTTTGTGGGATACAGCTATGTGATGAGTCCTTCCAGGGGTGCTAGGTCGTTCATGGGGTACTGTGTGCTGAATCCTTCACAGGGTCCTATATACTGAGTCCTTCATGAGTTTTATTGGTTCATCTGGTCCTTATAAGAGCTACAGAAGTAAGATAATTGTGCAGAGGCTCATATATGTCCCCAAGGCAGGGCCGAATTTATGTGTACACCGAGCTCTAGTGACTTGTCTCCTGCAGACAATTGTTTTGGTTTAGTTTTCTCCATCATGAACCTTGAACTCAGAGCCTAGTTGCTGACTTTCTTCTTGGGCTCATGGATAACGTTCTACCATGTGGAGCCTAGTACATCTTTGCAGGAAAGTGTCAAGGCTTAGGTATCTTTAGCTGAGGTCTATCATCCTGCCTGCTCAGATTGCTGAAGATCTTGGTTCAAAATTATCCCAGATCATGGTCCAAAGCCAGCCTGGGCAGGAAATTCCTTGAGATGGTTATTTCCAATAAACTACCAGAAAGCCTAAAGGGGTGCTGTAGCTCAAGTGATAGAGCACTACACATGAGCTGAAGAGGTCAGAGGCAGCACCCAGGCCGAGACTTCAACTCCTCCAACTTACAAGAAAAGAAAGAAAGAAACCAGAAGTGGAGCACTGGGAAATTTTCTTAGAGGTAGACTGCTTTGCATGTGTGAAACCCAGGGTTAAATTAACAGTACCATATCCCAAGGGAAAAAAAAGCCTGAAGTGGCTGTGTGGTTCAATTGATAGAGTGTTGTCCTTGTACAGGAGAAAAACTCAGAGTGGTTAGGAACTGAGTTCAAGCACCATGACTGGTGTATGCACACACACACACACACACACACACACACACACACACACACGGAGGCACCGTTGCCAATAATGAATAATTTCATTAAGTTCAGCTCCCTAATTGTCTGCCAGAAGGACTCTTGAATTAGTGGTAGCAGTTTGTTTCAACACTGAAACATAGGCTTACAAAGGCAGGATGAGTGCAGAGAACATTGCCTGCCACGGGAGATGGCACAAATGAAGACTTCCTGTCAAAACAGAGCACTGGGAGGAAAGATAGCTTGTGGTGTAGAGCACATGGACAGTAAAGATGACGCTGAGAGGGGGTTGAGTGGACAGAGCCTAATTTACTGTAGAGCACATGGGCAGCAAAGATGGCACTGGGAAAGAGTAGAGTGAGCAGAGCCAAATTTACTGTAGAGCACGTGGGCAGCCAAGATGGCGCTGAGAGAGAGTAGATTGGGCAGAGCCCAATGATCTTCCGATCAGTGCCTAACCAGCCCGTGAAGGCTCAGGTTAATGATAGGGGGTGACCTTGACAGTGATTGGTTCGTCTTCCACCCTTGCCATGCCACCCGCCCTTTTTGGCTTTAAAAAGGGCTGCTCTCTGTTAATAAAAGAGTTTTTCTTTTTTGTTTAATTTAATTTAATTTTTTTTGTGAACATACTGTACAGAGGGGTTACAATCACATCGGCAGCATAATGCGTACATTTCTTATCAAGCATTGCAGCCACCCTTCACATCCCTTCCTAGCCTCCGCCCCAATCTCCCCCCTCTCTCCCCCCCCCCGCACCAACGTTATAAAGCTCGTTTTCGACATGACAACTTGTACTTCTCATTGTTGCAACAGGTCCACCTGTAACCTTAAACGACTTGTTTTTCCCCATCTCCTCCACAAGTTATACTGACATGAAATATAGTGAAAACAGGGGTTATACTGTGGGGGAGGGACATACAAAGCAACAAAGAGATAATCTTATAAATGCATTAGAAACAAATGCATGAAAGAAAAAAAACATTAAAATACATATCTAAGGGTTCATTTTTCTAACATCATATTATCTGACCTTTTCTGCTTGACTCATACATATACTAGATATTGCAAATAAGGGAAACCATGGGACCTATGTTTCTTTGGGCCTGGCTTACTTCACTTAATATAATTTTTTCCAAGCCTTTCCATTTCCTAACAAATGGGGAAATGTCATTCTTTCTGATGGAGGCATAGAATTCCATTGTGTATATATACCACATTTTCTTGATCCATTCATCTACTGAGGGGCATCTGGGTTGGTTCCATATCTTAGCTATGGTAAATAATGCTGCAATAAACATAGTTGTGCTGGTAGCTTTAGTGTGGTCTTGTTTGTAAACATTTGGGTAAATGCCAAAAGTGGGATTGCTGGGTCATATGGGAGCTCCACGTGAAGTCTTTTGAAGAACCTCCATACTACTTTCCAAAGTGGTTGAACAAGTTTACATTCCCACCAACAATGAAGTAAGGTTCCCTTCTGTCCATATCCCCTCCAGCATCTGTTGTTGTTAGAGTTCTTGATTTTTGCCATTCTAACTGGATTGAGGTGGTATCTCAATGTTGTTTTGACTTGCATTTCTTTTATGGCTAGGGATGTTGAGCATTTCTTCATGTGTCTATTGGCCATCCTTCTTTCTTCTTCAGAGAAGTTTCTGTTCAAGTCTTTAGCCCACTTATTTATTGGGCAGTTGTTTCTTTGAAGATTTGTTGTTGGGGGATTTAATTTTTTGAGTTCCAAGTTTATTTTAGATATGAGACTGTTTTCTGTTGTATGGCTAGTGAAGATCTTCTCCCAATCCGTGGGCTTTCTGTTGATCTTGCTAGCTATGTCCTTTGCCATGCAGAAGCTCTGCAACTTCATGCAATCCCATTTGTCCAAACTTTCTTTGATTTGTTGTGTTTCCGGTCTCTATTCAGAAAAACCTCTTTGCAGATGACATGATCTTGTATTTAAAGAATCCCATAGACTCCACTCCCAAATTACTCAAGCTGATTCAAAACTTTGGCAAAGTAGCAGGGTATAAAATTAACCCCCCAAAATCAATGGCTTTTCTGTATGTCAACAATTAGAAAAGTGTGGCTGAAATTAGGAAAGCAACTCCATTTGTAATAGCCCCACAAAAAATAAAATACCTAGGAATTAACTTAACCAAAAAGTGAAGGACCTCTATGATGAAAACTTTAAAATCTTGAAAAAGAACTTAGAAAATAGCCAAACCCTCCCATGCTCCTGGATTGGAAAGATTAACATCGTGGAAATGGCAATACTTCCCAAGGCTATCTACAAATTCATCGCAATACCTCTCAAAATTCCAACCTCATTCTTCAAGGAAATAGAAGAGGCAATCCAAAAATTTATATGGAACATAAAAGACCCCAAATAGCAAAAACGCTCCTCAACAGAAAGAACACTCCTGGAGGAATATCAATACCAAATTTCAAACTCTACTATAAAGCCATAGTAATCAAAACAGCTTGGTACTGGCATAAGAACAGATATCAGGACCAAGGAATAGAATTGAAACCCAGAAATGAACCTACAGACCTATAGCCAACTAATCTTCGATAAGGGAGCTAAAACAATAGAATGGAAGAAAGACAGCCTCTTCAGTAAATGGTGCTGGCAAAATTGGTTAACTACTTGTAGAAAACTAAAGCTAGATCCTTACATATCACCCTGCACCAGAATCAACTCCAAATGGATCAAAGACCTCGAAATCAAAGCAGACACTCTGAAAACATTACAGGATGGAAGAAAAGAGTTTTTCTACCTGCTGGATTTGGCTCCCCGCTGTGTCTGATTGTCTCCTGGGCTGAGGGAGGCTGGGGAATGGGCGAGCGCCACACTTACCTTTCCTAGGACCCCTTCCGTCTTTTGTGGGAAGGACGAAGACCCAACATTGGGGTAATAAGAGGCCTTTTTCTCCTGACCTTCAGAGCCTGCCCACACATATCCTCACTAATTGCCCCACATGAATTGTTTGTTACAGAGCTGTACAGGAGTGTGGCTTTTTCTCTGCCTGTTCCAACAATGAGGCAGACTTTCTCCAGCAGCCTGGGGTATGAAGAACCCCTCAGGCTACACTGGGAACATTGAGGGGTGCCAAGGAACATGCACCATCTTGAAAGTACTCTCTGTGCTATGAAATCTTTCTATTCAAAGCAAATTTCTTATCTGGGTGCCTTTCTTCATAGAGAATCTGGATCTTCACCGATACAAATACATGGATATATTCACAGACACATGGAGCTACTGGCTCTTTTTTTGTGGCAATTCCTGAGGCTTGAACTGTGAGCCTAGACATTTTCCCTGAGCATCTTTTGCTCAAGGAAGCATTTTATTGTGTCTTAAACCATGATTACTCTAGGCTGGGTGCAGCTTTTACATCCACAGATGATTCAGGTATCCTAGGACCCAAGTTCAACTACCAGTTCTTGCAAAAAAACAAAAACAAAAAAAACCCCCCAAAACCCCATCAAACCAACAAAAACGGAGGAGGAAAAGACCAGGAAGTTTTATACAACAGTTTTACCTTTGATTCCTTAGTACTGTGACCCTCCTGGGTCTCAATTACTTGGCTTGAAAATTGTACATGACCTTGCATGGTCGCAGGCTGGAGGCTGTCAGTGAAGCCTGAGTCCAACCCAGACACCTAGGCCCTGAGTTCAATCCCGGGACTGCACACGGCTGAAGATCTAGGAAACTTGTTCCTATCTATAGGAATACAAATACAATGTTTGAAATGTACTAATTAAATTACAAATTAGCTAGTCATTCCAGTATATGATTGTAAGCAATAAATATAGGTCATTGATTAATTAATACTTTATTAAGTCTCCTACTGTGATTAATTAATGGAGGTATAATTTTATACCAAATAATTGGTAATAATATAATATATAAAAATAAGATACAGACATCACTCAATAACTGGCCCGTACTGCGACCACGTGAGGCAGGACAGACTTGCTGAGTGGTACTAATTGGATGAAGGACCCACTAAGTTCCCCATAGCAGGAGTGAGACAAAACCTGAGTGAGCTTCTACCTGATATTATAGACCGAGTCCAACAGAGGGTTCAACGCAAGTCACCAGCAGGGGACCTCCGAGATCAGTTTGTAAAGCTACTGGTTTTGGAAGGGATGAATGCAGACCACCACACAGCCTGCATGGGATTGAGAGAGTGTTCCCTGAGCGCATGGGTGGTGGCCTCCCAGGATGTGGAACACAACAGCCTCAGGCCCAGTCACTATCTTTACCTTTACAGGCTCAGACATCTGCAGGCTTTTACCCAAGCTCTGGCATCCCAGGGCCAAGGAACCCCAAGGCCATCAGTGAGAGGGACTTGTTTTAAATGCCGACAGGAGGTCTCCTTTAAGCGGGACTGTTCAAAACAATCCCCCCTGCCCTCCACCCATTGCCAACCAGCCCGGGGGGTCCAAACCACTCCCTACACCCTGCCAAAGGTGCAGGAAGGGATACCATTGGAAAAAGGATTGTCGATCCAAATTTGATTTAGATAGGAAGCCTTTAAGCTAGGGGAGGGGCATCCTCCAGCCCCGTTAGCTCAAGGAGGATCCCCCTCTGCTGTAAGGCCCAGGCAGCCTCATGGCAGGACGACCCAGGCCCATTGGACCATGCCCCTGAGGGAAGGACTCCACCCTAAAATGAGTATTTTCATAGGTGTAAAGCAGTTTCACTGCCTAATTGACGTGAGGGCATATTGAACCATACTCAGGGAGGAGGAAGTTCCCTAGGATTGGAAGCTTGCACACGGGCCCCCGATATTGGGTGTAGGGGGCAAATCCCAGTCCAAAGAGTCGGTCGCCCTTATGAAATGGACTAGCTTAGATGGAGAACAGGGAAAGATATGCCCTTTAGTGACAAAAAACCTCACCGCCAATTTACTAGGGCAAGACATGCTAAGACAAATGGATGCTGTGGTCACTACAGACCATCGAGCATCCTATGATGATATCCTGGATGGAGTAAAATCACAAAGACTTAAACAGGATCTAGAGGGAGTTAAGAAAAAGAATTTTTTAAATTTCATAAGTACAGAGAAGAACATAAGGAACCCACTTGGGTGCACCCCCAATCCTAAAGGCAATTGTCCTCCAAGTACCTCCCATTAGGTGGAAACCTAGAAGCCCTATTTGGGTGGAGCAGTGGCCATTGACCTAACCTAAACTTGTAGCACGCCACTTTTTGGTGGAGGAACAGATAAAACTTGGGCACATACTTCCTTCTGTGAGTCCTTGGAACGCACCTGTATATTTGTTATCCGAAAAGCATCCGGGCTTAGTTCATGCTCCAAGATCTACATAAGGTAACTGAAAGGATAGAGCTAGTAGGAATTCCCTAAGAGGAATGCCCTGGACTCCCGCTTCAGAATATACCTTGGTTGTAATTGATATTAAAGATAGTTTTTTTTTTGATTCCCTTGCATCTGGATGACTGCAAGAAATTTGCCTTCTCCATCCCTTCTCTTAATTTTTTCCCATCCTGATCGGGGGTTTGAATGGACGTTGCTGCCACAGGGAATGGCCAATAGCCTGGCCTTTTGCTAACAATACTTGGCCACACTTTTAGGGCCTGTGCTGGGTTCAGACACCTCCCTTGCCTATGCCTACATGGATGACATAATTCTGGGGCACCAAGACCTGGACCGCCTGGAGGGCCTTCTAGCCCAGGTTCTCACCATATTAAAAAAGGGGGTTTTTTACCATAGCCCTAAATAAAATTCAAATGGTACCTCCTTTTAAGGTGTTCGGATCCCACCTTACCTTGACTCAGGCCTGCCCCCTTAAGCCTTTGCTGGATATTCCAGCATCTCTGTCCCTAACCCTACTTCAAAGTCTTTTAGGGGAAATAAATTGGCTGTTTCCATGGGTTCCCATCCCTAAAATAGTCTTGTGCCCTTATTCACCAGACTAAAAGACAGGACACCCCAAGAAGTTATTATAATTGCAAGCAGCCATCGGGCAATATTTTTACAGTTCCAAAGAGCCCTAGATGAACTTTCCCTGAAAAGGTATTCTATTCTTAAGCCCATTTCCTTCTCGTTGTTTGCAGGTGTTACATTGATTTCTGCAGTTTTAAGTCAAAGGGGGGGAGCCATTAGAGTGGGTTCACACTCCCCTTGGGGGCACACCTCAGGTGTACTCTCAGGCAGACCAACTTGCCGATGCTATTGTCAAGGGAAGGACCCAATCCCAAAGGCATTATGGCCTTGACCCTCACTCCATTGTTTTTCCTTTTCGGATGGCAGGCGTTGAGCGTTCACTTGAGCCAATGCTCAACTTGCTCTCCCCCTAGAAGGGTTTCTAGGTCAAATTGACTGCCATTATGAGTCATCTAAATGGACCGTCATGTTATGGTGACTTCCCCTCATAATGCCTTCTCTATTTTCTCCTACACCTATTCCTGGCGCTTTCCATGTTTTTACTGATGGAGGTAAAACAGGCTCTGCGTATGCAGCCTTTGAGGAGGAGCAAAAGACCCCAAGCCAACAAAGATTTCAACCTTGTCAAGGGTCAGCACAATAAAAAGAAATGTTTGCTGTAATTATGGTCCTTCGGGACATTCAAAAACCCCTTGATTTGTATTCTGATAGTTTATATGATTAACTTGCTCCCTCATATTCCCCAGGCACATATTAAGCTGGATGGAAACCCTGTTTTCCCATTTTGGACCCCCTTAATTGCCTATTAGATGGACGGGGAGCCCCTATTCATATTCAACATTTGAGAGGGTATTCAAAACTTCCTGGGTTTTTATCCATGGGCAATAATTGGACAGACCAGTTAGCTACTGGCCCACAAGCTTTAATGTTACAAAAGGCCACCCGTTTACATGATTTAACCCACAATAATTGGAGAGGTTTTCAACATAGATGTCCTCAGATTCCTGTAAAGGACCTCAAAAGGATAGTACATACCCGTAAAACATGCCAGCCCTTCTTAAAAGAACCCCCGCTCCAACCACCAGGGGTAAATCCCAGAGGCCTCAAACCCAATGTCCTCTGGCAAACTGATGTGACTCATTTTCCAGCCTTTGGTAAGCTTAAATATATATTTGTTTCTATAGATACCTATTCAGGAGCATGTTGGGCTACAGCACATACAGGAGAAGAACTAAACATTCAGAAGCACATTTTCTTCAATGCTTTGCTACCTTGGGTCTACTAGCACAAGTTAAAACTATAATGGACATTGTTTTGTTAGTAAAGCAATGTCATAGTTCTTTGACAGATGGCATATTACTCATACAGAAATCCCTATAATCTCCAAGGCCAAGCAATTATAGAAATAAATGGGAGTTAACCCCCATATATAGTTACAGATAGCTTTCTTTACCATTAACATTTTAAATTTTTCAAAAGGGGCAATTGAATCCAGGTTTTAGAAGCACTGGGGACAACTAAATCCTAAGCCCCAAGTGAAAGTCAGGTGGAAGGACCCCCTGACACAACAATGGAGCAGACCTGACCCCCTAGTTACCATGGGCAGGGGATTCAGATATGTTTTTCCCATAGGAGAGACAGCCCCCATTTGGATCCCAGCCAGGAACTTTAAGTTTTACCCATTTCTTCTATACAGGAAGAAGCCCAAGGATAAACTAACCAACAAGGAAAGTAAAATGGCTATGCTGGTCGAGGCTTGTGTTTAAAAGAGGGAAAGCTAAAAAGATAATTACTGACCATCTCCAAGGGCAATCAGCCCTTGAGAAGCTCTTGCGTTCTTTAACAATTGCAGATGGTGATACTCCAGCTGTTGGCTGTCCTGACTCTCCTAGTCCTGGCAATGGCGCTACGGAATCCACATCAACCTCAATGACTGACCTGGGCAGTGATCATGCTCCCATGCTTTAAAGAGGTCAACCTTATAAGATAGTGACTTTATATATGTCCCAGAAGTAATCGAACTGCTTCGGACATTTCTAACTGTGGTGGGGCTGACGTTTATTAACTTTACTGAGGAGGGAAAAAGGATAACTAACTGGGAGATGAGCAGGATGTGGGGGTTGCGGTTATATCGAAAAGGGTGGAGCCCAAGAGAGCCAACGCATGGCTCTCCGTGTCTATTATGATAAGCTCAGTGCTGAAGATTACTCCATATTTTAGGTGAACCACGGAAAGAGGAGGTGCCAATTGGGCGAACCTCATAAGAGGTGCCCTGACCTGAACCTCAGCAAAGAGGTGGGTTTGCCATTATAAAAGGGGGAATCTGTAGGGCACATGGACAGCAAAGGTGGCGCTGAGAGGCAGTTGAGTGGGCAGAGTCGGAGTTGTTTATGTTAAAATCTGACTGTGTACCACAACCAGGCAAAGTGACGTCTGTAGTTGAATAGCTAGAAAGACAGCAGAGAAAGTCGAGAAAGCTTAGGTGCATGATAGGGTGACCTCTACAGTGATTGGTTGGTTCCTTTTCTTCCCCTTCCATGCCACGCGGTTTTTTGCTTTAAAAATTGCTTGCTGCATGGTGATAAACGAGTTCCTGCTTGACTTGACTCCCTGCTGCATCTGACTGTGTCCGGGGATACGGGAGGCTGGCGAATGGGCTAGCAGCACACTTACCTTTCCATGGACCCCATTCATTTTCTGCGAGACAGATGAAGATCAAACAGGTAGGAGGAGAACAAAGGAGGAAGCAACAATGCTCAATAGGAAATGTACTCATTACTTTGTTAATGTAACTGTAACCCCTCTGTACAACATTTTTATAATAAAAAACATACATAAATAATGTAGTGCTCAAAGAAGCACTTTGGGGGTAAGGGAAGGATATCTGAATAACTGTACAAAATTCTACATTGCTTTTTTTTAATGTTCAGTATGGAACTGAATAAACATAAGCGCTTCCATTAAAAATTTTAAGTCATTGTCTTGGAATTGGAGCCAATATTTCTGCCATTGAAGGGATTTGAGCTCATTTCCAGGTAACTCTTTTACTCTATTGGTGAAGGGGAAGCTCACTGTCCTTGAGGAAAAGAAATTCAAGCTTGAGTTCCCAGGGCCCGCATTGAGGCCCTGCAATGTAAAAAATATTTCTATACATGTGTAATATATGATATATATGTACATATGCATGCATATTATATATTGATTATTATAATTATTGATTTTGTATTTATTTTATTTTATTCATTTTATAGTTTATTGTATTTAGTATTATACAATATTATTAGTATTATACAATATTATTAGTATAGTATTTAGTATTATACAATATATATTATACACATAATATTTATTATGTTTTGTACATCTAGTATAAAATTATACACAATAAATCAGATCATTGACTTGTTATTCATTAATACTATATTAAATGTTGAAACATTTAATGATACATAATTAAATGGAGGCATTAGTCACACTCATCACATGTTTAGAGTCTCTCCCAAGTATGAGCTTTATCTTAGTTATCTTTTGACAACTTACTATAGGGATTCCTTTAGATGACTTATACTCAGAAGCCTTTTCTTGAGGATAGGCAAGTTGCGATATAAAATTTTAAGAGTGGGGCTGGAAATGTGGCTTAGTAGTATAGAGCTTGCTCAGCATGCATGAATGCCAGGGTTTGAATCCTCAGTGCCACATACTCAGAAAAACCCAGAAGCTGTGGAGTGGCTCAAGTGATAGAGTGATAGCCTTGAGAAAAAGAAGCTCAGAGACAGTACCCAGGCCCTTAGATCAAGCCCCAGGACTGGCAAAAACAATAGGCCAGTTGCTGGTGGGGAATTCTTGGAACCCTAGCTTCTCAGGAGACTGAGATCTGAAGACCACAGTTCCAAGACAGCCTACACAAGGAAAGCCTGTTAGACTCTTATCTCCAATGAATCACCAAAAGACCTCACATGGCACTGTGGCTCAAGTAGTAGAGTGTTCGCCTTGAGCTGAAGGGTGCAGGGAGAGCACCCAGGCTTCAGTATGAGAAAAACAACTGGAAAAAGAGTGAGGGATAATCAAAGTACTTTTCCTATTTGCTAATTATGAGAACATTTTCTGGAAAATGAACATTGATATACACCAGAGTTGGAGTCAGGGCTCAAGGTTCAAGTATAGCAGATCCATATGCCCAGCCTATCAGACTCTAACATTATAACCTTGTGTCCTACAGAGATCTGAAAGGTCCAATGTTGAAAGGCATAATATGCTCCCCAAGCCCTTTGTGATAAGCACTGGACTTATATTGTCAATGTCATTACAGTTCTGAACCTAGCACAGCACCAGTAGCTTAGGCCCATAACTCTAGCTCAGGAGACTGAGGTCTCAGGATCACAGGGTGAAGCCAGCCAGGGTAGGAAAGTCTACGACACTCTGATTTCCACTTCTGAAAGGTCAGAAGTTCAAGAGCTTCCTGTGTGTTTCCCTTGGTGATGAGAGGTTACTTGCACTCTAAATGTTCTTAGAGTTCTCAAGCTATAGAAACAGGAAAGAAACATTGTTGACCCATCCTGGGTTCAAATTAAGTTCTCAGGATCCAAGCCTTAGCCCTGTTAGCAGGAAGAACTCCAGTGTAACACTGAATTTGAAGGACAGAAAACAGTTTCAAAAGCCGGGCTAGGTGAAGAGACCTAGGCCTGCAGGATTAGGAGGCAGAATGTACACACTCAACAGGGAAGTGAGCTGCAAAACCACTTTACTCATTCCAGGCATAGCCTGCAAAGAGGAAACCTCAAACATTTGTTAGAGTTACACCAGGGTCAGGCTTTTCTCAGCCTCTTCAAACAATGACTAATTAACATTTTTCCCTCAAGTGAAGGGAGCCTCAGTGTATCTTTAAGTTAATAATAGAGAGCCAGTTTCATGGGGGAGAGGGGAGGAACAGAGTAGAAAAACCTTCTCTCTGATCTTAGGGAGTAGGTTTTTGACTCTCTGTCAGATTTGAAGGCCCTTCTTCTACCTCTTCCAGTCCATTCTCCTTCCTTCATTCTCCACATCATTAATGCAAATCCCCAGTCCAAGGAGAGGCAGGGCCCTTTCTCTACTATCTCCAAGCACCTGAGTTAGAACCTGGCTCTGCCCTCTTGGCTCTTCCGCTGCCTGAGAAGTGGGATAGGGACAGTCTTCCTGCTTTGTGGTGTGTGATGGCGATGTTGGTGGCCTAGAGCACTGCAGAAGGTCTCATGACTGGGAATTGTTTCCTTCTTTCCTCCTGATGTCTAAGACCAGATTCGCCTATCTATCTATCTATCTATCTATCTATCTATCTATCTATCTATCTATCTATCTATCTATCTATCTATCATCTACCTACCTACCTACCAACCTACCTAGTGAGCTAGCTATCTAATACTAAATCAATTCTTACTTTTATAACATTCCATTTGTACGGATGTAACATCGGAATGCATTTCTTAGACCATCCTGCCATTCATTAGTGGCAGTCCCAGGATTCGACCTCCAGGTCTAAGTTGCCAGTTTCGGCTATGGCTTCCCTAATAGCCCACCAAACATCAGCAATGCAAGGTCATGTGTACTTTCTGGGCCTTGTCATTTAGACCCAGGATGGTCACAATTCAAAGGAAAAAAAAAAGTAATACCACCTTCTTGAACTTCTCAATTTTATCCTTTTCCTTATTATTTTTGCCAGCCCCGAGATTTGAACTCGGGTCCTAGGAAACCAGGGTTGGCTGTGGCAGAGGTGCCAAGACCTAAGATCAAGCCCCGTGCTTGGCAAATAAGTAAGTAAGTAAATAAATATATAATAAGGCTCTGGCGTGCAATTTGCATCATTGATCTGGCAGGCCTGGGATTGAACTCAGGGTCTGGGTAACTCTGTAGCATTGTGGGTGAAGGGGAAGCTCACTGACCTTAAATACAAGAAATTCAGACCAGTTCCCAGGGTCTGAATTAAAGCCTTAGCATAATATTCATATATGAGATCTATTTACATACATTGGTTTAATGTGTATAAGGTTTATTACCCTTATTTATTTAGTATTCTACATATAACACTTCATTTATTACATCATTTCATCTAGATTATATTTGCATATGGATTATACATCGTACTGAGACACAGGACTTTCACAGAAAAGACAAAAATTTGTCAAATTGGCTTCTTACTTCATGAATAAATTTTGGGCCTTGCTGGATTTTAACTCACAGCCTAGAATGCCCAATTCATAAATGGGGTCTCAGTCTTAGCACACCAGCCTCTAGCAAACTGAGCTGCCAGGAAATTCTGAGGACCTTAGATCAAGCCAGAGTAGTGCCCAATATACACATTGATAGATATGTATGTGTGTGTGTGTGTATATATATATATATATTTGTATATATATATATATATATATATATATATATATACACATGTGTGTGTGTGTGTGTGTGTGTGTAATATAGAGAAAAAGAGGGAATGTGAGGATATTCAATTATGTATATTATTACCAATAATTAGTTATTACATTATGCCACTATTTAATGAAGTATCATGGTAGAATACTTATAAAAGCATTAATTAAAAATTAGTCAATATCCTTCCATTTCGGGAATCATACTATGGTGCTAGAATGGAAGACATAAATCCAATGATATTTGTGTGGCATTCTAAAATAGAATCATGCATTAACTGCAAATTTAATTATTTCTTTTATAGCATTCCATTAGCATTCACAAAAATAGGAATGAGTTTGTCAGGATCTCCCTCCATTTGTGGGTAGCAGTCCTAGCATTTGAACTCCAGGACTCGGTAGTTTACTTCGAATGCAAACCATTGGAATGACACCTTGAAGATTTCAAATTGTCACGATTAAAAAAAGAACAACAGGAAGAAAAGAAACCCAGGTGTCAGCGGTTTCTGCCTGTAATCCTAGCTCCTCAGGATGCTGAGATGTAGCGAATGCCAATTTGAATTCAGCCAGGGCAAGAAAGTCGGCAACAGTCTTATTTCTAAGAGATCACAGGAAAAAAAAATAACACCATGAGTGGGGCTGTAGCTCAAGTTGCAGAGTGCTTCCCCTGAGCAAAAGTAGCTAAGGGACAAGGCCTAGGCTCATAGTTAAACCCCACACCTGCACCTCCCCCCAAAAAAGGGAGCAGTAACTCCATGTCTCTGTGTATGGATGGATGATGTATGGATGATGGGCATTCAGCAGGTTGCCCATGCCCAGCTGCCCCTGGGCCGGCTGGGACAAGCCCTCAGAGAATATTAAGTATGAGCCGGCAGCTTGAACAAAGCATCCCTCTGCCATTTAATAACTGAAGCCCCGAAGGGTTTGCCTGGGCTGGTGTGTGCAATGGATGCATTATGTTCTAGCTGAGGTGTCCCATTGGGACACCTAGCAGCCAGCCACTGCCTCCAGGAGTAGTCAAAGTTTCTGGATCTATATTCTCTATCCCTCTGTAGGATGTGAGTCTAGGCCTGTGGGGCCTGGTGGTTCTCACTCATTCATCATTCCTCATTGCCGAGTCATTGACTGGTCCCAAATCTTGGCAAAGTTATGAAATTGTCAGCGATTTCTATGCCAAAATGTAAGCCAATAAATCCAACCCTCATAACTCCTGTTACAAGTCAGCCTTGGGCTTCAAATATGGCTTAGCGGTAGAGTGCTTACCTAATAGGCACGAAGCCCTGGGTTCAATTCCTCAGTACCACAGAAACAGAAAAAGCCAAACGTGGCACTGTGACTAGCCTTGAGCAAAAGAAGCTAAGGAACATGCCCAGACCCTGAGTTCATGCCCCAACAATGGCAAAAAAATAAAAGGGAGCCTGGTGAGACATATTCTTCTGGGACTCAGGAGGGCCGAGGTTAGAGGAAAGAGGTAGAGGGGCAGGTGCTTGTGGTTCACCCCAGTAATCTCAAGCTACTCAGGAGGCTGAATTCTGAGGATGACAATTACAAGCACAAAGTCTATATGAACAATTTTGTCCAATTAAACACCCAAAAAGCCAGAAGAAGAGGTGGAATTCAAGGAGTAGAGTGCTAGCTTTGAGCACAAACACTCAGGGATAGTGTCCAGGCCATGAATTCAAACCCCAGGACTGGCACAGACACACAGACACACACACAGACACACAGACACACAGACACACAGACACACAGACACACACACACACACACACACACACACACACACCAAGATAGAGCATTTGCCAGTTAGCCTGCACAATTTCCATATCTCGAGCGAAAAAGGAAGGGAAGACTTGCTCCAGCAGGTGATATAACCAGTGCCAAAATTCCACAGAAGTTCTAAGGCGTGAAACAGGATAGAGAGCCTAATGCAGAAGGTACAACATGGGCAAAGGTCCTGAGGTGTGGTGTAGAGCAGGTGGTGTGGGTGGAATGGAGGTTCTGTGGCTTCAGACAAATCTGGCAGGACATGCGAGTCTGGGTCAAGGTTTGTACTTGAGTCACTGGTAGGGAAGAGGATGGGGTCCCAGAATGAGGCCCAGGGGGAAGTTTAGCTTGACTTTTCTCCATGGACCTCAGCCATTTCTTGTGGCTGGAAGCCTATTTTTCACAGCTCCTGACACTCAGGCATCCTTTGCATTGAGGAGTCAAGGCAAACGCAGGGAAGAACTCTTGCTTAAGAAAAGTTTCTAGCCCAATGTTAACAGTGGTTCAACTCCTGTAAATCCTACCTAATCAGGAGACTGGGTTCAGAGATCGTGGGTCAAAGCCAGCTCAGAGGAGGAAACTTAGTGAGACTCTTCTTGCCAGTGAACTACCCAAAGCCAGAAATTGCGCTATGGCTCAAGTGGTAAAGTGCCAACCTCGAGGGAAAAAGTTAGGAGACCAGAGCCTAGCCCTGAGTTCAAGGCCAGTTCTGGCAAAAAAATAAAGAAAAGCTTTCAGGAGCTCCTAGTCCACTGTTGTGAAAGGCCAGATCAGCCAGGCACTGGTGGCTCATGCCTATCCGCCTAGCTCCTCAGGAGGCTGAGATGTGAGGGTCGCGGTTCAAAGCCAGCCCAGGCAGGAAAGTCCGGGGACTCTGAAACTCCAGAAACCTGGAAGTGGCCCTCTGGCTCAAGTGGTAAGCTGAAGCTAGGTGACAGCAACCCATGACCAACACTTGGCCTGCTTGGATCTCACTTTGTGGCTCTAAGCAGAGTATTTTCCAGTGGGCCCCTGAGTTTCTCCCAATGTCTAGGTATCCTACAAGTCTTGAAAGCAGCCCATTTGGAGGCTTTTGCCTACAGATTGAGCCACATTATCAGAGAAGTGTCCAGCCTTGGGGCATGGAGGTCATTGTCTGGCTCATCAGAATGAAATCTGTCATGGGTTCAGTGTGGGTCTGAGCAGTAAATCAATGTCTCAGACCACGGTTCTGGGCCAGGAGGGGCAGAAGAAGGTGGCATGGCAGGTAAAGCCTACTCATGTAGATATCACAAGAGTGCAAATCTGTCAGGCACAACTCTGGTGGATGTTGAGTTGGGCTCATGAAAGAGTTGTGGGTTCAGGAATCCACAGCCGGCTGGCTGGTGCTTGTAGCATTCGCTATCCCTGGAGTTCCAGGGCTCACCAGTGCATGAGGTCCAATTAAGGTCTTCAGTCATGGGCCGACTACAAAAGAACATCCATAGTGACATTTCCCTTGGTCCTGTGGCCCTGAGCACGGATGGAGGGGCAGGTCCCATGGAACTTACTGCCATGGCCCAGACACAGTCAGGGGCTGCTGGGAGCTGATGTGTACTGTAGTTCAAGTGGTAGAGCACCAACCTTGTGCAAACAAGCTAAAGGATACCACATAGACTCTGAGTTCAAGCCTCGGTAGACACACGAACACACACACACACACACACACACGCAAATACACACACACACACACACACACACACGCACGCACACACACACACTCATGCACAAAAAAGCACACACAACAACATCCTTAGCAGGTCCCAATGGTTCATACCAGCAATCGTACCTACTTACGATGTTGAGCTCTTAGGATGGCAGCTTGAAGCCAGCCCAGGCAGCAAAGTATGTGAGACTCTTCTCTCCAGTAAACTACTAAAAAAGATGAAAGGTGAGCTGTGGTTCAAGTGGCACAGTTTTAGCTTTGAACAAAGGAAGCTCAGGGAAAGTGCCTAGGCCCTGAGTTCCAGCTCTAAGATTTTTTTTACAGACACCCTTTGCCTCTACCTCACACCCAATCAGGCCATAAATCCAGATTTCGGTCACCCTTGATCTCACTTCCACTCCTGCCACTTTCATAGCACTGCCACAAGTGGCCAGTGTGTGGCCAGCACTGGATTAAGAGAACTTTTAACAAGAGGGGCATAGCCAGGTCAAGGCTAATGCCCCAGAACATTGAGGTATTGGCCTTACCAGTTTCTCATGCCCCAGTTCCCTGTACGTAGAATCTAAAGTCTGTGCCTCTGTATTCTGGGCATCCAGAATTGCCTAGAACGACCTGAGAGGCCAAGCTGGGGCAGGAAGTTAGACTTTCCTGCGACAAGTTACGTTGACATTTCCTAGACACCAACGGAAACTTCCAAGCCACTTTGGCCTCACCTCCCATGTATCTCCGGACCCTCCTTGCATGGGCAGCCTTCATTCAGCTATCAAGCTCAAGTTGGCCAGAGCCACCAGAAACCCCCCTTCCTCCACTTCACTGCCAGCCTAAAAAGAGGGACATGCAGCCAGAGACCCAGCTGAGAAAAAGAACAGGACATCGCATGACTAAGGACCCCCAGAGGCAGGGGAGACACTATGCCAGCCGGCCCTGCTGGCCCAGAATCCCCTGGAGGTGCCCAAAGATTTGGACAGGCCAGACTTGGGTCTCAAAGTAAAGCTGAAATGCAGGCCTCTGGCAATTTAGGACTCATTGTTGACCTTGATAGAGCGCTAAAGGACAAGGTCGTCATGGAGGAGGGGCACCATCTGAGGCAGAAAGAGTCAAACAGGCACCCAGGAAGTGGTCAGAGAAAGAAGAGGGAAAAATACACACACACACACACACACACACACACACACACACACACACACACACACACAAGTAGCCCAAGGCCTCAGAAGTCCCTGAGCAATCTGAACATCCCACCCCCAAGAAGATGGTACTACTATCCTCAGACCACTGTAGACAAAACTCATGGCCTCTCACACATCTGGAATGGCTCATAACACAGCCTGGAATTTCCTAAATGTACACACGACTATGCAGAAATCTCAGCTACCTTATTTTTGGTTGTCTGTCATGGGGTTTGAACTCTGGGCCTGTGCACAATCCCTCAGCTCTTCAGCTGTAGGTGGGCCCTCTACCACTGGAGCCACAGTGCCACTTCTGGCTTTCTGGTGGTTCACTAGAGATAAAGTCTCACAGATTTTCCTTCCCAAGCTGGCTTTGAACCACGATCATCAATCAGATCTTAGCCTCCTGAGTATCTAGGATGACACAGTGTGATCCACCAGCGGCACCTGGCTTCAGCCACCTTCTTAGACCCAGGGAAAACCCATCTGGTCAGGCCACAAACCACATGCAACCCTTCAGTTCAGACTTTGACACCAGCATCCAAAACCATTCTTCCATGGATGGAGAGCATATAATTGACCCTAATATCCCACCCCTGCTCCCATTCACCCACTCCCTGCCTGCGACAGGCCACGACCTATGGAGTTCTTGGTAAGGCACCACCCATCCTACTGTGGTTTCACACTGGGGCAAACCTGAGGAGTTCTTAGAAATGTCTGTACAGTGAGGCCAGCACCTGGTCTCCCAACCACAGCAACCTCACTAATTCAACATCTTTTGCAAGCAAGGAAGGGGTGTCTTTCTTCCTTCCTTTCTTTGATTTTTGGTTGCAGGGTTTGAACTCAGGGCTTCGGTACTGTCCCTGAATTCTAATTTTCCTTAAGGCCAGTGCTCTACCACTTGAGCCACAGTACCACTGCCAGTTGCAGATTGGAGATGAGGCTCTCATGGGACTTTCCTGCCTGGGCTGGGAAATGAGATCCTCTGGATCTCAGCCTCCCGAGTGGCCAGCATGACAGGCGTGATATGACAGGTGTGAGCCACTTGCACACGGCTTAAGGTGTCTTGTCCTTCAGAATTTCCAGCTAGTCCTCCTCTAGATGCTACCACCTAAACACCCCTCTACCTCCCTCAGGAACAGCAAAGGGAGGCTCAGAATCTGGGTGGGGCCATGGGCATTAAAGGGCCCCCTCCACATCACTAGCCCTGTCTAAGCTACCATTTGCCTCCTATCGATGGCCTGGTCGTCCAGGACAGAACAGACCCACTAGGAGTTCTGGTGCCTTCCCTGTATCCCCCTGCCCCAATCAACCAGTACCTGAGAATTTCTGGGGCCAGCTGTTGCATGTCCCAGTGGAAGATGTGGGGAGGGTTGCTGATAATGTGTCCCGGGGTGTCCAGGGCAGAAGGAGTGTCTAGCTCACTTCTGTCAAAGAAGGAAACACAAAGCATGCATGATCTATTAAGAGCTACAGAGCATAGCCATCCACCGGTCACCAAGGTCCCTTGGAGAGCTGTTTTATGTTGACAGCCCTTGGGCTTAGCCTTGGGGCCTGGGTGGTATCCTCAAGTTTCTTTGGCTCCAGGTGAGCACTTCCACCTGAGCCATGATGCCACTTCTGAGATTTTCTTTGTATGCAGGACCTAGGAATCGAACCCGGGGTTTCCTGCATGCTAGGCAAGCCCTCTACTTCTAAGGCACAATCCAAGCCCTGCATAGCTATTCTTCTGTGACCCATCAGGCCTGTCTCCAGACAGTCTTGCACATCTCTACCGTGTTTCTCACCAACAGTCCTGGTTGGAAATGAACACGCTCTGCTATGTTGTCCATGATCTGCTGCAACTTTGCTCTCTGTGCTTCCTGTCAGCTCCTCCTTGTTAAGCAAGACCCTCTTTTCAAGTGATGCCTCTAAGAAGCCCATTCTGATCACCTTGGCAGAGCTGGAACCTCTCTGCTCTGCAGGCTTCTGGCATTATGATACCCTGCCGTCTGTCCAGTGTGGGTTGAGAATGCACAAAGGGGAAGGGCTGGCTTCCACCACCGGATTTCTGAAGGCACTGATACACCACCCAGGGACAGGTGTTGTACCACACTCCGAGATAGGGCCCTCGAAGCTCAGGCAGTCTGTGGGCAACAAGACGGGGCCAATTCTTTGTGTGGGGTTGAACTCAGGATCTGGGAGCTGTCTCTGAATTTCCATGCTCAAGGTTGGGGCTCTACCACTTGAGCCACAGTTCCACTTCAGGCTTTTTGGTGGTTCCATGGAAAGTAGAGTCTCACAGGCTTTCTAGCTTATGGTTGGCTTCAAACTATGATCCTCAGATCTCAGCCTCCCAAGTAGCTAGGATGACAGTGTGAGCCTTAGCCCCGGGTGACAGGCACCAAAGGCTTTTTTTTTGCTCCCGTTTCAACTAGCAAGCCCAAGTTAAAATAATCAGTTTCAGGGGATCAAGATCCTCTCCCAGGTCAGTTAATCCAAGGAGATAAAGTGTCTTTGGAAAAGGCTAGTCTGAGTAGGCCTAGTGGTGTGTGTGGGTGTGTGGGTGTGGGTGTGTGGGAGTGTGTCAGGGATACCTACCCCCATCTCTCTGGTACCTCATCTTTCCAGCAGGGAGTGCATCCAGAATAGTCACCCCAAGGAAGACGAATGGGAGAGGGTACCTAAGGTCACATCCAGGGGGATGATCCGAATTATGCACTGCAACCGAACCTGGAGAGATAAAGGAGAGAAAGAGAAGTTTTGGGGAACATCAAGGGAAGCCCCTTATCTTTGGCTACAGGTACCAGCGAGAAGACTGAATCCATCTGTCTTGGTCGTCAGATAAAATGTATACACATTTCATTTATTTATTATTATTTTGTGAGTCCTAGGGCTTGGATTCAGGTTATCTTTGAGCTTCTTTTGTTCAAGGCTGAGGCTCTACCACTTGAGCCACAACACCAAATCTGGCTTGTTTGTGTGTGGGTTTTGAGGGGGAGGTTGTTCTTGGGAGATAAGAATCTCACAGACTCCCCTGCCCGGGCTGGCTCTGAGTCACGACCATCAAACCTCAGCTTCCCAAATAGCCAGGATCATGGGCAGGAGCCACCAGCTCCTGACTGCCACCATCCATTTATAATCCCTTAGGCCCAGGGCTGAGCCACCCACAGTGCACCCCATTGTTGGGAGTGGGAAGCAGACATGAGTGGGTTTGATACTTTAACAGCCTTCCTATCTTTGAGCATTGTTCTGGGTCAGTCTGATGGTGGCTTCCTCCTTATCCACAGCAATGACTTGGCTCTGTCACGAGAACAAACGTCTCCCGGGAGGTTTCAGGTCTAGGGTTTTTTTTTTTCTGCACTCTGCCCCCCTAACCGAAATGACACACCCTAGCAAAGGATAGTAGACACTGAGTGTTTTCATTGTCTTATAACCAGGGTCTGACCAGATAGGTGCGGGTGAGGGTCAGAGGCCCAGGATAGTGCTGGGTAGGGGGACAATGCCTCCTCATCCAATTTCCTTCAATGGTCTAGCAGAGGGATTTGGGGAAGCACTCATGGGATGGACAATGCATAACCATCATGGTCCAGCCAGTGCACAGAGGGGCTTACCTCATGAAGCTGGTTCAACAGGGTGACCGACACAGCTCCTGACCCACAGCCCACATCCAGAATGAGAGGTCCACTTTGGGTTCCAGCCAGATAGGGATGCTGGGCCACCTGCTCCAACACCCATGCAACCAGTTCCTGTGTGAGAGAGAGACAGAGAGAGAAATAAGGCCAAAATTACACTTATGCCCGGTGCCAGTGGCTCAGGCCTATAATCCTAACTACACAGGAGGCTGAGATATGAAGATCATGGTTCAGAGCTGGCCCAGGCAGGAATGTCTGTGAGACTCTTATCCTCAAAGAACCACCAGAAAACCGGAAGTGATTCTGTGGCTCATGTGGTAGAGCACTAGCCTTGATCTGAGGAGCTTGGGTACAGTGCCCTGGCCCAGAGTTCAAGCCCCACGACTGACAAGCAGTGGACTTCCCACCATAAGAAGTGGACTGCATAGCACCTACTGTCCTAGGGAGCATAGCAGAGAAGTCAGGCCAAGCTTCCTGTGCGCTGGGGGTCATGAGTAGATCACCTGGCTTCTCCATGCCTCATTTTCCCCAGCTGCAAAACTGAATAGAGTGAAGGATTTCCTTCATCATGGAAATTGGGTAATGATGAAAGAGAACCATGTTCTGTTTCATTATCCCACACCTATTGCATGATTAAGAGCAGACCCCATCTGCCACATTACCTCCCGCTGAATCTCCCTGAGAGATCATGCCAGGCAAACATAAGCTTCATGGAAGCATGCCTGCAAAAGGGGGTGTTGGTTCAAGGCTTCCTATACACTTGGCTGCACCTTTATTGCCTCTACCTTTATTCTTACTGTATTCTTCTTGGCTGTGCATTTGCTGCCTTTATTCTGGTTTTGGCTATTTTTCTATTGATCAGCGAACAGAGCATGTTGTTTCTTTCCAGTCCAATAGAGATGGCTTCTCTATATAATAAAGACTAGGACCAAAGATTAGATGTGGACAATTCCCCATTCAATATATCATCTGATGGGACGCTGCCTCCAGAAACTCCTGCAACTTCAAAAGCAGTTTTGCGGCTCCCTCATAGTAAATATAAAAATACAAAATTTCCAGATATGTTACAATAGGCAGAATTAATGAATTAAACTAAACCAGAAGGACTTATCCCAAAAGCACAGAGATTTATAGAAAAAGGGACCTCTGATAATAAAAGGAAAAGAAAGATTGCCACAACAGTTATGACTAAGTTTGGTCCAGCTTACGTTATAGGGAATAGATGGTGGTTTCCCACCTCTTTCATTTGGAAATATGATGGCTGACTTATTAACTAGAGAAACCATCATGCTTTATTTGTAATTAATCACCTTAATACTAATGAACAAAAACTTACACTTATGCAAAAACATTGGAGCGAAATTGGATTTAAAGTTCAGCCAAAAGTTAAAAGGAAAGATTTGCTCACAGGAACCTGGAAAGGGCCTGATGTATTAATCACCTCGGGAAGAGGGTATACATGTGTGTTTCCACAGGATGCCGAGTCACCCATCTGGAATCTCAACCGACTCGTGTACCCCTACAAAGATAAGAGAAACCCAGCAAAAAAAACCCAAAAAACAGAAGATGCAAATGAAGAAAACGATGCAGAAGCTCAAAAGTCTTCACCTTTCTCCTCAACAGGCAAAGACAACAAAAGAAGCTCAACCACCAACCTGGGAACAAATTAAGAAGCTCACCCATTCTGCGGAGGAGATTGTGGTTTCTACGGGAAAGACTATCACTGTTGAAAATATGTTTCTTCCTATGCTTGCCATTATTGCTATGCAGTCAGTGTCTGTTTCCGGAGAATAATACTGGGCATATGTTCCTAATCCTCCTCTTCTATATCCCGTGGGATGGGAGGGATGAAGATATAATATAAGTAATGACAAATAATAGTTACCTGCTAGGGAGTTTGGAGGACTATTCTAATTCTCATATGACTTCTCAAACAATTAATTATGAAGGAATGACAGATACCACTCCAGTTTGTATAACGCTATCAGGAGAAAATCTCTCTGGGTGTTTGCCTATAAACTATAGAACTTTTTTGACTGATGCCCTTGATCAATCCAATGATAAAAAGTTCAAAAAAAGATTGATGTGGGAAATTGGCATGATGACATTAGACTTTCATACTTATAATGAATCCTTTTTCATTCCCAAGAGGAATATACATTTAGGTAACTGCCTACAAAAATATCATGACAAGGATCAGTTTGGGGATGCATTAATTACCTCACCAAAATGGTGGGAATGCGGATTTCAAAAGGCTTCTTTTTTATAACCCTATTGGGCACCAGATAGTATTTTTGATTTTTCCATTGCTAACCCTGATTATGATTATGCCTCCTACTTAAAACATAATTCATCAAAGTTTAATGGCTATGCTCCTGATATGCACGGGGAACCCCTGAAATGATGGCTCACTCCAGGGTGGGTGGCTTCCATTTTGGTGAGTCACTCTCCCTTTCACAATAAAAAGGGCATTCAGCTGGATTTGTTCAGACTTTTTGCAGCAAAAAACATGATTTTACTGAAAAAGCCCAAGAAAACTAAGAGTACTGCAATTGGGGTAAGAGCATGTGTGGGTTATCCTATGGGAATTTTAGCTGGAAAACTAGATAATTTAATCATTATTAATCAAGGAAAATCTTATTATATTAGCTGTAAGGATTTTATTTTTACTAATTGTTTTACTTCTTCTCTGGGTAAAACATATTCTGTAATTTTTATTTTAAAAAGACCTTCGTATGGAATGTTACATGTAGATCTATAAAATGACCCTTGGTTTAAAAATTCTGCTTTACAAATGTTGAAAACTCTGGATATTATGTTGCAGCCAAAACTCTTTGTTGCGGCCTTGATTTTAGGAATAAGTGCTTTAATAACAATAATTATCTCTTTAGCGATTTCTACAGCAGCCTTAGTAAATGAAGTAAACACTGCTCATTTTGTTACTGATTTAAGCAAAAATGTTTCATTAGCCCTAGTAAAACAATAAATTATAGATAAAAAGTTAGAAATGAAAATAAATGCTCTGGAGGAAGTGGTTCTGTCTATAGGTCACGAAGTTCAAAATTTAAAAACACAACTCTCAGTTAAATGTCAGGCTAGTTTTAAATATATCTGTGTTACTGCTCTAAAATATAACTTTTCTTTTAATTGGAATGCCACCAAAAATCATTTGTTAGAGTTTGGATAGATAAAGATATCTCTAATGTTATGGAGGATTTACAGGATAAAATTACAGCAGTTAGTAAAGCTCATTCAGATGTAAAACTTTTACAATCTTTGGCAGCGTTAAGCATAACGTGGAGGGCCTCAATCCTCTGGATTGGATTCATGTAATAATTATAATTGCCATTGTCAGATCAATTCACCCAATTCTTACTCTTATATTTCCAGTCATTTTCCGGATGATCTTTAGATTTGTCTCTTCTGTGCACCAAGACATTCATGAGCTTCAATTAAAAAATAAAAAAGAAAGAAATTCCATGACATCTCCTGCTGAATCTACGTGAGAGATCATGCCAGACAAAGCATAAGCTTCATGGAAGCATGCCTGCAGGAAGGGGGTGTTGGTTCAAGGCTTCCTATACACTTGGCTGCATCTTTATTGCCTCTACCTTTATTCTAACTATATTCTTCTTGGCTGTACATTTGTTGCCTTTTTCTCGTTTTGGCTATTTTTCTATTGATCCACGAACAGAGCTTGTGAAGCCACTTCCTCTTGTGCCTGTCCTCCCTACTCTCTGCTCTCTCTCTCTACCTCCACTTCTCTCGCAGGCTGCCTCACACCCTTTGCACATGCGCACCTGCCCCTGTGAGACCCTGGCCACTGCTGCCTCCACAGTGAGGCCCCTGAGCCCTGCCTCCTCCTCCCCTTGGCCCAGTTCCCTGTTCCCCTTGGCTCTGCCCCCTACCCTTGCCCACAAGAGCAGCCCTGACTGGGCCCTAAGGCTTCCAGGCCATGGGAATTACAGCCTCACCTCAGCTCAGCACTCCCCACCTACCCTAGCACTTGCTCAGGGGATCGAGTCTCCCCTCAGCCCCATGACAAGAGGAGACTCTCCTCAAAGCCTCTCCACTCCACATATCAAGCACATGCGCAGTGACCCAGTGAGAGAGAGAGAGAGACAGAGACAGAGACAGAGAGAGACTGAGAGACTGAGAGACTGAGAGACTGAGAGAGATTGTTGGGGAAAACTACCTCTCAAGGAATCAGAACATAGCACCCTTTCGGATGACTCAGCACACAGCATACTTCAAAAAACATCACAAAGCACCCTGAGTAAAAGACAGCACAATGTGCCCTTTGAAGGACTTAGCATATAATAGCCTTTGGGATGACTCAGCACACAGCACCCTTTGAAGGAGGGAATCCATAGCATGCAGTGTATAGGACTCAGTGCATGGCACACTTTGAAAAACTCAGCACGTAGCACTTTTTCCCAGGACTCAGCATATAGCATCCTGTGTTAAGTCTCCATACACACCACCCTTTGAAGGGCTGAGTATGTAGCACCCTGTGTAAAACACTCAGTGCAGAGCACCCTTTGAAAAACTCAGCACATAGCACAGTTTTGAAGGACTCAGCACATACCACCTTGTGGAAGAACTCAACACACACCGCTATTTGAAAGACAGTACAGATCACTGTCTACAGGACTCGGCACATAGCACTCACCTCATCCTCTCTTCTCAAGGATGCAGCACATTACACCTATTGAGATAACTCAGCACACAACCCTCTTTGAAGCACTCAGCAAAAGTACCCTGTGTAAAGGACTGGGCCCACAGCACCCATTGAAAAATTCACCTGTCCCTCCCTTCTCAAGCGGTCAGCACATAGCACCATTTGGGATGAATTAGCATACCACACTTTTGAAGGACTCAGCATAAAGTACATTGTGTAATGGACTCAGCACACAGCACCCTTTGAAAAATCCAGCACAGCCTACTCTTCTCAAGGACTCAGAACATAACACCCTTTGGGATGACTCAGCACACAGAATGGTATTTGAAGACTCAGAAAAAACACCCTATGCGGGAAGGACTCAGAAAACAGCACCCTGTGAAGGACTCAGCACATACCTGTATGTCACAAGTTCAGCTGTCATTAGAATTAGGGTACTTTCTGCAGTATCATCATTCTTCAGAAACACTTCACAAATCCTACTAGTTCACATTTAGTTAATGTGTGTTTTATATGGAGGAAGGTCAGCTGGGGGTCTTGAACTCAAAGCTTGGGGCCCCTGTCCCTGAGCTCTTTGGTTCAATGCTAGAGCTCTACCACTTTGATTCACAGATCCAATTTTGGTTTGGTTTTTTTTTTGGGTTGTTCTTTGACAGGCCTTATGGTAATCAGGAAGGCCAAGTTGGGGTTTCCATGGGCAAAGGCTCTTAGCTGGGCCTGGAGCTGACTTCTCACTTCCTTGTGCCCCTGGGAGCAGGGCCTCCTGGAGCTCTCTTGGCCTAGGGTGGAACAGATCTGCTCTGGAATCATCACTCAGGGTGAGCGAAAGTCAGGTTGGCCCTGGTCACTTCCCCAAATTGAACTCTAGAGGACGATAGTCCTCCATGATGGCAGAGGGACGCATGTTCCACCTCTAGCCACCAGGAGGCAGGATTTGTCCACCATAAGGATTGTATCAGTTGTATTTACTCTTGTTTCCCTGGGGCTCCCATCATGCTTTGAAGCCACCCTGGACAGGAAAGTCCTTGAGACTTACCTACAATTAACCATCGAAAAGCAAGTGGGGCTGCGGCACAAGTGGCAGAGCACTAGCCTTGAGCAAGAAAACTCAGGGATAGAGCCTTGGCCCTGAGTTCACACACACACACACACACACACACACACACACACACACACACACAAGCACGCGCACACACCACATGCATGCAAAATCAAAGATTTCTACACTGAAATCTTTGGGTATTCTCTACCTTTTCCCCACTGAGTCTGGTGGCTATTGGCCTAGGTGTTTGATGCATCCAACACCACCTGGCATCTTTAATTTTGGGGAGGAGAATGGCTAGAAGATCAGCCTTCCCCCACCCAGCTCCTTGACTGGGTCAAGGTCTATCCAGGCCCGTTAGGTCTCCTTTTACAGACTCGCCAAGATGCCTTCAAAAGGTATCAAATGCTGGGCACTGGTGGCTCATGCCTGTCATCCTAGCTAATCTGGAAGCTGAGATCTGGAGGATCACGGTTCAAAGCCAGACTGGGCAGGAAAGTGTGTGAGACTCTTATCATCTATGAACCATCAGAAAACAAGAAGTGGCCCTGTGTCTCAAGTGGTAGAGTGCTAGCCATGAGAGAAAGAGCTCAGGGACAGTGACCAGGACCTGAGTTCAAGCTCCAGGACTGGAAAAACAAATCTTTATTGGAGGCTTGTTTTCCCTTTGAAAACAATTCCTTCTTTGTGATAAGCATAGAATGGGCCTCTTCCCTGGCCACCAATAGATGTCCCTTGAATATGGGCCACCTCCCAGCAGCCTTTGCCCTACCCAACCCACAGTTTACCCTTTCCATGACCCAGCAGATGGAGGCCTGAGAGAAGGCCACCTGGCCACCTACTTATGGTGGCTGCTGAGGCTTTGGAGAATCCCCATGTCACATAGTCATCATCTACATCAGTCTACAGAAGAAAGGGAGGGACCGTTCCTCACCTGAGCCCATGAGCTGTGGGTGGCTCTGGATGTGGGGCAGCTGCGCCAGGATGTGCTTTGTGGGGGAGTCCTCTCTGGGGTTGGGAATCTTGATCTCCCTTCTGCTAGTTTCCACACTGTGTTGAAGTGGCAATTCTTTAAAACCTTTCTGCTCCTCCCTCTTTTCACCAGCCCTGGAGCCTGGAGTCATCCAAAGCGGTGGCAGTGACAGGAGGTTCAGTCTGTGCTGGCATCTGGAGGCTGTTGTCCATGTCTTCCCCTGTGAGGAGTGACAACGGCTCCCACAGCTCTCTCCATTTCTCCATCTTCTCCTAGGACAACTGGTACACACGCTCAGGTTTCTTCTGACACAGCTCAGCCAGAATGAACATCTGCTCTTTACATGCCACGAGGGATTCCTCAACAGTGCGATGTGTGCCGACAGCTGGCTGCATCTATGTTGAAGATCACCCGCTGGACTATGGAAGTCCATCTTATCAGGCAGGTCGTGGACAAAGTATAATTTCTTCTCGGACTCCCACGCGTCCTATTTCCCATCCCCACACAGCTGTGGTGCCAGCACATGGATGGAGTGCCTGTGGCTCGATCTTTCTCTGGCACTGAACTGCCAGGTGAACCTGGTGCCTGCAGCAGGCCTGCCACTCCTACTGCAGGAGTTTCCCCCTGTGGATTTCAGCCACTAAGAGTGCTCACAAATCCATGTCCCTCTCGGTTTGGGGAATGTCTCCATTCTCTGTAATGGTCATGTGGGGGGGAGTCGACTCCTCACCTTTTGCTTCTCCAGGGTTTTAGACTTCCCCTTCCCCAGGGAACGCCAGGAAGCTCAGCTGGGCCTGCAGCCGCTCCTCCTGTGGTCTGATTACTTTCAGGCACTTGAGAGTGTCTTGCCACTTTGAGGGCACCACCAGGTCTCCCCAGTTGGTCGGGCTGTGCACTTTCTTCAGCTGCTCCAGGAGTTGGGTCTGCCTCTCTATGTGCTGCTGCAGGACCTCCTTCTCGGAGCTAAGCCACTAATCGGTGGTGATGTACTGCTCATAGACGGCTCTGAGCTCCTGCAGCGGGGCCAGGGACTGCTCCTGCTGGTCCTGAGATGCTTGGCTTTCTTTCTCTCTCAGCCACTTCTTTCCATTCCTCTCTCTTCTCCTCTGTGTGGACCAGCTGTTCCCGCAGGTGTTTCGTCACCTGCAGCTCTGTGTCCAGGATGCTGGCGAGCTCCTCCTCCTCACCACTCACCCTGTGGAGAGCCTCCCACAGCAGGGCTAGCTGTTCCTCCAGCTGTCTGTCACACACATATGCACATCATGGGGTCTCTGGGATCTCCTGCCAATCCTTGACCTTCTCCAGTCTGCACAATTGCTCCTGCTGCTCTGCGTTCTGGGGATAGAGCCTCTGGTTTTCCTGGATCTGGATGTGAAGTTATTCCTCCAGGTTTTTCAACTCCATCTGGGTGCAGTAGGCCTGGGCCTGCAACTGCCACTCAGCCTGAGATGGGCCATGGTTCTTCCAGTATTCTCTAGGTCGAACACCTGCCTCGACCCTCGCTCCTTCTCCTTGGGCAGTTGGTTCACCTGCTGGGTCAGCTGCCGGGCCTCCTTCCACGTGGTCCTCTCAATGCTCAGGTCTTCTGTGAAGTTGTCTATCTCTAGATTCGCTGTGCTCACGTTGTCTAGTAGTCTCTTCAGTTCCTCATGCCCCACAAGTGCTTGTTGGAACTTGCAGATTCCTTTCTCCCTGTTGTCCAGAGCACGTCCAGCTTCTCCTGTAACTTTGAGTTCACTTGCTCCAGGTCATCGAAGCTTCTCGCCTTCCTTGAGCAGAAGGGTCACCTCATGCAGCTGTTCAAAGAACATTTCAGTCTCATTCTGTGATCAGTAACCACAGAAGCCAACATCTCCAGCTCTGCCATGCACTGCTCTGCGGCCTGCAGGCAGCTGGTGAGAGCTTCGTGCTCCCTTTCTGTGTCATTGGCCACCTGCTGCATGCAGGCGGGTGCACATTGTAAATTGCTTTCTGCGGAAATCAACCTCTGTATGGGTGCCTTGTGGATCTCTAGCTCCATTTTAGGTGCTGCATGCACCTGGGCTATCTTCTCCCTCTCTTTCTTCCATTGATCCTGCAGGTCTGACTTTTCCTGCTTCAGTGGTTGGATCTTGGCATAGAGTGCCTGTTTTCTTCTTTTGCTGGGGTCCAGGGTGGGCACCACGTGTCGGTAGCACCTCTGCAGATCCTTGGTGGTATCAGGACCATTGACACTCTGGAACCTCGTGGCTGTGACTGTGTCCAAAGGCACGGGAGGCCCGTGGTGGGCATCACCTTTGGCCGGACCCTTCCCTTTTTCATGTTCTTTGTTTTCTTGAATGTTGCAGGTCTATCAGGAGGATTCTTCTACCGGTGTTCTGGTGGCAGTTTCATCCCCACAGTCTGTTTCTTAGACCTGAAATCGATCCCCAGCACTAGAAAACATCTTTTTCATGTATATTTTACATACATTATTTATGTTTACATACATATGTTGACTCTTTATTGCATTCAGTGTAGTTATTCATTTTATTTTTTGCTTTATTCATGTATTGGCCATTTATTTTATTGAGTATTATGGCACATAGAACATTGATTACATTGATTACATAGGATATAGGTCTGCATATGTATTCCACTTCATACCTGACACCCAGGAATTTCACAGAAAAAGAAAATGTGTCACCATCAGCTTCTTACTCCATGATTCATTGTTTGGGAGTATTGGTGTCTGAACACAAAGCCTATATGGCCAAATTCCTTAATGGGTGCATGTCAGCACGCCATCCTGGGGCAAATTGAGCTGACAGGCAGTTCCCAGGGTATGAGATCAAGCCCCAAGGGTTGACAAAATAAGAACAGATTGACATGTAGATGGTATTATGCTAATAAATATATATCTTTATAGAGTGCCAGAGATGTCTACACATTATTCAGTTATATAGACTACATTTCTACCAATTCTTGGCTATTTATTATGCCTCTATGTAATTAATGGTATTGTTTTCATCCTTAATAAACTATTAAGTAAATCAAGGTCCTGAAATTATTATATCCCTGTAAGAATTTATATTCTTTTAATGCTTCATATTAAATAAAATCAGTCTACTGAAATTATGATGTCTAATTTTATATGAGTAGCATTCACAATTAGCTCATTCAACTGTGACATTGATAACATTCCATCGTTATTCCTATGGATGGGAATGAGTCTCTTAAGATCTTCCACTATTTGGAAGTGGCATGACTGGGATTTGAACTCTAGACCTATGTTCCTATGCGGGACTATGGCTTCCTCAATAGCCTGCTAGCCTTCAGCAATGCATGATGAAGTACCCTTTGGAGCCCTGTCATTCAGATCCAGATCGTCATGGTGCAAAAGAAGAAAATGTAAAAATGCAATCATGCAACATTTTTTTCTTTGGTCGGTCATAGGGCTTGAACTCGGCCTGGGTACTGTCCCTGTGCTCTTCAGCTCAAGGCGAACACTCTACCGCTTGAGTCACAGTGTTACTTCCTTGTTTCTAGTGGTTTATTGGAGATAAGATTCTCACGGACTTTCTTTCCTAGGCTGGCTTTGAACTCCGATACTCAGATCTCAGCCTCCTGTGTAGCTTGGATTTCAGTTGTGAGCCACCGGCGCCCGGCTCTGCCACTTTTTTTCTGTGCATATTTTTTCCACTTGCAAGGCTTGGAGATCTAGGATCCCAGGATTGGCTGTGGCTCCAGTGGCTGCACCCCAGCTTAGGATGATGGAAGCTGAGGCAGAGTTGCCATGACCTGAGTTCAAGACCTTGCTTCGCAAAAAAAAAAAAAAAAAAAAAAATTAGCTCCTTGACTTGCAATTCACGCTGTTTTTTCTACCAGGCTTTGGATTTGAACTCAGAGTCTGGGTAACTCTGTAGCACTGTGGACGAAGGGGAAGCTCACCATGCTTGAAGACAATAAAGTTGGGCCTGGTCCCTAGGTCTGAATTCAAGCCTCAGCCCTGGAAAACATACTATTTATATTTATTGTAAAGATAGTATTTGTATTTACTATAGATGTTCAGTCCATATCCTGTTAGTTGTGGTTATTGATTGTATTTTTGTTTTATTCAATTATTTACCATTTATTGACTGTGATGATATGCATTCCATTTATTATACTGATGGCATCTCATCACATAGTATCTAAATTTGTAGACGTGTTCTCCATCATGTCTGACACCCAGAACTCTCAGAGAAAAGGAAAACAGGTGTGACACTTGACTTCTTATTCCACAATTCAATGGTTTGCAGTGCTGGGATCTGAACTCAGGGCCTAGCAGACCTAATTCAACACCGCAACCTCTAGCCAAGGAAGCTGCCAGACAGTTCCCAGACCCTGAGATTGAGCCACAAGGGTGGACAAAAGAGCCATACATGGATAGGCAGGTGGCAGTATACCAATAAATATATATTTGTATAGAATTCCAGAGACATCTACTTAGGATTCAATGACATCAACTACATTCCTACCAACTCTTATGTATTATTATGCTGCCATTGAAGGAGTAGTATTGTTTTCATGCTTAATAAACCATTCATTAAGATCAATCAGCATCCTAGGATCATTGCATCCCATTTTAGATTAGACCGATGCCCGCAGAAACTTATACATTCATGAGTTTGCAAACATTCCATCGTTATTCCCGTGCATAGGAACAAGTCTCTTGGGAAATCTCCCCACTGGTAGGTGTCAGGACCAGGATACAATATCAGGGACTTCGATGACATATGGGCCTGTGGCTTCCGCAATAGCCTGCTAGCCTTGGTCAATGAAAAGTGAAGTAAACTTGTAGCTTTGTCATTCAGACCCAGGTTGGTCACCATGCAAAGGAATAAAATGTAAACAATCCATCCCGCAGCTATTTTCCAGTGCGGTTTTTTTTTTCTTTCTCCTGCAAGGCTTCCGGGCCTAGGATCACAGGATCGGCTATGCGCCTATGGCAGCCCACCAGCCTAAAGTGATCGAAGCTGAGGCAGAGTTGCCCTGAACTGAGTTTAAATTGCTTGGTTGGAAAAAAATAAAATAAAATAAAAATAATAAATAATAAACCACCCTAGCTCAGAATTAGCACCATTTTTTCTGCCACAGCTGGGATTCCAACTCAGATCTGGGTAACATTATAGCACAGTGGGTGAACGGGAAGCTCACCATCCTTGAAGACTACAAGGTCAGGTCTGCTCCCAGGGCCTGAATTGAAGCCCAGGTCACCTTCACTCTGCAGACCGCCGAGTTCGGACCCAGCATGGTCAACATGCAAAGGAAAATGAACATAAAAGCGCCAGGTGGAACTTCCTGCCACTTTTTTTTTCCCCTTCGCGGCTTTTTTTCTCTGCAAGCCCTGGGATCCTAGGATGCGATGATGAGTTGTAGGTCCAGAGGCTGCAGCCCAGGATGATTGGAACTGAAGCAGAGTTGCCACGACTTGTGGTCAAGCTCTGAGTCTGTTAAAAAATTTTGAAGGAAGCACCCTAGCTCCAAATTAGCCCCATTTTACTGCCAGAGCTGGGATTTGAACTCAGGTCTGGGTAACTGTTACATTGTGGGGGAAGGGGAAGATCACCATCCTTGAAGACTACAAGTTCAGGCCTGCTCTCAGTGCCTGAATTGAAGCCCCAACACTGGCAAAAATCATATGTCCACCTATTTTACACATAGGATCTATTTACATACATGTGTGAAATGCATCATGCTTTCAGTGTAGTTATTTATTTTATTGTGTGTCTTAGAGATGCATTTTGAATTTTATTGTGTATGATGACAGATATAAATGTGCTGACATGCATGACAACCTATTCCCTTGTCTATAGAGTTGTCTATGCCTTGTCCATCCTAGATGAGACCCAGGACTTTCACAGGGCCGGAAAGCAGGTGAACTGATGTACTGCTCACATCAGGATTCATGTTTTGGCAGTGTTGTGATTTGAACTCAGAACCTAGCAGGTCCATTTGGCAAAAGGGTCAAGGTGAGGACACTGGCCTGTGAGCAACTGAGGAGCTAGACCATTTCCAGGACCTGACATTGAGCACAAGGGAGGCCCCGGATAGGCATAAATTCATAATTTAAACATAGGACCTCTATTTATATACATGTTTGGACAGCATCTTGCGTTCGGTGCACTTCTCCTTAATTTGTGTCTAATTCATGGAGGTAATGTGTATTTTACTGAATATTTTGACAGTTATAACTGTGCTAACATGGATGTCAACCTGTTCACATGGCTATAGAGTTGCCTATATAGCATGCTCCATTCCTAGCTGAGAAGCAGGACTTTTGCAGCATAGGAAAAGAGGAGGATCACTTAGCTTCTCACATCAGTATTCATCTTTTGACAGTGCTGGGATTTGAACTCAAGGCCTAGAAAACCCAAGCGGTGAATGGGTCATGGTGAGTACACCAGCCTCTGAGCCAATAGAGGGTTAGGTCCATCCCGGGACCTGAGGTTGAGCCCTGGTGGGGGCCATTATTTTTATAAATTCATAATTTACAGAGATGATCTCTATTTACTTACATGTATGGAATGCATCACGCATTCAGTGTAGTTATTCTCTTTATTTTGTGTCTTAATCAGGGATGCATTTTGTATTTTATTGCATATGATGACAGATATAACTGTGCTGATAAGGATGGCAACCTATTCCAATGTGTATAGAGTTGCCTATATAGCATACTGTGTCCTAGCTGAGACCCAGGACTTCACAGCACAGGAAAACAGGTGCAACAATGGGCTTCTGAAAGAAGCATTCATGTTTTGGCAGAGTTGGGATTTGAACTCAAAGCCTAGCAGCCCCAATTGGTAAAAGAGTCAAGGGGAGGACACTGGCCTGTGAGCAACTGAGGAGTTAGGCTGTTCCCAGGACCTGACATCGAGCCCCAGAGAGAGCCAGGATAGGAATAAATTCATAATAGAAACAGGATCTGTATTAACATATTAGTATAGACAGCATCTTGCGTTCGGTGCACTTCTCCTTAACTTGTGTCTAATTCATGGAGGTATTGTGTATCTTACTGAGTATGGTGACAGATATAACTGTGCTGACATTGATGGCAACCTGTTCCCATGTTTATAGAGTTGCCTATGCATTCATTCTCCATCCTAGCTGAGACCAAGGACTTCCACATGAGAGGAAAACAGGTGCAAAGACTGGCTTCTGACATCAGGATGAAACTTTGTCAGTGCTGCTATTTGAACTCAAATCTGGGTAACCCCATTGCACTGTGGGGAAAGGGGAAGCTCACCATCCTTGAAGACTAGGATGTCAGGCCTGGTCCAGGGCCTGATTTGAAGCCCCAGCACTGGACAAAATAATAAGCCCACCTCTTTTAAACATAGGATCTCTACTTCCATACTGGGGTGGTATGCATCTTGCCTTCAAGGTAGTTTTTTTTTTAAATTTTGAGTCTTATTCATAGATGTATTCTGTATTTTATTGAGTGTGGTGACAGGTATATCTGTGCTGCCCTGGATGACAACTGATTCCCATGAGTAGAGAGTTGCCTATGCATTCTCCATCGTAGCTGAGACCCAGAACTTGCACAGCACAGAAGAACAGGTGCAACAACTGGTTTCTCACATCAGGGTGAATTTTTGGCAGGGCTGGGATTCAAACTTGGGGCCTAGGAGGCCCAACTGACCAATAGATCCATGTGAGCACACCAGCCTGTGAACCACTAAGGAGCTGGGCCTTTCCCAGGAACTGAGATCTAGCCCTAGGGAGCCCACAATAATCCTCAATGCATCATTGAAACATGGGATGTCTAGTCACATCCATGTGTGGACTTCCTCCTGCATTGAGGTTAGTTATCCTCTCCATTTTGTGTGTTATTCATGGATGTATTGTGTATGTTCTTGAGTATATGATGACAGGTATAACTGGGCTGGCATGGATGACAACCTATTCCTATGGCCACAGGGTGGCCCATGCATTCTCCATCTTAGAGGAGACCCAGGACTCGCACAGGAAAGGAAAACAGGTGCAATGATTGGCTTCAGACATCAGGAGGAATCTTTTGGCACTGCTGGAATCTGAACTTGGCGCCTAGCAGGCCCAATAGGCGAATGGGTCCACGTGAGCACACCAGCCTGTGAGCCACTAAGGATCTAGGCCACTCCCAGGACCTGAGATCGAGGCCCGGAGTGAGGTGGAGCACAATCGTTGTCCATTTATAAGCTGAAGGTAGTATGCAAATAAGTACATATTTGAATAAAGTAGGAGACATGGCGACCTGTGATGGAATCCAATTTACCCTGTGACTACCAATTCTCAGATCTTCCCCAATGCCTCCATTTCTTGACTGTGATAATTATTGTCACACTTCATCAACCCTTCATAAAAAATAATGGATACCCCATGAGTCTTGCTTATCATTTCCTACTTGCATCCTGCAGGAACTACTCATTCAAGGATGAGATGATCATATTCCACACTTCCTAGGTCCGGAAACAAGTACTTCAGGATCTTCCACCATTCCCACAATGTAGGGGGGCTGACCCGGATTCCAACCCATGGCCTCCGTTGCACGGTTGGCTGTAACTTCCCCGATAGCCAGCAGGCCTTCAGCCATGCCAGGTCACCTTCACTCTGTAGGCCACCGGGTTCAGACCAACATGGTCACTATGCAAAGGAAAATAAACGTACAAGCACGAGGTGGAAATTCCTGCTGCATTTTTCCCCTTCTGGCCATTTTTTGTTTTTTGTTTTTTGTTTTTTGTTTTCCTGCAAGCCCCGGGCTCCTAGGGTCCGAGGATGGGCTGTGGGTCCGGGGGCTACAGCCTAGGATGATTGCAGCCAAGGCAGTGTTACCTCGACTTGAGTTCAAGGCCTGGGTTTGGCGAAAAAAAACATAAATAAATAAAAAATTATGAATGAAGCACCCTCGCTCAGAATTCACGCCATTTTATTGCCAGAGCTGGGATTTAAATTCAGGTCTGGGTAACTTTGTTGCGCTGTGGGGGAAGGGGAAGATCACCATCCTTGAAGACTATACGGTCAGGCCTGTTCCCAGGGCCTGAACTGAAGCCCCAACACTGGCAAAAATCATATGCCCACTTATTTTACACATGGGATCTCTACTTACATATATGTGTGGAATGCTTCATGCTTTCAGCGTGTGTCTTAGTCAAGACTGCATTTTGTATTTTATTGAGTATGATGACAGATATAACTATACTGACATGGATGGCAACCGATTCCCATGTCCATGGAGTTGCCTATGCTTTCTCCATCTTAGCTGAGACCTAGGACTTTCACAGGACAGGAAAGCAGGTGGATCGAGCCCATAGCTGGCCACAGGGCTCAGGTCACTGGAGGGGAAAGGCACATTCCTCATAGATCCCCACCCCTGACCTTCTTCCTCCGGTGTAAAGGAATGCACCCACTTGACATGGCCACTGAAAGGGGCCAATGTGAGGGGTGAGGGGAAGGGGGAGCTCATGCAAATCAGGTCTGAGTGCCTTCTCTCCTCTGAACTGGGATTAGTGGCTAGTGCAGGTGCAGGCAACCTCCTCAGAATGCCATCTGAATCCCTAATTATGGAACCAAGAGAAGATCTAGGTCCACAGTCATCTTGGACTCTCTCCCTGTCAATATTTAGATCTCAGGAGAAACCTGAGTCCCCTACAGAGTTTCTATGGGAGAAAAGCCCTACCCAAGTCGGGTCCTAGCTTACTAATGTTGGGCAACCTCACTTTTCTATCATTCATCGGAGACAAAATGCATGAATGTGTGTATGTATATATACTCGTGTGTATTTATAGTCTGCATGACCAAAGTCAAAAAAGTCCAGTACAGAAAAAGGGCATGTATAAATACATACACATATGGCAAATATATTGATGCGAATATACATAGAGAGAGGAGAGAGGTGGATAGTCCCAGGACCCAGGCCCTGGTGTCATGCACATTAGGGGAGTTCCAGCAGCAGGGTGGAGTTCAAAGAAGTGGTAGTATGGAAAGACATTTGAACCTGCTCAGGCCTGCTACCCAAACTGTTACTCAGGAAGCTGACATGGAGAGGATCGCAGTTTGAATCCAGTCGGGGCTTCAAAGTGCCTGTTCCATGAACCTTTCAAGTTTATATTGTTTTCTAATTTTCTGACAGAACTGCAGGGAGGCTCCACCACTTGGTTTGCCCACCAGTCCCCAGGCCTTTGGCAAGACCAACCGCGGACTCCCCGCATTAGGTCACAACCACCCCTGCTCCCTGCATTAGGTCACAACCCTCACTGGGGCTTGACCCTTGGGCAAGACCTGCACCACCCCTCCGTTCGATGGCCAGTACTGGCGCCTTGGGTGGGACTAACACAGGAGCTCCGCCCCTCTGTTTGGCTGCAGGCAGAGGTGCTTTGGGTGAAACCTTCATCGGGGCTCCGCCCCTTGGCTCAGCCCCCAGTACTGGCAACCTGGAGAGACAGCTAGTGGGCTCCGCCCCTTAATCAGTTGATGGTGGTGGTGCCTTGGGCGACATCAGCACTGGGGCTCTTCCCCTCAGACTGCCCACCAGCAGCGGCCCTTTTGACAACATCCACGCCTTGGCTCTGCCCATTCGTTCACGTTCCTGCACTGCCCAGTAAGCGAGACCTGCACAAGGGTTCCGCCCCTTAGTTCGCCTGCCAGCACCAGCACCAGCGCTTTCGAGGAGGTTCACACCTGGAATCTGCCCCTTCGGCTGCCTAGGGTGGGACCCGCAGTAGGGATCTGTCCCTTATGTAGCCCGCTGGCACTGGGGCTCTGTTCCTAATATTGCCTGCTTGCACCCCCTGCCTGGGGCAGGACCTGCACCCGGGCTCTGCCCGTCAATTCACTCACAAGCAGAGGTGTCTTAGGAGGGACCGGCAACTACACCTGGGCTCCACCCCCTAGTTCAGCCTCCGGAATCCCCTGCCTTGGAGGAGTCAGCATGGGGCTCCACCCCTTCGCTGGCACCTGCTGGCACTTGGGCTCCACCTATCCATTCTTGCCTGCAGGCACCAGCATTATTTGACAAGACCAGCCCCAGGGCTCAGCCTCCTAGCTCGCCTGCCAGCAGAGGTGCTTGGGGCGGTTTCTGCCATGGGACTCTCTCGCAGGAGTACCTTGGGCAGCACCCGAACTAGGGCCCCATCCCATCGGTTTGTCCACCAGTACCTGCACCTTGGGCAGGACTCATCCTTTAGGTTTCCCGCCATCCCCTGGATTCAGGGCAGAACAGATGCAGGAGCCTGACCGGGCCCACCCACTTCCTCCTGCTCCCACCTGCATCACAGGACAGACTTGTGCCAGGGCCCTGCCCTTTCAGGCTTGCTGACATCTGTTTCCTGAGCTTGGTCACGCACCATTTTTCCTGCTGCTGCTCGGATCTCAGTTAAGACCCACAAACCAGTGCCTTGTTCCCAGGAGGCCTTTTGCAGCCCTGGTACCCCAGGCAAGACCTCCAGGCTGAAGACCCAGCAACTCTTCCTCCTTCCCATGTCAGCCCATGAGAGTGGGACAGCTCCAGAAGTCATTTTCTGGAAAGCAGCGTATGGCCCTGCACCACAGGAAGTCATGCTGGGAACAGGCTGGGAAGCTGGAAGGTAAGACATGGGTGATCCATGGTGCTACTGTCCTGCATGGCCTCTGAATCCCGTGGGCTTTCCTATCCAGACCCAGTGAGAACTGGTACAGAGCCCTTGACAGAGGAATGAGGAGCTGAGCCAGCCAAGTGTGTTTTTGCACCCTTGGGGAGCGGGGCCCTCAGTAGAGATTTGTGGGTTGGGAGTAGAAGGGGGAACGGGGGCCTGCACCTGGAAACTTTGCCCCAGGAAAGTCTGCTTTGGAAGTAGCAGGCCCGGAAGGGATGAGGTTGGAGCAAGCTCCAGGACTCTTGATGGCCCATGGAGAATTTGCCATTCTGAGAGGGCCGGGCTGCCCAGGAGGGTTGGGATAAGTGGAAGGGGCATGAAACTTAGAACAGGGGTAGGCCAGGAATGGAGGAGGTGGGGCCGATGGGGGAAATGTAGGATCAAGGAGGGAGCAGATGGGGAGGGAGTCTTGGTGTTGTGCCTGCTGGGCCCCTAGGCCCCTATGGTTCGGAGAAGCAGGAGAGGGACTGGCGGGGCAGGAGAGGCAGGAGCAGTCAGTGAGAAAGAGCTGGCCAAGTGGGGAAGAGGAAGGCAGGAGTTCTGGGCTTTCTCAATGAGAAACAAACAGGGCTGCCAGGGAGGGGCAGCAAATGGGGAGCAGGCCAACCCAGCAGTGTGGAAGGGGGAACTTGGGGCTGCTGCCATCTGCCTGGGGGGGTAGGCCTCCAGCAGGCTTTGCTACAGCACATCCGACCATACCAGTGGGGCCACGGGGCACCAGCAGCATCAGTGGATGAGGCCTACCTCCTCCCAGCAAAACATCCTGGGAAGGGGGAATGTAGGAGATAGGAAAGGCTGCCCTCAACCTGTGGGTCCCTTCTGACTCCTGAGGCCTCTCTAATTCAGACCCACTGTGGCCTACATGGCCCAGGAGCCAACAGAGAGCCTTGGCTCTGTGTGTGACTATGGCATTGAGAGGTCATTTCCTGGGGAAATGGGCGAGCCTGGGGGAGTGAACTCAAGTCATATCTGGGAGCAGTGGAGGGGGGAGCCTCCCACGTGAATGCAGCCCAGCTTCTGGATTTCCCACACAGATCAGACTTGGTTGCATAGGGCTGGGCAGCCAAGAGGGAGCCAAGAAGGAGCTGGGGATGAGCGTGGGGGGGGGTTGGGGAATCAGCTGGTGACCTCCCCAGGTGGGGTGAGGAAAAGCATCTCCAGAGGAAAAGGGTTGGGGGAGGCAACGTGCACCTGCAGAGACCACAGCAGAAATAGGCCAGGAAGGAAGAGGGGGAAACGTGAGCCAGGTGCTTGGGCCTACCCATGCCCCACCAGGGAGTCCATCTCTCCTAATGAGCTGTCTCCCTGGAGTGGAGGGAGGGGTGGGATTGTGCCTTTGGCTCCCTAGGTGGGGAGGGGGCAGGGGCATGTCCCACAAGCCTTATCCAGCCATGGAGAGGTCCTTCCTGCACGGGGAAGGTGGAGAGGGAGAGCACAGTGCAGAATCAAGCCCAGAAAGGAGCAATGGAGGATGGATGCATGGTGTACAGGGAGCACCCTCTGGCTCAGCAGTGGAGCAGGGAAGAGCTGGCAACGGGTGGAGGGAGAGAGTTGTGAAAAGCCCCATCTGGTGCTGGGCACAGAAGTGTGGGAAGACTCCAGTGGGCCTGTTGTCTTAGGGGCAGGTACACTTATGGCCTGGACTGCTGGACGTGTAGGAACTGGGGCCTGGAGAAACAGGAAAGGGGGGAGCAGTTAGCATCCAGGCTCGGGGGCATGAGACAGGGGGTGGGAATGGCTGGAGAGCATGAGGCCATGGAAACAGAAGGCCAGGTGGACTCTAACTCCCACACGAGTCCTGGCACAAGGAGAGAAGGAGGGGTGGGTTGGCCCGGGCTCTGGAGCCAGTTCCAGGCCCAGAGTGATGGCTGGGGCATGCCCCTACATGCTGGGAGGGGAGGAGGCCTCTGGGGACAGATATAAATGAACTTTCCTGTTCGTACCCAGAAGCCTTCAGGAACCAGGGGCCAGGGAAGGGATTAAATCATCTACTTGAAAAGCATTTTGTAATATCCTATAGAATATGAAATTACAAACAAAAAACATTATTTTAAATCTAAATTCTAATTTACCCAGGTCTACTAAGTCCAACATTAGATGAACTTTGCTATTTCTCCAGGCTTAGGCTTTCATAATCCTTCATAATTTCTTGGGAATCCAACAGAATGATGCTTACTTTTTCAAATTTTTCGTTGGAAATCATGAGCCATTTTACATCTGGGATTGTTCTGTAATGAAAAGAGTATTTAAAACACAACTGAGAATTATATATGAGTTGCATGTCAATAGGAAACATCTCAAAACATAGTGACAAAATTAGCCCAAACTTCAAACTGTGTATTCCTTTCTTGTTTTTTGGTTTGTTTTATTGAGACAAAATTATGCTACCTGGTCCAGGGAAGGTATTGCTATGTAATTCCACTCTATAATCTCCTGTCTTAGTCTCAGTGCTAGAATTTTTGTCTTGTATCCCATTGTCCTACCATGGTTTGTTGGTTTATTTAATCTAGATACAGACTAGCAATTCTGAACTTCTCTGATGATATTATCCATGAGATTGACTGCTCAGAGTGTTTATGTACAGTTTTGAAAGATGTTCTAACATTTGACACAGGATATGAACATTTTCAGATGCACCTGCAGGGGTCTCTGATTCATTCCTCCATGGATCTGATCCCATTAATAATGATTACTTGACTCTCTTACTATCTCTAGTCCCTACCTATGTAATAGTCTCAAACTTTTTTGAAGAAAGTTCACTTGAATACTTTCTAATATTAAAAATTATCACTTGATTCTAGTCTTACTCAGGAAATATTTTCTATTGTTTTCTAACTTTTCTACATATTCTGAGAGTTGTTTCATTTGTGCATTTGTTTGTGCACATATAAGTGCCTCTGAGTGTATATGTATATGTATGTTTGTGTGTATGTATGCAAAAGCCTCAATCTCTTATTCAGCCATCTTGCTCATGACTGGTATTCCATCTCCTGAGCCCTTCTTCCAATTCAGCTTTTGCCTGGATAATTATAGGTAGTGTCTCAAAGCCTGTTCTTCCCAGGCTGGATATAAACTGAACTTCCCAGACTCCTTTATATTCTTAGGTTTTATTTCTCCAGGAGTATCAACTTTTAAACGACAAACATTTTTGTGAGTATAAAGTCTGAGCTGTAGCCCAAATTTTTAACTCAAGAATACATATAAAGATAGATGAAAATACACATTACATATCCTGAGTGTACACTGTTAAAAATGTGATCTTAAGCCCGGTGGCAGTGAGATCAGAGGATGGGGTTCAAAGCCAGCCCAGCTAGGAAAGGCCCAGAGACTCTTTTCTCCAATTAACTACCAGAATCCTGAAATGGCACTGTGACTCAAGTGGTAGAGCACTAGCCTTGAGCTTAATAGCAGAGGGACAGTTCCCAAGCCCAGAGTTTAAGCCCCACTACCATAAAAAAGAGAGAGAAAGGAAAAGAAAGAGAAAAAGAAAAAGGAAAGTGATCTTAGCCACCAGTTCATTGCTAGTATCATTCCTGCTCTCTCAACATGGCCTTTTTGTTCCAGTTATGTCCATGCTCTTATATCTGACTTGCTAGGAACCGAAATTATACCTCCACTGTAATTTTCACTAGTTTACATGATTAGCTACCATGATGAAAGAGATGAAAGAGCCTCATAAGTCATGTTCCACTTAGTAGTAATGCTTTCTCTATATCACACTCGTAGATTGACATGTTGGCCTTTGCCTTATTGTTTCAAAGTTGTCTTATTTGCAGAGTCTTCTATAGTGTTTTGAACCATTATACTTAAACACAGAACTTCTCTTTCTCCTATTATTCCTATTGTTTCTCCTAATGTTAACCTATGTACACTTGGGAAAGAATGAACAACACCCACACTCACAATAAAATGTTTCTGAGAACCTTCTTCCCAATTAAAATTGGGCTTAATTTACAGAGCATTTAGGAAATTTATACTTAATGTACTCCAGGATAATGTTTTCTTTCATGTTTTTTATTGTGGGTTTGTTACATAAGTAAGCTAATGAATACATTATCTAACGAGCATTGTTAGCTCCTCTTTTATTTGTCCCCTGCCATCCCTTTTCTCTCCCCCTCCCCAACTCCTTCCTCCCCTCCCCAAGTTGTAAAGTTTGTTCTCTACATGGTGTCTTGTTCATCTTATTGTTACAATGGATCATACTTTATCCTTGTTTCAGCATTTTGATATTTCCCTTCCCATCCCCACATTAGGAAAATGTAAGAGCAAGAAGCAGATCACCAAACTCAAATACAGTGAAAAAATACCTTGGAGGATGAAAATAGAACAGAAACAAACAAACGACATAGTAGGGCTGGGAAGGTGGTTCAGTGGTATAGTGCTTGCCTTGCATGCATGAGGCCCTGGGTTCGATTCCTCAGAACCACAGAACCAAAAAGAAAAAAGCCGAAAGTGGTGCTGTGGCTCAAGTGGTAGAGTGCTAGCCTTGAGCTGAAGAGCTGAGGGACAGCGCCCAGGCCCAGAGTTCAGGACCCACCATCGGAACCCCCTCGCAAAAAAAGACATAGTACATGTTAGATACATTAAAAAATTGCAAGAAAGCAAAAAAAAGTTGTGTCCCTATCTTGGGATTCATTTCACTTAACATCATCTTCTATGGCGATATGTACATGGATAATTTTTATAAGCCATGTAAATGCCATATTTTCTCATTTCTAAGTTGTTTCTGAAACATGTGTTACCTCATGTCCAAAGATGTACTTGTGCTATTTCAATGAAGCTAGAAAATATTCATTTTTACTGGGAGCAGCATCATAGATTGTTATTGGAAGTAGATGGAAGGAACTGTTATGGGCAGTGGTAAATGATTCCAAGACAGGAATTGAACATAGAGAAATGACAAAGTTCAAGATAATTTGTGCTGTTCTTTTTACTGAACAAGAAAATAATCCAAGACTGGAAGGAAAATCTGTCCCTGACTTTTTCGAGTGTGTTCTTTACTCATATAAAACTTTTCTGTAAACTTCTAGTTGAGAGTATTACAAAAAGAAACAATATGCCATTCGCAGGCCAGCATAGAAAAAAAAAAACGAAATAACTTTGTTTTAAAGTGTTCTACTGCAAAGAAAGAAAGACATGGAGGTTTTAAAATTTCTTATGCATGGATATTTCACTCCTGACATGATTGTCTTGTTGCAGAAGTCCTTTATCCATTCCTCTAATCTGGTCCTGAGTTTGCCATAGCAATAAAGATTCCAAAAAGCAGGATGCAGCGTGTATGATCAGCAAAAAGAGCCTCTTCTCAAACAGTGTTAAACGATGGTCCCAAAGAAATATGTGGCGTTATTTTTTTTGTTTAGTTTGTGCTAGTTCTGGGGCTTGAACTCAGAGGCTGGACCCTGTCCCTGAACAATTGTCTTTCCTGCCCACCTGACCCCAAAGCTAGTACACTATTGCTTCAACAAAAACTCCACTTCTGTTTTTGTTTTTTTTTGTTTTTTTTTTTGGTGTTTAATTAGAGATAAGAATTTGACAGACCTCTCTTGCCAGGGTTGGCTTTGAACTGCTGTGATAGTAAGAAAGCCAAGTGACATCAACTATATGGACTTCTCATTTGAGAAATATTAGATAAAGTTTATTATAAAGCTAATATTTGACAATTTTTAAAAGAAGAGAATATGTCCAACAAAGAAGCCATAACAAATAACAGCAAAAGTAGGTACACTGAATCATTTTGGAATTAGTTTTTCTGCTTGGGAAGATTACTATTGACTTTGTAGTTCTTTTTGGGGAAAGTTAATGTCATATTTGCACTTTTGTTTATTGGTCGTGAGGCTTGGACTCTGATTCTGGGCAATGTCCCTCAGCTCTTCAGCTCCAGTTGAGTGCTTTATCACTTTAGCTACAGCACCACTTCCGAGTTTCTGTTGGTTAATTGAATATAAGAGTCTCGTGGACTTTGCTGACCAGGCTGGCTTTGATCTACAATCCTCTTGTCTCAACCTCCTGAGTAGTTAGGATTACAGGCGTGAACCCCCAGCACCCGGCTCATATTTGCATTTATGTGCACTTAATGACACTATGTAGACAAAGAATGGAAATTTGAATCAAATGATGTGACATTGCAGGTTTTCAGAAAAATTGAGGTAGCAATAAATATCTCCTCCTTTTCCATGTTGTTACATTAATGACTCATGAGTTATGGGACTCTTACATTAGCATCCTCTGCTGTCTGTGAATGTGGACTTAGTATCAATAATTGTTAATAGAGAAATAGAGAAAGACAGATTTTTAGAAAGCAAAGAAGATCCGGTATGAAAAAACAACATAGAAATAGATACAACTTATCCCACAGAGATTAAGAACTAGCTTAAGAGATTAGAATGCTAAAGGCAATGAGGAATAAGCATAGTTGATAACTAGTTCTTCAATAACCAAAACTGGTTCCCTAGAACAGTTTCCGGTATAATTATTTTTTATTATCATTTATTTCTTCCATCTGGAGTTATTTCTTCACTTCTGTCAAAACTATTAATTAGCCTGTGCTTTTTGGTGCCATAACTGAACAAAAAGTTTTCCAAATCTCACTTAGACTATCCTCATTGTTATTAGCAGTGACCACTCAGAAGCCTGGAATCTTTGAATTTCCAGGATTAATTCTCACCTGATATCTAAGCACATTCCTAACATTAATTGTCGTGACCTATTAGCAAACCTTTTTTTGTATTGTTTTCAACACAGTATTCTAATATAAGTAAAGTATATGAATTAAGGACGATTGTTAGACATAGTTGGGAAGAACATTTATATATTTCAAGTATACTTTCTTTATTTGTCATTTACTAGCTAAATGACTTTTATTGCCAGTCCTGGGGCTTGAACTCAGGACCATGGAACTGTCCCGGAGCTTTTCAGTTTTTTTGCTCAAGTCTAGCACTCTACAACTTGAGGCGCATCACCACTTCTTTTTCTGTTTATGTGGTACTGAGGAATTGAACCCAGGGTTTCATGCATGATAAGCAATCTCTGCCATGAAGCCACATTTTCATAGCCTTAAATGACTTTCTTAAGATGGCATTACTTTTTCATTCCATTATTTTAATTTAGACTGGATGGTAGAAAAGGAAGTGGAAACCAATACTAAGTCCAGTAAGGTTGACATTCCTATCACATCACTAAGGAAGTACAGTGCTAAGAACTGCAGGACTCATAAGGCTGTTTCATGTAACATTATTATGGGGGAGGAAAAAACATTTAACAGTCATCTCCGATATCCAAAACATACTGCTTCACTTTCAAGGTCAAGAGTCAAACGATTTGTTTTTCCTCTTCCCCTCCACAAATTATGCCGACATCAAATACAGTGAAAGCAGGGGTTATACTGTGGACGAGGGACATACAAAACAACAAAGAAATAATCTTATAAATGTGTTAGAAACAATGGCATGAAAGTAAAAAAAAACCATTTGAATACATATCTTAGGGTTCATTTCCCTAACATCAACTTATCTGAACTTTTCTGCTTGACTCAGACAAATACTAGTTGTTGCATATAAGGGAAACCATGGGACCTGTTTCTTTGGGCCTGGCTTACTTCACTTAATATAATTTTTTTCCAATTCTTTCCATTTCCTAACAAGTGCCATTCTTTCTGATAGAGGCATAGAATTCCATTGTGCATATATACCACATTTTCTTGATGTTAGGTGAATGAACCCCAAGATAAGTATTTAAATGTTTTTTTTCCTTTCACACAATTGTTTCTAACATATTTATAAGGTGATTTCTGTGTTGCTTTGTATGTCGCTCCCCCACAGCATAACCCCTGTTTTCACTGTATTTTATGTTGGTATAATTTGTGAAGGGGAAGGGCAAAATCAAATTGTTTATCTAGGGATACAGCTGGGCCCTTTGCAACAATGAGATGTACAAGTCGTTATGTGGAAAATGAACTTTACCACTTTGGTGTGGGGCGGTGGGAAGGATTGGGTGGGGGGCTGGGGGAGGATGGGAAGGGATGGGAAGGGGAAACAAAGAAAGAGGCTACAATGCTTGATAAGAAATATACTCATTATCTTGTCCATGTCATTGTAACCCCTCTGTACAGTATTTTCACAATAAAAAATTAAAAAATGAGTCAAATATCTCAGCCTTTTATTGATTGAGTGTGATTCCAAGGAAGGAAGAAGGAGGATGTGGATGTTGATGGTGGAAAAATATGTATATTGGCTCCCTGTCCACAATTTTTGCATTTTTAAAAAGTGCTACTGATGAATTCGCACATAAATATAGTTGACTATGCTATTGGCACAAGATGCAGATAAATGAAGATATTTCTTCTGGTGGATAGTCACATATATTAACAAAATCCAGTTCTGGAAACAAAAGAGACTAGGTAAGAAAGTACAAAGTATTGTTCCTAGCAAAACAAAAATGTAATATTGAAATGATTACTCCAGATTTCTTTGATATTTTATGCTGTCTCAGTATCAAAATGTTCTCTAATTCTAGTAATATACAAGCATAAAAGACATAATTTGAAGATATCAGTAGTTTTAGAAACAAAGGTACATAATACCTCCCTTCCTGCAAAGACATGTGATGGCAAGTATGATTGATTGTATTATAGTTCTCTTCTTTTTCTTCTTTATCTCAAGTGTTGAATACCTTGGCATATTACACTGTCCTGCAGCAGCTTCCTGTAGGTGAGATTTACCTCTACTCTGCAATGTCAAGATGGGTCATGTGACATACTTAAGCTTACAAAAATGAACCAGAAGTGGTCAAAGGTTATTTCTAGGGGAAGATTTCTATCCCCTTGTCTCTGTCTAAGAACTAACTTCTTTTCACTTAGCTATAAAAATAGCATATATACAGAGGAAATCTTCTTTCAACTTATATACTGGGAGAATATAGCATGTGAAATTGAGGCAAAACTCAAACACAGCAAGAATTAAGCTAATATTAGAATATGATATATAAGATATTAGTTTCTCACCATTCTTGTATACCTTTATGATAGTTGACTACAGCACACCAAAATTTAACAAATAATAAATAAGTACTAAACAAATAGATAACACTTTCTGTTTTATGCTATTACATTTTTTAATAAATAAGCATTATCTATGTGATCACTTGTGGGGCTAACTTTTTTATAAATGTGTTTAATCACTTTAGACCACTGTATCTAATATCCACAATCATTATCCAGACCTTGTAATTGAGATGAGGAAGAACAAAATATCTAGATTTCACCTTCTCTTTTGCTCTTCTCCTTTTTCTAGTGTGAATTCTCATCCTATCTCCAAATTCTCCTATTAATAAAGGAAGAATGACACATTGTGGATATCAAGCAAAAGGCTTCAAAGCCAGAATTTCATTCTTTCAGAAATAGATGAAGTAAATCAGAGTGGCAAGAGGAAGAATAAAAACATGAATATTTTCCCTTTCTGGCTTCCGTCATAGAGTCTGAACATGACTCTAAATAACTAATACACCATTTGCTTTGGCTAACTTTTTAAAAATATAGTTTTTTAAATAAATAGATTTTTAAAAATTAAAAAGAATATTTCTAAAATAAATAGTAATTTGTCGTTTGCTTTTAGGAGGTATGAAATAAGACTGCATTAACATTGTGTGAGTTGAGAGGCTAAATTTTATCAGAATCTAAACATATTGAAAAATAGATCATTTTAATATACATAGTTTTTAGATACATTTTTAACGTGACATAAACACAGAGACATCTTTTTTCTTCTTTTCTTCTCCACACTGATTCAACTTCAACAAGCAGTTCATGTAATTCAAATAACTGTGTTTCTTTTAGAACTAGATTAGACCCAAAAATGTTAGAAGAAAAGAACCAGTATTGGGTGGTGCGTTCTTTAAAAATAGCAGTCAAATAAATATTAACCATAATTCCAAAATAATAACAATCAAATGCTCTTGAAAAGAGATTTTTAAGCAAAGTGTATAAAAAGTGATAGTTCCAGAACTGTTTCAAGAGCTGCTCTTTAGCGTTTAAGATTTCTTTTACATGACAATGTTTTAATCAGGATGAAATGCTTTCAGGAACTAAATTTTTTCTAGTTATATTTCATTGAAGAAATATGTTGTTCAAAATTAATGAAAGGATAACATATGATGGTAGAAAGAATGCTTACACACTCATTTTGGTAGGCAGTAAAATACCTTCCCAAAATATACATAGTCCCCATACATCTAATCCCTCAAATGTAGATTTACATTTTATATATAATTTTGTAAAACAATCACCTTTCATTACCCAAGGAACACAAATTTGAATAATTATCCGATGGGGAATGTATACTCAAACGGCTACTTAAAAGTCCCAGCTGTAGTTCAAAGGGACATGATTAGGTAAGAACCATCAGAAAGATGTAAAGATGCTACATTAGAAGATAAAGGAAAACCACCCAGATTCTGAAGTTTGTGGAAAGCAGAACAGGAAGTAAATGACTTTTCCACTAGAATCATCTGAAAAATATTTTAGCTCTGTAGATGGCTTGATTTTAATCTAGTGAGACTTCTTTTAGATTTCTGTCCTTTAGAAGTGTAAAATGAAAATATTCATTATTCAAGCCAATTAACTTGTAGAAATTTTTTTGCAGGAGATTTGGTTTTGTAAACTAACTAAATTTCGGCCTTTTCCTGATGCAACTACAGGGACACCACATGTCCTAGTTTCTGAGAATAAGAAAAAGTTGCCACCGGCTTTGTACACGTGTATGATGTAAATTCTACTAAAGGCCTTCATTAATGAAGTCTGGAAATTCTAAATAATATCTAAATAAGAAGCTCCCTAACTTTATTTTCACATTTTGGGATTACTAACTACTAAACTTATGTAGAAGGCTAGCGTAAGAATATGGAAATGAAATCTGTCTCCTAATATTATAAAGAAAATTTATGTCATTTTGAATTATAGTGTGAAAAGTAATACAAAATATGATGACAGAAACAAAAACTAAATTTCCTATTCTTCCTAACTTTCCAACAGAAATTAGAGAATCCAGTGAAGATATAGATTCCCAGGATGTCATAGGATGTTATAGGATCACTAGATGTTGAAAAAGATAACAAAAATGGGCCCCCTGGAACAATGTGAAACAAAATCTACACCTACAGATTGTGATATAGCTAAAAAATAGTTTCCACTGTGCTAAGTCTTTGATATTTTATGTTTCTTTTCACAGCAACTTTCCACACTTAGGAAATGACTTTTTATTAATACTCAAGGGTTTGCAGTTATAACCCAGCAACTAATAAAGCTTCTAAATGTAAACAAGCATGATTCTAAGAGTAACCAAAGCTACTTGTGTTGCTATAGCTGATAAATAAAAATGATCTTGGGGAATTGTCAAACAATCTTAACTTTTACATATCTTTCCTCTTCTCCAACATGAGAAATCCTAGTCAAGATATGTAAAACATTAATAAAGGAATTTTATATTTTTTATCATTCACACTAAATCAAATACACTTTTCCTCTTTGCAAGCCTGACTTTGAAAGAGTCAGAACCTCACAATTATTTTATAGCAAAACGTTATTGCTTTGGCTTAGTTACTTTCCTGCTTTTGGGTGTTGCTCTCTATTATTTTGGCAACAACATAGAAAAACAATATAAATTCATTATGCTTATGTTGGATTGTTCAGTCAAGCTGTTTTCAAACAAAGTTTTCTTTTCTCTTCTTCATTGCTAATTCAAGTTTAATTATTGCTTTTTGAATGATAATAAAAAGCATGAAACTTTAAGGCATATTCTCATTGAAATCGGTGAAAACAGGAGTGTATGCGATTGTTTTTCATTGTTTTCAAGTATGTTCCTTGGCTATTTTCATTATTGCCTTTGTTTCAGTCTTCTAATCAGGAACACAGGGTTACACAAAAAGATCTTCCTAAGATATAAGATGTTGGACAGAAAAAAAGATGTATAATTAAAGATTTTCATCTCTTAAGAGACGGAAAAGCTCAGAAGACATTTTGCTATTACTGGTATGGTTAAGATGATTTGAATGTTTTGGTTCTTAAACTAAGTGAAATGCATGTAAAATGGTACACTTGTTCCAAACAATGATAATGGCTTATACTTTTCTGATCTAATGAGATGAAACCTTTTACAAGGTTTGAAGACATATCGATTTTAGGGTAGATGGGTTAATGTTAGAAACCCTAGGGAGATTAATAAAACAGCACTGCCTATCGCTTATCAGTTAATTATACTTATGGCATATAAATGTATAAACATACAAATATGAATTGACTGAGAAATGTGTGATTTACACAATTGATTCAATGACAACTAAAACCAGAAAACACTGCTCTACATTTATATAAACTATTATATCTAGTGAAGATTTAAATTTTTTAGAATATTTTTTTCTCTTTTTTTGTTATTTTAGTTTAATATTGTACAGAGGGGTTACAATCACATGGGCAAGATAGTGAGTAAATTTCTTATCAAGCATTGTAGCCTCCTCCTTTGTTTAACCTTCCCATCCCTTCCCATGCTCCCTCCCTCCCCACCCAATCCTCCCCACCCCAAGTTGTAAAGTTCGTTTTCTACATGACAACTTTTACTTCTCATTGTTGCAACAGGTCCACATGTATCCTTATTTAAACGACTTGTTTTTCCCCTTCCCCTCCACAAATTATACCGACATCAAATACAGTTAAAGCAGTGGTTATACTGTAAGGGAGGGACATAGAAAGCAACAAAGAAATAATCTTATAATTGCGTTAGAAACAAATGCATGAAAGAAAAAAAACATTTAAAATGCATATCTTAGGGTTCATTTTCCTAACATCACCTTATCTGACCTTTTCTGCTTGACTCATACATATACTAGATATTGTAAATAAGGGAAATCATGGGACCTATGTTTCTTTGGGCTTGGCTTACTTCACTTAATATAATTTTTTCCAAGTCTTTCCATTTCCTAACAAATGGGGCAATGTCATTCTTTCTGATGGAGGCATAGAATTTCATTGTGTATATATACCACATTTTCTTGATCCATTCATCTACTGAAGGGCATCTGGGTTGGTTTCATATCGTAGCTATGGTAAATAATGCTGCAATAAACATAGTTGTTCTGGTAGCTTTAGTGTGGTCTTGTGTGTAAACATTTGGGTAAATGCCCAAAAGTGGGACTGCTGGTTCATAGGGGAGCTCTATGTGGAGTCTTTTGAGGAACCTCCATAATACTTTCCAAAGAGTTTGGACAAGTTTAAACTCCCACCAACAATGCAGAAAGGTTCCCTTCTGTCCACATCATCTCCAGCATCTGTTGATATTAGATTTCTTGATTTTTGCCATTCTAACTGGGGTGAGGTGGTATCTCAATGTTGTTTTGATTTGCATTTCTTTATGGCTAGGGAGGTTGAGCTTTTCTTCATTTGTCTATTAGCCATCCTTCTTTCTTCTTCAGAGAAGTTTCTCTTTAAGTAATTAGCCCACTTATTTATTGGGCAGTTGTTTCTTTGAGGATTTGTTCCTGGGGGATTTAATTTTTTGAGTTCTAAGTATATTCTAGATATGGGACCCTTGTCCATTGTATGACTAGTGAAGATCTTCTCCCAATGTGTGGGCTTTCTATTAATATTGCTAGCTATGTCCTTTGCCATGCAGAAGCTCTGCAACTTCATGCAATCCCATTTGTCCAACCTTTCTTTGATTTGTTGTGTTTCCGGGTCTCTTTTAAGAAGATTTCGACCTGAGCCAAGGAGACCTAGGGTTTCTCCTATTCCATCCTGTAATGTTTTTAGAGTGTCTGCTTGACTCTGAGGTCTTTGATCCATTTGGAGTTGATTCTGGTACAGGGTGATATAGAAGGATCCAGCTTTAGTTTTCTACAAGTAGTTAACCAATTTTGTCAGCCCCATTTCCTGAAGAAGCTGTCTTTCTTCTGTTCTATTTTTTTAGCTCCCTTATCAACTATTAGATGGCTATAGGTCTGTAGATTCATTTCTGGGTTTTTAATTCTATTCCATTGGTACTGAGGTCTGTTTTTGTGCCAGTACCAAGCTGTTTTGATTACTATGGCTTTATAGTAGAGTTTGAAATTTGGTATTGATATTCCTCCAGCAGTGTTCTTTCCGTTGAGGAGCGTTTTTGCTATTCTGGGTCTTTTATTGTTCCATATGAATTTTTGGATTGCCTCTTCTATTTCCTTGAAGAATGAGGTTGGGATTTTGATAGGTATAGCATTGAATTTGTAGATAGCCTTGGGAAGTATTGCTATTTTCACGATGTTAATCTTTCCAATCCAGGAGCATGTCCACACTCTCCACTTCTCTTCAACCTACTATTAGAATGCCTAGCTACAACCATAAGACATGATGCAGACATAAAGGGTATCCAAATAGGGAAAGAAGAAATAAAACTCTCCCTCTTTGCAGATGACATGATCTTGTATTTAAAGTATCCCATAGACTCCACTCACAAATTAATGAAGCTGATTCAAAACTTTGGCAAAGTAGCAGGGTATAAAATTAACCCTCGAAAATCAATGGCTTTTCTGTATGCCAACAATGAGAAAAGTGTGGCTGAAATTAGGAAAGTAACTCCATTTGTAATAGCCCTCAAAAACAAAATACCTTGGAATTAACTTAACCAAAGAAGTGAAGGACCTCTATGATGAAAACTTTAAAAACTTGAAAAAGGAAATTAAATTTTTTAGAATATATTTTAATATTTATGTCAAAATATGTTTACTTTTAACTTTTTTAGTTCATTTTCAGTCATGGGGCTTGAAATCTGGGCCTGGACACTGTCCCTCATCTCTTCAGCTCAAAACTACTGCTCTCTGTCTTGAGCAACTGCCAGTTTTCTGGTGGCTCATTGGAGATAAGAGTCTCATGGACTTTCCTGTCTAGGCTGGCTTTGAACCATGATTCTCAGCTCTCAGCCTCCTTAGTAGCTAAGATTACATGCATGAGCGACTAGCACCTAGCTACACAATTGGTTTTTACATATTTTTGAAGTATTCAATGGTAATCCCATTCATGTATATGTTGTGTAACATTTCTTTTTAGTGAGAATGCTCAAAACCTTATCTTCTGGCTCTGATGAAATATCTACTCTTAACTATAATCATTTTACATCTTGTGGTATACAATAATTAGATTTACTTATAGTCATGGAAGTCTGCTAATTAAAGTTATATAAAACATGATTTGTAAAGTGAAAGAAATTAATGGTTCTATTACTTGTTTTAAGAACAAAATCATGCCTTTTGTTTCCAATTATATTTCTTTGGGAATGTGTAATATTCATTGATTTAACTTAAAATTGATAACAGTTATATTATATCAAATTGATTCAAACTTATATTTGAAAATTGCACACTTAACACAAATATGCTTCCACTTTCTTCTAACACATAGTTAAAATAATGGTAAAGTAAGACTTGGTGTTTGTGGCTCATGTGTAGAATCCTAGAAACTCAGGAGGCTAAGACCTGAAGATTTGGGTTAAATGTCAGTCTAAATAGACAAGAAGCAGAAGGTGAAAATGTGGCTCAAGGAATAGATTGTCATCAACCATGAACCAAAAAATACAAGGGATACAATAAACATTGAGTTCAAGCCCTATAAATGTCATACACACACAAGACAACTACAAAAAATATTATGAACATCAATAATGAAGACAAAATAGTAGAAAAGATCATGAGAAATGTGCAAACATCTGGAAGACAGAAATCATTTGACAGAATTTTGATTCATGAGAGGGAAAAGTCACAGTCTCATTTGTACAATCTCATTGTAGTCATTTCAATTGAAACCTGGCTATTGGGTAATATTTGAAAGAGCAGACTGGATTACCTGACATGCAAACATTGCCTGTGACTATGCACCATCCCACTCTAAAAATCTAAAATCGTTCTTGTTAATTTAAAAAGAATCTCACGTTAGAGACTGTTTTGTTCACACGACTGGGGTCCTTATTTTGAGGCTTAAGACCAGTGCTTTTGTTTATAACCACTCCTGCTTTACACCTCTTCCATTGTGCAGCTTTACATTACTTCGCTGGCACCAAACCAATCTTTGAACTACACCCCCCCCCCCCGCCTTAATCCCGCCCTTTCTCCAGCTACAACTCATTCTACATGTTATCTGTGTTTTAGCATTAGTTGTTTTCTTACTAATCCCCATCAGAAAACACTTGTATTCATGTAAAACCATAATAAATAACCTAGTTATAAAATGCAGTAAGGGTTTAGCATTGGCTGAGACTCTCATCTATAGGTTTGCTCCCTAATAAATCTGTGCTACACTATCACTTTTTTCTTCATGGCTTTTGAGTCTGACAAATGATTGATTTGGTTTGATGTAATCTCATTTATCCAGACTTACTTTCGAAGTTGTGACCTGTGCCAAGGAGCCCTCGAGTTTCCTCTAACTCTTCCTGTAACATTCTCAAGGTATCTGGACTTACATTGAGGTCTGCGATCCATTTGGCATCAATTCTGGTGCAGGGGGATATATAAGGATCTAACTTCAGTTTTCTGAGTAAAGCCAATTCTACCAGCACAATTTTTTGAAGAGGCTGTCTTTCATCCATCCTGTGTTTCTGGCTCCCTTATTAAAGATTAAGTGCCTATAGGAGTGGATTCATTTCTGGGTTTTCAATTCTCTTGTATTGATGGAATTCTGTGCTTCCATTTGAAAGAATGGCATTACACTATTCCTGAGGAAATGGAAAGACTGGAAAAAAATGATATTAAGTGAAATAAGCCAGGTCCAATTAAATATATGCTGCATGGTTTTCCTCATTTGTAATAATTGCACCATGTCCATAAATCTACAATTTAATACAACAGATAGTAAAAGACAAATAATTACACTTGGACATGATTAACTAACAGCCCTCTAAGCATTCGCATAGCAAGAAGAAGGGAAGCTATTCTTAGGAGAGGATCACAATGGCTCAATACCAATGTGCATATGATGAGATAAATGTTGCTTATTGTAATGAACTCTAAGAATCAATCATACATATGAATTACATATAGATGTATATATTTTTAAAAGGTGTCATAAAAAACCGACTTCTCTGTAAACTCAGCAGCAAGATTCTACGTATAGAAGATAAAATTGAGGAAAGTTTTCAACACATGAACTAAAATATGTAGTGGAAAAGGTGGGAGAGAAAAGATAAGATGAAAAGTAGAATAGCTAACTATTGAAGAATTCATAAACAATTTCCAAAACTGTATGAGAGCTGGAATACTGCTCAGTTGTAGAACTAGACTAATATGTACAAAGCCATGGGTTCAATCTCCAAGAACAATAAGTTAATAAATAGTATTAATACAATAATTATTTGAAATAAATGCTTTCATATTAGAGAGGCCTGAATCCTCAGACAGTAAACAAATACTCTCAATTCTTTACCTAATGACGACATGAAACTACAAGTATGAAGAGGAAATAGTTTCCTTTTCTATCCTTTCCTTTCTGTTTTCTTCTTTTCTTTGTTCCTTTGGCACTACTGGTGCTTGAAGTTTCTAAGGATCCAACCACTTTAGATTATTTTTCAGGCCAAATCTCCATGAGCGGTGATATCTACCTATGGCTTCCAAAAGTGTGAGATAACAGGGAATTTACACGATATCTAGCTTATTTTTTGGTAATTTTTCACGAATTTTGTCAAAACTGGCCCTGATATCAGTCTTCTAAATCTGTCTTCTGATTAGCAAGGTATGATTCATCTGAAACTTGAACCTAGACTATTTTTCAATGTAAACATTCAATGTTGACTTCTGTTTTCTAGATATTATTAAAGTCTACTGAGGTTAATATGGATCTTTATGATGTTATGATAACACAGATAAATCCGTTGAATACTTTTTCCAACTTATTTATATATAGTATGACATCACAAGTATGACATTAATATTTCACAAATACTTCAGTTATTTTAATTACTTTGTGCACATATTAATTCCAATATATTTTTATCAATTATATGAATATCCCATATCTACAGATACGTTACTTTACCAAAAATAAATCTGTTTCATGCTTCCCTTTAATAATTAAACCCACTGCTTCTCTTTGTCCCATCCCAAACCTGTTTCATCCTGGCAACCGACTTCTATACCATGCAATAAATAAGCTTTTAAGATTACCTTCAAATCTATGGTAGATTATTCCCAGTTATTTTATGCCTTAATATTGTATTGTACTCACTCAAGTTGCCTTTGGGTTCTGTTATTAGAGAATGTAGCAAAATTCGTTTCCCATTTACGTGAAGAAAGCCTGAATTGATTTCCATTTCTTTGACTAGAGGAAATAATGCTGTTATTATCCTGTGACTAGAGGAAATAATGCTGTTATTATCCTATGTTTTGGCTTTTGGGTGAATGTTACATTTTATTTCTATGAGACAAAGCCTGAAGAGCTCAATTCCTGTGCTATGGTGTGGGTGGTTGCATATTTCATATTCTAGGAACCTGTCAAAATATTTTCAGAATTAGCTTTCCAATTTGACATTTCTACCAGCATTCAGTTTCTCTGTTTCTTGGTATCAGTATTAAGGTCATTATTGTTTTATGTTAAGTAATTCTCATACATGTTTTGTGATGTCATTTTATTTTAATGTGCATTTATTTGAGGATTGATGATGTTTTTCTTGTGTTTCTTTTACACAAGATGTATTTTGCTGGTTTTGAATTGATGTTCTTATTAGTTTTTGAGAGTTCTATGCACAGTCTAGATTTGAGGCATTCTTCAGTTATAAGATTTGCAAATATTTTATCCTTGACTATGAGTACCCTTCATCATCATTATCAACATCATCATCATCATCATCATCTTCCTCACTATAAGAATTACTACCATTACTTTTGTACATGTATGTACCGTCTTGGGGCTTGAACTCAGGGTCCCTGAGATTTGTTGCATTTTGTTAACAATTAACCCTTTGAGTCATACCTCACATCTGTGTTTTGCTGATTAATCAGAGTTAAGATTCTCAGGGACTTTATTTTGTGGTCTGGCTTCAAACAGCAATACTCAAATCACAGCGTCCCAAGTAGCTAGGACGAAATTGATGAGACCCTGCTCCCAAATTCTATTCACTAATTGTATATGAGCTTTCACAGACCAAATTATTTTACACTTCTATTGAGTTCGACTATATCAAGTTTTCCTTTCCTATAATTTTAATGTGTAAGTTAAGAATGCTTCATCTCCAAAATTGTCAAGACATCTTTCTTTGCTTTACGTTTACATCACTCCTTTTGTTTTATATTCATGTTTAAATCCTGCTTGAAGGTAATATTTCAATAAGTCAATTTTCACTCTTTAATTCTCCCCAATACTGTCTAACCTATCACCACTTATTAAAGAGAATTTCATTCCACAAATACTTAGTTTTACCCCTTATTAAATATTCCTTGATAATAATTATGTGGTTCTAATATGGTGCCTTACAGACACATTGAGCTGTGTAATCTTTGCTCTACAAACATAACATTTTACGCTAACAGGTTTAATATTCGACAGAGAAATATGTTCCAGTTTATTTTCCTTTGTCAATGAGTCAAAGAGTGCTGGTCACGTGTTTTTAGAAATTGTCATAAACCTATAAATAAAACTGTGATGCTGGGTGCTGTTAGCTCATGCTTGTAATTAGAGCTGTATACAAGGCTGAGATCTGAGGATTGCGGAACAAGAATGTCTGAAAGACTCTTATGTCCAATTAACCACCAGAAAGCCAGAAGTGGCACAGTTGCACAATAGGTAGAGCCCTCACTTTGAGCTGAAGAGCTGAGGGACAGCACCTAGGCCCAGATTTCAAGCCCCATGAATGATCAAAAAGTAGGGAGGCAATTTATATCTTTGTTCAACTGTATCCTCCAATCCACAAAAATGATATGTCCCCATTTATTCAGATTTTTATTTAGATTTTTTAATTTTGCTTTTATATTCAGCATTGTATAATTTTCAATGACGGTGGGTGAATATCACTTTAATACATTTTGACAGTGTGTAGAGTTAGCACAAAGAAATTCACAGTAAACAGTTGAGAAGTAAGGGACAATGGGAATGGAGAAAGACAGAAACAGGTTAATCAGGCCCTTGATCAATATGTGAGTGTGTAAAATATTTCAAAAAGATTTCTTTGTACAATTAATATACGCCAATTAATAAATATCTTCCAAAGGCATTGGTATTCAATATGACATAAAGGATAAATACAGTTTCTGTGGTGAAATGAAAGAAAGATACAGATAAGATACAGACAAATGAAAATAATAATACACATATGTCTATATACATGTACATACACATCTGTATATTCATATATATGTATGCATATCTATAGGTATTTGTATATATACACATATTAAGTATGAATATATGTATATGTACACATAATGTGTATACATATACATTTATTTAAAGAGACGAATCAGAAATATGTTAAGAGCATATTAATGACAATGAAAAACTTTAGCCATCCTGAATAAGTTATCAAAAAGTCCAAATACTTATAGTAATTGTGTAAACAAACTAAAACATTTGGTCAACATTCTGAGGGCTCATGGCTCATCAGACTAGAAGTCTGTTGGTATCTAAGATAATACTAAAATGTTAAACTTGAGCCTATCTTTAAGACTGCTTAATGCTATTGTTTCTTAGAGTCAGTATTCTCTTTGTTGTTGTTGTTGGTGGTGGTGGTGGTGTTGTTGTTGGTGGTGGTGGTCTTGGTCGTGGGCCTTGAAATCTGGGCCTGGGTGCTGTCCCTCAGCTATTCTCCTCAAGGCTAGAGCTCTACCACTTGAGCCATAGCGCCACATCTGGTTTTCTGATTGTTTATTGGAGATAAGAGTCTCATGGACTTTTCCTGCCCAGGCTGGCTTTGAACCGTGATCCTCACATCTCAGCCTCCTGAGTAGCTTGGATTAAAGGTGTGAGCGTTCGGCACTGGGGTTGAGACAGTATTCTTAGTATAAGTTAAAAATAGAAGTGGTTTGGAACCAAGCTATAGAAGACTGTCTTTTTGGTTTCAGAAGAGAGCTGTCAGGTACCTTATGAGTAAATAGATTTAGCAAAAATTGAATATATAAGTCCACATGGAATGCTAAAAAACATTTTTGCAAATTCCAAAAATGTTAAGGACATGACTGTAATAATTACCTTGTTAGTAAAGAACATGTTTGAGCGTTCTGTCTTTATTGCTACTGTTGTAATGTACAACGTCATTTTATTCATTTTTGTTGTTTCCTTTGTATGTTCTTTCCCCTATGGCATATCCCCTGTTGCCACTATACTCGATTTTGATACCGTGCATCTTGTATACACACACACACACACACACACACACACACACATAAAATCTGGGGAGAGGAAGGTGAATTCCAAAATGCTGAAACAAGGACACAGGATGACCCACTGCAACTAAGATACCCACAAAGACAGTATATTGGAAACGAACTCACCACTTCATGCTGCGAGTGGTGGGATGATAGGAATGTAGGAGCTGGGGGAAGGAAGGAATAGTGGGACAACAACAAGGAAAGGAAGGGGTAACAATGGTCAACAAGTAATGTACTCATTGCCTTACTCATGTAACTGTAACCCTTCTGTACAACATCTTAACCATAAAATAAAATAAAGTAAAATCAATAAAGGATATGTTTGGCAAATAAAATTAAATGATAACTTACAGACAAATGAAAATAATAATATACATATGTCTATATACATGTACATACACATCTGTATATTCATATATATGTATACATATCTATAGGTATTTGTATATATAAACATATTAAGTATGAATATATGTATATTTACACATAATATGTATACATATACATTTATTTAAACAGACAAATCAGAAATATATTAAGAGCATATTAATGACAATGAAAAACTTTAGCCATCCTGAATAAGTTATCAAAAAGTCCAAAGACATATCTCTATAGTAATATAACAACAACAAAGGGAGACATGGAAAGATCATAACATACCTAGACATTGCATACATATAGAGATTAGGGGAAATAGAAACAACAATAAGATAGCCCTGCACAACCACTATGTAGAAATTGGAATCCTTATACATTGGTGTTTGACACTTAAAATGATACAGTCAGTTTCTTAAACATACTGGCGATCTTTAAGATATTACACATAGAGTACACATAGAGTTTCCTCTATGATCCAGGATGTTGAATCATAATTTTATATACAAAATATGTTTCAACATACGTCCAATGAGACACATGTACAAGAATATACATAGCAAAACCTTTTGCAATACCATATAATAAAATATTGAAATCCCCATTGAAGATGTTATACCAGTATACACATGCATATAAAACAATATGCTCTATCCATGAGAAAAATTTGCATGGACTTACTTTGGAAACAGTAATATTACATGGGCTAAATGGATAAAATAGATTATATTTTCTGATCACATGAGCTTTTTAATGTTGGCACATCTGTAGATGTAGAATATGAAATAATAGCTGCTCAAGGGGAGGGTAGGTTGAAATGATGACAGGAAGTAATTACTGATAAATATTGCAGTACTTTGAGAGAGTAGTGATGATAAAATGTTCTAGAACTGAGGGTGATGTTCTTACACCAACTCTTTAACATTCTAAGAATCATTGTATTTTATCGAAGAATTACAGAGTATATTTGCATTAACCTTAGGAAAAATTTTAGAATAGTAGTCAGTGAATCTGAGTGATAATTTAGAATTTAAAAGCAAAGAATTCTCTAATGTATAAGTTTAGTATGTTGATGAATGAGACTATCAAGAAAATATGATCTGTGATATATTCTCTGAGTGACTATACATGATATTGTGAGTGAGTGAATATTCTAAAAATTATGTAAATATAGGGATGAGAGAGAATTGAGAGGGATGAGGGATAATGATCATCAAGATGCATTGTACTGGCCATGGAATGTAGCTTAGTGGTAGACTGCTTGCCTTGCATGTGTGAAGCCCTGGGTTTGATTCCTCAGTACTACTTAAACAAAAAAAAAGAGATGGAATTGGCACTATGACACAAGTTGTAGAGTGTTAGCATGAGGAAAAGAAGCACAAGGACATTGCCAAGGCCCTGAGTTCAAACCCAAGGGCTAGCCTAAAAATAAAAAAAGATGCATTGTATTAAGCCAGGCACTAGCAGCTCACACCTGCTGTCCTAGATACTCAGGAGGCTGAGAATTGAGGTTTGAAGCCACACCAGCCAGGAAAGTCTGTGAGATTCTTATCTCCAATTAAATCTCAGAAAAATCTGAAAGTGCTGCTGTGCCTCAAGTGGTAGAGTTCTAGCGTTCATTCAGAGGAGCTCAGGGACATTGCCCAGACCCAAAGTTCAAACCTCAGGAGAGAAAAAAATTAAAAAAAAACCTCAATAAACACTATTCATAAACTGCTTTGTCAAACAGCAATTTCCATAAAACCACTTCAAGTTAATTAAAAAATGTGATTAGAATAAAATACAAGTCATTTTGGGAACAAGACATAGAATTAAAAGGTTGTTTACAGGGGACAAAGTAAATTTTATATCATGCAGTTTGGGTTGAAATGTTCTTCAGTCTTCTTACATCATTTATTAAATTGACAATACTGCCAATAATAGGTCAATTTACTTGAGGAACAGGGTAAATTCTGCTGTCTTTTCATAGCAAACAATAGTGTTGAATTGTTTGCCTCTTATTGAAGTATATCTAATATTTTAAAGTAGATTTGTCCTAATATAATATTAATTTAATCAATCATTTCATTAGGGCGATGTTGGTCAGATTTTTTTCCAGTAAATTTTATCCCTTATAATAAATGAAAGCATGCTGTGTCAATCTCCTAATAATATAACAAAATACTTTATAAAATTAACATAAAAGAAGGAAAGATTAATCCTGACTTCTGCTTTTATACATTTCAGTTTATGTTTCTTATCATCGTTGCTTTGGTTTGGTGGTGGCACATTACCCAATGTCAGGAACATGTGATGGAGTATGTGTATTCACGGAAACCAGGAAGTTACGAAGAGGAGGAATTGAAGTCAGGAAAGGGAGAAAGTGGAGGAGGGGAAGAGGGAAAGGTAGAAGGAGACAGGGAAGTAAAAGAAGGAAGAGGAAGAAAGGATTTTGATTTTAGCATCCTTTTTGATCACTCTTTCTCAGTGACCAAATCTCCACGACTATGCCCACTTGAAAGGGTTCACCTCTTTATGGCAACATAGTGAAAGCTAATTATTAATCCCAATCCTTTATGATTTCAGATTTAATTTCTAGAGTGGTGCATAATATTTCTATACAATTGTGATAACTACAACAGAATATTTAGGGACACCTAAATATTTACTTGAATTAAGCAGAGAAGCTATTTGGCATAGAGGTCGTTTGGTTTTACCATTGCTGGAGAGATGAATGAAATATTTTGAGTGCAAATATCTTTTATTTAACAGATAAAGAAGCTTCAAGAGATTTCATTTTTAACCTTCAAAAATGACTATTTCATCTAACTCATAATGACTTGAATTTTTCATAATTTTATGGCATTTCCAATCAAGTATTTGTCCTCTATAGTGAGGTTCTTTCTTGCCAGTTGAAACAAAAGTGAATATTATCACGATCATTTATTTCTTAGTTATTCTATAGAGAGCAGGCATATTATGAATTTCCTGCCATTCAAAAATAAGTTATATTCAAGTCTATTGGAATTATTGGATAAATGATGGATTATTTTGCTTTAGTTATCTCATATTGAGATTAATTCAATTTATAAAAATAAATGTTGACATAAAATACACAAAATTCAGTGTTTCTCTGAAATTACTTGTTACTCAAACCTCAGAAATACATGACCAATAACTGAGATTTTTATATACTCAAAAATTTTATGAATCTACATTTTTATGTCAAATATAGTTTAGGTTTAAAGGAAGAGAAAATCATGTGACCACAGTAGATAATATTTAATTCAATGTAAAATTGCTTCATTCAGCATGACAGAGCCTATTGCTTTTAGCTGACATGAAAAATTTGATTAACTATCCCTTTTTTGCTTTTAAATAATAGAATATTTCAATTTGTCCAAAGATTCTGTCATTTCAACTTTTGAGTGTATATTTTTTAAAAAAAAATGAAAACTATTTTTCAAATTGCAGGTTCAGGTTTAATAACTAAATAAATATCTAAATGTTAATTTGTTAATTTGAGCCCCAAGAATTCAAATAATATGAAATTTAATTTAGTCTTGGATATATTAAATCTGTGCTGAATATGGGTGTCTCAAGCTTGTAATCCTCGCTACTCAGAACGCTGGGGTTCAAAGCCCACACACATCACAACACACATACATATATCACACACAAATCACACATGCATCACAACACACAAACACACACACACACACACACACACACACACACACACACACACACACATACACAGAGCCAAAAATGGAACTGTGACACAAATGATAGAGCAATATCTTTGAGGGGAAAAAAAAACCTAAGGGATACGTCTTGAGTTCAAATCACAAGAAACACACACAAAATATTATACCAAAATTTTCATTTTAGTTTGAAGAAATAAACAATATCATGAAAAGTAATATTTGTCATATATCTTGCAATGTTTGTGAAGTTGTTTTAGTATAATTTTTCTTAAGATAAACATAGGTTAGTAAAATTAATATTAAACTACTTAATATATATAATTACTTATAACACCTTGGAGTACAACAGTAGGTATTTTTTCCATAGCCATAAGAAATATTCTGAGTAAAAGAAAGAAGGGAAGATTTGAAGAAAGAAAGAAAGAAAAAAGAAATAAAGAAAAAAAGAAAGGAAGGAAGGAAGAAAGAAAGAAAGAAAGAACGAAAGGAGAGAAAGAGAGAGAGGTAGGGATGGAGGGAAGGAGGGCGGAAACAAAGAAGGAAAGAAGGAACAAAGGAAGGAAGGAAAGAAGGAGGGAATGAAAGAACGAAGGAACGAAGGGAGGGAGGGAGAAAGGAAGGGACAAAACAATTTAATTTATAAAATCTGTTATTAGTCCAACATAAACTTCATGTAATTAACCCTTTAGTAAATTTAAGTTTGCAATTTTCACTTCTTCTCATGTTCTCCATGCATGAATGAAACCAACAAATGAAGCATCATAAATAACCAGGTGAATCTGTTTGCATCTGTAGTAATATGTATGCGAATATTTTTCTCATTTTCTATACATTGCAAGCAATTTACACTTAGTTATAAATATTCTAAAAATTGATGTAACCAAAGGATGTTAATATATTATATAATGTGAATACTGTATTTATAATGCTATTAATATTACACTCTTCATATTATATTAATTATAAAAATTTTATTATGTATTTTATCAGAGAAATTAGAATCCTCTGATTTTGGTGTCTGTGGGAGGCCTAATAGTAGAAAGTAATTACAATCAAAGGAGATCTGTATTTGTTGGTTCAAATGAATATTTCTGAAAGCAATTAACTCATCGGAGATTGTTCAAATACATCAGAAGGACCTTAGAAAGGCTGTACATGGCATAACATGGCTACATATAATGTGGTTCAAGAGCCACTAAACTATCATACTTCAACTTGCCATCACGACAATTATTCCCATTGTAAGAAGAATCATTCACTAAGTCACATGATATAAGCTTGTCCTTAAGTTATTATCTTCTATGAAAAAATATCCAAATGATACACTACACTGAGTTAAAGCAAAAGTTGCAAAGTGTATTTGACGATGTAATTCTTTTCAGTTACACATGTTGAAATTCTATTTCCCTTTCTGGTGACATTAGAATCAGCCTTTCATAGATGACACCACAATAATCATCCTGATAAAAGGAGCCCAATATAATTACTCTGCCATGTGGATGTCCAGCAAATAGATTAAGATGAACCAGAAAGTAGAACCCCATAAGACAAGGAATTGCATTGAAAAACCATTTTTATAATCAATGTTCAAGCTTCTAGAATATAGGTAATATATTTCTGATGGTTTTATGCCACATACCTTGAAGAATTCACTTATAAAAGCCCAATGGTTGACAGAAAGCACAGTAGTTCGAGTTAAATATCAAAAATTCTGATAAAAAAGGATTCATAATATTTTATTATTTGAAATTTATTCTCCAAGTCCCCAAGTTAAAAATATTCTTAAATGGGAATTAAATTGAGGTTCAACTCTAATCAACTATCATAATTAATTTTTCAAATATTTTTATTATCTTTAAGTAGTTGTACAAAGGAGTTTCCATTCACTAAACAGTTTGTCATAATTAATTTTCCAAATATTTTTTATTATCTTTAAGTAGTTGTACAAAGGTGGTACCATTCATTGAAACAGTTTATGGATACAGTGCATCTTGATCAATGTCATCACTTTAAACATTCTCTCCACCCCTCCCAATCAACAAAAGTCCTTATATATCTCAATATTATGTTATCGAATTACTTGGAATTTAGCAAAGCAGTTTATGTGTACAAGCACCTGGAATTGTGTTATCAATTCAAAATCTTCACTCTCATTTAACACTATGCCTTCCTTTGTATATTTCAATTCTGGGAAGTAAACAATGGATTCTTGCCTGTATTCTATTCTTTTCACCTTCAATTTCCTACCCCTCTCAAATAGCCCCCCCCCTGTCCTCTCTTGCAGTACACATTTACTGGAAATTATTTTGTTGGGTTTTGATTAGTCTTTTAAGAAACTTAGAGTATTTTCACTCTCCATGAACTCTGACACTTCAGATAATTCATTTGTACCTCCTTGCATACCATCCAGTGTGTTTACTTTTACATTAATAGGCATCTTGTACCTACCACAAATGAGGAAAATCATGCAATCTAAGTTTTTCTGGGTCTGCTTTATTTCACTGAAATTTCTAAGTGTTTCATTTTCCTTACGAATGGTGCTATATTATTCTTTCTTATGGATGAACAGAACTCCATTATGTATGTATATATGTATGCATTTATGTGTATATATACATATGTATATATGTATGTATGTATGTATACATATATATGTATATACATACATACTTGTGATTAGGGATCAATAAAATTATATATATATATATATAACTTATATGTATATATAATACATATATACATATGTAATTCTTGATCTCTTTTTACAATGAGAGTCATCTGAGCTGATTCCATATGTTGGCTACAGAAAATAATGTAACATAAACATGTTTGTTCTGATAGCTTCAGTGCGGCCTTGTTTCTGCTATATTGGATAAATGCTCTTAAGTGGAATTGCTGGATCATACGTAGCTCTCTATTCGGTTCTGTGGGCAACTTCCAGTGTTTTCCAAAGTGGGTGAACAAGATCACATTCCCACAAACAGTGTAATAGAGTTTCCTTTGGGCCACAACCCTATCAGTATCTGTGATTGTTCATTTTTTCATGACATTGTAACAGGGGTGAGATGAATCTCAATTGTGTTTGGATTTGCATTTCTTTTATGGAGAGAGATGTGTATATTTGTCATTCTTACTACTTCTAAGAAGTTATCTTTAAATCTTTATCCCATATGTTAATTAGGTTCTTGTTTGTTTGAGGGTTTATTTTTGTTGGGTTTAACTTATTGATCTCTAACTATGGGTTAGTTATGAAAACCCTTGTCTGATGCTTAGCTAGTAAAAATATTCTTCCATTCTGTTCTCTTTATTTCCTGCTAACTTTTCTTTTGCTATGAAGAAACAACTTCAGTATGAAGCAATTCCATTGATCCAGAAAAAATAATATTACACCAATCATAAGGAAATGGAAAGACTTGGAACAAACTTATAGAAAGAAACTTTAGAAAACAAAACTTATAGAAAGACTCAAATATATATAGGTTGTCTGATTTCCTTCATTTGTTGTATTAGAATGTGCCTATAATTAGACAAGTAAACACAGTTGGATGGTAAAAGAAAGAACATTACACTTAGACATCATAAATAACAAAAGATTCTAAACATTTATACAGTGAGCTCAAAGGAGGATGCTCTTTGGAAAGGATCACAAATTCTCAATAGTTATATGAATATTATCATATAAAATAATGTTCATCAAAATGACTTTCAAGAAATGATAATGAGAGTTCTTTTATTGTTTTGATTTTTCCTTCTGTCTTCTGAAGCTGGTTGTTTTTTTGCACCTTTGGTCTTATATGTAAGTTTGAAAAGTGCAAGGGGGAACAGAAATGATGGGACAAAGGGTGAACAAATGCAGCAGTGCTACTCAATAGACACTACATTAAAATTGAACTATACAACGTGGGGGCAGGGAGGTTGAAAGGGAAAAACTGGGAGAAGATGAGGGAAGAGGTGACACTGTTCAAAAAGAAATGTGCTCATTATCTGACTTATGTAATTGTATCCCTTCTGTACATCATTTTTATAAATTAAAAATGGACCTCATAAACAAGCCAGAGTAGCTATACTAATATTAGATAAAATAAGCTTTAAATTAAAAGTGCTATGAAAGTAAAAAGAGGCAAAGAGGGACCTTAAATATTGATAAAGAAAAGTCTCCATCAGGGGGATATAAGAATTCTGGGCTGGGAATGTGGCTCAGTGGTGTAGGACTTGCCTTGCATGCATGAGGCCCTGGGTTCGATTCCTCAGCACCACATAAGCAGAAAAAACCCGGAAGTGGCGCTGTGGCTCAAGTGGTAGAGCACTCACTTTGAGATGAAGAGCTTAGGGATAGTGCCAGGCCCAGAGTTGAGGACCCATGACCGGACCCAAAAAACAACAACAAAAGAAGAATTCTAAATATCAATGCCCTGAATCCTAGAACTTCTAAATTTTTCTACAAATACCACTTACCCTAAAATCATGCATACATCCAAACAGATTGTTGGTTGATTGAACCCATCATTTTACTTCTGGACAGGCCATCCAGGTAAAAACTTAGCAAAAAAACTTTAGAGATAAATAACTGCATTGACAAGCTATAACTAACAGATATCTACAGATTATTTAACCTAGCAGCATCACAATATATATTCCTCTCAGCAACCCATGGAATGTTCTCCACAACCCATGGTATGTTCTCCAAAATAGATCATATCTTAGATCACAAGGAAAATCTGTGAAATTCAAAGATACAAATGAAATTCTCCTTGAATCCTGACAGACCACAATGGGACCAAATTAGATATCAACATCAAAAGGCATCACAGAAAATTCTGAAACTCACAGAGACTAAATAACACATTGTTAAATCATCAGTGAGTCACTGATGGGATATGGAGGCCAGTTCTAACGTTTATGGAATTCAGTGAAAGTGAACACACAAAATACTGCCTCCTCTGGGACACAACAACACAGGCAATACTCAGAGGAAAATTTATAGCTTTGAGTATGTGTCGCAACAAACTAGAACAATCTTGAATCAACACTAATGATGCACTACTAGGTCCTTGAAAAACAGGAACAAACCAAACCAAAAACGGTAGACAGAAATAATACAAATTCGATTAAAGAAATACATGAATCAGAGTCTCAAGAAACATACAAATAATCATAATTGACTTTTATCTACTAGTAGCTCACAAATTTGCCCAATGAATGTCAGTGTAGCTATTTTCAGAGATAGACTCAACCGCTCAAACCAGTGAACAAAACAAACTACTAGGATTCTAAGAAACAAAGATTTGTTTGCCTTTAAATAGATTTATTCTGTTTTTATTATTAAGGTGATTTAAGAGTGATTATAATTACATGAGTCAGGTAATGAGTACATTTCCTTTTATGGAATGTCTTCAGTTCCTTTACTTGTTCCCAGTCCTACGCTACTGTCCTCACCCATGTGTTAGACAGTTCACTTTCATCAATGTTCAATGAACTCCACTGGTGCCATTTGTCACCGATTTCCCTAAAGCTCTGTGCCCACCCTCCACCTTCTTGAAGACGTAAAATGAATATACCAGACATAAGGTAAAGAAGACAGAATCATCACAAACTATAAACAACAACAACAGACACAAAACAAAAAAGGAGTCTTCTGTTTCCATATCTCATATTTTGTTTTAGTTATGTAAATCATGTTATATAAATATAATTATTGTTTATTGTAAAGTCAATTCAGGGATTGAAGTGTGATAACTTCTAAGTTTGCTTTCTATTTAAGTAATGCTTTTTATTTTAACATTAAATGTATAACACAATTCAAGTCCTAGTGTAATCTGAAGGTTTAGATTTAAAGTTAAATTTTCAAAATGTCTAATAGTTCTATTTTGGCAGCCAAAATGAAAAACAGGAAAGTTTTATCCTCAAGAATTAAATAACTTCATGTACAAAAAGGTAAAATAAATGTAATATTAATTTTGTGGAAGTAATAAATCAAATACAATTGCAATGCATCAATTCCATAGGTTATGAGAACTATTGATAAAATTAATACAACTTGTTTTAACGAGATTACTTAACACATGAAACAAGTGATAATTTTCTTTTCTAGGTGAAGTGGATAAAGAAATTAAAGCCCAAAGATTCCAGGGTCCTGTGTGCTTAATACGTGTCAATTTACACATATGCTTTGCTCATCTCAACGTTAATTGAAGATAACTGAGAACAGGACTAGAATGGAAAGAATCACTCAAATATTTACTTTTATTTTGTGACTAAATATGTTTTTTTATATCTCTTTATTTTATTTCAAAAATATGGTAAATTTATTTAAGTCACATCAATAATAATGAGAAATAATCAGCCCCTAGCTCTTTAAAAGACAATCAATAAGAAAGGAAACAACAAACATAAAAATTGAACCTCATTTTGAAAGGTCTTTGTATATTGTGGTTCTTTGTAATTGTGGATTATGTGACTATCCCATGAATCTCGGCTAAAATCACTACGGCTACTGGAAGGAAATTTCAAAATATAGTGCAGCTAACACATCTGTGCAGTTGCTTGTTGGTTTCATTACAGTAGCAGCAGGGCATAAAATGTGCAAAGGAAATAATTGTACTACTTTGCAGGCAAGAATGTGATGAAAAGCATACTGTTATCTTCTTAGATGAAATATGAAGACCACACTTTAAAAGCTTACTAAACTATCAGCCCTTTAAACAACAGTGCCATTTTTAAGGCACTCTAGACAATTCAAGTCCTTCATCTCCCCACAACCATTACTGCCATTCACAAATCATTGCCAAGGTGAATTTGCAGTTCTTTTAGATATTTCAAATGGCTTATGAGTAACATAAACAATAATTCTAGTTTTTGAGAAAATTTAATTTACAATCAGCAAACAAATCAGATTCAACTCCATAGCATAACCTTTAGGAAAAATGAATTAAGGAATATGGCATGTACTTTGTAATTTAATATTAGACATTAGAGCAAAATGCCAGAAAAAGAATCTGCAAGAAATAAACAGAAGTCTTTGATAAGATATTAAAGATTATCTAGGGACAAGTAATTTTACCTACATTTCTTATTATAGGATAGCATATTTTTATCTGCTAATCAGAGAGACTCAAAAAGATTTTTAAATATGATATGAAAAATGCATCGTCATGAATGAATGAAATCAGGAAGTAGATGGCTCAGGAGCTGGGTGGTTTGTTAAATATTCTCATTATTTTGAATGATCTGGTGTTTTTTGTATGTGTGGAATTATGAATGTATTTTATGTCTAGGCAGGAAAGTTTGATTATTAGAACATTGTCTGATATCCAATGTAAGGAACCTAATCAGAGTGATAAATATGTGTGTGTTTGTGTGTGTGTGTGTCTGTGTGTCTGTGTGTGTGCCTGAAAGTATGTGTTTAGAAGGAAGAATCTTATTATGCTCAGGGTATATATTAAATTCTATTAGGTATACTACATTAATGACAGCAGATAAAAGTAATTAACATTTTGTGCCATATGTTTGTGTTCATATGATTGCATGAAAAAACTAAAAAGTTATGTTTGTGGTATGAGTTTTGTGAAAGGTCAGCTGAAATTATAAACATTTGGAATCATCAGAAAGATATCAATGGCAATCTTTTCAGTGTAGATCAATTTTAGACAACACTTGCAAGAATATGTAATCTTATATGGAAATGCAATATTTATTGATTTTTTTCCATAGCTACAGTATTCTATAAATTTGTAGGAAAACCAGTTAAATTATGGAAACGTAAAAGTAATGCGATTACAGTATTACACTTTATTTTCATTGTCAAAATACCTTTACTTCAACTGTATAGGAAGGAAAACCCTAAATATTACAGTTCGTGCCATATTTCATTGGGAAGCTTTGTCTGTATCAATAAGTTTATTTCTTTTGGTTCTGCTTTCCTATTCATAACTCTGTTTCTCATACTATTCTTCTAAGGACTTTTTCTTTCTTCCCTTTTAGGCTTCAACATACCTCATGCTCTGTTTTTTTTTTTTTTTTTTTTTAAATTTTATTTTATTTTATTTGAGAACATACTGTACAGAGGGGTTACAATTACATGGTCAGGATAATGCATACATTTCTTACCAAGCATTGCAGCCTCCTCCTTTGTTTACCCTTCACCTCCCTTCCCAGCCTCCCCCCTCCCCCCCACCCAATCATACCCCCCCTCCCCCACCTCCGACATTGTAAAGCTGGTTTTGACATGACATTTTGTACTTCTCATTGTTGCAACAGGTCCACCTGAATCCTTAAACGACTTGTTTGTCCCCATCTCCTCCACATGTTATACTGACATCAAATATAGTGAAAGCAGGGGTTACACTGTGGGGGAGGGACATACAAAGCAACCAAGAAATAATCTTATAAATGCGTTAGAAACACATGCATGAAAGAAACAAAAACATTAAAATACATATTTGAGGGTTCGTTTTCCTAACATCACCTTCTCTGACTTTTTCCGCTTGACTCATACCTATACTAGATATTGCAAATAAGGGAAACCATGGGACCTATGTTTCTTTGGGCCTGGCTTACTTCACTTAATATAATTTTTTCCAAGCCTTTCCATTTCCTAACAAATGGGGCAATGTCATTCTTTCTGATGGAGGCATAGAATTCCATTGTGTATATATACCACATTTTCTTGATCCATTCATCTATTGAGGGGCATCTGGGTTGGTTCCATATCTTAGCTATGGTAAATAATGCTACAATAAACATAGTTGTGCTGGTAGCTTTAGTGTGGTCTTTTTTGTAAACATTAGGGTAAATGCCCAAAAGTGGGATTGCTGGGTCATAGGGGAGCTCTATGTGGAGTCTTTTGAGGAACCTCCATACTGCTTTCCAAAGTGGTTGAACAAGTTTACATTCCCACCAACAATGAAGTAAGGTTCCTTTCTGTCCACATCCCCTCCAGCATCTGTTGTTGTTAGAGTTCTTGATTTTTGCTGTTCTAACTGGAGTGAGGTGATATCTCAATGTTGTTTTGATTTGCATTTTTTTTATGGCTAGGGATGTTGAACATTTCTTCATGTGTCTATTGGCCATCCTTCTTTCTTCTTCAGAGAAGCTTCTCTTTAAGTCTTTCGCCCACTTACTTATTGGGCAGTTGTTTCTTTGAGGATTTGTTGTTGGGTGGTTTAATTTTTTGAGTTCCAAGTATATTTTAGATATGAGACCCTTGTCCGTTGTATGGCTAGTAAAGATCTTCTCCCAGTCCGTGGGCTTTCTATTGATCTTGCTAGCTATGTCATTTGCCCTGCAGAAGCTCTGCAACCTTATACAATCCCATTTGTCCAACCTTTCTTTGATTTGTTGTGTTTCCGGGTCTCTATTCAGAAAATTTCGGCCTGAGCCAAGGAGACCCAGGGTTTCTCCTATTCCATCCTGTAATGTTTTCAGAGTGTCTGCTTTGAGTTCAAGGTCTTTGATCCATTTGGAGTTGATTCTGGTGCAGGGTGATATATAAGGATCTAGCTTTAGTTTTCTACATGTAGTTAACCAGTTTTGCCAGCACCATTTACTGAAGAGGCTGTCTGTCTTCCATTCTATTGTTTTAGCTCCCTTATCGAAGATTAGATGGCTATAGGTCTGTAGGTTCATTTCTGGGTTTTCAATTCTATTCCATTGGTCCTGAGGTCTGTTCTTATGCCAATACCAAGCTGTTTTGATTACTATGGCTTTATAGTAGAGTTTGAAATTTGGTATTGATATTCCTCCAGCAGTGTTCTTTCCGTTGAGGAGCGTTTTTGCTATTCGGGGTCTTTTATTGTTCCATATAAATTTTTGGATTGCCTCTTCTATTTCCTTGAAGAATGAGGGTGGAATTTTGATAGGTATTGCGTTGAATTTGTAGATAGCCTTGGGAAGTATTGCCATTTTCACGATGTTAATCTTTCCAATCCAGGAGCATGGGAGGTTTTGCCATTTTTTAAGTTCTGTGTTGATTTCCTTTTTCAAGATTTTAAAGTTTTCATCATAGAGTTCCTTCACTTCTTTAGTTAAGTTAATTCCTAGGTATTTTATTTTTTGTGGGGCTATTACAAATGGAGTTGCTTTCCTAATTTCAGCCACACTTTTCTCATTGTTGGCATAAGAACCACATGGTTATCTCAATAGATGCAGAAAAAGCATTCGACAAGATCCAACACCCCTTTATGATGAAGGTTTTGGAAAAATTAGGAATCCATGGAACATTCCTCAATACAATAAAGGCTGTATATGACAAACCTACAGCCAGCATTATACTCAATGGTGAAAAACTAAAGCCATTTCCTCTTAACTCAGGAACAAGACAAGGATGCCCACTCTCTCCACTTCTCTTCAATCTAGTATTAGAATGCCTAGCTACAGCAATAAGACAAGATGCAGACATAAAGGGGATCCAAATAGGGAAAGAAGAAATAAAACTCTCCCTCTTTGCAGATGACATGATCTTGTATTTAAAGAATCCCATAGACTCCACTCCCAAATTACTCAAGCTGATTAAAAACTTTGGCAAAGTAGCAGGTTATAAAATTAACCCTCATGCTCTGTTTGTTTGCTAGCAGTAGTCAGTCTACCTTTGAACCATGTCTCCCGCCCAGAAATTTTTGTAGTTAATTGGCGATAGAACCTTATGAACTTTACTACCAGCCTGAAAACCATTATCCTCCAAGTCTCATCCTTCTTAATCGCTAGGATTATAGAGATGAGTCATGGACCCCAAGAAGCAATGACTTTTTATGTCTTATAGATTCCACATGTTTGCTAGTAATTGTAATAATAAACTACCATAGATTGGGTAGCGTTAACACTGTAAATACATTGCCTCTGAGTTTGTGGAACTAGAACTCCAACGTCAGAGTTGGCTTCTTCTGAGTCCTCTTTCCCTGGCATATTCAAGGCCTTCTGCTTCTCTTGGAGGACACTTCAACTTAAATGCTACCTTTGAGATTCTGTTTCCAAATGCAGTTACTTTCTGAGGCAATGGGTTTTTGATCTTTAGTATGATGTCAGTGGGACAGTATCCAACACATAACAAATTACTTAATGGATAGAAGAAAATCTCTAATAAGAAATTATTTGGTTTGGACACAGAAGTTATGTTTGTACTTTTAAAACAATTAGCAAGAGAGGTAAATGTTTTATTAGAGCTTGTCAAACCAGTATGTAGTTTTGACCTTAGACATGCCAAATTCTTACCCTGGCACACACTTAAATTTCTAGCGGTACTGGGGGATTGAACCCAAAACCCTGTACTTGTGAAACAGCATTTCTACTACTGCCATACTTGCAGATTGTAATTGGATTGCTTATTTTGAGGTAGTATCACTATGCCTGGGCCTGACTGGACGGTGGTAATCTTAACACAAGTAAAAAAGATTGCACCCAGCAAATGGTTAGAGTTTCTGAAACTTCTTTTTGTGCTAGGCTTGCCTGGAACTGGAATCTCTAATCTGTTTCCCAAGTAGATAAGATTACAGATTTGAGCCACTTTATCCAGTAAAAGTATATTATTTGAAAATATCATGATATTGCCTATATTTGTGATTAACATACATAACTAACCTTAAATTTCTCCCTCTTTTGTTTAATACTCTGAGTTGAAAACATTGGTTTACTTGATATACATGGCTTTGTTTTGGATGGAATTCCATAAGAATCCAAAAAAAATCTCCCAAAAGTTTATGTCAAAAATCATGGAAAAAAGGCTGCAGGTTGGAAAAAAATTGATCCTTAAGTTATAAATGCAATCTATTTATAGTGTTAGTCAATGCTTTCTTAAGTATGAGAAGAGAAGAAAGGCAGAAATGGAAGGATGTCAGATATAATTTTGATAACCTACTAAGTCTCTGTAGAAATTCTGTAGTTGTCACTTCATGTTAACTTCCTTTCTTAAAGCTTCCTTTATTACAACCCTGTGGGTTGGACTGATTGGTTACCCTCTCCAGGAAATGAGGCTGATTTTAGAAGGCTGATGGTGTGGTAATAAGGAATGATGAGAATGAGCACAGATATTGTCACAGAATGAGCCAACCAGATTCAACTGCTGAACAGCAAAACAAAGCTAAGTATCAAATCTGATGATCCACATTGGAAGATATATAGATAGATACGTATACATATACATTTATTTGCATGCATGAAATAGTAATTCTCCATTTGAATATAGAGAAACTTGACCTGACAATTATTAAATTATATCAAACTGGTTGCAGGAAAGGTACAGAAAAAAATCAATAGTTAGCATAGATTTTGCATAGATTTTTTTAAAGGATGAAAATTCTTTCTTCATAATATACTTTACACATACCCTTAGTATGTTTTAAGTATTTTTACATTGTGGTAGGAACATCTCTACAATGCTGAGAATTGGAATTACACACAATATGCAACATGGGTAGGCACTGGTGGTTCGAGGATTTAATCTTAGCTAGTTAAGAGATTGAGATCTGAAGATTACAATTTGAAGCCAGCAAGAGTAGGAAAGTTCTTCTGACTCTTATCTCCAATTAACCATAGAGGCAAATGGAGTTCCAGTTCAAATTGTATGTCGATCATTGGCCTTGACCACAAAAGCACCATTCAGACCCTGAGTTTAAGCCCTAGGATCAAAAGAAACAAAAACACATAATACAACATGCAGTTAGATATTTTATAATGAGGCACATTTTTATGTACTCTACATTGTTAGAAAGACTAGACTTCTCTGTTAGCTTTATAACCTACCATAATAAGTGATATTGTCCATGTATTAAGCAGAAAGGCTTACTCAGATTTACAAGTTTGAAGATTTCAGTGTATGTTCAGTTGGTTTTATTGCTTTGGTGGCCTGTGCCAAGACTATGTCAAGGTGGGGAGTATGTCAAAGAGAAATGTTTGTGACCTAGAATGATTAAAATATAAAAGAAGAAAGTAGACGAGAGACTATGTTTTCATGGGTTTCACTCTGAAGAACTCAATCTCCAGAATAACTATTCAGGTATACTCCACAGTCTGGGAGGGAATGGAAAGCCATTTTTCTTTCACACATAGGTCTTTCTGGGGCATACTAAAATCAAATGGCAACATCTCCACCAATAACAGAATATTAGTCCATTGTGATTTACAGAATAAGTTTCCTGGCATATATTTTCTTTTGTACTTCTTTTTGTGGTGGTGATATAAATATTTTTTTCCAGAAAAGCAACCTGGTTTTAATCATTATCCACCAAATTTATGCTGTCATATAATCAGAGAGTTTTTTTGAATAAATTAACACAATAGTAGGCTCATTTTATGCCAACACAAAATATAAACACTAATTACATTTTCACTGAACAACCACTCATAAAAAATCATGAAATAATAAAGTCCAAGTCCATGTCAATTTTTTTTTGTCAGTTGTGGGGCTTGAATCCTGGGCCTGGTCACTGTCCTCAGCTCTTCAGCTCAAGGCTACCACTGTCCCACTTAAGCCACAATGCTGTTTCTGGTTTTTAGGTGGTTTATTGGAGAGAATTGTCTCACAGACTTTTCTGCACACGCTGGCTTTGAACCACTATACTCAGATGTCAGATTCTTGAGTATCTAGGATTACAGGCATGAGCCACCAAATCTCAGATCCAAGTCAATTTTAAACAGCAATCTTAGTGAAACTTCTGGCTTTTTTCCAATAAAAATCTATTTTTTCAACATTAGTTTATAACTATGAGTTATTTTTAGATGTAACTGGGAATTTTTTAATAGAAACAAATACAATTTTTACTATTACTAAGTATCTCACAAAAATCCAGTGTAATTGATTTTCTCCAAAGTCAATTATTTCATACTATCTCACATTATTATTATTACATTCTATATTGCATATCATGTGAAGCGAAAATAGAAAATAGTTTGAATAATTTCATATAAATTAGTAGATGCTATTTTAGCATTATAAAGTCACATCTGTGGTTTTAAATGAAGGAAAGAAGATTTTAGAGTTAAAATCCAATAAAAATGTGAAGTGTGTCCCAAATAAACCAAAAATTCTGAGTTCATACAGACAAAATTATTACCATTGGAAATAATGAGGCAAGAGGAGGCAGAATTCAAATCACGTCAAACATTATCTGTTATTCTCCCTCATCTTCCACTAACAAGACCTCCCTGGTCCCAGTTGTCACAAAACTTCAAGTGTCTCTCTTAGAATTCTATGTGGAAAAGTTCTAAGTCACTGATTCTTTTTCTACTTTGTGTTATATGAGACAAAATTTAGACACAAAACAATTGAAATAAAATGCACACATATGTTGAAGTCACCACAGCTGGAAAAACAACCAAGAGATTGGAATTCCCCCAGGAACAAAAACATGTCATACTCAGTTTTTTAAAGTACTAAAACCTCAAATACATGTTAATTTGAGTAGAGTATAAGGATAACTATCTCTCAGAAATGGAAAGGCTTGGGAAAAATTATATTAAGTGAAGTAAGCCAGGCCCAAAGAAACATAGGTCCCATGGTTTCCCTTATTTGCAATATCTAGTATAGGTATGAGTCAAGCGGAAAAAGTCAGAGAAGGTGATGTTAGGAAAACGAACCCTCAAATATGTATTTTAATGTTTTTGTTTCTTTCATGCATGTGTTTCTAACGCATTTATAAGATTATTTCTTGGTTGCTTTGTATGTCCCTCCCCCACAGTGTAACCCCTGCTTTCACTATATTTGATGTCAGTATAACATGTGGAGGAGATGGGGACAAACAAGTCGTTTAAGGATTCAGGTGGACCTGTTGCAACAATGAGAAGTACAAAATGTCATGTCAAAACCAGCTTTACAATGTCGGGGGGGGGGGAGGGGGGGTATGATTGGGTGGGGGGGAGGGGGGAGGCTGGGAAGGGAAGTGAAGGGTAAACAAAGGAGGAGGCTGCAATGCTTGGTAAGAAATGTATGCATTATCCTGACCATGTAATTGTAACCCCTCTGTACAGTATGTTCTCAAATAAAATAAAATAAAATTTAAAAAAAAAAAAAGAAATAAGGTTATGTTAATTTATAATTAAATTCATCTAGATGAACGTAATATGTCAAATCCCTTGAATGGATCAAATTGTTTAAAACAAAAGTAACTGTATGTGAAGTAAGATCTGCACATATTTAAAAGGAAAAATGCTACAGTATCAAATCACAAACAGCATGACTTACTTGAAAAGTTCAGAAATGCAATGAATAAGTCCAATAGTATCCATATTGAGAACTATCTACTGATGTAACAAGAACAAAATGAGCAAATGATAGAATCTGAGGAGCATACATGAGTGTACATAATTTAAAACTACTCTAAATTACAGTGTAGAAGACTGAATGTGGGTTACCTAAAGGAAACCATAAACATATGATATAAATGAAATAAAAAAATCTAATGAAAACAGACAATAGAAGTAATTTCTGGAAAAAATATTATTTTAATAAATGGTGGTCAAAATCTTTCTAGCACTGACAAAATTGCACACCTAATTGGTTATATCCAAAAAAGGCCCAAGTTACTCGAGCTGATTTGAAACTTAGGCAAAGTAGCAGGATACAATTGTAACATTATTACAGATTTGACTCGGGAATGGAATTCATTTCCTCTTTGATCTGACAAATGAAGATATGAAAGAACATAACTTCTCCAACTACATATCAAGACCTAACTAAACATATAATCAGAAAACTTATCATGCAAGCTGTATTGCAAACTGGCATATAAGAAAAATCAATCATACTAATTCTGTATTTATTTTAAATAATTTTTTCCATAAATTATTTCCTTTAGCTTGCATTTTTAAAACATTGTGTTAAATGGTGTATAACTTGGTAACTAATTTTGGATGCTTCCTTAAATTTTGTTCTGAGTATAATGTCTCACTTCAGTTCCTAACCCATGAAATGATGTTGATTACAAAACAAATGCTTATAACCACTGTTTATAATACACAGAATCTCATAAGCATGATTTCAGTAAGCATAGGTTAACATTTTGATATCACGGTCTCATGACTGATGAGGCAGATCTGCATGAGTATAGTTGTACATAGGTTCCTCAGCCTAAATTTAATCACTGTTAAATAATGTTTATATCTTTGTCACTCATCAGAGATTTAACCTGAGTATAAAGCCTAAGGAAAATGATAAGGTAAGAATTTAGCTTTTCTGAATATAAAGTAAAGAAAAATCCAGCATAGAGTAACTCATTGGTTTAAAGCCAACCTATTTCCCCAAAACATTCTTATCATTTCCTTACAATGTGTATTATTCTCAAGACGGGAAATGGGAATGTGAGAAGAAGACTAACCAAGTATTGTCTTTGAATACAAATAATTTGGATGTACCTCTTTATTTCATTATAGGCTTTTTGGATAAAAACTGTTTGATTAATTGATTTCCATGTCAGGTATAACATATCCTAGTTGCATATACCAAACTACATTCAGAAAATGGTATGTAGCGATTAAGTAATGAAAACATATTCAATAGCAAAAGTATATACTTATAGAGATAATATTTTGAAGAGTGTATTGAAAATATTCTAATATAATAATTAATTGGATTGACCAATTTCACATTGACAACAACTAACTAGAATATTTTAATGCTAAATCGACAAGATTATCTTTCTAAAGGAGCAAAACCAATTTCTCCTTTCACTTTATCAGGGAAAAAACTGAACAAAAATTGGAAATTAACATATAAATCTATAACAACTGGAATGAATTTTTGTCTTTTTATTAGCAAATATTAATTTCAGAAAGTATTTTATTATGTTATACACATAGGTTCATATAATGTAGCTTGATAAATTTTATTCATTTTAAAATTTCATAATCCTATTTTTATACTTTTATTATGCCATCATACTAACATAAACTATTTGAAAATATATACTCCACAATATTTCTCTTTATCTCCTCTCTTACTTTTTTCTTTTTTTTTTTTTAAATTTTATTTTATTTTATTTGAGAACATACTGTACAGAGGGATTACAATTACATGGGCAGGATAATGCATACATTTCTTACCAAGCATTGCAGCCTCCTCCTTTGTTTACCCTTCACCTCCCTTCCCAGCCTCCCCCCTCCCCCCCACCCAATCATACCCTCCCTCCCCCTCCCACCACCGACATTGTAAAGCTGGTTTTGACATGACATTTTGTACTTCTCATTGTTGCAACAGGTCCACCTGAATCCTTAAACGACTTGTTTGTCCCCGTCTCCTCCACATGTTATACTGACATCAAATATAGTGAAAGCGGGGGTTACACTGTGGGGGAGGGACATACAAAGCAACAAAGAAATAATCTTATAAATGCGTTAGAAACACATGCATGAAAGAAACAAAAACATTAAAATACATATTTGAGGGTTTGTTTTCCTAACATCACATTCTCTGACTTTTTCTGCTTGACTCATACCTATACAAGATATTGCAAATAAGTGAAACCATGGGATCTATGTTTCTTTGGGCCTGGCTTACTTCACTTAATATAATTTTTTCCAAGCCTTTCCATTTCCTAACAAATGGGGCAATGTCATTCTTTCTGATGGAGGCATAGAATTCCATTGTGTATATATACCACATCTTCTTGATCCATTCATCTACTGAGGGGCATCTGGGTTCGTTCCATATCTTAACTATGGTAAATAATGCTGCAATAAACATAGTTGTGCTGGTAGCTTTAGTGTGGCCTTGTTTGTGATCATTTGGGTAAATGCCCAAAAGCGGGATTGCTGGGTCATTGGGGAGCTCTATGTGGAGTCTTTTGAGAAACTTCCATACTGCTTTCCAAAGTGGTTGAACAAGTTTACATTCCCACCAACAATGAAGTAAGGTTCCTTTCTGTCCACATCCCCTCCAGCATCTGTTGTTGTTAGAGTTCTTGATTTTTGCTGTTCTAACTGGAGTGAGGTGATATCTCAATGATGTTTTGATTTGCATTTCTTTTATGGCTAGGGATGTTGAACATTTCTTCATGTGTCTATTGGCCATCCTTCTTTCTTCTTCAGAGAAGCTTCTCTTTAAGTCTTTCGCCCACTTACTTATTGGGCAGTTGTTTCTTTGAGGATTTGTTGTTGGGTGGTTTAATTTTTTGAGTTCCAAGTATATTTTAGATATGAGACCCTTGTCCGTTGTATGGCTAGTAAAGATTTCTCCCAGTCCGTGGGCTTTCTATTGATCTTGCTAGCTATGTCATTTGCCCTGCAGAAGCTCTGCAACCTTATACAATCCCATTTGTCCAACCTTTCTTTGATTTGTTGTGTTTCCGGGTCTCTATTCAGAAAATTTCGGCCTGAGCCAAGGAGACCCAGGGTTTCTCCTATTCCATCCTGTAATGTTTTCAGAGTGTCTGCTTTGAGTTCAAGGTCTTTGATCCATTTGGAGTTGATTCTGGTGCAGGGCGATATATAAGGATCTAGCTTTAGTTTTCTACATGTAGTTAACCAGTTTTGCCAGCACCATTTACTGAAGAGGCTGTCTGTCTTCCATTCTATTGTTTTAGCTCCCTTATCAAAGATTAGATGGCTATAGATGGCTATATCGAAGATTATATGGCTTTTTTCTAAATTTAATCAGTTCCATCCTTTTTATCTTAGTCATTCATTTTATTTTCTAGGTCTAGAGTCTGCATATGAGAAATCTAGTATTTGTTTTTCACAGTATGGCTTATTGCTTCAATATGAAGGTTTCCAGTTTTATCTATTTTCTTTAAGATGCTATAATTTCATTATTATGTCTGGCTAACTAATATATCTTATGTATATATGCATATACATTACAATTTCTTTATTCAATTAATGATTAAGGAACATGTAGCTTAATTCTGTAGTTATTTATGTTTTTTATATGGGAGAAGGAAGAAAGGAAATAATGAGTTTGGACTGAGAAACATGCTCTTTAGGCAGGCACTCTAGTATTTGAAACATCATCTCAGCTGATTTTTTATAACTATTTCAATAATGTATTATATCTAAAAAATAAAATGTAATTACATTTGAAAAGTTGTTCTTTTTCAGTATCTATATTATTACCTATTACAGTGATACATTTAGCGTGTCATGTGAGTGTGGGGATGTATGTGAGCATGAAAATGCATGCATGTTTTTATATGTAGCTGACTCTAAGGAATCTGAATTTATGTGAGATACAGGATTCAAATAAAAGTTTCAGACCTGTAAGTTGCTAAATTGATGTATATGTCCAGTATGTGGAGTGTGATTTCAAGATCACATTTTTGTAGGTTTCATATCAAGTAAGTAGATGTTTCTAATCCAAAATCATAAGGAATAAAACAGCTACTCTGTTTCATAATCATCCAATCTTAGTACTCCAGACATTGTAATAAGTGGAAAAATTGCTTGAAAGTATGATGCGTCAGTAGTAAGCCTTTAGAAACTCTACATTTTCCCCAAAATCTTCAGATGTACTCTTTGGATATTAATTACAAATCTATTTATAAACATATAAATATAATATGATCTTATATATGTAAATATATTTATATAAGGGAATATACATTAATTATATTTAAATATGTACCATAAATATTCATTTATATTTAAATGTAATTCATCGCATCATATATGTGTGTATATATATATTTTTTCTCTTCTTTTGTCAGTCATGGGGAGTCAACGTCTAGTGACTCCCTTGATAAGGGGTCCCTTGGTAAGGGTCACGAAATCACCAAAACACAGGGGATGCAGAGTACAAACAGCAATTGCCACTGCATGCTGTGCTTTATTGTTAGTGGGTATTTAAAGACAAGCAAGCAGGATCTTTGCCAAGATTTAGTCACAAGACATTCACACAAAAATTTCAACAGATACATTTTTACTTAAACTATGAGACAATATCTTGGTATATTATTATCTAAACTATATTAGAGCAAGCTCAAACCACTTTTCCAATCTCAGGAAAATGTTTGACCAGCTGTTCATCTCTGTTTAAGCAAGCAGAAGAGCTACTTCCACAGCTCCCAGGAGTCTGTGACATGTGTTTTAAGATAGGGAGAGAGAACATTTTCCCTCTCTAGCCCGGCATGCCAAGAGCTTTCCTAATACTCAAACACAGTTCTCAGATAATCCTGAGGCTGGAGCCTGCATCATTCTCCCTCTTCAACATAAACGCTGATTCTTCACGGTTTCTTTTTTTCTTTTGTTTTAAAAGTAAAGGTTTTCACAGGGTTATCATAGAAGCTTGCATTGGATTCATAAAAATGAAATATAACAGTACAAGTGTAACAAAATAATAACAATCATAATTCCCATGCCACTAGTAGTATATGAAATAGTTTGTAGTATTCCTTTCAGATCCAACCCTTCCAAATGTTTAAGAAATGCATCATCAGTGATAGTAGAAGCGTCATCATTTGCAAATTGTTTACAAAAAATATCATGTATATTAAATTGTAACTAAGCAATCAATGGAGCAGCAGTAGAATTTCCAGATAAATACTGCTGTATTACATTCCAATCTTGAATAGAGTCATGATATTTTACTTTAGTAATGCAAAAGGTAGTAGAATTTCAATCACATTTTAACAATAACTGTTTTTCCACAACCAATAACTTTTTTCCTAACCATCCCACTGTCTGTTTAAGAATATTAATCTGTGTTTGTAATCGAGCATCAATTTCTACCTCTGAGACCCCCAATTCATGTGACTCCCGGTGCCATTCTTCCACAAAGTTTTTAATTTGTAAGGAAGTGTGTAGGGCAATTCCAGACACCGCAGCAACAATGGTAATAGCAATTAAGCTTAAAATCATAGCTACAATGGCTCCAATCATATGCTTTGTACGTTTTAGTAGTTTGGTAAAAAGTTCAATAGCAACATTATCCAAAGGATTTTGGGACCATTCTCTTCCTAATTTAACAGGTAGCCAAATATGAGTTCTTTGTTGTAAAATCATAATACTATCACTGTCATTAAAATTAAGAGAGGAATTAACACAAGAATACAGGCGACAATTAAAAGAAGAAATAGTAGGAGATAATGTAAAATTTCCCACTAAAAATACATAAAGCAGAGGTACACAAGCAGTTACATGATAACATTTGTACAAAATAAAATTATAAGTGGACCCAGAATTAGCTGTCTCCGAAAACAATCCATTTGATAGCATCATGGGTTTCCGCTCTGCTGCGACCTTCCAAAGATGAATCTGAACAGCAGTGGATGCAGCCATGAAAGTCCATCGAGCATCTGCAATGCCTCCTTCTCCCCAGGCCATCAATCGAGCTCCAGTAAGCGATCCATTAACGGCTTCCGACATCCTAGTAACATTAGATAAATCACATCTAGTAATATTCCATTCTGAACATGGGTTAATAAACTGTCCAAAAGGTCCCCAATTAGTAAAATTATTGAACGTTTTTCCAAATGTTCCTCTACACTGTTGCCACACAAAAGGCTGATATTTTAAATCAATATAAGTAAAATCAGAGCACATAGGTAAGGATAACTCGCCATCAAGTTGACACTTTCCCAGCTACTATTAATGGACCAAGTAGTTAATCACTGCAGTTGTGTTCTAGAATTGGAAGTGAATTTCCCAGGTAAAACCAAATGTTGCCAATTTATAACTAAACATGGAGGAGGCCCCAGACAAACAGGCAAGGAATGAGTATAGTAAGTAAAATTAAAAAAGCTACCATCATCCTTACTGTAAAATGTCAAATTATTCCAAGGAGGAGATAAAACAGCAGGAACAGTATAGACAGTTATATCCATGTCTCCACAAACAACAGGTTCCAATGAAGGAGGGTTAGGAACAAAGGCCCAATAACTTACACTAGCATTAGCATGGACAGAGTTTGCAGTAAACAGGGCACACATGGCCAGGAACAAGTTCTCGGCCATGACAGTTTTACCAGTGTGTTGTAACATCTTTTGTTCCTTCTCCAGTCAACTTTTTTACCTGTCCACAGGTGGGCAGTGGGGATTTCTTCTTCCTCAACTGGCGGCCGATTCCTTACAGGATACAGGGCTGTCCTCACTGGCTGCATCTTTATCCATCGGGCAGGAAGCCAGTATTGTTTGCCATCCTGTGTAGACACAAAACCATATCATCGCCCATTATGTAATAATGCTCCTAGTTGCCATTCTGTGTCCAATGTAATCTTAATCCATACAGGAATATTTAAATAAGGTTTTTCTGATATTTGTTCAAAATGGCGCTCAGCTCTAGTTAAAAATAGCTCCTTGTGCTAAGTTTAAAAAATTAAGAACAAAAAGAGCTTGATGTAAAATTATTTTAGTATTTTGCATGCGAAACCACAACATATCCATACCTTCATCCAACCTTTTCCTCCTTTTTCATTTTTTAATTTGTTGTTTTAGTGTGCCAAGAACATGTTCAATAATGGCTTGTCCTTGGGGGTTATATTCTGTTCCAAATGTATGTACCAAATCATAAAGTTCACAAAATCTTTTAAATTTGATACTTTTATAGGCTGATCCATTATCAGTCTTTATTTGGCAGGCACTCCCATAATGGCAAAAACTTCCAATAAGTGTTCTATTACATGGTTAATAGTTTCTCCCGTAAGGGTAGAAGCCCAAACAAATTTGGAATAAGTATCTATTGTAACATGTACAAAGGAAAAACAGCCAAAGACTTGTATATGGGTTATATCCATTTGCCAGAGCTCATTAGGTTGTAATCCTCGAAGATTTACTCCAGCAGGTACAACTCTTAAATGTATTGGTCTGCAGATAGGATACTTTTTATAATTTGTTTAGCTTGAGAATAAGGTATTTTATGATGCATATGTAAATGGCCAGCATTTGTATGTAAATGAGCATGATCCTGTTCAGCAGAAGCAAAACTAACTAATTTATCAACCTGATTATTGCCATATACAAGGTACCCAGGTAACCAAAAATGAGCCCTAATGTGATGTACAAATATTTTGGCATTAAGTTGTTGCAGTAATGCTTGTAATTGTTTAAATAATTGATTTAGCTGGGGTTTAGATGAGTATGTAACAGCAGTGACTACATTAGTCGCAGTGACTACATTAGTTACAATTCCTACAGCACAGGCAGAATCAGTAACAATATTAATATCTCCCACAAAATCTTGCAACACCTTAATAACAGCAAAAAGTTCATTTTGTTGAACTGATGCTAAAGTAGTTGTCTGTACTCAATATTTATTTGTTGTCCAGTAAGCACTTTTTGTTTTGGAGCCATATGTAAAAATGGTAAGAACAGTGGGAATAGGGGTCTTGGTAATTATATCATTAATGACAAATTGTTGTTTACGCCAGCAATCCCACAATCCACCTTTGAGAAAATGGTAGCAAAATTGCCCAGTAAAATTTACTAATGCTATTTATAGCATTTCAGAAATGTTTAACAAATATTCTACTTGGTCTTTTGGCAAAGGAAAAATAATTTCAAATAAATCATACCCCGATAGGGTCAATAACCATTTTGAACAATAATTGCCAACTGTTGTTCATAAGGCATAATATTTTTTGTAAATCCATGCCTTGTATAAATCCATTCTAATGGTAGCTCATTTTGTCCTATAATTCCTGTTGGGTATTTTTATGTATCCAAAATATATAAATTTATGGGATGATTCAGTGTTACTCGATGTAAAAACATTACTTTTATTTTACAAATTATAATTCTCTTTCAGCTTCCTTAAAGTTCTTTTGCTATGAAAATCAGGCTCCCCTTGTAACAATGAAAACAAATTATGTAATTTATAAGTAGGAATTCCTAAGGCCATTCGCTTCCAATTAATATCTCCTAATAGATTTTGAAAATCATTTAACATATGTAATTGATCTCGTCGTAAAGACATTTTTTGAGGTGTCACTGTTTGTCTAGAAACAACATATTCTAAATATTTTACCCCCGTATCTTTTTGTATTTTTTCAGGTGCTATTATTAATCCAAAATCTTTAAATATAGAGGGTAAGCACTGTAACAGCAATTCTAATTCTGTCATATTTGGTCCTGCAAATAAATTATCATCCATATAATGAGAAATATAAATGTGAGGCCATTTTTGTCTAATAGGTTTTAAGGCCTTATCAACATATATCTGACATATAGTTGGGGAATTCATCATTCCTTGGGGCAACACCTTCCATTGGAAGCACTGATGAGGGACTTGTTGATTTATTTGTGGTAAAGAAAAGGCAAATCTTTTACAATCTTTTACATGTACAGGAATAGACAAAAGTTCTGAATAGACATGTTTTCCAATAGCCTGAAAATCGCCAGTGGCTTTAATAAAGTTATGTTTAATACCACTTCTATTCTGGCTTAATTCTTTCTGAACAGAAGTCCTTAGAGAAATGCAATTCAAAATTAATATGATACTACTTCATAACTATTATACTCATTAAAAAATCAGAGGAACCTGGTGTGGTGGTAAAGGCTTGTAATTCCAAGTATTTGAGAGGTTGGAGTAAGGGGATTTGAGTCTAAGGCCAGTCTAGGGTACTACACATAGTAAAAACATGCCCTTTCAAAAAACTAAGAAGGTAATAATGTTGGTGAGAGTGTAGAAAAAAAGAAAATTTTCTACACTCTTGGTCAAAATACAGGTTAGTATTCTCATTATAGAAAGTAGTATGTAGTTTTCTAAGAAATGCAAACTTGAAATATCATCTGATCCACTGATAATGTGATTATTTCTCTATGGGTAACTGATAAATGTATCTGTAGTTCATTATTATTCACATTATTCACAACAACAGCCAAGATAAAAATCGAAGTTAAGTGTTCAAGTACAGACTAATAAAGCAACTGTGGTGCATGCACAAATACATTTTTCTGTTTCATACTTAAAATAGCAAGAGACTTCTCCCATTAGCCACAACTTACAATAACCTAAAAAATGTATTCATATCAAGAAAAATATTGTCTTCGTTAACTTTGTAAAACAACACACACACACACACACACACACCAACCTCAAACATTTAGAGAGAATTTTTTAAAAAGTAAAGCAAAGTGGAATTGCTGGGGCATTTAGGTCACAATGTAGAAGATAGTAGATATACAGGATGACCAAGTAGAGAGTTGTAATATACAACATGAGGATACATACAGGGGACAACACTGGCCTTACATAGGAATGAAGATAAGTAAGTAGGAGTTGTTCTTCCTCATAGGGGTTGCTCTTTCAGTTGTTCTTCCTTCAGTAATGGATAAGATGAACATAAGCCTTTAAGTATAACTGCCTGTTGCCCCATTTGTCAGGAAATTAAAAGACTTGAAAAAAATTATATTAAGGGCTGGGAAGGTGGCTCAGCAGTAGAGCGCCTGCCTTGCATGTTTGAGGCACTGGGTTCGATTCCTCAGCACCACATAAAGAAAAAGAAAAAAGCCAGAAGTGGCACTGTGGCTCAAGTGGTAGAGCGCTAGCCTTGAGCTGAAGAGCTAAGGGACAGGCCTAGAGTTCAGGCCCCACGACTGGACCAAAAAAAAAAAAAAAAAGATATTTAAGCCAGGCGCTGTTGGCTCATGTCTGTAATCCTAGCTACTCAGGAGGCTGAGATCTGAGGATCGTGGTTCAAAGCCAGCCCTGCCAGGAGAGACTGTGAGACTCCTATCTCCAATAAACCACCAGAAAACCGGAAGTGGCGCTGTAGCTCAGGTGGTAGAGTGCTCGCCTTAAGCTGAAGAGCTGAGGGACAGCACCCAGGCCCAGAGTTCAAGCCCCACGACCGACAAAAAAAAACAAAATTATATTAAGTGAAATAACCTAGGCACAAAGAAACGTAGGTCCCATGGTTTCCCTTATTTTTAATAACTAGTATATATCTGAGACAAACAGAAATGGTCAGATAAGTTGATGTTAGGTGAAAAGTACATCAAGATAAGAACTCTTTTTTTAATCTTTCTTGCTATTGTTTCTAACATATTTATAAGGTATTTCTGTGCTGCTTTGTATGTCCCTTCCCCACGGTATAACCCCTGGTTTGCACTGTATTTGATGTAGGTATAATTTGTGGAGGGGAAGGAAAAAATTGTTTAAATAGGGATACAGGTGGACCCATTTCAACAGTGAGATGTACAAGATGTTATGTCAAAAAACTGACTTTACAGCTTTGACACAGGGCAGGGGGAGTGATAGGAATGGATGGCAAGGGGAAACAAAGGAGGAATCAACAGTGCTTGATAAGAAATGTACTCATTACCTTGCCCATGTAATTGTAACCCCTCTGTACGGTATTTTCACAATAAAAAATATTAAGAAGATATATTATATTACACCTGATACAGTGGCTACATACTTCACTTTATTAGTTAAATAAATGTTAGGCCTCCTCAAAAAAAGGAAATAATAACAAACAATATAGCAATAATGTATGCTCAACATAGAACAAAATGTCAAATTAAAATACAGGAAATTTTCCTTGAAGTAAATTAATTATTACAAATAAGGGAAACCTTGAGACCTATGTTCCTTTAAGTCTGGCTTACTTCAGTTAATATGATTTGTTCCAAGATCTTCCATTTCCTTACAGATAAGGTAGTATCATTGTTTCTGATGGAAGCATAGTATTCCATATAAGTGTATGTGTGTATGTGTGTGTCACATTTTCTTGATCCATTCTTCTACTGAAGGGCGTCTGGGTTGATTCCATATCTTAGCTATGGTAAATAATACTGTGATAAACATAATTGTGCTGGTAGCTTCAGTGTGGTCTTGTTTGTAGTCACATGGTTAAATGCCCAGAAGTAGGATTATTGGGTAAAAAGGGGAGCATTATTGTGCACATAAGGATAATCTTATTAGATGAGCAGAATAACTCAATAGCTATGTTCATATGACCGTATAAGGTGAAATGAACTCCAAGACATGTTCTTTGTTGTTGTTGTTCTTAATGTACTACGTGATTTCTTTTCATCCTTTTGTGTTTTCCCCAACAATGGTTTATCCCCTGTAGTCATTGTATTTGATTTTGATACCCTGGGTATTAAAACTAGGGAACTAGGGAAATAGGGAAAGGAAAGGGAAAAAATAAAATGGTGAGACAAAGGACAAAGGAGGAACCTATGCAACAATGTACTCACAAGACAATATGTTGGAAATGATCTTGGGGGGGGTTGTTGGCAGTGAAGAGGGAGAGACATTGGAGAAGGGGTAAAAAAGTTAGAAAAGAAATGAATTGATTACCTTACTTATGTAACTATAACCCCTCTGTACATTACCTTGACAATCAAATTTAAATAAAAATAAAATATATGAGAGCAGCAATACAGGAAATGGGAGTGGGAGAAGTACTGTAGTATAGTAGAGTAGAACAGCTGTGGAGAGCAATGATTTGACTTTACCATAGGAAGTAATAAACTAGCATACAGATTTTCAGCCTAATGTCAGTCACTGAAAAGGGAAAATAAAATGCACAATCAGCAAACCAATAGAGATAAAATAGAAAACTAAAAAATTAAGGTGAAGAGATGACTTGGACTAACAATAACAAATGACAAATGTTGTTTACATCACAATTTGTTAGAAATATAATTCAAATCACAGTTTAATAGTATATCATTTTAATAGTAGGTTGCTTATTATTGATTTCTTAATATTCAATGTTAAATATATAATTTTAATTTCAGCACCTACAGAAAAGAAGAAAATAAAATTAATTTTAACAATATATTTTATGAATTGTAAAATTGAGAAGCATTAGAATTTTAACACACAATATGTCATTATTGTTTCATTTCTGTGAATTAATGTAATAATTCATAGTGTATTCTGCACTTAGAAATCATCTTAACATCAAATAATAAATTATTGCTCATGACTCTTGGTATTAGGTGGAACGGTTCAGAATTGTGGCAAAAATTCACCACACATTACATGAGGGTATGAATCCTCTCATCTAGCTTATATTCTAGAAATTTGATTTCTACATGCATGTTAAATTCTTGTCTAGGTGAGAGCTATACAATTATATGCAATTATAGACACGAGGAGTATTTCAGATGATACTTAAAAGTCATATTCATTAATTAAATTTTTATTGTTTTGTACCAAATAAATATTTATAGAGAGACTGAATTTCTGAGTAGATGATGGTGTATGTGTGCCAGATTATATTTATTAAGGCTTATTTTATATTTCTGACATTGTTTCTACAGTTGGATTTAATTTTGTATGAGAGGATAAGTGTATTATATTGGATATATGAAAATAAACTCAATATTTATTCCATTCATCCTTTGCCACTATTCTAATCTCAATATAAATTATCCATGTGTTTTTAGTAATGAAAATAACAACAGATATAAGCCAGATAAATCTGTCTGTAGTAGACAAGTATTTTCACCTTTATTTTGATAGTTGATCCTCTTTTACATTACAGAATATTCTTGGGAAAATGTGCTCCAGGCTGGCCACAACTGCAGAATATTATGGTTTGATCTATCATAAGAGAAGGAAGGAAGGGGAACCTTCTTTCCAAAATTTTGTTCCCAGGGATGTGATCTGTTTTATGGTGGTGAGTTGGAAATGAACATTTTTTACAGTCAACATTGAAAAGCCATCTTGATAGACCATTTCTGTAAGTGGTACAATGGATTATTCCTGGATTTCCAAGGATGCCAGATTGCCTCATTTTGAGACAATTAAAACAGGAATTTAGTCAGCTGTATTTGTATGTTTAGGAGAAAAACCCATTGACTCTAGGCCAGCGGATCACTGGGGCCCAGAGAAGCTAATACATCAAAGAGTAATCCTAGACCTCTAAAAATAAAACAAACAAACAAATAACTCCAGTAAGCACTGCCAGTCAAGGCTGCTATCACAGCCTATATGAAGTCAGGCAAAAAACAGAAGCTGAGAGTAATTTAGTTGATAAATAAGATATTTTTGATGAGGCAGACTGAAATGAGACTCCAGAGAGAGGGTCAGAAAGATTGATAAGAGAGATTAAAATTGGTCACACAAAGATTGGAAAATAGTATTCCTTGTAGGACAAATAAATCATAGAAGTCCTGTACATGTAAGAAGATGACAGCAGACCACATTCCAGAAATGCACATTTTCTTAGACATCAGCTTAATGGAAATCTTTGAATTCTTAAATATTTGACCACATTTAGGAGAAGTCCAATTGCTGAAGAAAAAGAAAATATCATCACTCTGTTAGGAGTTCCAATATCACATTAGGAAGTAATAAAGCACAGATTTGTAATAAAAAGAGAAAACAATTATTCCAAATGAGGGTTTCATTTGTTTTGATGTAAATGTTCTTGATTTAGGTGCTAGCAATTACCATACAATTGATCCAGTTCCACAGCTGAGTTGATATTGACTGCAGTATTCCAACATGAAGGAAAAGAGAAAATTTACAAATGTCTGATGAAATGAGTCAACGATGAAGTGTTCTAATAGTGATATCTGAGGTTTAGACACAGGTGAAGTGGTAGATTTTCTTTTATAAAAGTCTCCCATTTTTAGCCTGCTGCCAGTGGCTCACAGCTGTAATCCTAGCTACTAAGGAAGCTGAGATCTCAGGACTGTAGTTCAAAGCCCCCATGGGCAGGAAAGTCTCAGAGATTCATCTCCATTTAACCACCAGAAAAACAGAAATGGTACTGTGGCTCAAGAGGTAGAGCCCTTACCTTGAGTTGAAGAGCTCAGGGACAGTGACTAAGCCCAGATTTCAAGCCCCTATAACAACAACAACAAATCTCCCTTTTCTTGGACTGCTTACATCTTTTCCTAACATTCAATAAAGAAGCCATTTTATCACCCACTACATTTAAGTCCTATCCTAGCTGCTACAAATAGAATGATTTGGTATCTTATGTCAAAAGATTCATATTTAGGGCTGGGAAGGTGGTTCAGTGATAGAGGGGTTGCCTTATATGCATGAGGCCCTGGGTTGGATTACTCAGCACCACATAAGCAAAAAGAAAAAAAGCTGGAAGTGGCGCTGTGGCTCAAGTAGTAGAGCGCTAGCCTTAAGCTGAAGAGTTGAGGGACAGCATTCAGGCCCAAAGTTCAGGACCCATGACCAGACCCCCCCCCCAAAAAAAAAGGTTCCTATTTCGGGAAAAAATACCAGCAGTGGTAACTTGTTTTCCAGTCTTTGAACTCTGGGTCGGGGCCCAGGACATAGTTATGCTGGTAGCTTTCATGTGAGCTTGCTTGTTATTTATTGCATTACTGCCCAAGACAGGAATTACTGGGTCTTAAGGGCGATCTATGTTTAGTCTTTTGAGGAACGTCTGTACTGCATTCCTGAGTGGTTGAACACGTTTAATTTCCCACCTTTTGTAATAAGTTCCCATTTGGCTACATCCCTGTCAGCATTCGCTATTGTCAGTTTTCTTGAAAATGGCCATTCTATCTGGGACGATGTAGAATCTGTCTTGTACTTGTAGATTTGTAGGCACCTTCTAGCTACCATAAATGAATGAATCTATGAAAACTATATTGCTCTGAGTGTGCATTCCTTTCTTTTAGTATAATTTTCCCAAGACTATCATTTTCCTTAAGACTGGTGAAAAGTCATCCTTTCTGTTGGGTGAATAGAATTCCATTGTGTGTGTGTGTGTGTAAATTGGCCCATGATTTCATTTCTAAGCCTTTGGTTTCATCTGTAATTTTGTAATTTCTTATTACAGTCAGATTGCTTTCTCTACTGCATTGAAGAATATTGTTGGGATTTTGATGGGTATTGCATTGTCAATTGTTTGGGGGCAGTATTGCAGTTTTCACGATGTTAATTCTTCCAACCAGGAGCATTGAAAGACTTTCCATTTCCTTGAATCTCCTTAAATTTCCTATTTTAGGGTTGTAAAGTTTTCAGAGCAGAGGTCTTTCAAATTTTTAGTTAAATTTATTAATTCCTAGTTTTGTTGTTTTGTTTTGTATAGATTTGATTTTATTTTGAGGTTAATACATATGAGGTTGTTTTTTTGATTTCATCATGGATCTTCCCATTGTTGGTAACACAGAAAAACTACTGATTGTTGTGGGTTTTATACCCTGTTACATTGCTGAAGGTTAGCATCACCTTTACTAACGTGGGGGAGGAAGCTATAGTGTCCTTTAAATACAGGATCTTTTCATCTGTAAAAAGGGATAGATTTACTTCTTCCCTATTTGGATCCCCTTTATGTTTTTCTCTTGCTTATTGCTCTTGCTAGAAAGTCCACTACTATATTGAAGAATAGTAGATAGAGTGGACACCATTTTCTCATTCCTGGTTTTAATGTCTTCATGCTTCCACCATTAAGAACACGCTTATTATCTCTTATCCTACATATACTCTATTATATTTAAGAAACTTCCATGCATTCCTAGCTTCTCAGACCTTTAATCATAAAGGGGTATTGGAGCTTGTTAAAAGCTATTTCTACACCCATATAGATGATCATGAGGTTCTTTTCCCTGCTTCTACTGAAGATGTGTGTTATGTTTATTGGCAAGTATATTGAATCCAATTGTATCCTAGGATGAATACTGTTTGATCATAGCATATGATTTTTTTGTTAGTTGCTGAAATTGGTTGGTGAGAAATTTATTGAGAAGTTTGCATCAATGCTTATCAAGGAGTTGGGTTCATAGTTATCTTTCTTTGATGAGTCCTTACCGATTTGGGAAAGAGTCTAATTCTAGCTTCATAGAATAGGTTTAATAATTCCATTTCCCTTTCTATTCCATTGAAGAGTTAAATCTGAGTATTGTAAGTTTTTTTCAGCCCTTAATTTCATGATAAATCCATTGAGTACTAGATTTTTCTGGTATGGGAAATTTTTTATTGAAATTTAATTTTCATTACTTCTTGTGTATCACTTCTTGGCTCAGCTCGAGAATAGGAAAGCATCAATTTCTCCAGGATTCTTCAGGTAATTGGCATACAGTTTTCAAAGTATTTTCTTATAATATTCTCAATTTTCCTTATTTATGTTGTGATGCCTCATTTTTTCTCTAGTTTTCTATATTTGGGTGAGTTCTCTTATTGGTTGTTCGGTGTTTTTTGTTATGAAGGTGATATTCAGAGAAGTGCGTTATAGTTACATAAGTAATGAGTACATTTTTTGTTACTGCTTCCTCATTTTTTTCCTGCTTCCACCAACCCTGACATCCCATTCCCCCAAAGTTGTAAACTTCATTTCTAACATAGTGTCTAGTGTATATCACTGTTGCTTTGTTTAATCTTTGTCCCACCATTTCTGTGATTTCCTTTCCTTTCCCCAAATCAGATTAACTTATATATAAGACAAAGGGTACATAAATCAAAAACAGTGACTTAAGGGAATAAACCAAAGGGGAAAAAGTAAATAGAAAAAAATTACTAAAAACAGTTCACTATAAGGGTCTCATATCTAAAATATACTTGGAACTCAAAAATATAAATCCCTCAACAACAAATTCTCAAAGAAACAACTGCCCAATAAATAAGTGGGCTAAAGACTTGAAGAGAAACTTCTCTGAAGAAGAAAAAGGATGGCCAACAGACACATGAAGAAATGCTCAACATCCCTAGCCATAAAAGAAATGCAAATTAAAACAACATTGAGATACCACCTCACTCCAGTTAGAATGGGAAAAATCAAGAACTCTAACAACAACAGATGCTGGAGGGGAAGTGGACAGAAGGGAACCTTACTGCATTGTTGGTGAGAGTGTAAACTTGTTTAACCACTTTGGAAAGCAGTGTGGAGGTTCCTCAAAAGACTTCACATAGAACTCCCCTATGACCCAGCAATCCCACTTTTGGGCATTTACCCAAATGTTTACAAACAAGACCACACTAAAGCTACCAGCACAACTATGTTTATTGCAGCATTATTTACCACAGCTAAGATATGGAACCAACTCAGATGCCGCTCAGTAGATGAATGGATCAAGAAAATGTGGTATATATACACACAGGAATTCTATGCCTCCATCAGAAAGAATGACATTGCCCCATTTGTTAGGAAATGGAAAAACTTGGAAAAAATTATATTCAGTGAAGTAATCCAGGCCCAAAGAAACATAGGTCCCATGGTTTCCCTTATTTTCAATATCTAGTATATGTATGAGTCAAGCAGAAAAGGTCAGATAAGGTGATGCTAGGAAAATGAACCCTTAGGTATGTATTTTAATGTTTTTTTTTTCATGCATTTGTTTCTAAGGCAATTATAAGATTATCTCTTTGTTGCTTTGTTTGTCCCTCGCCCACAGTATAACTCCTGCTTTCACTATATTTGATGTCAGTATAACTTGTGGAGGGGATGGAGAAAAACAAGTCGTTTAAGGATACAAGTGGACCTGTTGCAATAACGAGAAGCACAAGTTGTCATGTCAAAAACGAGCTTTATTAGTTGAGGGGTTGGGGGCGGGGAGGCTGGGAAGGGATGTGAAGGGTAAACAAAGGAGGAGGCTGCAATGCTTGATAAGAAATGTATGCATTATCCTGCCCATGTAATTGTAACCCCTCTGTACAGTATGTTCACAAAAAAATAAAATAAATAGAAATTAGAACAAAAAATTATCTTGTATTCATTTCTTGGAGCTCATTTCAATAAGCATCATTTTTTATGGTGATATACATATTGCTATTAAGATATTGTGATCTTTTCTAAGAATATCCTCGGCATATTCTAGTTTTTCCAAATGAATGAAAACATGTAGCCTATGATTCTTTAGGTCTGGCTTGTTTGACTTATTATGTTTTCCAAGTGATTCCATTTCCTTATTAATGGGGCAATGTCATTCTTTCTGACGGAAGCATAGAATTTTTATTGTGAATATATATGACATTTTCTTGATCGATTCATCTACACAGGGGCATCTGTGTTGGTTCCATTTCTTAGCTATGGTAAATAATGCTACAATGGACATAGTTGGATTGTAGCTTTAGTGTGTCCTTGTTTGTGGTCATTTGGGTAAATGCCCAGGAGTGGGTTTGCTGAGTTATAGGGGAACTCTTTGGAGGAATCTCTATAATTCTTTCTGGAGTTTTTGAACAAGTTTACATTTCCACCAATAGTGTAGTAATGTTCCTTTTTGGCTACATCCCCACCAGCCCAGCATCTGTTGTTATTAGTTTTCTTCATAATGGTCATTCTAACTGGGGTGTGGTGGAATCACAATGTTGCTTTGATTTGCATTTCTATGGCCAGAAATGTTGCATATTTCTTCATGTGTCTATTAGCCATTCATATTTCTGCTTCAGAGAGGTCTCTCTTTAAATCTTTAGTCCACTTATTCAGAGGGTTGTTGTTTCTTTTTTTGGGGGTGGTGGTGTCCGGTCATGGGGCCTGATCTGTGGGCCTGGTCGCTGCCCCTCAGTTCTTCAGCTCAAGGCTAGCGCTCTACCACTTGAGCGACAGCGCCACTTCTGGCTTTTTTCTTTTTGCCTATGTGGTGCTGAGCAATCCAACCCAGGGCCTCAGGCATTCAAGGCAAGCGCTCTACCACTGAGTCATCTTCCCAGCCCAAGGTTGTTGTTTTTTGAGGATTTGTTTTTTTGGGGGGGTTAACTTTTAGGGATCTAAATATATTTTATATATGAGGCCGTTGCCTGTTGCAGAACAAGTAACAATCTTCTCCAAATCTGTGGACTTTCTATTTATCTTTCTATATATAAGAGTTCTCTTCTTAGTCAGATTTGTCAAGGGTCTGTCAAGTATGTTAATTTATTGAAAGAACCAACTCTATTTTGTTGATCTTTTTATGCTTTATTTTGTCTTTATTTAGTTATTTCTGATTTAATTTTTTTGTTTGTTTCTGTCTACTGCTATGAGTTTGGGCTTATTCCTGTTTTCAAGAAATTTGAGGTATATAATTAATATACAGGCTTGAGATTTCCCCAATTGCTTGATGTAGGCACTCAGAGCTATAAATTTTCCTCGAAGTACTGCATTTCTGTGTCCCAGAGGGCTTGGTATTTTGTGTGTTCAATTTGTTAAATTTCAGAAACTTTCAGATTTTCATGCTAATGTATTCAGTGCCCCATTGGTCATTCAGCAATGTGTTGTTCAGTCTTCATGGGTTTGAGAATTTTTTTTTTTTACTTTAGCTGTTTAATTATGTTTATTTTGTTGTGTTCTGACAAGATTTGGGAATTTGATTAATTTTTTTTTCAATTTAGATAAAATTTCTTTTTTTTGTGGTGGGGTCCGTTTGTGGGGCTTGAACTCTGGGCCTGGGCGTTGTCCTTCAGCTCTTCAGCTCAAGGCTAGTGCTCTACCACTTGAGCCACAGCACCACTTCCGGCTTTTTTCTTTTGTTTATGTGGTGCTGAGGAATCGAACCCAGGGCCTCATGAATGCAAAGCAAGCACTCTACCACTGGATATGTTCTATTTTGGAGACTCTTCAATGAGCTGCTGCGAAGAATTTATATTCTGACACTGAATGTATATTCTGTAGATATCTGTTAGGGCTAGGTGGTCAATGTAGTTATTTAGGTCTTCAGTTTCTTGGTTGAGTTTTGCTTAGATGACCTATCCATTGATAACAATGATGTGTTGAGATGTGTTTTTAGGTTAAGTAGTATTTGGTTGATGAAGTGGGGGTGCTCCAGGATTCAGGACATTGATATTTAGACTTGTTATATCCTCCTAATGGAGAGTTGCTTTTATCAATATATAATGTCTCTTCCTACTAATTTTAATTTGAATTCTATTTTATCTTATGTTAGTAATTCTGTGACCTTTTCATGGTGTCCATTTGCTTGAAAATTTTCCTTACAGCCTTTCAGTTTAAGTATGTGTTTGTTTTTGTCAATAAAATGTGTCTCTTGTAGATACTAGATAGAATGCATCTTTTTTGATACTAATATTTAATCTATGTTTTCTAATTGGAAAATTATGTCCATTTATATTAAAGTTTAAGACTGTGAAATATCTGATAAGTCCTGCTATGTTATGCACCTGCTGTTAGGGGCTGTGCCTCATCTACTCTTAATATATTTACCTTGTTCTCGGGTAGGGAACATTTTATATAACCAGTTCCTGTTCTTCTTGATCTTCTCTATGTAGGATATATTTGAATAACTTCTATCCTGCTTATTGGTAGAGATACATTGTTTCAAGTTTGATTTGTCATGAAATATTTTTACATATCCTTTTAATGTAAAGGAGAGTTTGGCTTGGGACCATAATCATGGTTGGTAGTTGCTTGCTTTTAATGTTTGTCATATATCATGCCAGGCTCTCCTTTTGACCATATCAGCTAAGAAACCTGTATTTATTCTGACTGTATATCCTTTATAAATAATCCGTCTTTTCTCCTGATAGATTTAAGAATCCTTTCTTTGATCTCTAATGATCCTCTAATAGATTATGACGTGGTGGTGGTTTGTTCTGTTCTGGTATTCTCTGTTTGGTGTTCTAAAGGCTTCTCTTCTCTGAATGAGCCTATCTCTTTGGATATTTGGAATGATCTTTGCTAGAATTCTGTAATATGTTTCCCATCCATTTAGTTTCCTGCTCTTCATCTTCTTGATACTTATCTCCCCCAATTTGATCTTCTGAGTCTTGAACTTCCAGCAAGATCATTTCTTATTGCTTGGATTTGTTCTAAATGATTATTTCCTCTTTCCTATTATACCTATTCTGTCTGTGATCCCTGAGATTATCGTCTATATCATCTATTTCTGTGGAGACATTCTATTTTGTTGTTTATTTCCTTTTTTATAATTGGTTAATTTTTAGGGCTTCTATCTCTTTAGTAAAGCTTTTTTTAGATCTTGTATGGACTTTCTTTAAACTATTCTTTGGGTGGGGGGTTGGGGGATATGGGTTTTAGCTGTGACTTCTCTCATATCATTTAACTAGGTATCTATTTTTTTCCTTGGACACTCTTGCTTTCTCAGAATTTATTTTTCTTTCTGTTTGGAGTCTCCATGAATTATTTTGCTAATCTTTGGTAGGGCTCATCTTGTTCACAAGTTTCCTTGTAGAGGTTTTGTATCTTTTCATTAACTATATTTTTCAGCAGTATTTGTAATGTATTTTGAAAACTATCTTCTAGGTCCTTGATTGTCTGTTCTAATGCCTTTTTATTTACTGTGTGAATTATATTACCTTGGCATCACTTTCCTCATATTTTTCTGATTTGTTCTGTCCATTTGGAAGATTTCTTGGCTTTCATTTGGGGGATCTATGATCTTAATAGGTGACTATCTATGTTCTTGGTTGATTTGCCAGGTGTTGCTTTGGTCTTCTGTTGTGATTTTTTTTTCTGGAATTAGGTTTTTGTCTAGACCATTAAGTGCAGGAGAAGAGATCAGTTGTGATGAGATGTTGTGATGTTAATACTTGTGGTTCCAATGACAGTTCTGACTGTCCAGTGATAAGGTGAATTGTGTCTGTGTTTAAATGTGACTGACTCTGTTCGTGATGTTTTCCCACGTGGACCTTTTATTTCCACACTGCATTTTTGCTTTTGAGTATGTTTGCCAACACAGTCACAGCAGTCACTTTCCTGGCTGGGTAACTTTTCCTAGATTTTTGTGTGCTTGTGAAGACAGTATAATATCTTCTTTTGGATTCTATATCTACATATAATTATAGCTGACTTGGTGTGATCCTCTAGAAGTGGAGTACCTGCTAGGAATCTAAATCTCTGTTTCATTAGAGAGAGCTAGCGTAATTTTCTGTTGTTATTCTGCCATTGTTTTTCCTCTTCCTCAGGTTTATTTTTTATATTGTGAATTTTTTCACATAATTTAGGATTTGTGATGGTTTTATCAGGGTATTTTTGTTTTTCTGTTTGTGTTACTTTGAAATAGTGATTTCAGGCATGAATGAAGAGACAGTAATAATATGAAATCTGAAGAGCCTAAGGCTTAAAGAGGCACAAGGAAGGCCTAGTAACTCCATTACACACCAGCAACCATCTTGTGAAGTATGAATTATAAAAATAATCATGGGCTTGACCCAGAAATTACACAAAAAGAAAAACAATTCCCAGACAACTGAGACATAAGCTATCCTTTGGAAAGCCACAGGAATTTTCTCCAGATGCGTTGACCCAACACCGGGTGGCCATGCAGGACACAGTGACCCAGTGGCCAGAGAAATCCTGTCAATAACATGTCAATAATAATATTAGCCAATCACATATGCATAGCTGAGTTTGCTTAAAATTTTAGCCAGTCATGTAAATTCTCATGTAAAACTTCTTTAAAGTTGTTTGTTCAATACTACAAAAACTGTGCTGATTCTATGCTTGGGGCCTCTTAGCCTCACCAGTTACTGAGTGTGTGGAGGACCAAGCTCGAGCTTGCAAATAAACGACTCCTTTGTCATTTGAATTGGTTGTGGTCTCTGGTAGTCTTCGGTGGGTCTTGAATCCAGGTACAACAGATAGGTGCGCATCCGGGATCTCCCTCATAAGCCCACCCTGACACCTGATCAGGGAATAGCAAAGAACGGCTGGTAAGTTAAGGCATTGCCCCTTTGTAACTATCTGGTATTTTTGGGGGTGTGGGTCCAGTCGTGGGCCCTGAACTCTGGGCTTGGGCACTGTCCCTCACCTCTTCAGCTCAAGGCTAGCACTCTTCCACTTGAGCCACAGCGCCACTTCCAGCTCTTTTCTTTTTGCTTATGTGGTGCTGAGGAATCAAACCCAGGGCCTCATACATGCAAGGCAAGTGCTCTACCACTGAGTCACCTTCCCAGCCCCATGTATGGTATTTTTTTGTAGCTTGCAGTTTGGGTATTGGAGTTGGCAAGAAATCTTGGTGGATGCACTATAAAGCAGCCAACAGAACCAGTGGGAGACATCCTCTGGATGCCCTGGGGAGGTAAACTATCCACTAGTGCGGGCATTTGGGCCTGCCTGTAGCCTTCCAATTTCTGTTTGATAGCTTACAAGGTAGACTGTCCACTAGTGCGGACATTTGGGAGTTTTCCTGTCTGTAGTCCATCACTTTCTGTCTGACAGACTACCATGCACATGCTGTTAATGTGTCTTGTCTTAATGTCTGTGTGTCTGTCTGTATTGTGGCTTTCGTGGAACATTTCCTCTTTCACATTCATTCTGACGTGGATGCCTGGAAACCCTATTTGCCTCCATTTAAAATTGTTACTCTTTGTTCTGTTCCTTGTCCAACAATAATTACTTTCTCTTTCAGACGCTCTTGTCTTCCTCCTCGAAGGGCGAAATTTGGCTTAGAAAGTTGGCCCACTTGAAGCAAAGAGGGAGTAGGGTAGTCTTTTACCAGATGACACTGCTGAAACATCAAGTATCTCCCTCTACCCCTTTGGGATTGTAGACAGGCCAACCAATCCACACTTTTCTCCTTGGGACACTCTGAGTTGTGGTTATATCCTAAATCCCCGAAAGCACAAGTTGTTTCATTTTGTGACATTTGTAATTGCCTTCCTCCTTTTTTCTGGTCTTGTGTGTGGATTGATATATGTTGAAATGGGTCAGAACCAAAGTATACCTCTTACCTTTCTGACAGCTAATTTTAAAGATGATAAGGAAAGAGTTAAGAATTTAGATGTTGAAGTTAAAAAAGAAAAATTACTTACTTTGTATAAGTCAGAGTGGCCTACTTTTGAGGTTGGATGCCCCCGCACCAAGGAACTTTTGGTATAAATACTATTTGGAAGGTTAAACGAAGGGTTTTTTTTTAACAGATAGCACAGGGAACCCCGATCAGATTCCCTATACTTTAGTATGCAGAATTTGGTCTAGGAACCCCCCAAAGTGTCTGTCTCCCTTTCTACCCCTTTCTGTGGATAAAAACAAGATTTTAGCATCAATGAAAAATACGTCAACTACCCCCTCAGTCCCCAAATACCCCATTTTACAAGAAGGGAGTGAGGATCTTCTTCTCTCATTAGACTCCGATCTCCCCCCATACCCTTCACTGCTGCCTCCTCCACCCCCCATGGAGCAAGGGGAGGCAGCAGGAGGCAAGGATCAAGGAGCCAGCAGCAACTTGGAAGGGCCAGCAGTAAGAACTTGTGGTCACATTCAGAGAGCTGCCAGCCTGAGACTCCCTGACACCACAGTGATTCTGCTGCTCAGAGAAATTGGACGACTGGATGAAACTGGAGACCCCCGACTTCACTATTGGCCCTTCTCAATGAGTGACTTATATAATTGGAAAACACAAAATGCAGAATTTTGAAATAATCCCAAAGATTTGATTTCTCTCTTAGATAGTGTAATGTTCATGCACCTGCCGACCAGGGATGATTGCCAGCAGTTATGTTGGGTCTTGTTCATCGCGAAAGAAAGAGAAATGATTCAAACCGAGGCCAAGAAACTAGTTCCTGGTGATGATGGGCAGCCTACTGCTAATCCTAATTTAATCAATGCATCTTTTCCATTAACCAGGCTCCAAGCAACGGTTGGGACTAAAACACGGCAGAAGTTAGGGGGAGATAATGGGTCTATCGCAAGATTCTAATGGCGGGTCTCAGGGCAGCAGCTTGCAATCATACCATTTTGGCTAAATTATACATGGTCTTGCAAGGAAGGAAACCCTACAAGGCCCAAATTGTCGAGGACTATGCAGAGATCAGTGCACTTACTGCCAAGAAATAGGCATTAGGCCAAAGAATGTCCTAAGAAAAGGGAACTTTGAACAAAGCAGTGCCAGCTGCATAGAACCTGGACACTAATGGTTAACAATGTTGCTAATAATGAATAGGGACCTCAGGGTTCAGTTACCCTCCTTGAACCCAGGGTAATGCTAAAAGTGGAGGGGACTCCAGTAAAATTTTTAATGGATAGCCAGGCTTAATACTAGGCTTTAATAAAGCCTCAAGGAAAAATCTCAAATAAAACCTCTTGGGTGCAAGCAGTCATGGGGATTAAACAATACTCATGGACTACCAAAAGAAGAGTGAACCTGGGGATGGGACCAGTATCCCACTCATTCTTGGTTATTCCAGAAAGCCCTTATCCCTTTTTAGGAAGAGACTTATTAATCAAGGTGGAGGCACAGATTCACTTCTATCCAGAAGGCCCCCAGGTGGAGGATGCTCAAGGAAGACCAATACAAGTATTGACTCTGGACCTGGAAGATGAGTACCGGTTGCTCCACCCCAGCCTCCTGAACAAGAAATCACCTATTGGCTGGAAAGGTATCTGGAAGGTTGGGCAGAGACTGGCGGAGTGGGACTAGCGAAACATAGACCAGCTTTCTTCATCGAGGTAAAACCAGGGGCGGACCCAGTTAGGGTTCAGTACCCTATGTCCATGTGGCATGGATGGAATAACACCCCACATTAGGTGTTTGCTAGAACTGGGTATATTGTGACCCTGCCAGTCGGTGTGGAACACTCCCCTGCTACCGATCTGCAAGCCCAAATGTAATGAATATAGGCCAGTACAGGACTTAAGGGAAGTCAATAAAAGGGTAAAGGAAATTCACCTTACCGTACCCAAACCCTACACTCTCCTGAGTACCCTGCCTCCAAATAAGCAGTAGTATACGATATTAGATTTAAAAGATGCCTTTTTTCAGCCTACCCTTGGCACCCAAAATTCAAGATCTCTTTGCCTTTGAGTGGACAGATGTCAAAGGAGGTATCAACAGACAACTGACCTGGACAGGCTCATTCAAGGATTCAAAAACTCACCAGCACTCTTTAATGAAGTTCTGCATGAGGTCTTGGGTGAGTTTAGGGGAAGCCAACCTGGTCTGACTTTTTTGCAATATGTGGATGACTTATTAATTGCCACTGAAACCGATGAAGAATTCATGCAAGGAACAGAAATTTACTCCAGACTTTGGGAAACCTTGGTTAACGAGCATCGGCCAAGAAAGCTCAAACCTGCAAATCAGAGGTAACTTACTGGGGTTATTTATTGAAAGGAGGCAGTCGAGGCTCATGAAAGCCAAAAAAGGAACTGTCCTTAAATTTCCAACACCCTGGTCACAGCACCAATTAAGGGAGTTTTTGGGATCAGCCAGCTTTTGCCGTCTGTGGATTCTCGGGTTTATGGAGCTGGCTAAACCTCTTTACAAGGCTACCAAGGAGAAGCAACTGTCTCAATGGACAGAAGAACCTGACCGAGCCTTTGAACAGATAAAAACTGCCTTATTATCAGCTCCAGTGTTGGGACTCCCTGATGCCACTAAATCCTTTAACTTATATGTGAATGAACATAATGGGATAGCAAAAGGAGTCCTAACCCAATATTTGGGCTATGGAGGAGACCAGTAGCTTACTTGTCAAACAAATTAGACTCACTAACAGCAGGATGGCCATAATGTCTGTGAATGATAGCGGCTACTGCTCTGATGGAAAAAGACACAGATAAGCTAACCATGGGAAAGGAACTCTATGTGATCACCCCCCCCCCCCACACACACACACTATTGAGGGTTTGTTAAAGCAACCACCAGATCGGTGGCTCAACAATGCCTGATTAACCCATTACCAAGGACTGCTAATCAACCCTCTCAGAATCAATTTACAGGCTCCCTCGGCTCTCAACCCGGCGACTCTGCTACCAGATCCGGACCTAAACATGCTGCTACATAACTGTCAGAGATCCTGGCCCAAGGCCATAACATCCAAGAGGACTTAAGGAACCAGCTGTTGCCAGACGCTGAACTCATGTGGTTTACAGACGAAAGCAGCTTTGTTCATCAGAGACAGAGTTATGCAGGAGCGGTAGTAGTGACTGAGACTGATGTGGTCTGGGCTGAACCTCTACAAGTAGGCACATCAACCTTGAGATCCAAGTTAATAGCCCTGACCCAACCTCTAACACTGGGAAAGGACAAAAGACTAACTGTGTACACTGACAGTCGGTATGCATTTGCAATGTCTCATGTTCACAGAGTTATTTACAAAGAAAGAGGATTACTGACAGCTGAAGGAAAAGTCATCAAAAATAAAGATGAAATCTTGCCTTTAATTACTGCTGTTGGCTGCCTAAGTTAGCCATTGTTCATTGCCCTGGACATAAAATACCTAAAGATGCTGTGTGTAAAGGCAATAACCTGGCCGACAGAACAGCCTGGAAGTTGGCAATACAAAGGTAATCTATAATGATGATTAACCTCCCAGACTCTGGTACAAGAACTCTTCTGGACACTCCAACATACACCACTGAGGACATGAAATGGATTGATCAACTGCTGATGGCACAATGCCTAAATGGTTGGTGGAGAGATTCTAGGAGCATCATTATCTTATCAAGTAGTTAGGGAGGAAAGTACTGCTTAAGTTGCATCAAAGCACCCACGTGGGTGCTAGGAAGATGCAAGATCTGGTGAGAAATGCTGGACTTAGGATCAAAAATAGTCATGCTAAAATAGAACAGATTGTCAGGGACCGTAAGGCATGTCAACTGACAAATGAAAGGAAGAACCAGAGAGGAACAGGCAGTCAAATAAGAGGAGATAGACGCAGAACTTACTGGAAAGTGGAATTCACGGAAATTAAACTTGGCAAGTATGGATATAAACATGTTAGTTTTCATAGATACCTTTTCTGTATGGGTAGAAGCCTTTCCTACAAAGCACGAAACGTTACAAGTGGTGGCTAAGAAGTTACTAGAAGAGATCTTACCCAGGTTTGGCTTCCCTATTATGATAGGATCAGATAATGGACCAGCTTTCTTGTCCAAGGTAAGTCGGGGACTTGCAAGTACTTTTGGGGGAGATTGGACATTGCATTGTACTTGTAGACCTCAAAGTTCAGTACAGATGGAAAGGATGCATAGAACTCTAACAGAGACCCTGAACAAATTGACCATGGAGACTGGCGGTGACTGGGTAACTCTCCTTCCCTTTGCCTTATACAGTGTATGCAATTCCTTATGAGATTGTATTCAGAGTGCCCCTTTCCCAAAATTCTTAATTTGTTAGAACATTTGCTTAGAGAAGATGATTACTCAGAAATTTTGTTCTCCTTACAGATGGACTGAAGGTGCTGTACAAGTTGGGCCCTCCACCAATCCCACATCACTTCCACCCTGGAGACTGGGTCCTGGTGAAAAGACACCAACAGGAAAACCTGGAGCCGAGGTGGAAAGGAACTTATGTGATCGTCTTGATGACTCCAACGGCCCTCAAAGTCGATGGCATCACTACCTGGATCCACCATTCTCATGCAAAGCCTGCAGATACTATAGCAGATCTCGTTGAGGACCCAGTGTGCCAAGTCTTGTGCTCCAAAGAAAATCCTTTAAAGCTCAAATTGAACCGTAAAAGGACTTAGTCATGAATTGGTTATTGGTGTATAACTTAAGTGGAAATTGTATTAGCATAGTAGTAAGTGCCGGCAATCCCCACTGCGCATATAATTGGACTTAGACTGTTAGTAATCAGGTAATGGGTAAATGTTTACCTTTGGCCATGAAAGAGGGACTGTCCCTATGGTTCCCCAACAAGCTTACATTTAACTTGTGTCAGCTTGCTGATGGTGTATGGGAAGGACATAGGCTTATTAAATGTAGATGGAGGCAATGGTATGTATGCCCAGGGGAAGGAAGGACTAGTAATTGTGGGAGGACCAGAGGACTTTTACTGTAAGAGCTGGGGCTGCAAAACAAGTACCTCAGGAAAATGGAAAGGAAAAGGAGGAGACCTTGTTATGTTTAACAAACCAGGACCAATGGGCATCCATTTTAATGGGATGTCTGTACATAAACAAATTAGGGTCTCCCAGGAGTATGATGCCAGAGTGCAAGTTCAGTTCACAGACAAGGGTAAACAAGCCCTAGGATGGGAATTTGGAAAGATTTTGGGACTAAGATTGTACAGATGGGGAGAGACACATGATGGCATTCTCATAACCCCACAAGCAATTGCCACAGCCAGTTATTCCCCTTCAGCAATGGGACCAAAACCAGTCTCTGCCATAAGCCCAAAGTAGACAACAAGAAAGAGCCCTGGGCTGTAGTGACTCCATCTCCTTCGAAAAAGAGAGACTAGACGTGGGGAGTGCATCCCCTGGGCAGAGGATTCCCTATGGCAGCTGTTGGTTCAAACTTACAATGTGATCAATCAGACCTGTGCTGATATTACAAGCTCTGGTTGGATGTGTTCTGAATGAGACCTCCATTTTATGAGAGTATTGCCTTGATACAGAATGTGACTAATGTTAAAACAAGTAAATCATGCAGGTGGGAACAAAAGGAAGCAAAACTTATTCTACAGATAGTTATAGGACAAGAGTTATGTGTGGAACGATTACCAACTAACTTTACTCACTTAAGTAATCAGACTCAAGAATGGATTCCAGAGGAGGGATACCTATTAACTCCTCAAGATGCTTGGTGGGCATGTTCAACTAGCCTAACCCCCTGCGTCCATTTAGAAGTTTGAAATAGGACTAACAGTTTTTGTGTCATAGTACAACTTATCCCACAACTGCTCTACCATTCTCAGGAAGACATGATTAAAAAGATGTCTGCAGCAAGCTATTGGCCACGAAAAGCTAAAAAAGAAATAGTAACAGCAGTAACAGTTGAGGTTCTAGTGGGCTTAGCTGGACTAGGAACTTGGGTGGCATCCCTAATTACTCAGAGAACATTTTACATTAGCCTTCTTGCCACTATAGTTGAGGATATCAAAAACCTGGAAAACACTATAGCCTACCTTCAAAAATCACATGACTCCTTAGCTGTGGTAGTGTTATAGAACAGATGGGAGCTGGACTTAATTTTCTTACAACAAGGAGGTCTATGTGCTGCCCTTGGGGAAGAATGATGCTTCTACGCCAATCATTCCAGAATTGTAAAAGAATCTTTAGCTAAAGTAAGAGATGGACTAGCAAAATGAAAAAGAGATAGAGAAAAACAAGAAGGATGGTGTGAATCATGGTTTAATTATTCCCCTTGGATAACCATCTTAATATCCAATCTGATGGCCCCATTATCATTCTGGTACTTGTGTTCACAGTAAGGCTTTGCGTTGTCAATCTACTAGTGATGTTTGTTAAGGAATGCGTTAATAACATGCAGCTGATGGTATTGAGAACACAATATCAACTGATTCCTGACAAAAGATATAGTGCAGGCCAGTAAGGACCATGATTGGCCCTTAAGGTGCATATTAGAAAGGGGAGAAATGAAAGCCTAAAGCATAAGGAGGCACAATGAAGGCCTAAGTAACTCCATTACACACTAGCAACCATCTTGTGAGGTATGAATTATAAAAATAACCATGGGTTTTATCCAGAAATGACACAAAAATACAATTCCCAGACAACTGAGACATAAACTATCCTTGGGAAAGCCACAGGAATTTTCTCCAGATGCGTTGACCAAACACTGGGTGGCCTTGCAGGACACAGTGACCCAGTGGCCAGACAATTCCCATCAATAACATCAATAATAATATTACCATTCACATATGCATAGCTTAGTTTGCTTAAAATTTTAGCCAATCGTGTAATTTCTCATGTAAAACTTCTTTAAAGTTGTTTATTCAATACTATAAAAACTGTGCTGATTCTATGCTGGGGGCCTCTTAGCTTCACTGGTTACTGAGTGCGTGGAGGACCATCCTCGAATTTGCAAATAAACGACTCCTTTGTTATTTGTATTTGTCGTGGTCTCTGGTGGTCTTCAGGGTGGGGGTGACTCGAGTACAGGTACAAAAATGTACGTTATTACATTGAAAGAAAGCGAGAAGATATTTTAACGTATTTGCTACAAGTAAGTTAATATTAAGCAAAGCTAATTAAAATAATTACTTATTTACTCCAGAGAATGAGTATAGTACTCTTGGATATCTTGGAGGAAAAGACTTTAGACCCATTACAATTGATGCCTTACATTGAATTACTGGCTAAATTTTCTTCTTCAGAAAGGCAAAACCTCCATTTCTTTCATATTAGTATTATAAAATCATAATATCTGCATGTTGAATTGTTTTCCTCTGTTGTTTTCAATACCATTCTTCATCCATTAGGTATCTAAGGCTTTGAATGACCAATTCCTTAAAATACCTATATTGCTTATATGTGATTGAAATCTCAATAATATTAATATGAATTTATCTCTGATTCTCATCTTGAGCTACATTCATATGAAATTTATACATTCTCAAGCAAGAAACCTGACTATTTTACTCTTTTCTATATTTTAATCAATAAATCTATTCTCTTTAGAAATATATTCTCATCTTTTAAATTGCTCTAGTAAACATCATGTATTTCTAGTACTTTTACTGAAATAAATATAAAGTATGGAACATGAAGACAACCCCCTTTATCACTTTAAAGTAAATCCTTGGGGACTATTTTATATATAAAAATAAAAAGTGCAATGCACATGTTTATTCATGAATAATCTAATGGTTAAGTCAATTAGACACAAGAACTACCATACCACATCAAGTCTCAATTTTCTTAAAGGCACCAAAATATAAGTGTTCATGAATATCACTCATTTTTAGAAAATGACTAGTCACAACAAAGTTTATATTATATTTCAAATTTTAAAAATGAAAATTACACCCAGATTAGATGTGAATATCCTGTTTCCAGGAATACATTTATTCAGCAAACAGGGAAACAAAAAAATAAGGGTTTGTCATATAGAATGAAAGATGTAAAAGCAGACTGTCTTTCCTTAAGATGATAAGTGCATGCAAATTGTGTGATTTATTCAAAGATACTATAAAAATTCATGAGAGGATTTGTGATCAGAAGTGATAGGTAAGCAAAGTAACTGGAAAACTGTATGTAAATTGTGCTTTCAATATAGGATGACAAGTTTTCAATAAATGAGCCTATAGATGATAATTTTGTATCTGTAAGACACAACCAGTATTCTACATTTTAGACATACTCCAATTCCCTTACCTCAGTTCTTGATCTATATTCCTCTACTTTCATGACATTAATTGCTACTAAAGTAACAAGGTGGGTGTTTTCTTGGTTTCTAGATCGAATAAATTTTAGTATTTTGAAACAGTAGTATAAATTCATGGAGTTTGACTTGAATGTCAAGTTTGAGGATACTGTATTCAGGGTATTGTTAATTGGCCTGAAGCAGCGAGGAACATATTATGAATACACAGATATACAGTATACTAAGAACTAGAGACTTGATTTCAGGGAAAGATAAAGGTCCAGGCAAGACCTTGTAGTCGAGATAAAGAAATGGAGCAAACATCAATCAACTATCATAATAAAGGAATGGAACTGATCTCTGATGTGTCTGTGTGACAGCTGTGTGTGTGTTTGTATGTGTGTGTGTGTGTGTGTGTGAGAGAGAGAGAGACAGAGAGACAGAGAGACAGAGAGAGAGACAGAGAGACAGAGAGAGTAGAGAATTTTAGTGTGGCTTCCATATTTACAGCCCATAGAGCATTACTTGTTAGGGACAAGGTGCTCATACCAGAGCTTTGATACCACTGTCATCACTTTTTGCTTCAAAAAGCACTTGCTTAATCCCTAAAAAGGGAAAATAAACAAATATCATACATGGTTATTTTGAAAATTAATTGGCATATTGAAGGCCAAAGGGAGGAATTGGAGAGTAATATAATCTCTCTTCTGATTATTGCACCGCAATAGCTGTGATTTTCAGGAGTCTTCTGTAATGTACTTACAGCTGAATTACTACTATGCTTGATAATATGAAACATATGATAGAGAAATAGATCAGCCAGCAAGCACAAAGAACTAGTGATAAGATGGAGCTTTTGAGCAGGGTTGCCACATCTTTTAGGAATGTAATTCCTTCATATGAACTTCAAATTTTATGGCTTTCCCTGTGTGATTAATAGGTAAGAAAGTACTGTAGAAACAAGAATTCCTGTTCAGCCAAGTAGAAAGTGCTCCTGTTCCCATCCTCATGTTGCAAATTTCGATTTTATAAAGACTCTTTGTTAGAGTGCTTTCATTTAATATAGTTCAGCACATCATCTTTCCCTGTTGGAGACAGGAAAAAAGATAATTTTGTTTGAATATTATCTTATGTAAATTAGTGTGTACAGGCATGATTTGCATAATTACAAAATTTTGTAATAAATATAAGTAGAGATCATGTCACAACTAAAAAATGTAATTAAAATCACATAACAAGACTAGAAATCACAGCATTTTGTGCATGAAAACATACATTAGATTAGTTGCAGAATTTCTATTTTGAGATAAACTTTATATTGAAGTTTATATATAAACTTTATATATATATTTATATTTGAGATAAACTTTATAAAGCCTTTTGCTAAAGGGTTGAAACATTTTATTGAAAGATATATTTCTTAGAGATATTTTTGCTTCATAATTTTAAGAAGAAAAATGGTCCCAAAGTAATTACTTTTTAAATTATTTTCCTGTTTCCATGTGATTAACCTTCAAATTAGAAACCCAGATATATAATTTAATTTACTTTAACCAAACATATATATTGAGTATAAGAACCTTCTACTCTCTACATTCTTCACACTAAGTTTACCAAATCTGATGAGTCTGAAATACTTTGTGATGTGTGTTGATATTATTTACTATGTAACTGAAATGTTTAAAAAGTAGTATTTATTTTAGCTTAATTGCTCTGAAGAGACAATAAGTGATATAATCAAAGGTTAAAATGATTAAATTTAAAATTTAGAACTCAGGAAATGTTTTTGACCACACTGGTTACAGGAGTCTTCACAACAACCTCATGAGATAATTTATATTGATGAAGCAAAAATCCCAGAGTTTAGACATTTACAAATACAAAAATCGTGTCATTCTGAATATGTATAGTTTCATATCAAACATAGAAAATTTAGCTTTTAAACACCTGACTATACTAATACATTTCATTGCAGGGAAAGTACTTGTTCTGAAAGGAGATAAAATTGCATTTATTTGGATAACTAAACCTAATAAAAGACAATGTTTAAAATATCACTCATTCAAGAAACAAGATGTACAGTTAGTTGATTTTCATGTCAGTTATGTTCTCTAAACTTACTAGAAGTACTAGATTAGTAAACCTAAATCATTGCTTTGTAAGGAAATAGAAATTTAGTTTCCTAAAACTCATGATTATAACTTTCTCAAACAATTACTAAGTAATTGTTTAATATTTTTTGTCATGGAATCTTATTTGATATATTTGTGTTGATTAAGTTAAATAATTGGCCAATAATAATATAAAATATGCAAGAACAAAGTTTACCTAACACATTATTTTATTCACAAGACATATCATGGCTCTCTTAAAGAACGCTAGAAGGCAGTGTGTTTTTTATTAAATTTTAGTTGTTTTGTTAATGGTTATTAATTGTCAGAAGTGGCAATTCCATAATATATTTAAAGCATTTGATTTTACTCCCTCTATTTCCTTTTCATTACTCCTACTCCCAAAAATCTTCTGTGTTTTACATAAAATTACATCTTTATATAAGCACATATAATCTAATTTGGGGGAAAAAAAGATTTAAGCTAAACTGCAACTTGATTCAAGAAGGACAGTGGATTAACAGGATGAATAAAAACTCGAATATTTTTTGTTAACTTCTGAATTGAGCTATCATTATTATTATAGTTAGGGTTAGGATCACAGACAGAATTAGGGTTAGATAAATAGAAAATTTAACTTCAACACAGGATGACACATTGCAACAATGATATTCACAAGACAATATGTTAAAAACGAACTTTACACCATGGGGAGGGAGGAGTAAGAGAAGTAGGGGAGTAGGAGAACAAAAAAGAAGGGGCTAATAATGCTCAACAAGAAACGTACTCATTACCTTACACATGTAACTAATCCCTCTTTAAAGCATCTTTACAATAAAATAAAATTTAAAAAAAAATGAAGACGAGAGACGGTGGCTCACGCCTGTAATCCTAGCTAATAAGGAGGCTGATATCTGAGAATCATGGTTCAAAGCCAGCCCAGCAGTAAAGTCCCTGAGACTCATCTCCAATAAACCACTAGAAAACCAGAAATGGCGCTGTGGCTCAAGCAGTTGAACGCTCACCTTGAGCTGAAGAGCACAGGGACAGGGCCCAAGGCCAGAGTTCAGGCCCCAAGGCTGACCAAAAAACAAAAACAAAAACAAAACAACAACAAAAAAAAAAACAAAGAAAATCTGACAGGAAATAGAAAAACACTTAAAAATTTATGCTCAAAATGCAAGTAAAATTTAGACCTATATGCTGAGCAAGAGAATAAATGTGCAATAGAGGTGTGCTATTAACAATATGATTCAGTTATATGTAGGCTTAGGATTAGGAAAGGTGTTCCAGTTAGAGCTGGGGTTAGAATAAGAAAAAGATGTAAGTTATAAAAAGGTGTATATAAGTAAGGTGTAAATAAGATTTAAGATATAAAAAGGTGTAAAACTGCAACATATTTTAAGAATAATGAATGGCATCAGGTTAGAATGAATGAACACCAGTGTCTGTAACATTAAACATTCAGATATAATTTGGCTTAAAGTGTGAGATACTTTTTTGTTCTGGTTAGGGTTAGGGAAGAATAAGCTTTACGGTAAAATTTAGTTTTCCAATAAGAAGTAGAAGCAAAAATAAAGTGTGATTGAATAAAATCTAGACAATTTTCTTACATTAACCATTTGGTGTTACATCAAATTATGATTAGGATTAGATTTCTGGCTAAAGGGGGTTGAGAATAGGATAAAGAAATTGGTTAAATGGGCTGGGAAGGTGGTTCAGTAGTAGAGCGCTTGCCTTGCATGCCTGAGGCCCTGGGTTCTATTCCTCAGCACCACATAAACAAAAAGAAAAAAGCTGGAAGTGGCATTGTGGCTCAGGTGTAGAGCGCTAGGCTTGAGCTGAAGAGTTGAGGGACAGCGCCCAGTCCCAGAGTTCAGGCCCCATGACTGGACCTAAAAAAAAAAAAATTGGTTAAACTAGTGGCTCGCGCCTATTATGTTAGCTACCCAGGAAGCTGATTTCTGAGGAACCCAGTTCAAAGCCATCTGAGGCAGGAAAGTCCATGAGACTTTTATGTCCAATTAACCACCAGAAAACAAAAAAGTGGTGCTGTGCCTCAAGTGGTAAAGCAAACACTTTGAGCTAAGAACTCAGGGATCGTATCCATTCCTAGAGATCAGGAATAGTGCCCTGGCCCAAAGTTCAAGCCCCACGCCCAACAAAAAGAAAAATAAATGTGTTAAATGTTAAGTAAAGTTGAACTTATTTTACTTTCTAGGAATGCAGGAAAAGCTGGGATAATGGAAGTACAATGTATTTCATAATATCAGGATTTGAGATCAATGGATATAATGATGCCTGTTATGGAACAAGATAGATTCAGAGTTAAGAGTGAGAAAATCTGTAGGGTTTAGGAAAACCTGCAATTTATTTCAAGAATTACAAGTGGAATTTCAGTTAGGATGACACAAAATGAGCATTTCTCATAAATTTTAGAACTGGGATACTATTAGTGTCAAGGATATGGTTAGGATTCTAGCCATAGTTAGAGTTAGAGGAAGGGAGAAAAAAAATGAGAGTCAAATTGAAGGTAAATTTTAGAATAAGTCTGGTAGGAATTAGAATGAATATGAACTAGAGTATTGCTACTAATATTAGTATCTACTTACAATTAGCCTTATGGTTATTCTCAATGTTCCAGTTTAGATTAAGTTTAGGGTTAGAAAATGACTAAGATATTGGAAAAAAAATTGAAACCTGGGATGGGAAGGTGGCTCAGTGGTAGATCGCTTGCCTTGCATGTATAAGGCCGTTTTCAATTCCTCAGCAACACATAAGCAAAAAGAAAAAAAGCCAGAAGTGGCGCTTTGGCTCAAGTGGTAGAGCACTAGCTTTGAGCTAAAGAGCTGAGGGACAGGGCCCAGGCCCAGAGTCCAGGCCCCACAACCGGACCCCCCCCAAAAAAAAATTGAAACCTATTTTTTGAAGGCTTATTTGAATCAAGTTAGGATGAGTGAAAACTAGTGTACTTGTGTTTGTGTTAGTATTGACATATAATTTGGATTAAGATTAGGATCAGTATTATGTTCTGATTATTATTAGTTTTATAAATAGGAAAACTTTTAGTATAAAATTCAGTTTTCACTAACAAGTAAAGGGAAAAATGTGATAATGAATAGTAACTAGAGGATTATCATTATATTTATTTCCCAGTGATCATTCTTGCAATGATTAATGATAGTTTTTCAGCCAGGTTCAGGTTGAGAGTTAGCGTTAAGTAATGGACTAGATGGTAAGTAATCTGAAATTGATTTAGGCTACAGAGGTCCAGGAAAAGGTAGGATCAATGGATGGAAACTACAGTATTTTTCCTGACAAGAGAACTGGAGGACAAATAATATAATGGTTCATGTTAGGGAACAAGATAACTTCAGAGGCAGAGGCAGAAAATTGTGGGAATTAGGTAAAACTGAAACCCATTTCCAGAGTGCAAACTGGAGTGTTCATTAGAATGAATAAGAACGAGAGTATTTTTCTTAAACATTAGAATTGGACTATCATTAGCGTGAAAGTTAGGTTTCAGTTCCAGCTGGAGTTAGTTTTAGAGTTAGGGAAAGGGAAAATTTAGGGTCAAACTGATACTAAATCTTTTAATAACAAATCAAATTAGAATTAGGATGAATGTGAAATAGGAAAATGCTGACAATATTCAGATTAATGTGAGTCTTAGTCTCAATATTATGATTAGTATGATTAGTGTGATTATTATTAGTATGATTAGTGTGAGGGTTAGTCTCAATATTCCAGTTAGGTTTAGGGTTAAAAAAAATGGCAAGATATTGAGTAAAACTATGAACATTTTTTTTTGACGATGAATTGAATCAAAGTTAGAATGAGTAAAAACTAATGTCTTTGTATGGCTTTTAGAATCCAAAGGCTATTTAGGTCTATGGTTATGGTTACATTTCTAGTTCAGGTTAGACTTAGGCTTAGGAAAGGGTAAGCTTTAAGGGAAAACAGTTTTCTGCTAATGTAAGTTTGAAATTTAACAAAAACTACAGAGTTTTCCTGTTTCCTATACAGGGTTCAATAGGGTTAAATTTAGAGTTAGGTGTCTAGTAAGGTTTAGATATATAGTTAGGGTTAGGAACTAGAGTAGATTTTAAGCAAATCTGCAACTTCTTTTTGGAGATCTAGGAGTTCAGTAAAAGTTAAGATCAGTGGAAATTATGGTACTTTTCATGATATGAAGATTTGAGGCTAATGACTCATAATAGGGAATGATTTCAGAGTCCAAGTCAGGGAATCTATAAGATTTGGAGCAAACTGCAAGTCATTTCAAAGACAATGAGCATCTGTTAGGATGTGTCTAAACTTGAGTATTTTCCATTAATTTTAGGATTGGATTACTATTAGCATTAAGGTTACTCTTAAGGTTCTGACCAGGATTAGAGTTAGGATTAGGGCAATGGAAGGTTGAGAACTTGAATGCCTTATTTCCTTTGTGTATGTATATGCACTATTCTAAGGCTTGGATCCAAGGCTTGGGTTCTGTCCCTGAGCTTTTTGCTGTAGGCTAACATTCTACACTTGAGCCACGAGTCCACTTCCAGCTTTCTTTAGCAGTGAATTGGAGATGAGAGTCTCACAGACATTCCTATTCGAGCTGACATTGAACTGAGATCCCCAGATCTCTTCCTTCTGATTAAAGGTAGGATTAAAGGCATGAGCTACCAGAGCTCAGGAAAGTGCCTGACTTACTAATTGCTTTTACTTTTGGTCGAGATCGAGACATAAATTCAATATCTGACCACTTTGCTCACTAGGTAGCACTGCCACTGGAGTCATATCTCCAAAAATGATTATTTTAAATAGCTGGAAATCATTAAATTTTCTTCAGATGATATGTATCATTAGTGTTCTAAAACTTATCCTAACTAAAAAAAGATTTATAGACCCTAGAGATGATCTGAGGAGATTCTCATGTTTTTCTTCTAATTGCAGAACATTTTAGGGACATGATTTTTAATTATTAGTTTAAGTAGCAAAGGAGTTCTCATTAAACAATGCCGTTTATGCGTACAATATACCATGGTCAATGCCAACACTGCAACATTCTCATCCATCCCTCCCCTATGCACCTCTTCCTTCACTCTGCTTAATTTTATAGCATATTTACTGGATTCCTCTGCATTCCTCCCCCCCTTTTTCCTGTTCATTCTTCTACCATTTCTAACTTCACCCCTCTTTTACTACCCACTTCCATATGATCCAGCAACTCTATTCCTGAGCATTTACCTGAAAGATTACAAACCAGGATATAGTAAATGTTTCAGCAAAACCATGCTTACTGAATCAGCCCAGATAGCCTTCAAGAGAGAAATGAATCAAGTATATGTAACACACACACATGGAATTCTACTTATTGATCAGAAAGAATATTTTACCATTTGTATTTCTCATTTCTCATTTCATCTACTTGGTATCCCATTGTCATCATACTGTCCCTGTACTGCAGTAACCAACATAGGCAAACTGATGGAAAAGATTTTCAAGGTTATCGGCTAGCCATACATTCCTGAATATGAGTTTTCTGCTCATTCTCTTTGTCTATTCATGCCTTTAAGTAGTGATTGTACAGATTCATTTGTACCATTTGCTACACAGAAAAGAGATGAACCACTTGTATGTTTATATATGTATATAAACATACATACATGGATATATGCACACATATGGATATATATTAAATGCTTGAGTACATTTTATGTTTTCAAAATTATGGAGCTAACAAATATCACATGCATTTTTCTTCCTTTTCATTTTTTCAAAACCTAAATAACTTTGTCTCTTTTGAATACCTAATTTTAAAGAAGAGAATGTCATCATCTCTGATCTGTCAGTGGCCTTGAAATTAGATGTTCAAATAGGACAAAGTTGTTTAGGCTTTTTGGTAGAAGAGAGAAGTATTACTAGTATTCAGGGGTTCTCTGCTTGCTAGATAGGATTTGCTTGTATCGCACCTAGCAGCTCAACTACTTTTGCTATACTTCTAATCCGTTTTATTTACTTGAGGTCCTGAACTTTTTGCCAGGGTCTGATCTTAGATTGACTGAGACTTGATAACTATGCCTCCCACATAATTAACTAGGATTACAGATGTGAACTACTATGGCAAGCTCATTTGTTGAGATGGCTGTCATGGCAGTTTTTTATCTGGCCTGGCCTCAGACCATGATCATTTTCATTTCTGCTTCCCAATCAGCTGGGATTACATATGTGGGCTACAATATTTGGTGTACATAACACCTTCCTTTTTAAAAAAGAGGTTTTTATTGTAAAAATACTTTATAGAGGTGTTATATATACCTCCTACATTGTTTTTCCCCTACCCTCCCTTCCCTCCCACCTCCACAACTACACTCCCCCTCTCCTCCCTTCCCTGCTTCCCCGCCTATATTGTAAAGTTCCTTTCTCAACATAGTTTCTTGTGCATCTCATTGTTACAATGGGTCAGCCTGTACCCTATTTAAACACTTTTTCCCCTTCCTCTCCCCAAGCTAGAGAAGGGTGTATACAAGATGCAGGGCACCAACCTTAAATACAGTGAAAACAGGCGTTATATCATGGGGGACGATCATACAAAGAAACAAACAAATCACATGGTAAATTATAAACCCTATCTTGGGGTTCATTTCACTTAACATCATCTTATCTGGTCATATGTACATAGCTTTTGAACTTTTATGCTTGTCCAGCCATATACTAGTTGTTGCAAATAAGGGAAACAATAGGACCTATGTTTCTTTGTGTGTGGATTTTAATATAATTTTTTCCAAGACTCCACGTAGAGCTCCCCTATGACCCAGCAATCCCACTTTTGGGCATTTACCAAATGACCATACACAAGACCATACTAAGCTACCAGCACAACTACGTTTATTGCAGCATTATTTACCATAGCTAAGATATGGAACCAACCCAGCTGCCCCTCAGTAGATGAATTGATCAAGAAAATATGATATTATATATACACACACACACACACACACAATGGAATTCTATGCCTCCATCAGAGAGATTGACATCGCCTCATTTGCTAGGAAATAGAAAGATGCAGAAACAATTATATTAAGTGAAATAAGCCAGGCTCAAACAACCACAGGTCCCATGGTTAACCTTACTTGCAGTAATTAGTACATGGTACCATATAACCATATAAGAGGATGTTATGACACAAATGAGTTTTTATTCCATGAGATTCTTATCTCTATATAATCCCCCAAATTGGCAGGAGAGCTGTGGATCAAATACAGAGCACAACCCTTGAGGGAACAAGCTTAATTGAGAAGGTAAGATCCTTAGTTTAAACCATAACATAAGCACTCAAAAAAGTTGATATTTTCTTGAGGTTTTTATTAATTGCTCAGATAATAATCAACATTGTATTTATGGTTAGCATTACTATTAAAATCATGTTATATTTCCTGATGTTATTCTTTATTTTCGTACATTTTATTTACACATTAATATCCAGTAATGGTAAGAGATTATTACCGTTTCACAAGTTTTTTATGGCAGTTGAATATATGGATGAGCGGTGCATACAAGGTGTTTGCACTGAAAATAGATATTTGCAAGCTCTTCACATAAAACAATTATAGTTGAAGAAGCTGTTGGCATGTATGAAATAAACTAAAGGAACCAGCAAGGAAAGAGAAGGTTTGATTCTGGAAAGCACACAATTTTGGAAGAAAAACACAACAAGGAAAATATGTATCTTTTGGTAACTCTTTTTAACCCACCTACACATTTGATTCCTTATTTCTAGTGGAAGGCATTTCAGTTAACTTTATTTAACAAAGTTAAACATGATTGACATTTAATTCTACCTGGATTATGTCTCAGGGAAACAATTATTCTACCTAGGTGCCAGGCCCTTATGCCTATAATCCTAGCTACTCAGAGGGCTGAGATCTCTAGATCCTAGTTCAAAGCCAGGTTGGAGAGGAAATTTGGTGAGATTTTCTGTTCAATTAACCACGAGAAAATTGGAAGTGGCACTCTATGGCTCAAAGTAGCAGCAATAGTCTTGAGTAATAAATCTCAGACACAGAACCCAGGCCCTGAGTTCAAGCTCTCTGACATTATTCTTAAAATACTTGTTCCCACTGTTCAATGTGTCTAGAAGAATGTTTAAAACTTAGGGATTTTTTATTTCATGTTGTCAGCATTGATTTTTAAGATGTGCAAAGAAAAATTATAGTCAGAACTGGTTTGTATTGCTTTGTATTATCCATTGCCTCTACACTCAGAGATCAGCTGGAAAGCAGATAGCCAAATCTTAGCTCTTGGCAATGAAGATGGATATGTGTTTCTTTTAGGGAAGTAACAAACTTATGAAATGGTAGCCTTTATATATAACACCTTAATAGTAACAATAAAATTAATATTATTGCTATGTTTTTTGTCTCTTGTGGAGCTTGAACTCTGGGTCTGGGTATTGTCCCTCAGCTCTTCAGCTCAAGGCTAGCACTCTACCACTTGAGCAACAGTGCCACTTCACATTTTCTGAACCTTTAGTTGGAGATCTGGGTCTCACAGACTTTCCTGCCCTGGCTGGCTTTGAACAGAGACCCTCACTTCTCAGCCTCCTTAGTAGCTAGGATTACAGGTGTTGAGCCACTGGGGCCTGGCAGTAAAATTATTTTGAAAAAGAAAAAAACCCACGATTGTATACTTAAAAAAATCACAATTTGGCAATTGTATCTCTAACGTTGTTGTATCAAAGTAACCATAGGCAGCAATCATTTTTAGATCTCACTATGTTCTGTCCAATGCCAGATAATATTTCATCAATTAATTTTAATTTAAATTTTTCCTAACAAAGTTCATTATGAATGCTCAACAGCACAATTTTCTTCAACATATTTATTTCAACAAACTGCATTTTGCACTTGGTTGGTTTTTTTTTTTTAATTTTGCCAGAGGTGGAGCTTGAAATCAGGACCTGGGCACACTCTCTTAACTTCTTTTACTCAAGCCTAGCACACTACCAATTGAGCCACAGCACCACTTCCAGTTTTTCTGCTTACGTAATACTGATGAATCAAATCAAGTGCTTCATGCATGCGAGGCCAGCACTCTACCACTAACCACATTCCCAGTCACTGGGCCTTTTGTTGTTGTTGTTTTAAGATTGCATTTTACTATATGTCCTTCAGTTGGCCTAAAACTTAGGCTGGTCTCAAGCTAACTTCTAAATTAGCCTCCCAAGTTCAGAGATTACAAACAATGGCTACCATATTCAGCTCAGGATTCTTTGCGAGAGAATACTCTTTTCACATATACAAAGAGTTATTCTGCATATAAGGGAAACCATGGGACCTATATTTCTTTGAGCCTGGCTTACTTCACTTAATAAAATAACTAGTATATGTCTGAGACAAACAGAAATTGTCAGACAAGTTGATGTTAGGTGAAATGAACCCCAAGATCAGGTTTCAAATGTTTTTCTTTTTCCTTTCTTGCAATTGTTTCCAACATATTTATAAGATGATTTCTTTGTTGCTTTGTATGTACCTCCCCCATGATATAAGCCCTGCTTTCACTCTATTTGATGGTGATATAATTTGTGGAGTGGAAGGGAAAAAACAAACCATTTGAATAGGGTTACAGGTGAACCCATTACAACAATGAGATGTACAAGATGTCAAAAAAGAAGATTACAACTTTGGCAGAGGTTGCGGGGTGGTGATGGTGGTGGTGGTGTGGGGGTAGGGGGGTGAAGAGGGGAAGGGATGGAAAAGGGAAACAAAGGAGGAGGCAACAATGCTTGATAAGAAATGTACTCACTGTCTTGCCCATGTAATTGTAACCCATCTGTATGAAATTTATCACAACTAAAAAAAAAAAAGACTTGAATTTAAAAAAAAAATAAAAGGAGCTATTCTGTCTTCCTTGGACTGGATGTTTTTTGCATTCAGCACTGTTAATCACATTTCTTGTCCTGGTATGTTTCTCCTTCTAGATCAATAGAAATATTTCAGGTTCTGAACTTGAAGCTGATCCTTGGCATCCAACAACATCAGATTCTTGTGAATAGCACTAGCTGGCCTCAAAAGCATAGCAGCCAGATTGAGTTCAGCTATCTGATGGCATTGTTCTCCAACAATGGAATCATTTCTGTGCACAGACTGAATACTGTCATAGGTAATTTTGATTTATTCCACTCTATTCTCAACTACTTGCCATTCTCAGCTTTGTATGTCTTAAATTCTGTTAAACAGTAATTACTATTTCCTGCCATTCTCAAAGTAACATATATGTCTTACTTTAAAATTCATTCAAACATGCAAAAATGTTAACATAGTTGCTGTCCACCAGTGACTCATGTTTTAAAACCTAGCTATTTAGGAGGTCAAAAACTGAGGATTCAGATTTAAATCAGCCTATGCAAAAAATCTGAGATATTTCTCCAATTAAGAAAGCAAAATCCAGAAGTGGAGATGTGGCTCAAGTGGTAGAGTGTTAGCTTTGAGCAAAAAGACAAAGCAAGAATAATAGGTCTAATTCTAACTCCATTATTTACTCATAGAAAACACACACACACACACACACACACACACACACACACACACACACACACACACAATTTACATTCTCCTGGACTCCCCTTCTTGAACAGTATTCAATCCCATTAACTTAATGCATATTTTCACCAAATTATTATGATAGGGATTAAACTACATTTGTATTTATGATAATGTAAATTTTTGTACATTTTGTTTTGCAATTTTGTGAACTTATGTGACAGAACAGTGTTTTGTAAAGACTAAACAGAAACCAATGTGTCAGTAAATATGTATGTGACATGTAGACTGAAAGATGCAGATAATACCACTTGAAATTTTATTTCTCCATGTTTAAATATATATGCATATGTATGTATATAAAATTTCTGCCAAGATTTTACTTCCATTAACAATGATCTATTTATTCCATTATATAAATTTAAGATATTGTATGTTTCATAGTAAATTACTATTTAAGAATTCCTCAACTCCTTATTTTCCTGTGTCAGGTTCTTGAGTATTGGCTGGCATTACCATATAGTAGGATAGTACCATGTCTAGCTATATTATTTAAATTTTGTTCAGTAGAATTTTTATGCCAAGGTCGCAGGACCCCCACCAAGAAGACCACTGAGAGTCAGACTCTTCAGCTGTTTTATTTAAATGGGCTGCAGCTCGGCCTCGTCCTACATTCAGACACAGTGGAGCCCAAGAATAGATCCCCAAGCTAAGGATTTGCAGGTCTTATAAAGGCACACCATCAGGTGGTTTAGCACCACGTGTTGCTTTGCTCTGAAACAAGCAACAAATGGTCACTGCTTCAAGTACTTTAACCCTTCATTCCCCCCCTTGATTTATGGTCCTGAGAAACAATCTTGTGGCTCTGGCCCAAAACTTATGAAGGGTTAAAGTTTTGAGGCAGTGACCACTTGTTGCTTGTTTCTAGCCAAGCAACACAAGGTGGTAATCCAAACACCTGGTTGGTTGTGTGCTTTATACCCCTGCAAATCTTTAGCTGGGGGCTCTCCTCCTAGGCTCTGCTGTTTCAGAGTGTAGGACGAGGCCCGAACTGCAGCCCGTTTAAATAAAACCTTAAAACAGCTGTAAAGTCTGACTCTCAATGGTCTTCTTAGTGGGTGTCCTGCGAGCTTGGAACAACATATTAGTTGGGGCTCATCCGGGATCCCCCAAAGGCCCCCAAGACCTCAGACTCCAAAGGTAAAACAGCACTGTCTTTGTTAATTTGTCTTGACCTGTCATTTGTCTGTTTTACTTTCGTTTTCCCTTGTGAGGATGGCCCTCAGATTCATAAAGGGTTGTGGAAGCGGACTCGCTTGCACAACAACCTTGGAGGAACTGGGAGACATCCCAGATCCTATTGTGGTGCGGGAGTAACCCTGCCATGTGGAGCGGGATTACTCGGAAGCCCACCATGTGGGGCAGGGGTCCTTGGAACCCCGCCGTGTGAATTATGGAGAGGGGGTGGGTTCTGTGTTGGGCCAGAATTGACCAAGATGGCCTCCTAACTGAGGTCCAACTCACCACTGTGGGTCTGTTCCTTCTGCTGTGGGGCGTAGGTGTGGAACCCTGATGTGACAGGAGTCAGTGGACCAATTCAGGAGATCTCCACTTTGTAAGTTTTTTTTTTTTTTTTTTTTTTCGTAACCGTCAGGCCTGCATGTTTTTTGTTTGTACTGTTTATTGTTTTTTGGACTGTACTACTGATAGGACTGGAAACCATGGGCAAAACTCCATCTAGTCCCCTAGACTTACAAAAAGAAACTAAGAAAGAGGAAAAGAAATTGTTCCCCCCTGATTTTTCAGGGCGATAACTTGGAAGAAGAAATGTTTCCTTCCCCCATACTCCCGTTCCCAGGTTCCTTCTGCAGAGCCTGAGAATGATCAAGAGAAGGAGGGAGCTGTAGAATGAGCAGCCGA